>NC_138377.1:41041425-41064544 GCF_054177405.1 Leptonychotes weddellii
TGAGGAGGGCACATTCTGCATGGAGCACTGGGTGTTATGCACAAACAATGAATCATGGAACACTTCATCTAAAACTAATGATGTAATGTATGGGGATTAACATAAGAATAAAAATAAATAAATAAATAAATAAAAAAGGAGAATGGGAAGAAGTCATGGAGAGAAAGGAAATGAAAGGAGAAGAAGGGGAAGGTAAGAGAAAGAAGAGAGGAGATAGAAAGGGGGATGAGAGGAAGATAAAGATATTTTGAAACTCTAACAACCCGATCAATTCAAGGAATATTTCCGGGAAGAATATTCATTGACGTGAATGAGATTTATCTGCCTAAATGTCTTCTAGGTCAGTGATGATGTGAAGTTAAGGACTTATGATCTACCAAGGCTGCAATTTGATGAAAAAGGAAGATTTGAACCAATGTGAATTAAATAACTTTTAAAAATAGTTTCGTATTGATAAAAAAGAAGTAAAAAAATATAGACCAAATATGCACTACATGGGTATTAGATTAGATACTAGGAAAAAATGCCCTGCTGGTAGGGATATAACATGCTAGAAAATATCACTAAGGGAGGTTTTCAACTCTATGTAGAGAATTTACAGAAAAGCCAAAAGAAAAAAAAAGACACACTGATACATAGGATATGTTATGTAGAGATAAATAATTCTAGAGGTGATCTGAAGGCAAGCCTGCCCCTGTGTTTCATTTATCAGGCAAGATTATTTCTTCGATGACCTTTTTTTCCTCTGAGCTCAGCTGATTCCGATTAAGAACTATGACCGAGATTATTAATTCATCCTTTCAAACAAATTTTAAAAATCGAAACCCTGTAACTATAAATTACCAAAAGCCCTAATTTTTAAAAATCAGTACCAAATGAAGTTTGAGATCATGATAGTCCACATTTAGCAACTATAAAACAGCTCAAAAGGACGCGTTCTTCGAAAGGAAAACTTGGACAACGTTACGGAGTCATGGCACAGAGAGTCCTGCTGTTCAGTGTTTTCTCTGTGCCTACATCCCAGGCCGTGTCCGCTGGATGAACCAAAGTGAAGTGCTCAGACGACAGGGGGGAAGGCCTGCAAATTCTTAGTAAAGTGTTACTCAAACAGACATAATAATAAGGAGAAAAGGACAAGTTAAGCAGGACTCCCTGAGCCAGGGACTCATAATATATTTCATGATGAAGATATTTCAATGTTCTTAAAAAGGGCATCCTCTCTGGTGCCAGGGTCGGCATCTGATCTTGCCTCTAGTGAAACACTTTTCTGGTCCAATTCTCTAGCCCAGCTTTGGAGAGCTTTGCACAACCTGACATATAAAAGACACCAGATTTTCCCATCTTTGACTTTAAAGAACATTGAATTACCACAGAATCATCAAGGAGCATCATTTCTAAGCAAATAGCTCTTCGTGGAGGAGGAAAACTCTCAATACAATCTGTTGGAACAATTCTTTGCAGCATATTCCAGATTTTTTTTTTAATTTTTTTTTTGCCGGGTCCCTCATGATGAAGGTTTTGCCCATTCACATGTAAACTGTAAACAGACTGACAGATGGAATTCTTTTGTATAAACAATTTCAGATACACTACTCCTCCGTGGCTGTGTCAGTTTGTTTACAGTATCAAAAAGCCACAGATACGCCTAAAAGTAAGGAAAGTCCATATTTCTGCCAAACATTTGCACAACATCTATCCGTAGTTTGTACCCGGGTGCTCAGAGTGTGGCTGATGAAACGCAGTTTCTCGAGTGTATTTATTAGCATTGTGTCAACAAGTCGCCCGGGGGATTTTCTCAGAGCAACCCCCTTCCGAAGCGGCCCGTATCTTTGTGAAGAGGCCACAGAGATGGCCGTACCTATCTAGACGCAAATCTAGATGGAAACGGACCCAGGAGAAACGCGCCAATGTGCTAGCCGAAAACGCTCTCCCCCTCGCTTCGCACACTTCTCTCAGGCTCAGTGCCACATCCTCCAAGGCAAAGGATTCATTTCTCTTCTTTCTGGAAACCCAGTTTCAAGAGTCTTGGGAGCTTATTTTGCAAACATTCTTCCCCATTCTAGACTTCTCTCGCTCATCCCCTTCAGCCACTAAGCACCTTAATTCTTAATTCCATGTACTTCCTCCAAGGCAATCCTCTTGCGTGGCTGTTTGAGCTATTTGGAATCTCTTTTTCATTTTTTTCCCCCTGTCCCCTCCACCCCAAAGGTCAGCTTTTCTGAGAAAAAAAGTTTAGTTTCATAAACTGTGCCTTATGGTCTCCAAATTAGTAGAATTCAGTCTATTCTGATCTACCTCATGCGCAGAAGCTGGTTTTGTTTTATTTTTTTCTCCACATAGGGAAGTTTATTCACAACAAAGTTCCCCTCCTTCCTCCCCAGCCCAGGACAGCATCAGACAGCCTGGGTGAAGATGGGGGGAGGGGAGAGCCTCTGAGAAACGGGGAAGGGCCCTGGCCCCCCAGGCCATGCCGTGTCTGGCCGGTTCTAATGAGATGTAATTCAATGCAGTGTAATTTATTTCTTTAAAATACATAATTCAGCTGTTTTTAGTGTATTCACAGAATGTGCAACTAACACCACAATCTATTTTAGAACATTATCATTACTCCAAAAAGAGACTTTGTAACTATTAACAGTCACTCCCCAGTCCCCGCCCCACTTCCACCAACTGCCCCAGTCTTAGGCAACCACTAATCTACCTTCTGTCTCTCTATACAGATTTTGATATCTCAGACATTTATATAAGTGGAATTATACAATATATGGCCTTTTGTGACTCTTCTCTTTCATTTAGCTTGTTTTTAAGGTTTATCCATGTTATAGCATGTGTCAGAATTTTCTCTTTTTATTGCAAGTAATACTGCATTGTATGGGTAGATCATTTTATTTATCCATTTATCAGCTGATTGAACATTTGGGTCGTTTCCACTTTTGGCTATTTTGAACAATACTACTATGAACATCCATGTACAAGTTTTTGTGGACATATTCATTCATTTCTTTGGGGTGTATAGCTAGGAGAATTGCTGGGTAATATACTAATTCTATGATTAATCTTTTGAGGAACTGCCAAACTGTTTTCCAAAGTGGCCACACCATTTCATATCCCCACCAGCAGCATATGAGGGCTCCAATTTCCCTACATATTTGGCAATTTGCTATTATCTGGGTTTTTATTAGAGCCATCCTAGTGCGTATGAAGGGGTATCTCACTGTGTGTGTGCTTTTTTTTTTTTAAGATTTTATGGATTTGACAGAGAGAGGGAACACAAGCAGGGGGAGTGGGAGAGGGAGAAGCAGCCTTCCCGCTGAGCAAGGAGCCCAATGCAGGGCTCAATCCCAGGATCCTGGGATCATGACCTGAGCCGAAGGCAGACCCTTACTGACTGAGCCACCCAGGCTCCCCTCTCACTGTGGTTTTGATTTGCATTTCCATTATAGTATGAGAATCTTTTCATGTGTATATTTGCCATTTGTGTATCATTTTGGAGGAATACATTTCAAATCCTTTGTCCATTTTTAAATTGAATTATCTTTTTTATTATTGAGTTGTAAGAGTTATTCACACAATCTGGATATGATTTGCAAATATTTTCTCATAACCTATATGTTGTCTTTTCACTTTCTTTATAGTATCATTTGCAGCATGAAAGTTTTTAATTTTGATTGAAGTCCAATTCATCTATCTTTTTCCTTTTTTCACTTGTGCTTTTAGAGTCAGATCTAAGAAGGGCCCTACCTAACCCAAGGTCATGAATATTTATTCCTGTACTTTCATCTAAGTTTTATAGATTTAGCTCTTACATGATCCATTTTGAGTTAATTTTGGGGAATTGTGTAGGAGGGATCGAACTTCATTCTTTTGTATGTGAATATCCAGTTGCCCCAGAACCATTTGTTGACAAGATTGTTACTTATCCCGTTGTGTAATCTTGGCACCCTTGTCAAAAATCATGAATGCAAAGGTTTAGTTCTTGATTCTCAGTTCAATTCCATTGATCTGTGTATCTATCCTGTGTGAGTACCACACTGCCTTGATTACTGTAGTTTTATAATAAGTGAATTAATGAGTCCCCCAACTTTGGTTTAACTATTCTGGGTCTCTCGTATTTCCATATGAATTTTAGGATCAGCATGTCAATTTCTGCAAAAAAAAAAAAAGCTAGCTGAAATTTTGATAGGGACTGAATTGATCTACACATCAATTTGGGGAGGATTTCCATCTTAATAATATTAAATCTTCCAATCTATGAACATGGAATGTCTTTCCATTTATTTAGGTCTTTGGCTTATTTCAACAATGCTCCACATTTATTAAAAGAAAAGTTTTGCACTTCTGTTAAATTTCTACCTAAGTATTTTATTCTTTATGATTCTATTATAAATGGACTTTTCCCCAATAATATTTTCAGAATGATCATTTCCTAGTGTATTGAAAATCGATTGATTTTTGAATAGTGATCTTGTATCTTACAACCGTGTTGAGTATATTTATTAGTTCTATTTGTTCTTTTCTTCTTGATTCCTTAGGATTTTCTATACACAAGATCATGTCATCTACCAATAGAAATAGTTTTACTCCTTTCTTTCCAATTTGGATGCCTTTTCTTTCTTTTCTTTTTAAATTGTTCTTGCTAGATCCTCCAGTACAGCTGTGAATAGAAGTGGCAAGAGCAGATAGTCTTTCATCGTTAAGCATGCTGTTAGTTGTAGGCTCCTCATAGATGCTGTTTATGAAGTTAAGCCTAGTCCCTTCTATTCTTAGTTTATTATGTGCTTTTACCAGGAAAGAATGTGGGATTTTGTCAAATGTTTTTTTACCTCCATTTATTTATATAATCATGTGGATTTTGTCCTTTATTCTAGTGATAGATTACACTGATTAATTTTTTGGAGGTTAAACCAGCCTTGCATTTCTGGGATAAATCCCACTTGGTCATGTATATAATACTTTTGCAAAAGACTTCTGAAATATTTTCTTTTTAAGGTAAAGAAGGGAAGAGATATTGAATTTGCCACCCCTAGAATTCATTGTTTGTATGTAGTGCAGGCTGGAGGAGCAATCTTAATGTAACATTCATTCTGAGCAATAAACTCAGTAAACCAAGCAGTCTCATAGCAACAAATAAATAATTCCCACAGGTCCTTTGTAACTCAATCACTGGGAAAACTTTGGCAGTCATGGGTAAATAATATGTGAATATCAGTCTAATTTCAAGGTGTAAATATACACTAATGATACATTGCAAATAAGAATTAAGAAGGGAGAGTTGTGAGTGTAGAGAAGGAATCACCTAGGAATCAAAAAATATAAATACCCAGAAAATAAAGCCCCTTAAAAAAAATAATAAAACTGAAGGTTCCAAGTGACTTACAGGACCCTGGGGACCTAAAGTCATTTCTATCACACATTAATGTAGAAATAAAATAGAGGTAGAACAGATGGAAACTGAGGCTCAAAGTAGTTAGATGCATCTACTAAGATCAGATCATTTGATTCCCAGCCCACTTCCCTTATACTGGGCCACCTCCCCTTAACAATGATGTTCAAATGTGTCTGGCCAGCACTTTAGAGTTTTCAGATCACTGTCACATACGTCCTCCTGCTTTATCCAGCAGCCTTTGCACAATGCCACCTGCCTCATATGTCGGTTATGAACAGATGTTGAGTGAGCCCGTACCTCTTCAGTAATGACATTGTCAGGATTTAGTGTCAAAATTATTAAGAGTTGTGTTCCATAGTGTACATGTAAGTCAGGGTAACAGAAATTTAATTTAAAATATGTGATTCACTGCCCTAAAATTGAAGTAAATAAAGAGGGATGACCTATTAAACAATGATCTACATAAATCTGGGTTGCCTATGGGTAGAAAGAACTATATAGTGAATAGAAACCAGTGTTTTTAATCTGCTGCTGAGTATAATGTAAATGTACTCAGACACTCATATTGAACTAAAACACAGGGAGAAAATTTACTAGTTTGTGGCAGTAACTAGGAAAAGCTGCATTTTTTTGACATCCTGTAAAAAGGTTTTGATACACTAATTCAGTATAGAATGAAATTCATCCATATCTACCAGAAAGAAATTGTAATAGGTCACTACAACTAATAGCCTAGATGGGAACGGGGTCTTTTTTTTTTTTTTTAAGATTTTATTTATTTATTTTACAGAGAGAGACACAGCGAGAGAGGGAACACAAGCAGGGGGAGTGGGAGAGGGAGAAGCAGGCTTCCTGCGGAGCGGGAAGCCCGATGCGGGGCGGGAAGCCCAATGCGGGGCTTGATCCCAGGACCGTGGGATCATGACCTGAGCTGAAGGCAGTCGCTTAACGACTGAGCCACCCAGGCACCCCGGGAACGGGGTCTTTTTATTAGCAAGACAGTGTAGAGAAGAATGTAAGGTTGGAAAACAGTCATCTCAGATCCTTTGGAGAAAGATTATGGGTGAATGGATGGAGGAGAAAGTGAATGGGCTGCTTAACAAAGACCTGGCATTTTGGCTAAATTAGATATCTTTAGGCAGTTGAATTTATTGGTAGGCTTCCATTTCTCACCTAACAAGTGGAAATAAGCATATCTGCCCTTCCTCACAGGTTACTCTGAATTTGAAATGAGATAGTGCTTCAGTGTAATTTCATAACCAAAAAATAGCAAATAGATACGAATAGTATTGTTAGCTGCAGCTGACAGTTTCAAGACTTCTGCAGGAAGCTAAAGGGGATAAAAGGAGTTGGAGGAGCTGGGAGGGATGTGAGAGATGTGTAGTCAAACTGGTTCTTGTTGAAGAAATCCAAAAGTATTCCAAACTGAAACACTCACAGAGATATTAAGGAGTCCATGTAAAATAAAAATCCTTCTGTTCAACTCCCACTTGGAATGTTCCAAAGCACTTTATGATAGCACAAACCACTCCAAAATGTATTCATATAGTCTTCGGAACAAGATTAAACTGTAGCCTTCAGCCACCTTCTCCCTTTATTTTCCTCTTATGTTAGTGTGTTGAACTTTAATTAAAAAACAACCTGGTGGGGCGCCTGGGTGGCTCAGTTGGTTAAGCGACTGCCTTCGGCTCAGGTCATGATCCTGGAGTCCTGGGATCGAATCCCACGTCGGGCTCCCTGCTCAGCAGGGAGTCTGCCTCTCTCTCTGACCCTCCCCCCTCTCATGCTCTCTATCTCATTCTCTCTCTCAAATAAATAAATAAAATCTTTAAAAAAATTAAAAAAAAAAAAACAACCCGGTGAAATATTTTTAATCAAGATTTATTTATTTATTTTAGAGAGTGGGGGGAGGGGCAGAGGGAAAGGGAGAGAGAGTCTTAAGCAGACTCCACTGCTGAGTGCGGAGCCTGAGGTGGGGCTCAATCTCACGACCCTGAGATCATGACCTGAGCCAAAACCAAGAGTCGGCCACTCAACCAACTGTGCCACCCAGGTGCCCCAACCCTGTGAAATATTTTGAATGCAAGTTTAAAATCTAAAGTGTGAAGCAGGTAGATAAAATAGAGATCATGGGAGCCATAGAACTGCAAAGAAAACAAGTAAAATATTAATTCAGGGAAACTGTCTGCAATGTGGGCACTTGTGTAATGGAAAAGAGGGAGATCTGCAATGCAAGGGCAGAGAAAAAAGAATCAGGGGGAGTGGGAAATAGTATTAAGAAAATAAGCTAAAATTTTCCTTCGCTTTAAAAGAGCAGATGTCCTTTGAAAAGGCTGCACCAAGGTTCTGAGGAAGGACTGGGGCACAGAATCCTTTTGAATGCTGGTATTCATCAGCTATTATGTTGATAGCATTAATCGACCAAATTTGTTAAGCCCTCCAGAGTGTGCTCCAAGCTCCGCTTTTTGAGACAGGCTCTTCTCTTTATAATGCGAGTTTCAGGGTACACCTTTGGGGTCACTGGGAATCCCCACCACGTTAAATTATTCTCCTCTAAAGCATTTGCTTGAAATAACATTGTTTGGAATGCTTGAGGCTTACCCTTCATGATTACAAGTACTACAACACAATCTGAATTATTACTAAGCACGCAATGCATAAGATTAGCAAAACAACAAGATTTAGTGTTCTTGGCTCAAGTTTCACAAATATTGATAAAGCCTGTGAGGTAACCTAATTTATTCTATAAGCTTCATTGGCATTTCTATAACAAAGTAAAGAAAGAACATTTGTATTTCTTTTTTTTTTTAAGATTTTATTTATTTATTTGAGAGAGACAGAGACAGAGAGAGCTCAAGCAGGGGAGGGGCAGAGGGAGAAGCAGACTCCCTGCTGAGCAGGGAGCCCAACGCGGAACAGGAACCCAGGACCCTGAGATCATGACCTGAGCTGAAGGCAGCCGCTTAACCGACTGAGCCATCCAGGCGCCCCAGAACATTTGTATTTCAATATAAAGCCAGGACCAGGCAACTCTCTTCAAGCCTACATATCTTATAGGTCTTTTCATTTCTGATTTCTAAGATCTTTTCCTGATGGTGTATAATTTTGTGTTACTTAACCTAAATGCATTTAAAAACCATAAAACTAAATCTTGAAATATAATCCTAAATATAAGAACTTCTATTCCAAAAACCTTCAACAAAGTAGATGCCGCATCAAAATTCAAAGGGAGGGGCGCCTGGGTGGCTCAGTCGTTAAGCGTCTGCCTTTGGCTCAGGTCATGATCCCAGGGTCCTGGGATCGAGTCCCACATCGGTCTCCATGCTCGGCGGGAAGCCTGCTTCTCACTCTCCCACTCCCCCTGCTTGTGTTCCTGCTCTCACTATCTCTCTCTCTGTCAAATAAATCAATAAAATCTTTAAAAAAAAAAAAAATTCAAAGGGAAACCAAAAGTAATGCCCCCTCCCCCCAAAGAAGTTCACGTGATCAAAAGAATCCACAAGGTAAGATTCACCCTGGGGAAATGGCAGCTGAATTACATATGTGCGAGATGGGAGACGTTATCTATGGGTCAAGATAGATCACCCACTTAATTATGTGATAAATACTAGTTATCATCAACATTTTCATAATGTCACCTGTGCTCCAATAAAAGTTTACCAAAAAGCCTTGTGTTTCCAAAATCAATAGAAAGGAAATGAATACCCTATATTAGAAAGGAATTTTTCATTATTATCAAAGATATCTGTGTGGTGGGAGGGAATATCACATCCCTCTTTCCTCACTTTATATAATCTCCTTACTATTAAAGAAAAAAATCAAGACTGGAAAATGATACTCCAAACTCCTGCACACCCATCTGTAGTAGTTTCCCCTTGTTCTGTGCCTTTCTTAAACATGAAATGTAGATAGGCTAGCTCTCATTTTCAAGAATTAGCACGGATGTGGGCCTGTTTAAGTAGTACTCTAACTAAGAGCATGGATTCTAGAATCAGAGTGCCGGGGTCCAAATCCTGGCTCTCCCACGTAAGATGTGTATGACTTGGGGGCAAGTTACTTTCTTCTCTGAGCCTGTTTCCTCATCATTAAACTGGGTATTGTCTCTCTCTCAGAGGGTAACTTAGAGAAGTGGATGAGCGAAAATACGTAAGATTCTTAGCATAGTACCTGTCACCCAGTACACATTGACACATATTCTTTGTTGTTACTGTTTCTGTTGCCGAGTTACCATTGATATGGCACCAGGTAGCTGTGAGGGCAATATAAGCAGTTAAAACAACTGAAAGCAGAAATGTAAAGAAAGAGATCTAGTTCTCTGTAGGAGAGTAGCAGGTTGCCTTACCTGCCAAACACACACTGGAGAGGAGACTCCAGTCTATTTGGCAAAATGGCTCTTGAACCTCAAGATCAGATGGCTTGGACAAGTGTATTTGAAATAGCCATTGCATAACTCTGTTAAGCCTACACTGGGATAAATTATTAGCATGGCCCTGGAACTGTGTGCTCTATTGTGTAATCAAGAGATTCTGTATGGTTTTACTTTTCATTTGAAAAAAAAATATATCAAAACTAGAACCAGAAAACATTTGGAATTTTATTTCAGTCCATGGCCAGATCTTACAACATCAGTGATTTAAACCAGGCATAGAATATGAACTCAACGAGGCCTCTAATATTGCTGCATTACTTGGTTAGGGCGAACAATGCAGACGCTGGCCATCGTTGCAACCCCGAAGCGTGCGACGTCTGAAGGGCCGTCCTCCTCAACCAGGGTCTAGTCTCACAGTTTCCCTCCTGGGATAGCTTAGTACGATGACGCCGAAGTCCTCGGCACCAGGAGCACAAGATGAAAATATTAAATTTAATAAGCTCAGAGACTACAATCGAAGCCACATTGACTGCCAAGGAAGCCAACTGACAATGATGCGGAGCAAAGAGAGGGAAATCTGTATTCGCCCTGGTTGACATTTCCAAGAAAATGATAGCAGAAGAAAGCATCAGGTACGTAACTCCAGTAGCCCATGAGCTGCCACCTCCTTTCCAGGAGTCTTCGGGAAACACGCAAAGGATTTCATAAGTCCGTTATGAACCGACTTTCTAAATGTGGCTACAATGCGACCCGGCACTGCTTTTCCTGAAAGAGGAAGCTGTTTATTTGCATCTTCTACGCTGTCTTTCCCGAACGAGCCATTAAGGGAAGAAGCATAGCCACAAACAAGTACCTGAAAAGAATGGGATCAAGGCAGTGGTAGAAAGCTTTGTCCGGCAATCTGAATGCAGGTGTGAGAGACACACACCAGGTGGCTAAAAGGCTTCTTTGTTTGAAGCTGTCAGTAGGAGGACCTGATTAATCTCATGCCCCATCCCTAAACTCCCTTTTAACTATGTCAAGACATCGCCTCACATCAGGAAGTCTACAATGACATGGCTATGTGCTAAGCTCAGTTAATGTGGCCCTAGGTTTAAACACTTCAGGTTGAAAGTGGATAATTGGTGGTAGTGGATTTTAAAAGCTCACACAGGTGCCTTTGAAAAGAGGTCAAAAGTCAAGTGCATCTCTCCTGAGAGTACTGGCAAGCCCTTCCTAAGGAGATCAAAATTCTTTCACACAAACCCCCAGGGTCTTGTAAGAACTGTTATTAATTTAGTTCTGTATGTTCCAAATAATGAAAAAACGATACCACATGTGTATATTACCAGTAACCTGGGCATATTTGTTCCAGAGAGGTAGATGTTAGATAGATTTTCACCTGGCACTTCTGGATGGCTAATGAAGTAATCCACTTTCTACCAGGGCAAGACTGGGAGTCCAGGTCAGGGGAATGAACCTTGAAAACGGTGAAAAGCCTGCAGGAGAAAAGGGCATAAACCTAGGAATGTGTTGTCATATACCGAATGCATTTGTAAAACCCAAGCTATGGAGCTTTAACAATAGCTCATAAAAAACAAACATTGCTGTATATATTCTGACTTCAAAAACAAATGTGTTATTAAGTGCTTTTTCCCTTTTTCTTTAATATAAGTTACAAAGTTGCATCATCATAGCATATCTTATGTGTTTTGAAGAGTACCCCAAGACCCTAACCATTAATTGGTACGTTTCAAATACCAGTTGGGAAGAGTTTCTAGTTCAGTTTGGAGGTCTTCTACTGTCCATCTTTATTTTTTCTTTCCTCCACTTGTTAGACATTTTTATTCAATGTATCTACTAGTCTATTACACGTAAGAAGTATGATTTACTAAAATACTATATTTGAAGCTAACTTTACAACAGGGATACATAATCAAGGAAATTCTATGTTTTGGCCTATATCCAGTGCAAAATATTTAATTTTGTATCTTTTGCGTCTGCATTAAAAGCCCACAATAGTTTATCAATAACATTTTTACATACCCATTAAAATGGCTATTTAAAAAAAAAATACAGGTGTTGGTGAGGATGAGGAGAAATTGGAACCCTGTGCACTATTGGTCAGAATGCGAAAAATTGTGCAGCTGCCATGGATCCTCGAAAAATTAAAAATAGGATTACCATACAACTCAACAATTCCGTTTTTGAGTATACACCCCCAGGAATTGAAAGCAGGGACCTGAGCAAATATTTGTACACCCACGTTCAGAGCAGCACTATTTAAAACAGCCAAAAGCTGAAGTCAATGTATATGATGGAACATTATTCAGCCTTAAAAAGGAAGGAAATTCTGACACATATTACAACATGCATGAACCTTGAAGACATTGTACTAAGTGAAATGAGCCAGACACAAAAGGATAAGTAATGGTAAGATTCCACTTAAATGAAGTACTTAGTCCCATTCATAAAGACAGAAAATAGAATGGTGGTTTCCAGGGGCTAGGAGAAGGGCAAATGGGGAGCCGCTATTTCATGGGCCCAGAGTTTCAGTAAAGGTTCTGGAGGTGGATGGTGATGATGGTTGCACAGCAATGTGAGTGTACTTAATGTCCCTGAACTGCATACTTAAAAATGGCTACAGTGGTAAAATTTGTCTAACATAAATTTTAAATAGAAAATTTTATTTTATAAACGCTTCATATATGCATTAGTGCCCTGGAATGGGCATCTGGATTGGGTGCACTTGCTTGAATGACTGCACTTAACAAGTCTGATGCACGGTTACTAATCAAAAGAAAATGTGCTTCTTTCAAGATCTTAAAGAATCCAACTGGCTTGAGCAAACAGATAAAAACAAGGGTGTAGCTGACATTTTGAAATTGGTACACAAATTCTTGGACCCACTCACTCTATATTTATAATTAGGGAAGAATGTTTGTCACTAAAACTTTTAATGACAATCACAGGTTTGTCTTAGTAGTTTTGCCACAAAATCATGGTTTCACTCAAGAAAAGGAGAAAGAAGAGGGAAAAACCCCTTCAGAAATAACACCTTGATTCAAATTTAATGTTAAACACACATGTTCATGGTTGTAGCAAAGCGAAGTTAATAGCATAAAAGTAATATGACATTTGATTAACTGGCATTAAACTGAACGTGTTAATTGCAGAGAAGAAAGACTTGCCAAGGCGTGTTAGAAACTGAGCTTCCAATTTGAACTCGGAATACAAAGAAGTGGCTCTAAGATCTGAGTCGCTGCTCTAACATTTACACAGGTCCAAGAAATTCCAAGCTCAAATCCCAGGAACGTAAGTCTATTTATTCTACTTAAAGTGTTAACAGAGGACAGTTCAATTAACAGCATGTAACATTTTTTTGAGAAGACCTCAAAATCCCTTAACTTGCCAATAATAGTTTAAAGACTCCACCGTGTTTTAAAGGCTGGGAAAGGATTCGGTCTCTACAGAGCTTGCTAAAGACTTGGGTTAACCAAGAAGCTATAAACCCTCGTGTTCTCATTATTACTCACATATCTGTCACTGTTGATAGATCACAGTGGTTCATTTGATTGCTTATAATTAGCAGTATCCTCCGGTAGAACTTCACCAACGAGGAGAAAGTTACGGAACCCGATCCTCCTAATTCCCACTTTCCCAGAAAATTTTCACCTGCCAGTAAGAGAATAATAGCTATGACAACAATAATAATAACCAGAGAGAGATTGGGTAGTCACACCAGATTTGTGCTGGCTTTCAGTCAGTCTCAAGATTAAAAACTTTCTTAAACAAGACACAAACGCACATGCACACGCACATGCATACATACATACATACAAACACA
The DNA here is from genome assembly GCF_054177405.1 of Leptonychotes weddellii. Taxonomy (NCBI): domain Eukaryota; kingdom Metazoa; phylum Chordata; class Mammalia; order Carnivora; family Phocidae; genus Leptonychotes; species Leptonychotes weddellii. The sequence goes on from NC_138377.1 coordinate 41,055,007, forward strand.
CATACACACAATTTTAGTAATTTTAGTAAAATTTAGGACCATAGAGGCTGAAGCTCTCAGTAGAATTAGTTGTGAGACTGTTATCCATTATCCTTAATAAGCATTATTGGTAAGTTGCTGGCTGAGCTACTGACAAGTATCTTTCCCTGGTTTTGATATTGGCTACATAAAAATCTGCTAGATTATGAATTTCATGAAGTCGGAGACCATGTCTGCCATGTCCACAACTAAATCCTCATCTCTTGGCACAGTGCTGGTCCACGTTAGGCACTCAAAACAAGCATGTGTGGAATGAATGAATGAATGAATAGAAAAATAAAAGCAGGCGATCTTACTGACAACCCCTGGAAGCAAGTAGAACTTAAAGAACTTAAAACAAATTATGAAATGCTTACTATGTGCCCAACACCCTTTCTGGTGGTTTACGTGGAATAAGTCATTCTATCCTCAAACCAGTCTTATGAAGTGGTCCTATCATGCTCTCCATATTATAGTTGAGGAAACAAACGTGCAGAAAGCGTACCGCTTAGGTAGTGGAGTTGAGAGGCAGGTAGTCTGGTTTCAGAATCTACACTTTTACTCATTACACAAAAATGTTAAACCAACATTGGTGATGCAAAAAGTAACAGGAATTCTGGCCCTCCCCTCCCTAAAAATAGACTTTGAACGTATAACATTTTGAAAGTATAAGGGGGTCATTTCAATCAGAAATCCACATAGGCATGAAAATGGAATTACGGGGCGGGGGGTGGAATAGCAAGTGTCTTAGGGTATCAGCCAAAGCAATGGTTCTTTAAAATCGCTTTCTCAGAACCACCAAATACTAGAGAAAGAAGCCTCGGGGGCTTCTTATTCCTGCTCTTTCCCTTTGCGAGTGTTTAGACCAGTACCTGGCAAGGTGTGCTTTCTAAGTGTTGTTGTCCCACAAATCCTTTCTTCGATACAGGGATGTGGTCATATTTTTCATACTTCAATTCCTTCGGATATTCAAGGGATAACCAAGTCCATTGCAAGTACCTATAATAACAGAAAATTATTTCTTACATTGAAATGAAATACAGATGGGTACTATCCCTGCCTACAGCAATTCAGAACAACTTCTGTATGAAACTCTCTTCTGCAGGACAGCACCTCAGGTGTCTGAAGGTAACACCTTGGGCCCTCAGGTATTCATCTGACACCCCCAGGTTCAGTTACCACTCACTCGGTGCCATGAATTCAAGCTGTCTTCACCAGAATGCCCTACTCTGGATACAGTCTAATCAGACAGTATGCCTCCTAAATTCTGGCATCAGAATCGGACACAATATCGCAGCTGCTTTCTGACCAGGGCAGCTTTTTAAGGGATTATTAGGTCTCATGATCTGGAAACTATTTCTATTAATGTGCCCTATTATTATGCTAGCCATTTCTATGTTTGCATCACACCGTTCGTTCAGAATAAAATGAAGGTCAACTAAAACCCCTGACCCATTACCATATGCCTTTTCACTTGTGTTTGTGAAGTTAATACGTCTACTCTAACTATTTGATTTTACTTTTATTGAATTAAATTTCATCTGTTTGGGTCTAGAATTTTGAGGTGGATATGTATTTTATTTCCATGGTTAGATGTGAATTTAAAATAAGGAAAGTAAAACTTAAGCTTGGTCACTTGCCCAGATTCCTTCTTAGACGGTGCAAGGGGCCCTCGCAACGTGTCCCTGTGGTCTTAAGTTTTTGTAGAATTGGCGTAAGACAATTTAGCTGTCATTACTTCTGGATCTTTCCACTCCCTCTTCCCCTCTGTCACACATGTCCTGTGGCCCTCAGTACAGAAGGATGTGGGAATGGTGGAAAAACAAGATGTGAAATGTAGGCAGCCCAAAAGTTAATCTGTGGAAAATTCTTCCAAATCTCACAGCTCGTACATGAAATGAATTTATGGAAGTTTCCCCAAATTTGACAATTCTAAAAATTTACATAGCATTAACAAAATTTCAATTCACCATGCTAGAGACAACTGTCTTTAAATTCTTTTGCTAGAAAGACATTACAAAACTATTACCATATGAAAAGAAAAGAAAAGAGTGAGAGGCCAAAAAAAAATGAGAGGGGAAAGGGCAATGTGAAGAAGATGTGTCCAAAAGTTACAAATAAAATTGCCTATGTATTCTCCTCTACATTGTAATGTTTTTAGATTTTTAGATCTGTGGTTTGCTGGATTTTTTCATTTACTAAATAAATAGATTACAGATCCTAAATATTGATAAACACTCCAGATACCACAGCTTGGCAAAATTATGTAACAGGTACGGTGTGGTTTGTTAACAACTTAAAAAGAATGGAATAATTCCTACAAGTCATGTTGTGACAACTTCCATTTTTATTTTGCTTAATAGTGCCAGCTTTGTACATTAGGATAGCTATAAAATGTGTAATGATATTAGCAAGTGATACTGGATTCAACTGCATCTCCCACAATGTACACGTGGATAGAAGATGCCCGGGATGGGGGTGTAGGTTGTACATGCGAGATAGTGTTGTGCAGTTCATTTTTAGCTGGTTGAACAACTCAGCTCAGATTTGAGCCTCAGAACCTCAAGCTTTTTAAGCAACATGTACTGTAACATGTAGTGAATAAAATATTTGACCAAAGGTAGGAGTAGATTTGGGTTGTGTAGGGCCTGAAGCTTACCTATCTGGCGAGGTAGGGGGTGGGCAGGAGGAGAATTGGGGAAGAGATCTCATTAGAAAAAGAATACAAAATTACACATACAAAATTGGGTACAAATATTTATTTAGAATAAAAAAGGAAATCACGATAAATCGCAAATTTTGAAAAGCTGACTTTCTGGGCACATGGCTGGCTCAGTTGGTGGTGGAACATGCAACTCTTGATCTCGAGGTTGTGAGTCTGAGCCCCACGTTGGGTGTAGAGATTACTTAAAAATAAAATCTTAAAAAAAAAAAAGCTGACATTCCATGAGCATCATAAAATCCAGAAAAATAACATCATATTTTTATTAACTCACTGCTTGATAGACCTTTATATCTATTTTTCTATGGTTTTTTGGTTTTATCCTCTTTGAGGGCAGGTAAAGTCCTCTTCAAACAGTGATTTATGCATTGATTAATAAATAAGCATAATAAAACTTCAGCAAACTGGAATAATTGGGTCAGGACAGTCTAAGTGGAAAATATGAATTACCAAATTCTAAAATTATATGAATTTCAAATATATATAATTCAACATATAATTAGTAAGGCACAGCTAAATTGTAAATGTATAATTTAAAGGCAAAGTTAAAGTTTATAATAGGACTATGTTATTATAAATAACTTATATATTACATTGTAACATATATATTATAATGTAACATAAGTATAAAATTTCTTTAACATAAAAATTAATAAATGCAAAAACTGTGTTTCCTAAGATATTTGCTTTGACAGAGAAATAAGGTTGGGGTTGAAATTACTTTTGAATGCTTTATTTAATAAAATCATATTTTGTGATGGAAATATTACTAATATTAACGTGAATTATAGTTTTCAATTAGAAGTTTATTGCATATCAGGATGGATCAATTATACTTTCTAGAGACTAGATTTAGAATATGTAATTATTTAATAGTAAACCATTTATTAGCATATACTGATTTAATGTAGGTTCATATCATAACTAAAAGAAAAGTAATTAATTCGAAGTTAGGCTTTAATCCATAATAATAAATATCAGCCGTGAAAATTAACATCTATTCACAAGCACAGAGTTTTCACAGAATCTTCACTGTAGACAATGGCAAAGAAGAGCTAAAAATTCATAAGTAAAATCTATAACGTAAATATAACTTAAAATATTTGGGGAGCTGACAATGCACAGGAAAACTATGACCATTCCTTCTGCAAACTTTCCTCTAAGTGTGGAATTTATATATGTGTATATTGTATAAAAAGAGGTCCATGCTCAGAGAGAAGCAATTAGATTTCTTCAGTACCATCAGGGGCTCTTCATTCTACTACTAATTAAAGACAAGCCCAAAGATCTTGGGCCAGCTAAGAAATCTTGCAGATTTCAAGGCTGCTACAGGGCAACAGGATACAGGGTTCCATCTTATTTCTTAGAGTCCATCTGCTCACCAGCCCCTTCTTTGATCTGGCTATTTCTTGTGACAATTGCACTCTTTTTGTTCCATTTGCTTACCCACCAGAATTTGCCATTGTTTTGGTTTGGCTAATTACTCAATAAAATAAAATTCATACAAAACACCAACTAGAGAAGCAGTTCTTAACCCAACTAGCACATTCCAAACACCAGGGGAGATTTTTATAAAATTGATGCCTGGACTCCATCAGAATCTCTAATGTTGGGTCCCAGCATCATAAAAAGCTTCCAGGTGATTCGAACATGAATCCAAGATTGAGAACCAGGCAGCAGAATAATGAATGAGCCTGTCCAGATGATGTAGGAATGGTCGAGCAGCAGTAAAATCAATTCATTCTATTATGCTATTTTGAGTGCAGTCTAGTTAGAAAGGGTGACCATGAAGGTTTGCCAATAAATTCCAGTAATCCCAAGGAGTCTCAAACTCAAATCTAGAGGGGCTGGACGTAAAAAACAAGAGAGATTCCCCACTGTAGCAAACAGGAGAGAGTGCAAGCTCCAGCGAAAAGGGGCGGCTGTGATTCAGTTCTCGTCAATTATTATCATGCAGAATGTGAGCCATTGTTGCTGAATATTTTAATCTTTCAAGAGAAATCAGATAGGAGTGTGTGTGTGTGTGAGAGAGAGAGAGAGAGAGAGACATCTCCTGACTTTTTTTTTTTTTAAAGATTTTATTTATTCGAGACACAGAGATACAGAGAGAGAGCATGAGCAGGGAGAGAGGCAGAGGGAGAAGGAGAAGCAGGCTCCCTGCTGAGCCAGGAGCCCGATGTGGGGCTCGATCCCAGGACCCTGGAATCATGACCTGAGCCGAAGGCAGATGCTTAACCATCTGAGCCACCCAGGCGCCCCATCTCCTGACTTTTAAATGATAGTTCAAAAAATCTTATAAAGTGGAAAAGGCAAAAAAAGCATGTCTGCCAAGTGGATGGGTGTCTTTGCCATTCACAACCCAAGGCCCAGGTCCAAGTGCCGGAGCTATAGGATCAAGGGGTGCGCCCTGTGGTGACTGCAGGGTCTGGAGTATCCTGCCTGAGTTGTCAGTCCTGTACCAAGCCTCCAAAATGAACAAATTAGACACTGAACGCGTGACACACAACAAAAGTAAGTATTTCTCCACACTGCCATTTATCCCTTAAAAATATTACCTCACACTACTATTAAAAAAGAAAATGAGTACTTACTTAAAAACCACATTAAAGTCATTTTGAGAGATATGAGATCATAAAATTCTGTTCTAAAAATGGGCACATCATGGAACACACATATCATGAGGGTGTCCATCCAGACTTGCCCAAGAACGGGAGTGCTAATATGAAAAGAGCAGATGGCTACTCCTTTTCTGTGATTATCAAAATCAATAGTTAAGGAAAAAAAGTCCATTATACCCTTAACAAAAAGAAACTAACAGGTAAAATATGAAAATCACACCAATCAGTTCCAAGTAATAGCTATTTTCAGCAACACATTTTTTTTAATTTCCAAAGATTTTTATAGTATATATATGCATTTAAATAGGGCAATTAGGGCAATTAGGCCATATCTCAGTTCTTTATTTTTTTAAGTTTATATATTTATTTATTTACTTATGTATTTTAAAGATTTTATTTATTTATTTGACAGAGAGAGAGAGACAGTGAGAGGGAACACAAGCAGGGGGAGTGGGAGAAGCAGGCTCCCCACAGAGCAGGGAGCCCGATGTGGGGCTCGATCCCAGGACCCTGGGATCATGACCTGAGCCGAAGGCAGACGCTTAATGACCGAGCCACCCAGGCACCCCTTTATTTATTTTATTTTTAAATAATCTCTACACTCAAGGTGGGGCTCAAACTCACAACCCCAGATTAAGAGTTGCACGCTCTACTGACTGAGCCAGCCAGGTGCCCCCATATCCCACTTCTTGCTTTTACTGACTGAGTAATTATGAACAAAATTTGAATTCAATTACCAAATGTGTCAAAATAATAATACATATGATTGCTCGAAAAATTAAATTAGTACAATTTAAAGTGCCTTGTGTATAGTAGACGTTAACGTTTGGCTTAATGCTTGTGAAAATAGATATTATATACGCATTGACATTATATAAAACAGCCACCCATTTTATGAGGGATTCCGAGGCTACCACTGTTCATTTTCACTGCTTTACTATCTTATAAGGTATATGAATTCAGTCTGTAATGTTATTGACCTCCAACAACGTTTAAGCTAAGATGTTGAGAATTGTAGAGATCCCAAGAAGATCAACGTAGGTACTTCCATTAAAGAATACGTATTTCATTCATGTATTTATCCAACCAACATTTAATGAGCACACACCATGTGCCAAACACTGTTCTAGATAATGAGGACACAGCTCTGAATAAAACAAAAAGTATTCCAGTTCTCATGGAACTTAAAACATAGCAAAGCTAGTTAAACAATGGACAAATAAGAAAATTAAGTACTACTAGCTGCTATTAAAAAAAGATACAATGGGGGGGCGCCTGGGTGGCTCAGTCGTTAAGCGTCTGCCTTCAGCTCAGGTCATGATCCCAGGGTCCTGGGATCGAGCCCCTCATTGGGCTCCCTGCTCAGTGGGAAGTCTGCTTCTCTCTCTCCCACTCCCCCTGCTTGTGTTCCCTCTCTCGCTGTGTCCCTCTCTGTCAAATAAATAAATAAAATCTTAAAAAAAAAAAAAAAAGATACAACGGGCCTCTGTGCTAGAGAGTAGATTGGGAGGCTACTTTAGGTTAGGTGGTCAGCCAAGAAAGGCTAGTCTTAGATGACAAAAGAAAGCTGGTCATGCAGAGCTAGTCTGGGGAAAAGTGTTCCCTAGGATGGGAACCAGCCTGGGATGTTTGGAGAGCATTATGAGGGCACATGGGAGTGAATCAAATGGGCAAAGGGGAGAGCTGTGTTCGTTGAAGAAGGAGAAGTTAGCAGGTCCCTATCATATAGGGACTCATAGCCAGAGTAAGGAGTGTGAGTTTTTTGCAGCAGGGAAAGCAAGTACCCAGCTCTAATACAAAGGAATATCAAATAAATGCCTGAAAACAAAGTGTTGTGGAAATACAGACCAAGGCTGTTAATTCTGCCTGCCTTGAGGGGGTTTGGAAGGCTCCTGGAACAGTGGATTTGAACTGAGCCTCAGAGGACAAGCATAACTTAAGCTGGAAGTAGGCACCAAAAGACGGAAGGGGCATTCCAGGATGGGGAAACTATAAAATAAGGAACACAGGCACTTAGTGGTCTGAGATGGTTGGTAAGGGAACCTAGAGAAATGTGGAGGAAGGTTAAGCCAAAAAGGGAGATTCTTGGGTGGGGAAGAGTCTTTAATCCAGACAGAGGAAAGAGGGCCTGGTCCACAGATAGGAGAAACCACTTAGAATATTGCCAGAGTGAAACCTGAAGCAGGAGGGGTAGATTTTTTTTTTTTTTAATTTATTTCATAGCTATGTGTACATTCAAGACACTTACAAAATACCTGTGAATTGGTTGGACACCAAGAGTGACTGTGAGTATTCTCCTAGTGCTCTATTACTTGGGCATGTCTAGTCCCCATATTCATTTCTGTATTCTCAAATACATTCAGACTTCTCAGAAGGCAATCTGATAATGCAGATTTCTAACACACACACTCTTTGGTCGAGCATGTACACCTTTTCTTTTTTTTTTTTTTTTTAAGTATGCTCTAGGCCCAGCGTGCAGCTTGAACTCAAGACCCTGAGGTCAAGAGTCGCATACTCCACTGACTAAGCCAGCCAGGCGCCCCTGATCTAGTGTGTACACCTTTAGAAGTTATACAACCTATAGAAACACTTACACAGCTACACTACGCATAAATTGTATGTGCAAGGATGTTCAGCCGGATCCGACCGCGTTCACCTGAGGCCGCTCACATTTCCCAGGGTATACTGACTGAAAAGTAGTCATTCTGGGTGGCTCAGTCAGTTAAGCGTCTGACTTCGGCTCAGGTCATGTCAGGGTCCTGGGATCGAGCCCCACATGGGGCTTTGCCACTTGGCGGGGGTTCTGCTTGTCTCTCTCCCTGTGCCCCTCCCCCACTCATGCTCTCTCTGTTTCTCTCTCTCTCTCAAATAAATTTTTTTTTAAAGATTTTATTTATTTATTTGAGAGAGAGAATGAGAGAGAGCACATGAGAGGGGTTAGGGTCAGAGGGAGAAGCAGACTCCCTGCCGAGCAGGGAGCCCGATGCGGGACTCGATCCAGGGACTCCAGGATCATGACCTGAGCCGAAGGCAGTCGCTTAACCAACTGAGCCACCCAGGCGCCCTCTCTCAAATAAATTTTTAAAAAATTAAAAAAAGAAGAAAAGTGGTCATTCTGTATATTTGATGCATGCTGACTTGGAAGTGATAGCACATATTTCTTTTTATTGGGAATAATATAAACTCAAATGGCAGTTATAATCCGTAAAACTGAATGCAGCCAAGTTCCTGGACACCAAGATGTTCTAAGCAGCATTTTCAAAGGGAGCAGGATTCTGTGCCCTGGATTCTAACAAAAACGTACAAAATGTGGAAGGCCTCGAATAAACGCATCATTACCCATCCAAGCAGACCGAGCTAACGCTTTGCTATGTTTTGTCAAAGTTAGAAAATCCATTTAACAGTGTCAACAGGTAAATTACTTTCCTAACTAAAAACTACAGATCCCCATCACATCACTTTAAAGACACAAGGAATTACTTGTAAGTAACAAATGTATCTTAGTCATATTTAAACTTTCAGTACTCAGCATTGGTGCTACACGTGACTCATGCTTCATAAACATTAAGTGAGTTCATTAATAAGTAAGCTCATTAGGTAAAGGAGACATAAGGCCTTAGCTCATTGACGACTATTGCTAATGACCACAGAATTTCTGAATCATAAAAGCAAAACCTGACTCTATTCATGACCTCCCACACTTTCAACATTAATTATTACCCTTTTGGGGGTGGGGGCCTGTCCTCTATCCCAGTCATTGAGAAAGCTGTAAGATTTTTTTTTTTTTAAGATTTTATTTATTTATTTGACAGAGAGAGACACAGCGAGAGAGGGAACACAAGCAGGGGGAGTGGGAGAGGGAGAAATGTGCCCTCCTCAATACCCATCACCAGGCTAACCCATCCTCCCACCCCCCTCCCCTCTAGAACCCTCAGTTTGTTTTTCAGAGTCCATCGTCTCTCAGGGTTCGTCTACCCCTCCGATTTCCCCCCCTTCATTCTTCCCCTCCCACTACCTTCTTCTTCTTCTTCTTTTTTTTTTTTTCTTAACATGTATTGCATTATTTGTTTCAGAGGTACAGATCTGAGATTCAACAGTCTTGCACAATTCACAGCACTTACCAGAGCACATACCCTCCCCAGTGTCTATCACCCAGTCACCCCATCCCTCCCACCCCACC
>NC_138377.1:41065044-41088564 GCF_054177405.1 Leptonychotes weddellii
GGATGTCTTCTTTGGGAAAATGTCTGTTCATGTCTTCTGCCCATTTCTTGATTGGATTCTTTGTTCTTTGGGTGTTGAGTTTGATGAGTTCTTTATAGATTTTGGATACCAGTCCTTTATCTGATATGTCATTTGCAAATACCTGCTCCCATTCTGTCGGTTGTCTTGAGAAAGCTGTAAGATTTCTTGATCTCAGTTCTTATGGCAACTAAGACATAAATTCCTCCTTCTGTCATTCTATATTAGCAGCCCCTCCTAAATTGATATTTATTGATCACCATTTGATAATGCCTGATTCTTATAAACAGTGGAATCTATTATCTTTTCTACCACTCTTTGGTATTTTATTATAAGTGAGAGAAAGGAGATCGATTCTTTTTATAAGCAAGAGGCAGAGACATAACATACCCATAACCAAACTTAACTCTCTTTTTCTCTTCGCACCCAGCTTTTCTTCTTTCCCAACAGTTCAATTTAAGACCAAAAATCTAGATTACAGTCAGACTCTTAATGTTAAATGCATTTTCACAGAGGCATGTGTCTGTGAAAGAAATTTTATAAGAACAAATGATCAATTGCATTTTTAAAATCCACTCCTACACAAACTGCTGGGTAAATTGCCAAAGGGTTCACTGTTTCCTATGCTAGGACACAGGGCTAAGGACACTCAAGAAGTGAGTTAAATATTTCAAATGATTGAGTTAGACAACCTAGAAGCTTAATTTTTAAAAACCTCGAGTGAGATAATATAATAGCAATTTCAGGATAATAACAGTTATTCAGATTCTCTTTCCTGGCTTCATGGGACTACACTTTTAATCATTCCATTCAACAGTTAATCACTCATCTGATTAGATAGAAAATAAGTATTTTTAAATCCTTCTTACTGAGCAACAGATTCATACCCATATCCACAATGTTTTTTCCATTGTGGACCAGAATTTACAGGCTTTATAATTTTTAAACTATAGGCTGGAGCTACTCACCAGCTGTAATGAAACTACCTTTGTATCTCCTTTGTTGTCTGAGCCAGTGATGGCAAATTCTCAGTTGTTGACTGTAAACCCTTTCCTAACCACTGATTATCCAGGTTGACCAGTGGTAATATTAACATCTCTAGATACTTCACCTCTACATTTGATCAATTTTACTTAATAGGAAATGAACAATACTATTTACTTACCTATGGGAGATATTTAACCAGCTTGCTGAAGAAATAAGCTTTTCTCACAAATCAATTTTAAAACTACATAGCATATGATCAAGTGCTGAACAAAATGAGCCTGCTCTTTGGTTATGTCCACTGACATAACTTTAGCCAGCATGGATGCTGTTGTATATCTGAAGAATCACAGTGAAAAGGAAAGAAAACTTATGCCAGTGGATAGAAATGGCTAGTTACCATAGAGTGATAAGTAGTATCTCAATAAACTACTGTTCTTAAGGCAAATGGAGGAGCTGTGAGACTTGAGTAAGGAAACACCTCCCTCTCCAATATCAGTATAAGTTGGTAATTCAGAGAAGTTGGGCTTTGCTGCCTCCCAGGCAAAGTCTTAGTTTTCCATTGAGAGTAATCTTGCCACCATTTTGAGTAAGTATGCACATCACACCATATCCTACAGTCAGAGAAAGAAAAAAACAACAGCAAAACCAGCACTTTGCTCATGAGAAAAACAAGCAAAACCATAAACAAAGACAAAAACAGAGATAGGATGTCTACCTCTAGTCCCCCAAATAGAGGAAACTTTGAGCCCTTTCCCATAAGTTACTGCCTCCCTAACAAAAACAGCTTTTTCTCTGATGCTTTTGCAATGGATAGGATATGACAATCAAGGGAAGAAACTACTCCTTTTCTTTCCACCATGTGCAGATAAACTCTAACCTTAATAGTTTTATCCCTTAGATAGCTGTATATCCTTTGAGGAGCCAATTTTTCTGAATTTGAGTCTTCCTTTACAAGCAAACTACTTTTCTTTTCTTAAAACGTTTTGTCCTGGGCGCCTGGGTGGCTCAGTCAGTTGAGCGTCTGACTCTTGGTTTCAGCTCAGGTCATGACCTCAGGGTCTGGAGATCCAGCCCTGCACTGGGGCTCCTGCTCAGTGAGGAGTCTGCTTGCTCTCTCCCTCTCCACCCCCCCCCCCCCCACTGCTCATGGGCACGGCTCTCTCTCTCTCTCTCTGAAATAAATAAATTTTTAAAAAGAAACAAAACCATTTTGTTCCCAGGGGTACCTGGCTGGCTCAGTAAGTGGAGGATGTGACTCTTGATCCAGGGTTGAATTTGAGCCCCACGTTGGGTGTAGAGATTACTTAAGAATCAAATCTTTTAAAAAATTTTAAAAAAAGACTTGTTCCTGAATCCATTTTTCTTGTCACACCCCTGAAGCCCAGTAACATGTAAAGATTTAAAAAAAAGACTTCACAAACAAACATGGCACCCACCCTTCATGATTCTTCATGTTCAGGGAAGATAACTGGTGCAGACAGAGAAGTTTCCAAGCAACAGGACTCAGTGGAATGAAGGAACAAGTGTTACTCAAAAGCATTTCTTCAGGAAGGAACATCTTGAAGTATAATCTCAAAATGTTTCTGTCCAGAAAGTTGAAGCAAATGAAGAGGAATTTGACATGGTTAGAATTTCCCTGAGCCTTTGCTTTTCACTTACCTATCTACCACACACAATAAAATCCATCTCTGAAAAGACATAAAGCAGGTAATTTAAAGAACTACATCTAAAGAAGCCTGTGCTACAGCAGTTATGCCCAACTTGAAACTTCAAGAACTCATTTTCAAGTCCAAAATAGGACAAAGTATTACTTGACTTAATGAGGTCAGTAGATTAATTTTTCTTCCTTTCCAGGACCAGAGATTGCTGAATCAGCCCAGGTGTCATGAACTTTTAAAGAATAAGAAATCCTTTCAGGGCCTGAGAATCAAGATGGCATCCTTCTCCTGAAGCATGGTTATAGACTTACTGTCTGGGCAAATAAACTTTAATGTGTGGTAGGAGAGTAAGCCATCCAACAAAAGAATCAAAATCAAGACAATAAATTCAACATGCTCTTAATAATGAAGTTCGGATGTTTTCTCTTACTGTATTGTAAAGTTATAACTTAGAAAAGAAGTGCAACTATAACATCAGCATGACATCGGCTGTTACATTTTATTTCTTGGGGACTTTAGAGCCCTCTAATTCTTCTCATGCAGGATAGCCTTTATATCTTTTTAGTTCCCTCTCACCCAATCTAAACATTTCCTGGTTATCCAATAACCTCAGCAGCTTGATTTATCAACTTTAAACATAATTTAGTTTGTCTATGTCCCTCTGAAAGTGTGATATCCAATACCGAGTACAGTAGTCTCTGAGTATAGCTGGACCAGAGCAAAGCAGAGTAGGATCGCCACTTACCCCAAACTAGGCACAATGCTCTTACTAACACAGTCTAAAAAGACATTAACTTTGTTGGCAGCAATGCTACTAAGTTGACATACCTTGTATAACTAAAATTCCTAAACTTCTAAATTATATAGGTTAAGGATCCAATGCTATAATCTTTGAAGGAACCCAGAAATTCACTTCATAATCTAATCTCCGTTTATGTCCTTATTTTCATTTAATAATATCTAATAGTCTTCAAGCACCATCATTAAAAATTTCTATTATTCAATAACTTGTTAGTATTTCATATTTTTGTATTATTTTATTAGCATTTTTACAATAGTAGTCTTTAATGTATGTATTTGTTTATGTTAATACATAGCTTTTAGGCTACATTTTGATTTAAATAAATTGGGATAAACCTAACCACATCTTTTTTTTTTTTTTAAATATTTTATTTATTTATTTGAGAGAGACAGAGACAGTGAGAGAGAGCTCGAGCAGGAAGGAGGGGGGAGAAGCAGGCTTCCCGCGGAGCAGGGAGCCCGACGCGGGGCTCGATCCGAGGACCCCGGGATCATGACCTGAGCCGAAGGCAGAGGCTTAACCATCTGAGCCACCCAGGCGCCCCAAACCTAACCACATCTTAAAACTTTATGTCTTGGGCGCCTGGGTGGCTCAGTCGTTAAGCGTCTGCCTTCGGCTCAGGTCATGATCCTGGGGTCCCGGGATCGAGTCCCACATCGGGCTCCCTGCTTGGCGGGAGGCCTGCTTCTCCCTCTCCCACTCCCCCTGCTTGTGTTCCTGCTCTCGCTGTCTCTCTCTGTCAGATAAATAAAATCTTTAAAAAAAAAAACAAAAAAAAACTTTATGTCTTTATGAAATATATTCCAACCTCCAAATAACAAAACCAAAATGATTTTTGGAAGCCTAACCTTATTTTGAATAGACAGCTTACTAGAGGCTTACATTGACTGGAGCATCTACACCTTCATTAATGTGTGTGTTCTAATTGAAATCACAACACGATGTCAATCTTAACTCTGTTTTCCTGCCTTCATACTCCGTCCAAAACAATTTAGTTTTAGTCTTCTCCAGCACTTGTCTTTATGTAACCCTGAACTATTTATAGATAAGCACAAACAACTTGCAAACAATGTTTCAGGAGTCCTTTCCCAGCTTGGCGACAGGTGGGTAAGCTGCATGACTGAGGCAAGTCTTCATAGTACAGCTAGCTAAAGCCCACAGGTTCATCACTAAGTTCTAGAAGTTCTATCTCCTCCTAGCTCTGAAATCCATCTGCTTCTTTCCATCCTCATTGCCATTACTTTAGTGCAGGTGATCATCATCTCTTCAGAATTGGGCAACATTCTGTGATTGCCCTGCCTCTAACATAACCCCCTGCAATGTATTCTTCCACAGAGGCAGGGTGATCTTTTCAAAAGTATAAATCCAATTGTGTCAAGCTCTTGTTTAAAATCCTTCACAGCCTCTGCATTGCCTTCAGAATCATAGGAAGTTGCATCTTACAGGAGAATTCGTTTCTAAAAGCAACTAATAAAACATAAGCATAGTCAAAATTATCCTGGAAAGTTCCTCAAGTGACAATAAGATACAATATATGTAATTTTAGGTATAATTTTATGTATACTGTCTTGTATAGGAGGAGGTATGTATAAATATATAATGTTTATAACAAGGTACTATATATAAAATGAGCAAAATGTATGAAATATAACTTATAGTATTGCAATTAATTTTTTGTTTTACTTTGTGTGCAAAGTTTTAAGTTCTTATGTCATGTGGGCCTACTACTCAGCTCTGCTTCTGCGGGCATCCTATATACTAGAAACTTCTGAGCACCAAGGCTACGTCAAGGAACCAAACAGACTACAATCTCTCCCCCTGTAGAGCCTCACATTCAATAAACCAGTAAGACAAATACGTAGAAAGTCTAATGGTAGTTAAGTGCTACCGGAGAAAACTAAGGCAGAGAAAGGACAGATGGAAAGATGTTAAGGGCAGGGTGAAGGGAGAGAACTGCGGTTTTTTGGAAAAAAGCCTGTCTGAGAAGGTGGCATCTGGGCAAAGCCCTGAAAGGAGGTGAGAGAATGAGCCAGGCTACCAGCAGAGGATGGCCCCATGAGAAGGAAGAGCTGAGTGCTTACACCTTGGAGGGCTTGAGGAACGAATGACAAAGAGCTGACAGTAGCCGGAGTGGAATGAGAGATCAGAGAGGTGGCAGGAAGCCAACTGTGTAGGGCCTTGTAGGTTTCTGCTCTCTGAGTGATGTGAGAAGCCACTTGAAGTTTTCACGCAGTTGTGTCATGGTCCGACTATGCGCCTCAGAAGGACACCCAAGCCTGTGCCTATCCTGCTGCCACGACCTCTTACCTTACACTGCTTGCTCACACCTACACTTCCCTGCCTTAGCTCCGTAGCAGCCTCTGCCTGAATGCCCATCTCCCTCAACTCCACCGCTAACTTGTACTTGGTCTCTAAGACTCCTGGAGTGAAGGTCTGCCTCGCCCAAAATGCCCTCCGTGATTCCCCCAGCCTGGGCTGGCTAGCCCTCGCTCAGATACCCCGAGTGTCTGGACCATGCTGCTGAATGGTGGTAACCATCTGTCCCCAGCACTAGACATACACTATTAGAGAGAAGTGCCCGAGCCTTCTCTGTAACTCCCGCATGCAGCCCCACATCGGCACACAGAAAGCACTCAGTAAACATTTGCTGAATGAAGGAATAAATAATGATGAAAGAGAATGAAACAGATGAATATGCAGGAAGATCTTTCTTGTCTGAGGCATTTTGAATTATTTAGGATCCCAGCGTATGGATTTCTGCTCTGCTTTTAGGGGAAGAATGTTTTAACACATTTCCTTTACTCTCTTTCAAATTTGATTCTGACTACATTCTCCTGAGCTTTAAACCTATTGTGCATCAAAATGAAAAAAGAAAAACTATGAAGTCTTTCCTTTGGCAAACTTGAGGCGAACTTTCACATTTGTGAGATAAGAGAGATGCCCTAGTCCAATTGTCAAAATTTGAAGTTTTTAAAAATATTTTAAAATTTATATTTCTATTATTAATATATCATACTTACAGATACAATCCAAGATGCAACTTACTTGTAAATGGACGCAGACTGGCTCTTTTGGCGGGAACAAAAGTGCGGCCAATCTATGTTTTAACCACATTTTAAAATCCACATTCGAAACTCTAAAAACAGAAACAGGCAGTCACTAAGAGCAACGCTCACTTTGAATCTTCATGTGATCGGCTCCTAAAAAGAAAGGTTGTCAGTGCTCATGTTAATATCTTCCACAAATGTAATTTGAGCTTTCTGCGTGGAAAAGAAAGAGGAACAGAGTGTGGAAAAACAAGAGTATTTTGTGTGATACAATCTGGTCAAAATGTTAGCCTGTAAGTGTGGCTGTAAGTCCTTTATTGTGGGGGGAGGGAGTTCCCTCTCTTCCTTCAGAACGCGGTGGTTAGCATCAGCTTAAAAAGGCACACTCTCCCTTTCAACATACAGCAGAGGCCCCACTCTCGCAAAAAGGTAAGATAATGTGCTCTATAAGTAAGAAGTCAAGTACCCACTGCCTTTTGAAACTGCCTGACAGAATTAACGGCCTTTGCCATCCTATTTTAAACAACTTTGGCCAGGTTTTCTATAAGCACCTCGTTTATCTTGAGACTCTTTCATCTATTATCTGACTGTAAGCATGTTCATAGCTCATCAGCTGAATTCACTTTGACATAGAAGTCTTATGACAAGTAGCCAACAGCCTAATGTCAGGTCTGTGAGTATCTCTGGAATTAAGGTGATGGGAAAAGGGTAACCTTCTGCCACTTCTAACAGCATTTGCTGAACAACAAAAATAGAGCCTTAAATCATTCTCCATTTAGGAAAGCAGGTCCTCTTGGCTAATATTAGAACACACTGCAGCTGGGTTCCCGCTCAGATCAAAAACACCACTTGGGGCCACGTCTGAATTCATACTTGTATGTAGTTATAGATGTGAACCACAACATTTCCAGTCATGTAGGTGAATGTTACCATCCAAATGGTTGTTACTGGACTTCTAACAAGTCCATTTGCAGATATTTTTTGCAATAACAAGGGGGAAAAAGACCATCATCCTCTATCTTTATAGTTCAGCCACCTGGGCCCTAGAGGTTTATAATTGTTGCTTCCCTTCTTCCTGAAGAACTGGGAATAGGTTTTGTGATGAAAACAAAAATACGTATGCTGTGAACATAAAATTCTTCTTTTTAAACAGCTCTAGCTTGGTTTACAAGAACCTGAGAGTACAAGACTTCTGTTTATGACATCTTATAAGAATTACATTTCAAAACAAGTTTAAGGCTGGCTGTACACATTCATAAATATTTTGAGTAGCTGAAGTAGACTTTGAGAAATCTTGCTACTACAGAATTCAATGTTTACACTTTCTGTGGATAGAACAGGAGCTTTTCGAAATTAGCATTTTTACTAAATTGGCAGGGAGGTGCCTGTTGTTCTAAATCCATCATTATCCAGCCAACGGGGCTTTATCTACCCAGCTGAGGAGTAAATCAACTCACTGAAATGTGTTTAGCTTTGCTGATTATTCAGAAACATGAAAAACAGAACTTTTCAGTCCCCAACATAAAACTATGCCAAAAAAAATGGCTTTCAATTGCTCAACACTTAGTCAACACGTCTCCAGTCCTGAGAATGTGACTTCCATTAAGATGGAAGGAACCAGTGGGGACATACCCTCAGTAATACTAATAAAAGAGAAGTTCGTATTTTATGGATAAGTTTATTTCAATCTTCAAAGTCCTTTCGACAGAGCTATAGCCAGGTGCTACAGGAATTGGGATTAAATGAGTATGCATCTATTACAGCCTACCTACACTTAATGTGTTTCCATTTATGCCATTGTTGGTCACTTGAAAAATAATGTACTTGAATTTCCATGGGTAGAAACAACAAAGATAAAGGCTACTGTTTGCTTAACTCTCACTCTTTTACTCTTGAGAAATTGTCAGGATAATATACAGAAGCAGGTGCTCATCCTTTGCAGAGCACTGACGATCCAGCAGAAGTATTTGTTGCTAGATGTCTTTCAGGGTAAGATTTTCTTGAAGTCATGTTTTCCCCTTACGAGTTAAGAGTGAAAAGCAAGAATCACTATAAAAGTATTAGTAGTAGTACTGATTCTTCAGATGTACCCTAATAGAAATATAATAGCTCATTGGAATATTGAGATTAGTGAACTAGAGCTTTGGGGCTCATTGCTATTTTAGTCTCCAAAACAAAAGAGGAATCTGTCAGTCTATAGTATAATTTCTATAGTATAATTCAATTTATACTATATAATTTCTGTAGTATAATTTTAAAATAAGAATCCCTGCAGCCCCCCTCCACCCCACACAGATAAAGAATCTCTCCAAACTACCTAAAGGCTCTAAGTACTTATTACTCTGGGGTTTCCACAGGCTTACCCGTTAGCCCTCTGTTGCCATCTCCTACAGTACCTTCCACCAGGAGTTGCTTTTCCACATCTGCCTGGATCTGCACCCAAGCCAATTCCAAAGCTCCAACTGGCTACCAAGTCTTTCCACTTGAGTTAATTGCCAAAAATCAAACTAACATACCTAGAAGCAAATTCATTCATGCCTACATCTCCTCTGCCTCCTCTCCCTCAAAAATACCCATGATGTGTCTGCTCCCTGTGGCTTTCCTGCCTTGGACAGTGGCATGGACAATCTTCCAATCACCCAGACCATGGTCTTGGTTTGTGTCGGACTCCGCCTTCTCCCTCATTCTTTCTTTGCAGCTGTCACTTCACAGTCTTGCTAATGTTTTGTGAGAATGCCTCTCGAATCCAAGCTTCCTCTTTCTTCCCACCTCCACCATCCTAGGAGAGCGTTCATTACTCTACATCTGGGTTATAGTAATGCTACCAGGCAAACTCCCTCGTGACAAGCTTGCCCATGCTCCAAGCCTTGGGAGATTGTTGATACCACGGACAAAGTCAGGAAAGCCCCAAGAGGAAGACACATTATGGGTCTTTTTTAAGGAAAGGACGAAGTGAAGAGGAGGGCAGGGAGGTATATGCATGAATGAGTTTGCTTCTAGATATGTCTGTTTGATTTTTGGCATTTACCCAAGTGGAAAGCTAGGTAGTTTGTTGGAGATTTGGAATTGGCTCAGGTGCAGGTGCAGGCAAAACACATTTTTAAAAACTATTATCAACACACTGCTACTTGATCATAAGCCTTCACTGGTTGCAAACCTCCCTGCATACTTGTAAAAGTGTGAAGACTCTCCCGAGGTCAAATCAGACTTTTTCCTATATAAAATTAATTACCTCCCTGTAACTCCTACCCATTTTTTTCTGCATCAGAGAGGAAGAACTTCCTTCTTTCTTCTACCAAGCTCTCCTTTAGATATTTAAAAATAACTTGCATGTGTCTGCTTAATATTCTTTCCTTCAACCTAATTCCTTTCTCCTCTCTTCAGATGACTTCCTTTTTTCAGATCCCTCATCATCCTTGTTTAGACCGTTGTGAGAGCCCCACTTAAAATGTACAATACTCTTAAGTTAAATAATATAATTATACTTTTCCCCCTTTTCAAATTCCTCCATGACCACCCAGAGTAATAGGAAATCCCCCCCCCGGAAAGTTGTTGGTAAACTGGTAACAGCATGAATATGTTTGAGAATTTAAGCTAATGTAAGAATTTTTTTACATTCTACTTTTATCTTCAACATGGCACATCCACTTGCATTTAATAAATATTTGCTGATTAGTTAACTTCAAATAATTAGGAATAATTGTGGTTGAGTAGATGCATGGGAAAAACAAATCTAAGCTCTTTGCATATAACTTAGGCAGAAAAGAGCTCACTTTACACAGGCATTGTATCTTTAGCACCCAGATATTGTTAAAAAAAAAAAAAAAAAGCCCAAACCAAACCAAACCAAAACAAAAAACCCTGTAGCTACTGTCAGACAAGAGTTAAGAGTCTTTAAACATACTTTGCAGGAAACAGTCACTCCACTTTCATTCCCCAACTCTTAAGCCAGTGACCTCCCTTGATCTCTGAGGTGACAGTTTGCCAAGTTCCATGAAGACGCCTTTCACAAATGACCCCATTAGGTTTCCTAAAGACCTTAATTGCCCAATTCCTTTCACCCAGGTTTCTGAGGTTCAAGGAATGCTATCCTTCAGTTACTCCCTTGCATAGGTTCTAGCTATTGTTACCTTAATCCTTTCTGAATCCCTGAGAATGCAAAGAACTGAAGCAGACTTTGATTCTCCTACTGAATTACAAGATACTTTACATACTTCTGTCACAAAGTCATTCCCCTGTGTTTACTGTTCAACAATGACATTCACTTTCATGTCTACACATAGAAGGGAAGCACCACTGCAATAAATATCATCTTAAAGATTCAAAAGCCGATCCCCTTCAAAGGAACATGTTAAATACCTAAGAAAATTAATCACTTCCTGCTGCCCTAACCCCATGGTTCAATCTTATCTGGACAAACACTACAGGCTGAGGGCCCACGTATCCACTCTGCATCTATATTCGAAAACATTTTGGGGGCTTTTACTTACCAATTAAATCAGCATACATGTATTGGGTACTCACTGTTTGAATGGTACTATTCCCCGGGTTGGGGTGGGGGGCAATGAAAACAAAGAAATTTCATTTAGCTTTTCTTTCAGTGTTTGTGATGACCTTGAAGAAAGTATTACTCTGCATATCTGTAGATCTACTTACTTGAAACCAAAATGAGTATATGATGTAGATGGAGGCACCAAAATAAGCAAAAACAGATTCATAAGTTAACCGAAAAAAATAGGAACTCTTCTATATTTAAATAAGTCATACCAGAATCATAATGCTTTAATTTCCTTGTCCAAAATTCTTAACAGCATTATATTGAAACTGAATTCAGTCTCTCAATTCCCTGAAATTGCTCTGCCAAATGGAACATCTGTGGGTACTAATGTTTCTTTTACTTCCAATGCAATTTGCTTCCAGTGGCAAATAAAAGTGCATGAAGAGCCACGGGGTTATTTTATACTCCTGTCCCACCAGCACCCTCTACACACACAGCACACATACACACACACCTAAAGCATTCAGAGGCTAAAGGTTAAACACTCCTCTGTGAAGGGAAAAACAGGATACGTGGAGGAGGCTTTACTTAAAGGGCAGACCCAGAGGAGAAAAATTACCCCATAGACCCACTAAGGGCTTCTAGCATCTCCAAGAGACTGTGACATCATTAGATAATAAATATGCAGCTAAATCACTCAACTGATCCACGAAATAAAACAAATATTTCTTCAGTCAAAACATAGTTATTGAAACAGTATTCTATTACTTGAAGAGAAATTGAGCTGAAAAAAAAATCTCCAAAGACACACACACCAACTCTAAAATTTTCTTGGTTCACCAATTAGTCCTGGAAGAGAAAGGGGTAAAAATAGAAAAAACTAAAAGAGCATCTGTTGAGGAATAGGCTAATTACACTGTTCTGTGATGAATAGAACACACTTCAAAATTTGTATGCCATGTACTTTTCTGCATTTATGTTTTATTTCAATACAAATGCCCCCAAATATGTTATGGTAAGCTCATAATTTATCAAGACTGCTACTACTGGGGACCCAGTATCACAGAGGGAGCAGAATAGAACATGTGGTCCACCGATTAAAAGGGGAGAGCCAGAGAAGAAAGGGGTGTCTGATCAATGAACAAACAAACAAACAAACAAAACCAAGATGAATTTGGTAAGGGAAAGGGATTAGGTGTTGCCTCTTCACCCTCCACAAAGGCTGGGTCTGCACTCTGACCCTGAGCTCAATCGAGGGAAGCCAGCACCCAGATAAGGATATTCCAGAGACCATGAGATGGCCTGAGTCCCAGAAAGGCATGAGGTGCTATGTTGAATTGCAGTCCCACTGGATTGGCATGTCAAGATCCTGAAGTAGAAGTAGGAGGCAGACAGAGTGGAACACAAGCCAGAAGACACCCCACATCTCTAGCAAATATGAACCAAAGGAAGGGCATCCAAGGTCTGGGAAGTTTGGGGAAGGAAAAGTGGATCATCTTCATATTTCAGCTAGCAATGTTCTTATTTATTGTGTTTTTGGGAAAAACCCAATTCTTTCCTTTTGTGTGTCTCCTTTGCTAGTACACAGAACACTTCGCTTCTGACACCGGATGCGTGAGGGTTTTTCCCACATCAAAGCAATTCTGCAACACCAGCTGGAAGTCCTACAATTTAACTCTGTTCTGACACTATCTGGAGATAACATCAGATCCCACAGTTAAGGGCTCAGCCACACAGACTACCTCCACCCCACTTCAGGTGCCAGTTCCAAGTCCTGCTTGCCACCTGTGCTTCTGACCTATCTGCTATAAATCTGAGATTCTCATGACCCCCACTCTCTGGTTTGATTAGTTTGCTAGAGCAGCTCACAGAATTCAGAGAAAAACTTACTTATATTTATCCAGCTTGCTAAAGGACAGGATAAGGGATACAGATGAATAGCCAATTGGAGAGATGCAGAGCACAAGGTCTGGGAGGCTCCTGAGTGCAAAGTTTCTGTCTCCGTGGAGTTGGGAGGCATCACCTTCCCATTACATGGATGTGTTGACCAACCTGGAAGCCCTCCAAACCCCATACTATTGGGATTTTTATGGAGGCTTCCATGATCAGTCATTAACCCCATTTTCAGCCCTTCTCCTTTCTCAAGAGAATGGGAGAGCAGGACTAAAAATTCTGAGCTTCTGCTGAAATAAATTTCGAGGCCCAAAATGGAGCCACATGTGTTTGAGGGGCCATCTCAGCAACCTGAAACTTGGATAACTTGCATGTCCCTATAAATGCTTCACTTGACCAGGATATCTCCAGTCAGCCAATCCCAAACCCCAAGCCAACTCTGGGCCAACTTACTTCTTTGTTCTTCATCATTTTCTATCTTCCTCCTGCTTGCTCCTTATTCTTTATCCTGTAGAAGCTTCCTGACTTCCACTCCATTTTGTAGTTCTCTGGACCCTTGAGAACAGAGACTGCCCACTTCATGAGGTGTTAAATGAAGTTTGTATCACCTAAGTTGTCTTTTTAAAAACACTTCTAGTCATGGCTTGGTCTTTCTGCTGACCAGCCCTCAGCCAGAAGCCATCTGGGAGCCCACCCAGCATCACCCCACTGAAACAGAACACACTCTTATCACCCAGACAATTACAGTTTCAGGAACCCATGCCAGGATCCAAGGGCAGAGATCAATATACATGATTGTGATTTCACACAACTGTTTTCTGCTTTTTGAACTTCTCGATGTACTCTTCCTAAGAGCACTTGCAAGATGTAGTTAGTGAGGAACAAGTAATTGCCCTGTTCAGTGTGTTTAATATTTCCAGGTTCATCAGATGCCAAAGTGAGAGAATGTTCATAGCATCATTCTCTGGACCCCCTCAGATAATACTGTACTGATGGGAAAGAAGTTTCCAATAGCTGTCCCCCTTTTTTTTTATATACATTAAGCCTTTTCTGCTTTTGGGAAATCCAGTGAAAACCTCATTTCTAGGCTCCATTTCATTTCTCTAGGAAATCCAATCTATTTCATTTCTTTCTTCTTAGGGAGTCCTAGACTCCACAGTTGGAGTCCTCGGTGCTCAAGATATGTGTATTTGCATGGTTTGTACTAAGACATTATAAGATCCTTACCCCCAGATGACATCGTCTCATTTGATTTACTCCAATCAGTCTGAAAATTCCTTACGTGCTAAACGGCAAGTAAAGTAAAACAAAAGTGTTCTTTTGGTCATTTCAATATGTTTGAAATCTTAGATATCAAGCTACTTGGAAAATGAAAAGAGATGAGGACAAGAATATTATCCATTTTTTTCAAAGGCGTTACCACTCTCATAAGAGATAACATAGCCTCACTGCTAAGATTGCAGACTCTAGAATTGCACTTCCCGGGTTCGAATCCCAGCTTCACCAACAATAGGAGCATGAGCCAGTTACCTAACCTCTCTCTGTCTCAATTTAAATGAGCTAACCCATGTAAGAAACTTAGAACCTTGCCTTGCTTATAGTAAGTGTTAAATATGTACTAATTAATTATAATCAGATGCTAGTTTCCCTTCCGTTATAAATTATAAACATAATAACTATGAATAAATACACCCCATCAGAGCCCCGCATACCACCTTAATGCTCTTCTGGTATTAGAGCAGGGATCCAAACATTGGAGTCCACAGGCCAAATCCAGCCCCAGCTAAGAATGATTTTTATAGTTTTAAGGAATTGCTTAAAAAAAGAAGAGGAAGAAATGCAGAAAGAGCAGGAAAAGCATACATGACAGAGACCAAACATGGCATACAAAGCCTGAAATTTTACTATCTTTCTCTTTATGGAAAAAAGTTTGCCAAACCCTTGAATTGGCGTATAAGAATATCATTATAGTCTAAGAACAGGGTGGTTTTCTAGAATATTTTGCACACCTAACCCTAACCGTAACCCCTTCTCTGTGTTGAGTCCCCATGAATGCTCCAATGAGGCAGCCAGAGAGGGAACAACAGGTTCCCTGGTGGCAAACTGGCAAAGTGTCAGAATCAACCTATCCCCTCTTCTCTGCCACCACACACATCCTTGTTTAGCCCAATTCAGGTATGTCTTAGCCTCTCAAACTCTTGAAAACCTTTCAGGCACATGAAAACCTTTCAGGTACATGAAAACTCCTTAGCCTTTCTTCTTGGTACTAATGAGTATGAGCTCCTAATTCCTTGTTCTCCATTCAGTTTGCCTTATACTTTAGGGTTTCATCTCAGAATAAGAACTGGGAATCATTTTCCCCCTGGCCCTCATATCTTTATGTTCTTCAATATCTTCTCCACTTTCTAGGATCTGCTAGACTATGCTCATCCCTGGATCCTGGTGTTACGTTCCCAACCCCCACTCCTTTACCCACCTAGTTAGGAAACTGGATTTTGGTCTCATGCTGTTCCTGAATTCTGACTGGTTTCTGCCTGGTACTCTAGACCTTCTCCCTATTCCTGGGGTTTAGCCACAATTTCCAATCTGAAATGTGAGCCCTGATACTCTGCCACGTAATTGTCAGGTATAGAATCATGTTATTTCCCACACACATGCTGATATGGGAGGAGGCCAGTGTGTGCAAATCACTTGGAACCACAAAAGGTGCCTGGGCATCTCTGGAGTACTCCACTGCCACCTGCATGTCGTGCTGCTTTGCTAGTTTAGCGAGATACAGATGCACAAGTTAGCACGCATGTGCAAAGGGGTCTGCTACAGTTAAGACAAAGGAGAAATTCAAGCTCTTTCCTAGGAGATACTCATAAAAAGGCCAAAACACAGAAAAGGGGAGGGGAGTATTAACATATTGGAAGGAAGAGAGGGAGAAAGAAGAGGGACTTATTTCAGATCCTAATTCTGCTCCAACCTCAGACAAGTTACTAATCTAAGCCTCCATTCATTTATAGGTAAATAGAACAATAATACCTACCATAAATAGTTATTGTCAGAGTTATATGAATGACATACAAAGGGTCTGAGCACCTAAGTCGTGTGTGTGTGTGTGTGTGTGTGTATGTGTGTCTGTGTGTCAGGGGAAGGGGGATTTCCCTCACCACCAAGCAAGTTTCTGACATTTGCTGGGTGTCCTACAATTCAACTCAATTCTGACACTATCTACCTGGAGATAGGGTCATGTCCCACAGATTAAAGGCTCAGTCCCACAAGACTGTCCTCCCTTCCCCACTTCAGACACCAACTGGTGTCTGAAGCCCTGGTCATCACCTGTGCTTCTGACCAACTGGCCATAGATTGGAGGTTCCCACAACAGCCTCCTTGGGTTCGAGGAATTTGATAGAGTGGCTCACAGAACTCAGAGAAACATTTTATTAACTAGATCACCAGTTTATTATAAAGGGATACAACTTGGGAACACCCAGATGGAAGAGATGCATAGGGCAAGATGGAGGGAAAGGGCTTGGAGCTTCCATTTCTTCTCCAAGTGACATTACTAGCACCTCCATGTGTTCATCAACCAGGAAGCTCTCCTAACCCTCACCCTTTTCAGGCTTTTTATGGAGACTTTATTGCATATTCATGACTGATTAAATCATTGGCCATCGGTGTTTGAACTCAACCTCCAGCCCCAGTCCCCTACCCAGGGTTTGGGATGGAAAGTTTCAAGCCCCCTAATCACAGGGTTGGTTCTCTTGGCAACCAACCCCCATCCTTAGGTGGGGGTCCAAAAGTCGCCTCATTAACATGACATCTGTGTTGCTCTCATCATTCTGGAAATTCTACAACTTTTAGGAGCTCTGTGTCAGAAATGGGGACAAAAACCAAATATATATTTCTTATTATATATCAAAATATCACTTATGCTCTATCTGGGCCATGAAAAGCACTCAGGAAATATTAGATCCATCTCCTTCCTTGCTCTCCCTATTCTTCCTGAAATACAACAAAGATTACTATGACCTTCAAGAGTGGGCAGATTTTTTTTCCTCCCAGCCACCCCCAACCCCACCCAGCCCACTCTTCCAACTCTCCCCTTCTCTGCCCCTTCTGGTCTCATTCTGTCCTGTCATTCCTTGTGCCTCTGTGAGGCAGTCTAAATTCAACTAATGGGATTTTAAAGGGGTCTGGAAAATCAATGTTATAATAAATTATAAATACAAAATTTAGAGCAAAACTAACTTCATGCCTTGGAGCAAAAGTTTAGAATTTTAATGTGTAAGGAAGCCATTTGTCCTTGGCCCCAATCCAACCCTCTCTCTAAGCATCCATATTTAGCCTCACCCAACCATTTAAATTCATTATGAAAATATGGTTGCCTTCCTCCCAAGGAACAGCTATTGGTTACTGCTGGGGGTTATGTACTACACCTGGCAGAGCAATGTAGTATTCTGCTTTAATGGTTGGGCAAGAGCTGTGACTGCAGTCATCTTGGTCACCCTGCACTACCTTAGTCGACACACCAGCTCTGGAGATCCTGAGGAAATGATCTTATCATCACTCCATTATTAATGTACATCTTGCCAAAAGGAATTTGCCAAGCTATTAGAAGGACATGATTTGCAGCTCTTTGTCACTATAAAATTCCTTCAGGACTATGAATTGAATGAATCAGTGGATTATCACATCTGGCATTATTAAGATATATCAGGTATAAAGATGTGACTCCCCACTGACTTCTGTCATGGAGAAAACTGAAAAAAAAAAATGTTTACATGTCTGTGTTCTACTGCATAACCCCATAGCCTTTCATATTGTTCAGTTTGCTTAGCTAGTTTCAGCAACACCACTTCAGTGGATGACTTCACTGGGCATTTATATTTATAAGGGAGTATTTCTCAATTGCCTTTTTTTTTCTTAATACTTAGGTTTCTAAGGTACTGCTTATCTCAGTGAGCCATCCTCCCTTGTCATGTCCTCTTTCCTATAACTTTCAAAAACTCTCTTAAAAAAATTCTTACTAACATATGATGGTAATCTTCATGGTATTATAATGAGTGAGAATTTCTCATTTATTTTTTTCCACTGAGAGTGCTGACTAGCTTCATCAATCCCCCCAAATTGATAAATATTATTTCCTTTCTCATAGAAAAAGAAAGCCTGAGAATTCAGCCTCCCCCAAATCATTCATCTTGTACAAATGATTCTCTGGTTCTTTGAAGGGTAAATGACCTCCGCTTCCTTCTGAATGGTGTTCATGAAATGATAGAAATGTCCAATTGCCTCATTACTCTTTATAACGTTTCCAACTTCTGTGAGCCTTTTAAATGGGTCTCCATCCATTTCTTTCTTTCCTTCAGCTGTAAGGACCATATTCTGTAGATTTCTTCCTTCCCCTCTCAGCATCACTTTCCTGAACCTCCTGGGAGAGTCTTTCCCCCTCCTTTCCTTCTCTCCTTCAGCAGGCTCAGTGGGCTTTTTCCCTCACAGCACACTCCTCTTGGAAGCTCCCCGTCAGATGGCTTTAATTACCACCTGAATGCAGATGACTCCCAAACCTCCAGCCCCAGCCTTGACCTCTCACCCTTTCTTCAGTCCCATATTTCTTTCTGTCTGCAGAATATCTCTACTTGGGTGTCCCACCACCTCCTAAAACTAAACATGTCAGAAACGGAGCTCATTATCTCTCCACACCCCTTTTCCTTCTCTCCCTGTTTCTCCAAGGCTGTCAATAGCACCCTCTCAACAGGCTCCAACCCCTGGAGTTACCAGATGGGCACGGGGCAGTCCGTCACCCCATGCTTCAGAAAAGCAGATTTCGGCCCCCACATTCCATCATAGTTGAAGATTGTACTCACCAATTTCGCTTGGAATCTCAGGAAAGAACTTTGAAAGAACAACACTGTGATCTCGATTGATTTTGCTTTGGTTTTCTTTTTCTTTTCCTTTTTCTTTTTCTTTTTGTAACTCTACTTTCTTATTCATCCAACTGTTGACAAATATTTAAGACCTCTGCTGCATTCCATTCCTTAATACATCTTGAAGTCCTGAGGCCCTTTGAACTGACAATCAAATTATGTACCTCCTTTTGATTCATGACTCTAAATTATAGAATATATGAGACTACATATGTATAAACCTTTTTATTACCTAACATAATTAATAGCTGTACTTACCAATTAAATAGTAAACCAATTAGTAATTAGCCTGAGAGATTGGTGAAATGGAAGTTTTAAGTGATTGTTTCTATTCTTAATTCCTATCCTCTACACCTAAAATCATCACCACCCTATCCCTGGGACTTGGTTGCATGTCATTATCTATAGCACTCCCACTTCTCCCCCATCATGTGGACAATAATTGTATTGCCATGATGGATGCTATCTTAGAATTCACCAGACACCCTTGTAAGATATTTACTCACACGCAACCACCCTGGAAGTAAGCGTACAAATTGGTTTTTGTAGGAAATAACTCAAACTTGTTTAACAAACAGGGAAGATTTATTGCTTATGTAACTGGAAAGCCCAGTGGTAGTGTGGTCTTCAGGCATGGCTTGATCAGTGCTCTGGGTCAATCTCTCCATAGTTCCTTCATCTCTGTCTTCCTCCATGCGTTAGGTCTGTCATCAGGTTCATTCCCCTCACAATCACAAAATGTTACCAGCAGTATTCAAGTCTACATACTTCCTCATTCACACTACAGAGACAGACATCATCCCAAAACCAATGAACAAAAATGGCTCTTTATAGTAAGCTTCATACTGGGGCACGAGTTATCTGTATACCCCAATACCATCACTGGGAAAAGGTGTGGGAGTTCAATGATAGGCTAATGTTAATCAGGGCCTACTCCTAAATCTGGGGGGTGGAGTCAATTTCACCCAAAGCACACATTATACAATGGGGAGAGATGGAATGACTACTATTGGGGGACAACTAGAATGTCCTTGTCTCTATCATTTTCATAAGAAAATTGGCCACCGTCAGCCAGAAAGTGATAAAGCATGGATTAAATTTGGGTCTCTCTGACTTCAGAGTTTGCTCTTAAGTACTATGTAGTAGTTCCTCCGTATAAATAGCTGAGTTCTTCAAAATAATAAGGTGAGAATGCAGAATGCACATCTCTTGGCTCTTTGCAACTTATCATAGGAAGGTCATCCTTTGATCCCATTCATTCATTTTTTAGACCTAACTTTTGAACCACACTGAATTCTTCTTGTACTTTTACTGTCCTGCTGATGTTCACAAGGGCTTTTCTTGACAAGGGGAAAATGTATCACTCATACTTCAACAAACCATTTTATATTTGAAGCAATTATGCTTATTCATATAAGATTATAAAATCCTCAAGTCTTGACCAATGGCTGATATATGTTCCAAGCCATTGCACCCTTGACAGGTCATTAGCACAAAACATGTCAGTGAAGAGTGTAGATTTTAAAATAAAAAAGTTCTTATCACAAGGAAAAAAAGTTGTAACTATGTATGGTGATGGGTGTTAATTAGACTTATTGTGGTGATCATTTCATAATATATACAAATACTGAATCATTACATTTTACACCTGATGTAATATACTGTCATATGTCAATTATACCTCAATGAAAAAACGAAAGAGGAAAGAAAGAAAAAGAAAGAAAGAGAGAGAGAAAGAAAGAAAGAAGAAAGGAAGAAAGACAGACACAGGGGTGCCTGGGTGGCTTGTTGATTAAGCACCTGCCTTCAGCCCAAGTCATGACCTCAGGGTCCTGGGATCAAGCCCTGCATCAGGCTCTCTGCTCAGTGGGGAGTCTGCTTCTCCCTCTCACTCTGCGTTCTCTCTCTCTCTCTCTCACTCACTCTTGCTCTCACTCTTAGTAAATAAATAAATAAATAAAAGTCTTGAAAGAAAGAAAGAAAGATAGGAAGGAAGGAAGGAAGGAAAGAAGATAGAATACTCTTCACAGCACTGAATGGGATCTGCCTATCAATCATTTTTGCTCACTGGCAAGTTCCTATTGAAGAGCCATTCAGAACATAAAAGCACCTGGACCCAAGTGAAGGCAATGTTGAGAAGTTGGAAAAGCTTGTCTTTCATGACTCCATTTTTTTCTTCTTTTGATATTATTATCTAACACCCAATATGGTGGAGGAGAAAGAACATGGACTTTAGAGAGAAGTGGAGCTATTACTAACTCTTTCTCTTCCCCAAGCAAGTTATTTAACTTCTATGATCCCCAGTGTCCTTTTGGTAAATGAGGCTACTTCATAATGCTTATTTTATATATTTAACAAATGCTTATATAGAGAGCTTACCCTTTGCCAGTCACTATTCATAGCACTTTCCAAACATTGACTCCTCTTCACAATCCTCTGAGATAGATACTATTACTATCTACACTTTATGGATGTGGAAACTGAGGTACAGAGAATTAAGGAATCACCCAAGGTCACGGAAGTGCTAAATGGTAGCCAGGACTCAAACTCAGGCGGTCTGGCTCTAGAGTTTATATTCTTAACCACAGCACTATCTCGAGTTACTAGAAGAGCTGAACCAGACAATTGATGGAAAGTATATTGGTATGTTACAGATGCCCTAGATGTGTTACAGCATCTCCCTCTCCTGCCCCTTAAGATCCTTCCCAGCTACCAAAACACAAAAGACTAGATTTGTAATTTGATGGAAAAGGGTTTAATTAGTTTACTACATTTTTAAGCCTTTCTTATTGGCACACAAAAAATTCTTTTTTAGAGAAAGAGAGAGAGCATGTGAGCAAGTGGCAGTGGGGGAAGTTGGTGAGCAGAGGGAGAGAGAGAATCTCAAGCAGGTTCCATGCTCAGCACAGAGCCCGAGGCATGGCTTATTCTCAAGACCCTGAAAACATGACCCTGAGATCAGCACCCCGGCGGAAATCAAGAGTCAGACACTTGACTGACTGAGCCACCCAGGCACCCCTTATTTGCACACAATTTTATGTGCCATTAAAGGAATTTCAAGTGTCATTGAGTAGGTAAAAAAGATATTTCAGGGACAGTGGAGGATTCTAATTCCAGTGACCCTGGAAAATCACTCTCTTCTTATTCAGACACTTGCTTCTTAAGAATCACTAGTAACTAATTGCTCAGTGCCCAGGTGTTGTAGACAGGATGTTTCTAGTTCTCCTCTTTCTGGCTTTTCTATCAGCTTGAAGAAAAAGGTATGGCCATGTGCCTTGCTTTGGCCAATGACATGTGAATGAAGTGACTTATATGATTTCTGGGCAGAACTTTTAAGAGCTAGCATGTGATTTACTTTTCCCTTTCCTTCCCCTTTACTCATTGATACTCCCAGATAGTAGTGGCTCTGTCAGCTTGTCTGCTGAGTGAGGATGACATGGAGAAAAAGGCCCAGCCAGCCCACTTTAGGCATGCGGAATAAGGGAGAAATAAATCTTTGTAAATCTTACACCACTGAGATCTGAGAGTTGTTTGTTTACAGCAACATCACGTAACCCATCTTAATTGGTTTACTAGGGGCCAGAATAAGGGGCAATGTTCCTCAGTCCCTCTCCCAAATATGTTGTCTGTCCTACTCAAGAGAACAGGTATGAGACGACCAGCTCCTGTTACTTGGGATCCATCTCCTAGAGTTGCTGGATGAGGAATGTCCCTCTGGCTGGAAAATATCCTACTCAAGCAAGTCTCACTCCCTAGCAAGATCCTTCCTCCTACTTTCCCAGCCTGAGCATAGATTCTTCCTCCTAACCCTTCCCTTCCCTAAGACTGCTGTTTTCCAAAAAGGAAAGGACACTTCCCCCTATATTTCTCGACTCCCTATGCCATCTACTCTACCATGTGTATATTATTCCCCTGAGCAAGATATCCCCAGGGTCATGAGCCAGAGTTCCCTGGTGTCTAGACCCTTATCATCCCAGAAACTTAGAATGGGAAATACTTCAGTGCCCAACAGAGGGCAGGAAAAAGGCAGATGTGAAGAGAGTGAAGCTGTCCATTGAAGAAGGAAAGCCTCTCTGAGGAAGTCATATATTTTTAATCAAGGAGAGCACAGAATATAGGACCATTATGCAGGAATATATGTGAGTCACCCTGTAGCATTTGTATGATTCAGATTGAAGTGTACACCTAAACTTTTCAACTTAAAGGCTGAGACTTCTCATATTTGTATCACCCAGAGCCCAGCACAATAATTGGAGCACAATAAAAACTCAATAAATGTTTGATAAATGGATTTTAATTGATGATACATGATACCAATGAAAATGGCCGACAGATACATTTTAGATAATGAACTAAGAAAGCAAAGAAAGTATAAAGAATCAGGGCGCCTGGATGGCTCAGTTGGTTAAGCGACTGCCTTCGGATCAGGTCATGATCCTGAAGTCCCTGGATCGAGTCCCGCATCGGGCTCTCTGCTCGGCAGGGAGTCTGCTTCTCCCTCTGACCGGGGCGCCTGGGTGGCTCAGTTGGTTAAGCGACTGCCTTCGGCTCAGGTCATGATCCTGGAGTCCCTGGATCGAGTCCCGCATCGGGCTCCCTGCTCGGCGGGGAGTCTGCCTCTCCCTCTGACCCTCCCCCCTCTCATGTGCTCTCTCTCTC
Organism: Leptonychotes weddellii; assembly: GCF_054177405.1. Lineage (NCBI taxonomy): Eukaryota > Metazoa > Chordata > Mammalia > Carnivora > Phocidae > Leptonychotes > Leptonychotes weddellii. The sequence goes on from NC_138377.1 coordinate 41,088,519, forward strand.
TCATTCTCTCTGTCTCAAATAAATAAATAAAATCTTTAAAAAAAAA
>NC_138377.1:41088664-41153382 GCF_054177405.1 Leptonychotes weddellii
ATCAATTTGACTTTCATCAGTATGAATTATAATAGTTTACAAGAACTGCTTACCACCTGTGCCTAATTAACACAATCTTGACCGTGACTATTATTAAATGTGTGCCGGATTAATTTAGCCGTGTGTTTTATTTGATGACAATAGGTTTCATAGTCTGCTGCTTATGAAAAGTGTCTGTTTATGTAGCTTGCTTGTCTGTTTCCATCTTAAAAATTCCATCAATATTGTTCATTGATGCTCTTCTGTTCGACCAACCCAATCAGAGTTAAAGTTTGCTTATGTGAATAATAACAGAATCCCAAATAATCACTAATGCCTTCTTCTGTTTAAGAGTGGACCTAGGGCGCCTAGGTGGCTCAATCGTTAAGCGTCTGCCTTCAGCTCAGGTCATGATCCCAGGGTCCTGGGATCAAGCCCCACATCGGGCTCCCTGCTCCATGGGAAGCCTGCTTCTCCCACTCCCCCCTGCTTGTCCTCCCTGTCTCACTGTGTCTCTCTCTGTCAAATAAATAAATAAAATCTTTAAAAAAAAAAAAGAGTGGACCTATAGTTCTTATCCTTCTTAACCTGTCCAGCGTATTAAACAAGAGACCATCCCTACTTGTTATAAGCAGGAGGTCCCACACTGGACTTTGCATTAAGCCCCTTTACAAGCTACCCAGCAACTCTTGTCTCCCCAGTTTCATGTCCTCAGGGAACCTGGCCACAGTGTCCATCCTCAACGCTGAAGTCACTGCTCTAGCTCTCACCTGAATTTCAGTTCCATTTTACCAGATGCCTTTAAAATGTCTCCACTTGTATACTCCTGTACCTGGACTCATTTTTCCCCCACTCCTCCCAGTTTCTACAGCAGCATCATTCTCTCCATCACCAGGATAGAAACCTTGTGTACTCTAGAGCTCCCTCTCCTCACTCTCTGTTTCTAATTATCAAGTTCCGTTGGTTGCTTCCCACCCAGAGTTTGTCAGATGTACCTCTTCCCCTTTATTCTCTCAGTCCCCACAAAACGCAGGCTTCACACTGTTCCTGAATGATATAGGAACTCATGAGTTCTCCAATTTACATTCCATCTTGGAGAGCCTGTGTCAGTTGGGCTCTGGTACAGAAGCAGAAATTATATATTATGAAGAACTGTTAACTAAATATTAAAGAACTAAAAATTCACAAGGAGAACAGCTTTAAGGTTTCATAGAGGTAACAATTACAGGAAGGAGCCACAACTCCAAAAGCTGTGAGATCAAAGAGAAGAGGCTGGAAGTACTAACACTTAGAAAGAGGGGCTTCACAGAGATGAAAAACCCAGACCTCTTTGTTTGACTGGGGCCAGGTTTTCTAAGCTAGAGGAAGGTCCTGTGTGGTTGGGACCCCACACCTCTGAACAGCAGATGCTTCTTGGCTATGGCTGGTGTTACGGGACATGGGAGTGCAAGGAAGAAAGTTCTGTGGAAGTTGGGAAAACTGTTAATTGCTGTTGCTGCTCCTAGAATCGAGTACCACTGCCAGATTTTGTAAAACAGTGAAGCTGGGGTGATGCTCCCAGGAGCAGGACGCAAACAGGAAGCCTGCAGGAAACAGGAAAGAGCAGGTCTTCTGTTCTCCACCTAACATCCCCAAATGGCAGAGCCTCACAGGGAGACATCTAGCAAAACCGAGTCATTTACAGAGTCCCCACCCCAGCATCACTAAAGGAATATAGAAGGGTGGGCTTGAAGCTGAAAGACAAGAAATGGCACATGATGGCATAACGAATAAAGGTCACTTCATTTCATCATGACTCTCACCTTCTTAATTTCTTCTGGCTCAGGTCCAAGTGCCAAACCCTAGAATTAACTCTATCTTCCACTCCTTTCCATGTTTCCAAGCAATACTCACATCACCCATATTCTGCTTGAACCAATTTGTCTCTTGACTCTTACCCACTAACCCCAAATTTCTACCAGTGCTACTTGCAACTGGCTCGATATTATCCTGCCTGCTATGTTCCAGTCAAGTTGTCCCAGCAGTCAAAACTCTCTGTAGCTGTTTTCAAATTGATTCATAAAGTTCAGGCCCACTCTGGGATTTCCTTTGCCATATTCAGGGAAATCCATCTCTTCCCCCAAGAACGGAGCTCCTTTCAAGTAAGAGCAATAGACATGTAAGCAGGGGTATGCAAGCACACTAAATGGGAAGTCCATTCACATGTAGAACTGAATATAGTTCTAGTGAGAGCCCAGTGAAGAGGTATCCATCAAATCAGCCAGCAAGATGACCCAAGCATTCCTCTATCACAACCATGGATAGGATGGACCAAGAAAACAATTGAGGGACTTCGTTTTCTACGGCTTTGCTCACAGAAGCTCTCCTATCTGGAATTTCCTTTGTCCCCTGCTTCTGTCCATAAAGGAAGCCCTAAATTTCCTGGAAGGTTAACTTTCAGACTTACTTCTTTATGGTACCATGTTTATCAAGAAAGCAAACTTCCCAATCTTTGGTAGTGTGAACAAGGAAGCAAAAAGTGTAGAATTAAGTGTAAAGAAAGCTGTTTAAATGTAACTAGTCCTCACCCATCTCTAGTCCTATACGCAGAGACACCAACTTTCACTCATTAGTGTGGCAAAGTTTTTAAAAATTGATAATAAATTTTGCTATTTTAAGGAAAACATATCAGCATAACAGCATTTATGTTATGATCACATTTACTTATACACACACACACATGCAAAGTAATGTATTTTACAAAAGATCTGGAAAGAGATACATTAAACTATTAAAGGGGTTAGCTCTGGGGAGGGGACTTCTGGGAAAAGTGGGTATAGGAGGACTCACATTTTTCATTCTGTTTCTCTACTATGTGAATTTTTTTTAATACCAATGTATATATTTATAATTTTTAAAATTGTAATGATAGACTCTAAGCTAAAAGTGATAGCATTGTGGAAGCCAGAATAGACATCAGAAACAGCCTCATGAAAATACTAGACGTACACTATACTTAACTACTTGTTGACAAGGAAAGAAAAATTAAATTTAGCACATTTTCGAATTCCATACATCAGAGTATGTGTTTCTGTGTAGATTTCAAGAGACCTTCCATCTTTAAAACCGTATTTTTGAGCATTTCTGTAGTTAAAAATCAGGAGATTCTCTACAATGCAGTCTGCAGTGTACATTTTGGCACACAGTTGAACATTTGAACAGAGCAAAGATCAATGGGAAGCCCGTTATCCTTGGGTTTGGCAAAGTGTTTAAACCTGTTTGGGTTTAAGTATTCAGAATGATGAAATGTTAGCCCGTCTGAGACTACTTCAGCCTTTTTTCAGGTGCAATTTCGACAGCTGTGTAAAGGATTTATGCAAGTTTGGATGAAGTCAAACACAGGTGTAAAAGATAAAAGGCAAGTGGAACAAATGGTCTACCTATGATCATTTTTCCACGTTTGGCCATCTTATTTGTGTCTGTTGATTCCAGTACCCTTTCATGCAACATCTATCTTATGAGTCATCAAAAAACACCACCTTATTTTAATTTATTGCTAATAAAGAGTGAAATTTTGAACAAAATTATGCCTAGTTCTTCTCTCTAAACTCAACTCTTTTATTCCCTTGTGTTGCTTCCATCTTTTCTCCATAGCCTTCAAGTGGATTATTTGCCTCCCTCAGTCTCTCCGACCTGCAGATATATTTAGCAGATCTTACAGCAGTGTCAACATGATACTGTGAAGTATTTCACATAATCATTTCGATTATATTCTAATTGAAAGGCTTAATATTTTGTGTGCTCAGTAAGAACATAAGGCCTGGAGAGTGGCACAGCATCTTACATCCTTTGTTCCTTATCACGCTGAACATAGTGTTTACTGATCGAGGTTAGTTAGGCAAAAAATAATTAGATCCTTAACATCCAATTTTAAAAATTTTGTACTCCATAAAAATAGTGTTTTTTTTTAAAAGGATTTTGTCTTGGTTTTGTATCGCCATGATATGTTAAATAAAGAATGAAATGTACAGTACTGCCCAGATTTTGTCTAAAACAAAGAAAACACCCCAACACAACTAAGATGTCACCATAGCAATAGGTAAGAGTGGCCCAACAAAAGTGATAGCCGTGCCTGACAGACAAGTAGGACCTAAAGGAGCAGGATCACAGCAGAAGAAGGGACAAGACTGGCAGATTCACCAAAGCTGCCTGAACTTGTCCATAAGCTCATGTGTCACACAACAGCGCCACAGTCTTCTAGAAATTTTCAGAAGTACTTTGGGGCCCTGCATTAAAAACAAACAAAAAAACAGTAAAGCACAGAAGAGAAACTCAGGTTATGGGTACACCCATTCTGGGGTGATTGAAGCACTAAACAAGATTCAGGATCCCGGATTCTAGCTTAAAATACTAGCTGTGTAAATCCAGGGAGGTCCCAAGTCCTATGTCTCTTTTTCCTCATATGTGAAATGGGAATGATAAATTCTATACAATTTACTTTCAAAGAAGTTATGAGGTTCAAGTGAAGTAAGAAACATGAAACTGTTTTTGTAAAGTGTTGAGCACCATAGAAGTCAATATTGTTAGTGTCCTTTTATTCGTTTATAGGAAAAAAAGTGATGCATAATTTTACTTGCTCATAAAATTTGTTGGGATATTATTTTTGAAGAAAATTCTTAATTTTTGCAGAATTTGAGATTTTAGAGTATCAACTATTCCTTCTAAACCTACTTATTGAATTTACTTGTAACAGTCTAATTTTTGTTGCCAGTGGAATTCTTAGCTGTAAAACTCTAAGACATTTCACATTTATTCATTTCTGTCAGTTTAGGAAAACAGGAATAATTTGAATGTAACAAAACCGCAAACATTATAGCAGTAATGATTATTTACTTTTCTAATGTTTTGAAAACTCTGTAGTCCAGGCTTTAATAAATACCCATTTTCTAAAAAAAGGCAATAAGGACCAAAAAAGACTCATTACAAAAATATGCATAATAGCTAACTTTTGCATCCAGCTGTCTGCCTAATTATTACATTTTTGAGCTACTGATATAAGCATTTTTCAAATTTTTGACGCTTTCTTTTGTCATCTTCATAGATTTCTGAAAACCAAGGGTTTATAATAATTGAATCCTGTTTCTATATTGTTCCTGGAAACAGAGCTGAAAAGGACCTCACCAACACTTTTTTTTTTAAGAAAGGAATCAAACAAGGTATAAAGAGACTATATGATTAACCCAGCAAGGTATTGGAAGAACCAGGATCAATCAGGTCTCCTGATTTGGTCTTCCATCCTTTCCAGAACAACAGCCAACTATACTAATTTGAGGATTCCAAACACAATCCACTTTCCTTTATATGCAGTAGATGATGGAGGAATCTACATTAGGGAAGAAACAATTGGATACCACCTTGGAGGGATATGATAGAATCCCAAGCTGCATCCCATACGTACTGAAGGCTACGTCATTACAGTAAAGTCACTTTCTAACACTAAGTTAATACCTTGCTCCCACTGTGGGGCCTCCCAGCTGAAAGCCACCCCCTGCAACACACACATACCCCCACCCCCAGCGAGGGCTTTCTAGCCATCCAAACGAAATCACCACCAACCTCTCTATCCCATCACCTCACTTTACTTCTCTGCATTTGCAATTTTGTGTGTGTGTTCCTGTCTTCCACACCAAAATGTAAGCTCCACGAGAGTAGGGGCCCTATCTGTGTTGCTTATCAGTCATTTCTCAGTGTCTAGAATAGTGCCCAACACTTAGAATACACTCAATAAATATTTGCTGAATGAATGTACCACTTGCTTTGTAACTGAATCAAATGCATTAACAGCACTATCATCACTTGAATTTCTGCCTTAGAATTTTTGTTCCAGGAGATTCTCAGCAGCGTGCATTAACAAACAGTGAGATTCTATTTGTTTTCCTATTACCTGGGTTGACAATATTAGTAAAATATTCTATTTTGCTTTCTTTTGTATTTATAAGAGAAAACAGACTTCTGCTCATGGGAAAAGAAATGTTATCTTTGCCTTTTAATTGGACAAATGGACTCATTGAATCAGTTTTTCCAATTTTTGGAAAACAAAAATTTCTCTAGTCCAAGAAATTTTTTCCCCTTCTTCCTCGGCATTAACATACCCAGACATTCTGTTGTCTGTTTGCCCAGAAGTCCTTTCTCAAAGTGGTCCTCTTCAAAAGCTTTCAAGAACATACCAATGCTCTTTAGTGTGGAAGGCTATTTTTTAAAAGAGAAGGGGGTGGGGAGGAGGAAGTTAAAACAAAATGAAAGGATTGAAACCTCTGGCCTAATTGACTTGTCCACTTGGGGCTGTTAAAACACAATGGTTTTGTCTCTCCTGCTTATCGTGGGATAGACGCACTAAATGGCCGCCATACAATAAGCACTCTCCTCAAGGAATTAAGAGTTTTCTGCAACAGTAAACTTACCTACTTCATCGAATCTTGGACAATCTATGCCGAGCAGAGACCACTGAAACAACCTAAATGTCACTTGTCAAATAAATTAATTTATAGCTCTGGGAGGCTGATTTGTAACTCCGCACAATAGTAAAACCCGAGCTAACTAAGGCAAGAAGGAGAGAATGAAGTCCCACTGGCACCTTGTCTTTTGAAGTCGCCCCAAAACTTAAAGCCTGCATTTCATTTGGGAAAATCTTTTGCTAAAACCACTTCCCATATGCAACCCATCTGGAGGACTATAATCTAGTCTTGCCTGCAGCAAACCAACAATAATGATGCTTGCCTTTCATCACAGATCCCTGAGCACTAGACAAACATTAATTAATGCCCCCAACACACCTGTGAGGTAGGGAAGTATTATTATCCCTGGCTCTCAGATGAGGAAATCCAGACACCAAGAGGTTAAATGGCTTGCCTTAGGCCTCAGAGTGAGCTAACAACAATGCAAAACTTTCCACTAATCCTTGGCCCTCCTTATGGCTGGAGCTCTGAGAAACTTCCAGATCAGTTCATGAGCAGAACCATTTCTAGATGAGGTGGGCTCTAGCCAACTTATTTTATCTTTTCCACAGGAAGTTTGGACTCCATTCCAGACCATAAATGAACTCATGCCCAAAGGTCTTTAAATGCAGAAACAATAAGAAAATCTGGTGAATTTATATCTTTCAGTGCCCTTCCCCAAGTACACTTGAATCATCACATCTGAGGGAAAACAATCAACTTGCTAGTGCAAACTTCAGATAGCACTTAGAGAGAGGCTACTATGTGTCAGGCACTGTGATTTCAGTACTGGCTCCCATCTGCCTCCCAGAAAACTCAAGTGTGACTCCAGTAGAGTAACTATTGTAACTCTGGGGTCAAGTGGAAATTAAGAACTATTCTAATGATGGCTTCTCTCCTGCCCAAAAGTTGGTAAGAGGGTATAAAAATTACCAAGAGAAGCCCAAAGGTCAGCAATGCCGTGATCATTATACATCAGAACAGCCTTCCTGCTAATGTCACAAAATCTTGCAGCCTGCCCAGACTATCAAAAGTCCTACCAATATGTACAAGCCTACTTCTATGAATAACAAATAAGAACTGTTTGTCACTAATGGAATTTTTCTATGTCCCAGGCTTCACATAAAATATTTGCAACAACCTTCAAAGAGGTTGATAGTATTTTTCTCTCATTTTATAAATGAAAAAAAACAAGCTTGGTGTGTTAGCTAACCTGCTAGTCAGCAACTAAAATCCCAGGTCTGACCACCAAGTCCATGCTCTTAACCATAATATTTTGCTACTTCTTTTCTGAGGATAACTGATTCTTGATTGATTATTTCTCCCTCTTTTACTGTTTCTTTATTCTCTTAGCACCTTCTATGAAAGTTTTTGAATAGTAGCCAGGCCTCCCTAGCATGAAAATGAGCCTAAATGCCAGGCTTTCCTATGAAAATCTGCTCTGCACTGGCCCACTCAGTAGTTCGTGACACAACTACACTGAACTTTTGGACTTTGCCAACCAAGATCTGGGAAGACTATCTTTTGATTCTGTTACATAAAGGACTCTTGTTTGAAGTATAGCTTCTTATTCAAGGAGCACTGGGACTATTTCTGTACCCTGGACCTCATATCTGGTTCGAGTCCCTGATTTCAACCTGACCTCAGGCTTCTGTGTAATAATTCATCCATTTCTTCATCCATTCCTGTATCAGTTTAGACTGCAGGTATCAGATTAATGAAGTCAAATTAGCCAACAATAAAAAGGATTTATTGTTTGACTAAGTGAAAAGGCCAGCAGTAATGTGAGCTTCAGGTATGGTTTGATCAGGATTCTGGCTCTGCTTCTCTCAGATTTATTCTCCTCTGTAGGTCAGATTGTTTCTTCAACTGACTCCTTTCCTAGTTGAAAGACAGCTGTCACTAGCAATTCAGGCTTCAGCTTCCTTGTTTATATCCAGAACATGGTGAGAAGAGGCGACAGGAGAGAGGAAGAAAGAGAAAGAGAAATGGGGGTTTTAACTCAATGTCAAAATCATTATTTGAGAATTATGAGCTTTGTGCTTATTAGACCGCCCCTGGATCTACCTTAAGGCTAGGGAACTGACAACTACTCTGAATGGCTCAGGGTCTGAGTTACCTGATCCTATCACTATGCCAAATGGGGGGGCGGGTAGGATTATCTGAATTGTCCCAAAACAACCCACCCCATTCTGTATTGCTGCAACACAGTGGTGGAGAGGTAGTTCCTCAAATGAAAATCTGGAGAGTACTAGGAAGGAGAAAAGGGGGTGATGAGTGCTAAGTAAGCAACCAATGAATGTCCTCTGCAGTCCACACCTTTGGCCACCCAAATTCATGCATATCCACCTTCCCATACCTGTACTTTCAAAATTGTCCACACATGTGCAAAATGAACTCACCCAATGGGATACAACACAATGCCTTGTGTAATTACTACATCCAGCTCCAAGCCTAAGAACGGCTAATGGTCAGACTACTCTGACAAATCTTGCATTAACCCCTCATGGCCCAGTGATGCATGGCCAAGTGTTGAAGTAACCTCCATCAATATACTTGATATACAATGGTGATGAGAAAACAAGACAGCTGCGATTTTTAAAAATCCCATTTGGAAAAGAGAGAAAAGGGGAACAGTACACATTGGTCCCAAACCTATAATATATATCATATTCTACTAAACAGTAATATCAAGGATATAATGTTAAGATATAATATATGTATTGCATATTATATGCATATATTATATAAACATGAATTTAATAAACATAATGTTATAATATGCGTATTTCACTGCCTTGACAGTGGAATTCATTCCTTTGTCTGACAATTAGCTGATTTGTCTTCTTCTGGAGGTAGAAAGTTAACACAAGTGCTTGGAAAGAGCAGGGGTATCATACTTCTCTACCATTAATCAATCAGGATCTGCCTGAGGAGCTTGAAGCAAAGTTAATCTTGCCCAAACTTCAAGTCTGCTATACAACACACAATGGAGGAGGGGTAATTTTCTAAATGAAAATCTAGGTTCTGTTAGGACATAGGATGAAAGTGAATGGATACTGGTACAGATTGCTAGTTGCCTAGTCTAATATTCATTCTCCTCCTTTTCTCTAATAACAGAACTCCAGATTGTCTTTGACAGAATTAAAGATCTCACTGCCTAGCCTCCCTTAGAGCTAATTGTGGACATGTGCCTAAGTTCCAACCAGTAAGATGTAAGCACAACTCCTTTGTGACAGATAAAGGAAAATTAAAGGAAATTTCTGGTGCCTCTTCTCCCTTTCCTCCATCTTGCCATCTGGAACATGGTTATGACGACTAGCATTCTAGCCACCATCTTGGACCATAAGGACAAAAGCCACTTCTTAGGGATGGTAGAGAGTAAGCTGGAAAGAAACTGGATCTCTAACTTCATGGAGTCACTGAAGTATCCATGAATCCTCTACCACAAGACTTCATTTACATGAGAGAAAAAATAAATTTTTACCTTATTTAAGCCATTGTTTGGGAGGGGCATGGTAGTTTTGATTAATATTAATCTAGTAGTAAGTAACCAAAATTTTTTCATTTAACCAATATTTATTTGGGATCTTCCTGTGCTAGATGCCTTGATCTTCAGTTTCTTTTACTCATTCTACAGCCAGATTGTCCCTCAACCTACTCTGACACTTTGTGCAGTTGAGAGTTCTACCTCCACTGTCCCCTGCTTTCCAGGGCCCAGTGTGACACTAATTCCTTTTCTGGGCAAGTTTTTCTCTCACCCTATTTAGGTGGATGATTTCAGATTTTTGCATGTCCTTATTCAGTTAAGCTGGATTTTATTTAATATTCCAGGGGAAATGAATTATTGCACATTCTTAGTACCTAACAATGCATTTGACCTGGTTTGTCTTCATTCAAAATCATAAATTCCTCTCTGACACTTCAGCCTCGACTTTCTTCTGCGAAGTGATTTTCTAATTGAGCATGCCCCAGGTTGGGCTAACAAAAACCTGACTTGGATGACAGTACATATGAATGTAGCTCATATTACATATTTTTTATTTTTATGGGTCTACGTCAGTAACTATGCATGATTAGAATAGAATATGTGTAAGTGGGCACTTTAATGCTTTTCAATAAAAAGAACGACAATATATTTGTTCACTAATTTGAAACACTATACTAATAATACCTGTATCTTTATTGAACACTTACAGTGTTGCACAGAAAACACTAACCACATTAAATTACATTATCACACTTAAATCACATAATGACCCTATGCTGCAGGAGCTATTATTACCTACATTCTGAAGATGAGTAAACCAAGAAGTTAAACAGTTGCCAAAAGTCACACACCTAGAAAGTGATGTGTTGAGTCACACATCTAAATCTGGATGGCAACAAAACTCTCAGAGCCTACATAAGGAAGAGAAATTTTCCAGTGGTACTTCACCTGTAGTCACAAAGACAACCTGCCCTGAGCTATACAGTCAGTCCTTGGATTGGATGGGAAAAGATATGCATAAGAAAAAAGATCAATGCATATATATTTTTTTGCTTTTAGAAAGTAGCAAGAGCCACTCATACACTTCCCTATTCTCTGTCCGGCATTTAATCTCTAGAATCCAAGCAAAAAGTCAGGGAGACCCCTCCACTGAATAATTAATAAGCCAGAAAATCCATTTGCTTAGAAATTTAAGACATCCAACACAAACTCTGTGTGGGTGTATGTATGTGTGGACACACACAGTAGTCCCCTCTTATCTGCAGTTCTGCTTTCTGAGGTTTCAGTTACCCAGGATCAACCACGGTCGAGAAGCAGATGATTCCCCCGACTAATCATTAGAGGTTTAGTAGGAGCCTAACGCCACGTCACAATGCTGACACAACGTCACTCAACTCACTCCATCCCATCATGTAGGTCTTTTATCCTCTCACATCATCACAAGAAGGGTGAGTACAGGACCATAAGATATTTTGAGAGAGAGAGAGATGGTGAGAGAGAGAGAGCACATTCACCTAACTTTTATTATAATTATAATCATGATCATGGTTCTATCTTATTATTGTTGTTGTTAATCTCTTACTGTGCCTAATTTATAAATGAAACTTTATCATAGATATGGTGTATATAGAAAAAAACAATGTATCCATAGGGCGGGTGCCTGGGTGGCTCAGTTGGTTAAGCGACTGCCTTTGGCTCAGGTCATGATCCTGGAGTCCCTGGATCGAGTCCCGCATCGGGCTCCCTGCTCGGCAGGGAGTCTGCTTCTCCCTCTGACCCTCCCCCCTCTCATGTGCTCTCTCTGTCTCATTCTCTCTCTCTCAAATAAATAAATAAAATCTTTAAAAAAAAATGTGTCCATAGGGCTTGGTACTATCTGCGATTTCGGGCATCCGCTGTGGATGTGGAAATATATCCCCCACAGACAAGGGGGGAAGACTGATACGGGTGTGATCTCTTAATGAAGGTCTTGGACTTTTTTGGAATTTTAGCATTGTTTTCTAAATCTGAAAGCCCTCTTTAAAGGCAGGTTCCCTGATACACATGCAAACACCAAAACACCCCGCTTCCCATCACCAGCTGTTAGAAATCTTCTGCTTGTAGTGCAGAGTTAGAAAAAAAGCAGGGTCAACCTTGCTAATAACAGCCCTGCCTGTGAGGGCTGTTGATAGAACACGTGACAGTGAAGCCACCAGCAAAGAGTATTTGTTTTAGCCATTTACAGTTTTACAAAGAATGGAAAAGAGACTGGAATGAAAGAGCTCCAGAATAAAGAGCCATGCTCACACTGTGCCACCTGTAGGCAGAGCCCGGTAATCTCAGTGAACACCTGGTAACAGGAAAGAGACCTTATTCACCAGAAATGAGGGAATAAGCCTGGAAATCAGTGGGGTCACTGAGACAATAGCACAAGGTCAAGGGTCAATTTTGGGGGAGTGGGGGAGGGACAAATCTACCCCACACCACCTATGGTTTCTCAGGGCTGCTACCAAAAGAAACAAATCTGTATTTCAACCTTTCATGTTTTAAGATTCCACCATGTAGTGTGATGCATTTAAATGTATTGGGGCATATTCTTATTGTAGGGGTAAGGGATGTTTTAAGCTCCCTTTGATGCTCACTCTACTTTTCTAAGAGGTAGCTTCAATTAGCTGTAACAGGCTTCACCAACCCATTGATCATTTTCGGGATCCAGTCTTTTGCTTTAACGTGTAGCTCAAATCAAGGAAAACTGTGGATGTGTTGAGTATGCATCATTATGAGTCAGAGCTGTTCTGTTCAATTAAGTAGCCATAAGCCACGTGTAGCTACTCAAGTTTAAATTAATTCCAAATAAATAAAATTTAAAATTCTGTTTCTCAGTCACAAAAGCACCATTTCAAGTGCTCCATAGTCATTTTTGACTAGTGGCTTCCATAGAGATAACCCAAATACAGAACATTCCATCACTGCAGAAAGTTCTGTTGAACTGTGCCTGTCTCTAGTGTAGATCATCAGAATCAGAGATCCCCCTGCTGAGAGATTTAGGCTGTGTATTACAGATATTAACTACAAAAAACTGTCTTAGTGAATTTGAGTTATACTTTTATGGATTCGCAATCATTCACAAGCTGGTCATTTAATTCAACTATAACTTTCTACTAGCCACATGTGGCTAGAATTGAATTCACCTGCATGTGACAAAAACACAAATTAACGGTACCTTAAACACACACAGTTCTATTAAACACACAGAGTTCCAGAGGTCCAAATCCAAAGCTGGTATAGTAATTAGATTATTCATTAGCGGCCCAGGCTCCTTCCCACTTTCTGTTGTGTCACCCCCTAGGAAATGGACTTCAGTGGCCTTGTCTAAGATGGTATCTAGAGCTCTAGGCTCTATATCTGCCTTCCAGACAACTTCAAGGAGAAAAGGGAAGGGGATAAGTAGGCCCTCTCCTTTAAGGATATTTCCTTAAGTTGCAAATGACATTCTTGCTTGCCTCCTGTTGTCCAAAATGTAAATGCATGGCCACTCCCGGCTGCACACAAAACTGGGGAATGTGGCCCTTATTCTGGTGGCCAGAAGATTAGGGGTTTTATTACTTTGGAAGGGAAGGAAAATGGCCACTGGAAAGTAATCTGGAGCCTCTATCATTCTAATAGTGTTGCCAGACGGTAAAAGGGAGAAATAAAAAGAGGGTAAAGAGAATTCATTTTTCTAAGTACAAGCAACGTTGGTAAGAAGTTGAAAATATGTGAATGTATTGAATAAATTAAAATCTCTGAGTTTCTGGTGATTTTTCAGCCATCTATATTTCCTTGGTGGCCACCTAAATGCTGTGATTTAAGGAGACCCTTCCACTCCTAAACTCTCCTTCACAGTGCTCAGAATTCTTCAGTTAGCTCTCTCATATGACTTGAAATGCAGATTTATTGCTTTTAACAAGGTGTTTACAAAATGCAAACATTCCTGGGGATGGTAAGAATATTCATTCATTCTCAATTTATTATGAATTAGTCAAATCCAACTTTTGATACCCGAAGATGGAGGGATTGACTGAACGGGAACTTTTTGGTGAATGGGGAGAATGGAGAAATAATTTTGCAACTTGGGATTGGGAAGGCATGAGAGGAAAAGCGTTCTGGGTGTTTTGTACCGGTGTTGAGAGTAGCTAAAGAGCAGAATCAGATCACTGGAAACTTGGGGAGAAGATAAGGGAACATCAGGGAAGGGGAGTGGAGGGGAGGGGAGAGAGAATGAGGAGCACTAAAATGGATGCAAGTGAGAGCTGAGAAGGCATCAAAGATGAATTTCATCTTGAAATTTTGCCTAGAATTGACCATGAATATTCGAGTATTTGTGTGGTTTCTTAGCAAAATATTCAAGAATACGTTTTTATGTTTTGTTAAGAAATTAAAAGACCTCTAGGAGGCTAAAATGCAGTGCTAACCTAAGCACAAACATTTTGTTTACACACAACAAAAGTAAAAAAAAAAAATTCTATTATCTTAACTAAAAAGCCTCTCTTCCTGTTTTTGAACTGCATTGACTCATTCGCTCTTGATTTTAATTGAGCTGTCATTTTTTTCAGAGATCCCATCTAATAGCAACAGTAACAACAGTGAGAGCATTTAACAAGAACTCCGAGGAAAGCGCTATTCTAAGTGCTTTACATTATTATTTCATGTAATCTTCACAGCATCTGTTTGAGGTAGATATTGTTATACCCATTTAACAGAGAAGGAAACTGAGGCTCGGAACCATTAAGTGACTTGTGTAATATAACACAGCCAGGAGTGGCAGAGTCAGGCTCCAGACCTAGAAGGCTGAACTCCAGATTCTGTGCTCTTAACCCCTACACTTACACTGGCTCCTGACTTGGTGTTTGTCAAAAATATCAATGATACACATTTAGATTAAAAGTGACACCTGAACAGGCCATATGCTATACTCCTTTCTCAGTAAAGCATTTTCCATGTGATTGACATGACTTCTGACTGCCTCAAATGTCCTTTATAGAGATGGATTGCCACTTCCTCCTACAACATTCTTCAGCATCCTTCTCCCCATTTCCCTGTCTCATGCTCCCCACCGCAACCCCCCTTACCACCACCTCCAGATAGCAACCAAGGTGTTTTCTGTCAATGGTGTCACCTAGTGGTCACAAAGAGGAATCCATGTATTTCTTGTCCCTTTCCTGTGCTCTATCTTATTTTCCTCTTCAAGGATTATTTCGGCAGAACATATTCACCTCTTTTAAATGATCACTCCCAAGTCATTCAGTTCTACCTTAAATAATCTTTTCCACTCATATCCATTCATCTCAATTAACTCCCTTTCTTCTCATTCTCTCTCTCTTTGAGGGAAAATATCTCTCCCACTCATTTATTTTACTAGCCAGGAGGTCAACTTAATCATCAGGGTATAGTGGGCTCTGGAGTAGGACAGAACTGAATTTGAATTCCAGATCCACCACTTATTAATGATGAGATCTTGAGCAAATTACATAACCTCTCTAAAATCTCAGTTTTCAAATCTGTAAAATGGAAATAAATTGCCTACTTTGAGTTGTTACAGGAATGAAATTAATTAAAATAACTTAAGAAAAGCAATAATACCTATCTGTACATAGTGGGTATTTAATGAATATCATTTCAATGCCCTCCTAGGTAATGCTTAAAATAATCTGTTATTGTATTAAAAAAAAAAAGAAAGAAAGAAAGCCATACATCCTAGGCTAAATAGTTCTACTATAGAACCATTGTCTGTAATACCTAAAATATTTCAAATAAGTTCCCATCAAAATCTCCACAACCTCCATCTGCCTGCTGGTTCTTCTCTTTATTAAAATGTATGGTATCTCTTCTTCATGATGGATGAATCAAATATTTATGGAATAGCCTGGGTATATAACCAACATTAACAAACACTATTCCTATGTAAAAATGCATTCTAAATTCCAAAGATTCATAAATTAGGAATTTCTTCAAGTTTGGTTTTAAAATTATGAAAAACTCTAAAGTAAATGAACCCAAAGGTAAAGTGTGTGTGTGTGTGTGTGCGTGTGTGTGTGTGTGTGTTTTCCTAATGGAGACCAGGACTTCTAAGCAGATCTGCTCACAAAATAGAGTAGAATCTGTTGATACACTAGAGAAAAATGTTAAAATTAACCTGCTCTAAGAGGTACTGATTCTCTTCAAACATAGTTTGTCTTTTCAGTTACACATGTGACACGTAAAACATCCAGCCATAGAAGCCTGTGAACTAGCACTGGCAATATATGCAAATTATTAGTTTATGTTACTTCCCAAAATGGAATGTTGCAAAGGCAACTCAATGGGGAAAGGATAGTCATTTCAACAAATAGTATGGAAACAATTGGACATCTATATACAAAAGAATGCACCTTGACTCATACTTCATGCGATATATAAAAATTAACCTAAAATGAACTACAGACTAAAACTATACACCTCTGGAAGAAAATATAGGAATGAATGAGAACTTGGGTTAGGCAATGATTTCTTAGAAATGTTACAAAAAGCATGACACACAAAAGAAGCTGATAAGTTGAACTTCATTAAAACTAAAACTTCTGCTCAACAAAAGACACTATAAAAAATTAAAAAGTAAGCCACAGACTGGTAAAAATATTTCTAATACATGTATCGATAAAGGGCTTGAATCCAAAACATATAAAGGACTCCCAAAATGCAATAATAAGAAAACAAACAACCCAATTAAAAAATAAGCAAAAGATTTAAACACTTCACCAAAGAAGATATACAGATGCCAAAGAAGCTCATTCAAAGATGCCCAACATCATTAGTCATTAGGTAAATGTAAATTTGAACCATGATGAGATATATATCCATTAGCTTGGCTTAAAATGAACAAAAACAAAAACCTGACAATACTATCTGCTGACATAGTTGCAGAGCAATTGGAACTTTCATACATTGCTGCTAGACATGAAAAATGGTTCACCCACTTTGGAAAAACACTTTGGTAGTTTTTTAGAAAGTTACACGTGCACTTACTATATGATTGGGCAACCCTCTCTGAAGTACAAAAGAAATGAAAACATGTTCAAATCAAAATCTGAATGCAAATGTTTATAGTAATGGATTTATTCATAATCACCAAAAACTGGAAACAACTTATATGTCATTTACTGGTAAATGGATAAACAAGGTATGGTACATCCAAATAATGGAACAATACTCAGCAATAAAAAGAACCAAGTACTGGTACATACAGCACCATGGGTGAATGCATTGTGCTGAGTGCAAGAAGCCAGACTCAAAAGAGTACATACTCTATGGCATTCTGGAAAAGGGGAAGCTACAGGGACAAAGAAAAGATGGGTTGTTGCCAGGATCTGGGGGTCAGGGATGAGTTGACGACAAAAGGACATGACAGAAATTTTGGAGCTGATAGAGATGCTCTACATCTTGATTTTTGTGGTTGTTACATAACTATATCCTTTTTCCAAACTGTGCACTAAAAAGGTGGATTTTACTGTCTATGAATTATAACTCAAAAAAAATACAATAATATAAGTGAAAGTATTCAGTTTTGTGTTTCCTTTCAGGAGGCAGATAGAATTAAAATTACAAACATTTTTATTTTTGCAGTTCATATGTATAAAATCATGTGAACTGTCATAGTTACCCAAAACATTAACAATGGTTATCACTGGGTGGCAGAATTACAGATGCATTTTCTCTCTTTCCTTATCTCTGCTTTCTAATTCTCCTACAACGGACATATTCAATAAGAACAGAGCTATAAATTCATTCTTACCAATATCATTAGTTTTTGACATATAAATAAGAATTTTAGTGCAAGAAGGTATTTCGATCATCTTGTCCCAGGTATTGTTAAAGGATAACTAAAACAAAACTCATGAGGTCAGATGATTTCTCTAAGGTACACAGGGGAGCAACTGGAATAATTAAAGGGAACACAAAATGTTTTGCAAGTACTTTTACATAACAATAACTAGAATCAATAAATAAAGACATTTTTTTAATTATGCCCAAAGAAATTAATGTTCTTTCCAGCCTGATAATTGGGATATAGTTCTTAAAAAGGTTCTGCCTTGCCATGAAATCTAACTTCTGCTTCTTGCATCCCCCTCCCATAGTGGTAAATTACAGACACTGGGATGTGCCCACACACTACACCTTGGCAAGAATTATCAGAGCAAGAAATCAACGTATTCTGTAGTTGCTCCTACTTAACAAAGGAAATTTTCTTTTGCAAATATGAAAATTGTCCTAAAATAAATTTGAAACCTATCTTGAAAGCATATTTAAAAATTTTAAGGTACTCTACTAAGTGAGGATGCATTGAGAAGTAATTTAAAAATGATTTATGCTTACCAGCCTTAAGTCAAAATCAAGACGAAGTAAAGAAAATCAAAATCAAACAGGTGTAACTGCCTGGATTACAGAATTTATGTTGGTAAGCAGAAGCAATTCATTGACTCACAGAATACTAGAGTTTTTAGGAAATCTAAAAGATCAACACATCAACCTCCTATATATTGCTACATTGCTTCATAAAAAAAAAAAAATAGGCAGGGGAGCCTGGGTTGGCTCAGCTGGTTAGCATCCAACTCTTGATCTCAGCTCAAGTCTTGATCTCAGGGTCGTGAGTTCAAGCCCCACATTGGACTCCACGCTGGGCATGAAGCCTACTTTAAAAAAATAATAATAATAACCCAGAGAAAATAAGTGCTTTGTCCCAAGTCTCACACCACATTAGGGCAGCTAGACTGAAAAAGGACTCCCAATTCTAGTGCACCATGAGACGGGAAAGAAGCCACTAGGCAGGATGGAGAAGTGAACTGTGAGGGTGTAATATCACCCTCCATTTTGCTATGTGCTAGTTGAAGAACAAAGTTATTTTTATTAATGTTGACTGGTTGTTTTGTGTTTTTTAAACTGGAAGAAGAGAGATCTAGGCCTGTAAACAATCCCAGCAGATGATAGTTCTTTGGGGAGGTATTTTTTTACTATCAAGTAAGCACTGTGTTATTTCTGGTACATTCCAGAAGTACTAGTGTTGATAAATTATACTGCTATGCTTGTAGCCACTCTCTAACAATATTTGTAGTCAACAAGTTGGCTCACATAATTAGAAAAATGGGAATGGGGAAAGAAAAGAAGACATACTACTAATCCTAAATCCTAAACGTGTCAAGAATCTTCTGGGATTTATTAGAGTCAAGAAGTTGCCTTAAGGATCCATTTAAGATAATTTCAAAGCTAAATGGGGTATAGATATCCTTGCCTCAGAAATTGTTCTTGAATTGGATCAGCATAATTTGGTGCTGGTCTCAGGACATTCAGCATAATTTTTTAATTAAAAAAAATTTTTTTATGCAAGAGTAATACATGCCAAATGTTTTTTAATAAGAAAATGATTTAGAAAGGTATTTTGAAGAAGAAAATAAAAATAACACATAATCCCACCATGCCAAGATAGCCACAGTCCAATTTTGGTGTATTTCCTTCCAGACTTTTTTTTTGTTTATGTATGTGTGTGTATTTGTGAGCGAATTTGCAAACATTTACTTAAATGCAAAATTAATATATAATGTTATTTTGTAGTTACACTTTTTTTACTTAAAACTAAAATCATAGAAATTTATTTTCATGACAACAAACACAAATTCACATCATTTTAAATGTTAGACAAGCCTTTGTAGATGACTATTTAAGTTGATAACAGATTTTTATAAATCAAAAATGTTATCTGATAAATAACTGACATATCATTAGTTACTTGATAATTATTTCCTTTGCAAAAAAAATATAGAAGTGAAATAACTAGATAAAGGAATATTTTTTGCATATATGAAAAACTGCCCTCTAAAAAGATTGTGCCTACTTATACTACCATTCGCAGTATATGAGACTGTCAATTTCCCTACTCCTGTATCAAGAGTAGATATTATTTTTAATACTTTTTTCACTCTGAGAGTGAGTAAATGATATCGTTTTTATTTCTGTGTTTAACTATTAGTGAAACTGACTATTTTTCATGTATTTATTGGCCATTGCTTTTTTTTCTCCTTAACTTGTCTTTGTCTAACTTTCTATATGGGTGTTTATAAGTATGAGAGACTTTTTTCACAAGATGTGCATAAAAATTCTGATTGACATTAGGTTAATGGCAGCTACCTGGATCTAAATCTTGGCACACACTCTCTCCAAAATCATAAGATCAAAAAGGGGAATAAATAAACCACACATGACCCAGGAGACAGAGAATACTTCAAATTATTCACAAGGAGAGAAATAAGTACTAAATTCCAACAAAATTATCTGGAATACTATTTTGGAATTTGGAATACTAAATTCCAAATCAAATATTAGACTTCCTGCTGTCACTACAGGCCAACTGGAATGGAGAGTAGTAGAAAGTAGTCTTAATATGCTCTCTGGAAAAAGGAAGAGATGAACAGAGGACATCGATAAAACAAAGACAAAATCCCTCCCACAAAGAGAAAGTCCAACACTAAGCTCTAAAATAGAAAACACAAACCTGGAACGTGGTGGACCATGGCACCAGTTACATAAAAATTCAGCAAAACTGGAGGTGGCAGTCTTGAAGAAGCATTACTTCTGGAAGAAAAAAGATAGGAAGTACCCTTCTGCGATGTGGAAGTGAAGGAAAAGAAGTAAGAGGAGAAAGGTAATGATTTTGTATAAATAAAAGAGAATCACAAGGCATGCCAAAAGCTCACAATGTTGTCCATTTAAAAAATTGCATTTCACTGTATTGACAGATGTTCTTGAGCTAGGAACTCTCTGTGAAATAGCTATAAATAGGAGAAATAAAAACAACTCCATTCAAGCTGCTGTAGTAAGAAAACAGAACATGCAAATCAGAACATTCCACCTGATGAGAATCCTCCACAAAAAAAAAACTACAAAGCAGAAGAAAATCATAACACAACACTCTAAATGGAACTAAATATTCTCAAGCATTTACTTGTAATTAAAATTTACTTAGTACCAGAAATCTGAAAACTATTCATAGAAATGGACAAAAAGGGAAGAAGAGGAACAAGAGTTAATTGAATGTAAGAAAAAATTTGAAGAGAAAGAAAAAAAGAAACAGTCAGGAATGGAGAATAAATTATAAGGTGCCTAAAGGAGAATATTTTCAAATGAAGAAAGGTAGGAAAACAAAAAATAATAAAAATGACATAAAGAGAGAGAGAAATAAAAATAATCAGAGAGAAAGTGGTTAAATAGAAGACTAGCAAATAAGATTTAACATATGTATAATTGGAGATCCTAAAGAAGAAAAAATAATGCTTTCTAAAAATAAGAGAAAATACAAATAGGTATATTGAAAGGACCCATCATGTACCTAAGAAAGTTGATTCAAAAATGGTTAATTCTGAGAATATCTGCCTTTATTTTGAAGGAGGGTAAAGCAAATTAACTTTACCATTGTTAAGTATGAAGGGAGTGCAAAGGAGATGGGAGAAAAGCCTCAATGCAAAAGAGGCCGGAGAAAGAGAGAGAGGGAGAAAGAGAGAAAAAGAACAGAAAAGTTAATGCAAATACAGAACATGATAAGGTTAGAAATAAACCCAAATATATCCATAATCACGATACATGGAAATGTACTAAACACTCCAATTAAAAAACAAAGGTGGTCAAAAAAAATATTTAATGCTATGGTATTTATATAATGTCTTTACATTATAAATTAAATATATTAGAAATGTTAAAAGAGTTTGGTAAGATAGCTAAGTTTTTAGAAAACAATATAAAAAAATCAATTGCATATTTTTTTAAAGATTTTATTTATTTATTTGACAGAGAGAGACACAGCGAGAGAGGGAACACAAGCAGGGGGAGTGGGAGAGGGAGAAGCAGGCTTCCCGTGAAGCAGGGAGCCCAATGTGGGGCTTGATCCCAGGACCCTGGGATCATGACCTGAGGCGAAGGCAGAGCTTAACGACTGAGCCACCCAGGCGGCCCATCAACTGCATTTTTATACACTGCAACAATCAATTAGAAAATGTAAATTTTAAAAAGCCACCATACACAATAGCTACAAAACACAAAAATATTAAATATTTAGGGATACATGCAACAAAAGATGTTCTTTTATTGGTAAAACTGCAAGACCTTAAATGATTAGACAGATAAAACATATGATAGAGATTTCAGTGATTGCCAAATGTATTCCTATTTTCAATGAAATGTCAATCAAATTCCCTCAATAGTGTTTTTCATGAAACTTGAGAAGCTTATTTTTAAAAATATATGAGGTGCACCTGGGTGGCACAGTCAGTTAGGCATCCAACTCTTGGTTTTGGCTCAGGTCATGATCTTAGGATCATGAGATTGAGCCCCGCATGTGGTTCCACACTCAGCGAGGAATCTGCTTGTCCCTCTCACTCCCCATCTGCCCCTCCCCCTGCTTGTGCACACTCTCTCTCCCTCTCTCTAAAATAAATAAATAAAATCTTTAAAATAAAAATAAAAAGTATATGGAAGAGGGGTGCCTGGGAGGTTCAGACAGTTAAGTGGCCAACTCTTGATTTCGGCTCAGGTCATGATCTCAGGGTTATGGGATCAAGCCCTGCATTGGGCTCCCTAGTCAACAGGGTGTCTGCTTAAGATTCTCTCCTTCTGCCCCCCCTCCATTCATGCACTATCTCTAAGATAAATAAATAAATCTGGAAAAAAAGTATATGGAAGAACAAAGGACCAAATAAACAAAAACAACTAAGACACTCCTGAACAATAACAAAGTAGGTGATCTTATATTATCAGATATCAAGACAACATAAAGCCATACTAATGAAGACAGAAGGATGTTGGTGCAAGGATAGCCAGGTAGACCAATGAAACCTTATTAAAATAATGAAAATTCCATTTATGTTTAAGCATGGCAGATCAGTGAAGAAAAGATGGACTATATTGGCTACTCATATAGGAAAAAATTGATTTGGTTATTTACCCCTCACAACTCAAATATCTATTCTAGGTGGATTAAAGTCTTAAATATGATTAGAAAAACTGTAAAACTTTTTAAGATAATAAGGAGAAATTCTTTATGACCTCAGGTTAGAGAAATATTTCTTAAGCAAAACACAAAGTATATAAAGATATAGGAGAAAAAATGATAAATTTGACTATTATGAAATTAATTTTTTTATTCATCCAAAACCACCATAAAAAGGATAAAAAGATGAGCCACATATTGGGAGAAGACATGTATAGCACATATAACTGACAAAAGGCTAGTCTTTTAACTGCATGAAGGAATCCTACAAAGACAACTAAATAGAAAAATGAGTCAAATACATGAACAGGAAGAGGAAATCCAAGTGCTTCATAAACACTTAACAAAGAAAGAAAATTTGTAGAGAGAGAAAGAAAATGTCAGCCTCATTAGAAATAAGGCAAAAGCAAATTAAAACTACAGTAAAACACCATTCCACATACACCAGAATGGCAAATATTTTTAAGTTGGTTAATACCAAACAACTGCATGAGAGAATAGGATGGCATTACCTAGTAAAGGTACATTGCTGGAGGTAAAATATACATTCTGTGACTCGGCAACTCCTAGAGAAACACTTGAACATATGCATCAGGAGACAAGAATATTCACAACAGCATTGTCTCAAGTGCCCATCAAAATAGATAAATATATTGTGTTTTTAGACAATGGACTACTATACAGAAATGAAAAATGAAGAAATTACACCTACTAGCATCCCCATAAATTAGTATTAGTTCACCTTATTTAAAGCTCATATATAGGCAAAATTGATATATTGTTTAGAGATGCTTAAATAGGTGCTAAAACAACAAAGAAAAACGAGAATAATTAACACAAAGTAAAAGACAGTGGTTACCTCTTGATGGGGAAAGTGAGAGATGTTTTTGGCAAGCGACACATAGTAAGCTTCTAAGTTATTAGAAATATTCTATGTCTTTATCTAGGTGTTGGATACACTACTGTTTATTTTAAATTGTACATACATGCTTTAAACATTTGTGTGTATCATATCTGCTACAATTAAAAATCAAAAGGAAAGGATTATAGTGAAAGCTCCGTTTGGGGCTGCCTTCTCCTGGAATGCGTTTGGGGCTGCCTTCTCCTGGAATGTTAGCCAGATGAAATTTTTAACATTTTAAACTTGTATCTCTTGGAAATTAAAACCAAAACAGGCAGGCTCTAAGCCTCAGATTTCAGACCAGCTGGATGAGTGATTTTGCTTATGCTATCTGCTTTGGTTATTTAAGTGACAGATTTTCTTTATCTGCCATGAGAAATTCATTAAAGCCAGAAGGCACAAAGCTGCATTTGACTAATAAAATACTCTGTGTGTCTCATCTTCTCTTTCCTTGGTTATTTGCTGTTGTTGCACAACTCCTGGGAGGACAACTTTTTACTAGCACCTGTGTATACCAGCATCAGTATCTAATGCATTTTAGTGGGAGTTAATTTATATCAGATTCTAAAACAGCTGGGCCAACTCTCTGATTCACAGATCGGTGAGCAGACTCCTGAGTAATTCCATCCAGCGAGAGAGAGAGAGAGAGAGAGAGAGATCTATTCGTATGCAATAGACAAACTGTAGAAAGGGAGATGGTGGGAAAATAGGAAGATATATACATATGTAAATGGGAGAGAAAGGCAGAGAGAGAGAATAATTTGATAGGATTTTTAATGTATATTTTCATGTCAGCTCTAAATATATGACAAACTAATGCAAAATCAATGTAATTTGAGTTCTTGGGTCCAGCCATACCTGAGGTAAGACTCTACCCCAGGACCAGTTATGAGTCAAAAAAAAGTTTCTCATTTTCCTAAGGTATCTAAATTTTGGATTTCTGTTTTTTAAATAAAAGAAGTCCTTATTATAGCATAGTGTCACTAAAGAACACTGGATACAGTGTAACATAGTGAAAGATTTGTGGAATGCAACATACTAGTTTCAGGGGCTTACAAGAGTCACAGAAACAACTGTATTTTGTTGCAGAAAAAGTCAAATCTGCAGTGATCTGGGCACCGAGCAATTGGTGAGGGTGTTCAGCACACACACATATTTAATGAGGAAAGGACAGCCAGATTTAAAATCACACCTCTCAACCCCTAAATTAGAGAATTCTTTCAATATTTGCACACATAATATCTTCACTTCCAAATCAATAAAATGTGATTTTGATATGGACCTGTGTGGATAATTTTCTGTTTCTCATGTATCCTTTGAACCAACCAGTGGCTCCACCCTGGGAATGAGAAACCTAAATAGAGAATGTGGGCCCTCCTCCTTCCTTCCGTGTTTTCTGAAGAGAATAGAAAACAGCTCCACCTAAGGAATGAAAACTTAAAATGCCTGTGAAATAAGAGCTCACTGAGATTGGGGAAGAGACAGGAGGGAGAGGTATTAGGTTTGGCCAAGACTTTCAATTAATGTAATCCAGATGTTGGTCTAAAATCTAGATAAGGTTGTCTTAAAGCCCCCTTTCCATCATTTGTGGAAAGTCCAATGCCGTCCCCCAAATTTCTGTGAATTCCTTATATTTCCAAGGTCACCTGCAGAATTCCTTCCAGTTTTGGATCATCTTCTCATCATCCAATCTGGATAAGGATATCAGCCACTTTTTATGATTTCTACACCAAACAAATAAGCAAAAGCAAAAACACTCACAAAAGGCTTTGTGAGTGTGGAGGTCTATAAACACAAAATGTTGTTCTTTAAAGTTGTTCTTCATTCTTCCAACCTGCTTCTCCTTCTCCTTACCCCTTACCCCATCTCCTCAGCCATAGCCCCATTCAGTTCAAGTACAGAACCAGCCATCTATCTCTTTTGTTGCCTGGTCTACAGCTAACCCACACTTCTCATTATTTACCCTGAGGTTTATTAAATGTTTTCCTGCACAAAGCAACCAAGAGAATTTTGGTTTCAAGTGTTAGATAATAAAGTTTGTCACCATGATATTGCAAAGGACCAAAGAGCATGGAAGTGTCCCCAGAGAAGGGCATTTTCTGTGTCCCCAATTAATGGCATGTTTGTGGAAGAGGCAGAGGCTCAGGGGATGTGCAAGGCCCTCTGCTCTTGGGACTCAAGCCTGGAGAACATACCAAGAAAGGGTTCCCAAGCCAAGAGGGCTAGAGCAGAGGACATGCTAGACACTCAAGACACGCAAAGACAGTTTCCAAGAATTTGTGAAACTCTCTGTCTCCTTATGTAATCTGAAGGTCTAGGCTTGTTGATCCTATTTTTTATTCATTAAATCTTTTTCTAAAACATCCTTTGGGGAAAAAAATAATAAAACATCCTTTGGGGCTGATGGTGGTAGGGAAGGAGGATGGAAAGCTTAAGTTTACCTCACTTTTAGGTATACTTTTAAAAAGGAATTATCTTTATTATCTCCAATGAATCTCATTTTTCCCTCAAATTCATATGCCCAATGATGGCAAGAGGAAAAAAACATATTTGTCAGTTAAAGCTATCCCAGCCTCTTTTGGTCTAATGCAGTTGATAGTAGATTAAATATTCATTTAATTCAAAGTTCAAACTCTCTAGCAGGGCTGAGCATTTTTTCTCAGGATGCCTTTCTCCATCCTCCTTCTCTCAAGATTGTGTCTGGGCAAAAGTTATATAACTTTGTGGGGGGCTGGGAGGAGGGACCTCAGGGCTGTGACTCTTCACGAAGTGGAGTAACTCATCTTGTGCCTGGACGTGCAGCTGGTTCCACATCGTTCTTGGAGCACCAGCCTGGTGCTCTTCGGCCCTGTCTTAGACTCCAGCTGGAAGTCTCTGCCGTTTATGATCTCCTACTCCTAGCTCTTCCACTCTCAAAACTTTTGCATCTCCTCAAGGCAGGCAAGAACATCACATCCCTTCCATGTTCTTTCTGTGCTGTAGGACAAGGAAAACTAAGAGGACTTGACTTGCCAAGTCTCTTCCTAAACACTCCAAGCAGCTATTTTAGCTGCAGCGTCAGCACTGACCTGAGAGTCAAAAGGACTAGAAGTATTGAACAGTGGAAATGATCTCAGAAATCATCCAGCCCAAACACCTCATTTCAAATATATCTTTGAAATATAGAGCACAAAGGAGGGAGAAGGGGGAAAGGTAGACTTGGGGAGATACAAAGAAAACCCATTAGTGCTCAGTCTTGAAAGATGAATAGGGGTTTGCCAGATGAACAAAGAGGAGATAGGCATGTGAAAACATTATCACAATAACAGCATCAAGATAATCTCTCCCTGGATCTGTTCCACCCCGCCCCCCTTCCAGATTCACAGAGCTCATCCACCAATTCTGAGAATGTCAAGGAAGGTCTCATTGTTCTCCCACACCAGTCTTTTGGCTCTGCAGTGGCCATCCTTGCTGTCCTGCATAAACAAGACAACACACATTAAAAAAGAAAATCACATTTATCAACAATGTCAGGTAATAGAAGATTGGCCATGGCATGACTAGACTCCAAGTAAGCGGTGATAAATTCAGAGAAAGAAGTCACGTGGCTTCTCCAACCTCCCTGGCTCTGACCTTAGCAAAGTCACCCCCATTCCATGCCCCTGTATGTCAGCTCCCCACAGAAGTCATGGATACAAGTTTCTTCACCACCTCTTAGCTCTTCTCACCAGCCCAGGGAGGAGCATCATCAACATTGATGCAATTTCCCAATGCCGATAGAACTTTCAAGTGTTAAGTTTTCTTAAAAAAACAAAAACACCAAAAATAAGTAAATGCCTAAAGACATAGAACTACAAGTCTTCAGACATGGGTTCTAGTAACAAGTCTATTCTAACTAATTGGGTGACTTTAAACAGCTCCCACACCCACTCTGCTGCTCGGTGTACACATTTGTAAAATGAGAAGATTTGATGATCACCTCTAGGGCCTCTTTGTAGTTTTTACTACAAAAATCTTAAAAGTACTAACATCTTTGTCATCTACTGCATTTTGGATTTAATTACAATTTATTCTTATTATCGTGTGCAATTCCAGGCCGCTGGCATGTCATAGGAACATGTAAGTATCTGAAATGATTGGCCTCTCTTATTCCTTCTTACCAACTGTTAGGACACACAAAATCCATTAACAACACAGGCATTCAAAATAGTTTTGACCTTTTGTCAGAAAATATCCTAATTATAAGCACAAAGTGTAAGTATAATGCATTTCCCATGTTGTCTTTACTTGGAGCACCTCCCATAATTCAAGCTAGCAAGATACTTTGAAAATACACATGTGTTGGAATTTGACTCAAAATAACTGTCTCTCATGATTTACATTGACTACAAAGGGAGTTAACTGGTAAGATGTACGTGTTTTTGGGTGCCCTCTATGTGCTTTTACAAGTGTTTTTTCTCTTTGATGATTTAAACCATATGTTGAGGTATTTAGAAGATTATTTTATCAGGAATCCTCCAGTTTGAAAGAAATACCAAGGCAAAGCCCACAAGTTTATGCAAGATGTGTATGCACACATACACACACACGCACACACACACACACAGACTTGGGTGTAAATCATCCTTTGTCCTCCAGCAGTTGGACTGCCATATTGATAAATAGGACCTGTCACATTAATTTAATCTTGAATTGCTCTGAAACATTGTTTTGGTACAAATATAAATTCTGTAGAGTAATGGAATGTGTTAACCTTTTAACAAATGAATGTTTAATGACTGTGAAAAAAACATAAATAATAAGAAACAAAAATTACAGGATTTGGTAAATTTATCCTCTAAGTTTGCAAAGTTTGTAAAATATTTAGGGGAAACAATGTTATACTACAAATAACGCCCTTGGGAAGCATTTCTGTGATAGACTCTACTAAGATCCTGCTAGGGATCTTGCTACCAAATAAATTCAAAAACCTCAGTGTCTCGGGGCACCTGGGTGGCTCAGTCGTTAAGCGTCTGCCTTCGGCTCAGGTCATGATCCCGGGGTCCTGGGATCGAGCCCCACATCAGGCTCCCTGCTCCACGGGGAGTCTGCTTCTCCCTCTCCCACTCCCCCTGCTTGTGTTCCCTCTTTCGCTGTGTCTCTCTCTGTCAAATAAATAAAGAAAATCTTAAAAAAAAAAACCTCAGTGTCTCTA
The DNA here is from genome assembly GCF_054177405.1 of Leptonychotes weddellii. NCBI lineage: Eukaryota > Metazoa > Chordata > Mammalia > Carnivora > Phocidae > Leptonychotes > Leptonychotes weddellii. The sequence goes on from NC_138377.1 coordinate 41,117,708, forward strand.
AGACCTGCGAAAAAAATAATAAAATAAAAAATAAAAACCTCACCCAATGAAGCTTCATTAACAATAGTTATGTACTTAAACATAAGCACCTGAAATGGCAATAGGTTTCATCTCTTTTGTCAATCCTGATCAACAGATTCTAAGTTCAAGAATGCTGCCTTGAGAAGGATCTGAGGCTGTACCTGGGATCAGAGTCCTGATTGATTGTTCATGTCTACAGCAGGAGAGGGAAACAGCAGTGGCCACATAAGTGTTGCACATCTTCACACATCTCCACAGACGTCTAAGCCCTGAAACCCCGTGTGTGGTGCTGGAAGGACAGTCATCCTCTCATAGAGTTTTCATCAAGTCACTATCCCTTCCAGAATTTAAAGTTGCTCCAGATTATACTTCAGATCAACAGGTGGAAATTTGTTCCATTTACTCATTTCTCCTATTGATATCAGTCTTAACTCCCATACAACAATCCTTTTTGTTTTTAATCTCTTTTTCATTGCCTTTCCTGTGCTCTCTTAGCACCCAAAACAAAAAGAGTCAAAAAAATGAATATGAGCATAACACAGGCAGAAGGAGCAGGGACTGTATTAGCTTTCATGATGAAAACAAAAAAGCCTCCCACACTGCACAATTTTATTTATGTAAGATTTATTTTGGAAAAGGGAAACCTATAGGAAGAGAGATAAAATCAGCAGTTGCTAAGGTCTGGGGGTAGGAGGAGGGGATTGACTACAGAGGGGTATTAGGGAACTTAATGGGGTGATAGAAATGTTCTGTAACTTCATTGTGGTGGTGGTTACACAACTGTATTCATTTGTCAAAACTCACTAAACTGTATGCCTAAAAAGGAGGAATTTCACTCTATGTGATTATACCTCACTAAAGCTGGTTTAAAAATAAAATTAAAAACCCTGACTAATTTGGGGGCACCTGGCTGGCTCAGTTGGTAGAACATATGACTCTTGATCTCAGGGTCATGAATTCAAGCCCCATGTTGCGCATAGAGATTACTTAAAAAAAAAAAAAAACCTTGAATAATTTGAAACATAAAATCTGACAGTAGTGAGATAAGTAAGTAGATCTTGCCTGCATATAGATATACATAACTTGTCTATTATGTATTTAAGTTCAGATAGTAATCTAGTATATGGCTGTTCTTTTTTTCTTCAAAAATTTATGAGTGGCAGGAGCATTTACATTAGACTCACACAAGCTTTTGTGGAATCGAGAGGGTTCCCCTCAAAAAAGTCAAGATCATACTACCTGAGCCTTTTCTCCTGCAGTAAAATTCATTAGCTGAAATGTCAGCAAAACATTGGTATGACAGATCCTTCTTCAAGGAGTTGGCCTCTGCAACCCTTCTTCCAGTTGCAGTATATTTGTGATTAACAAGACAGATGAGTTCTCTCAGCCTAGACTTCCAATTCCCAAGAAACAATGTAACAAGGGGTTCTTAAAATCCCCCAAATCACAAATGAAATAACCCATTTAAGATCGTTAAACTTCTGATCTGTCAAAGCAAGGAAATGAAGGACCAAATATTACAAACTATCATTAGTACACTACATATCAGAAACAAATTATTTTGTTAACTTAGTTTATTAACATTATTGTAATACAATATTACAGTTTCCATGGTTATATTACCCAGAATGTTCAGGAAATATTAGATCAAACCTTTCATTCTCTTTACTTCCAGTGAGACTTTTAAATTGCTTAGGTGTTAAAAATGTGCACATTATTATTAATAATAAAAACTCACTATAATTACTAATGAATTTTATGAAAGTATACCTAACTTCTCAGTAGATTTTTAGACAGTCAAAATCTCTTCTTTGGGCTGTTATTATCCTTTTCTGTTATCTTATCATAATACTTTTGTGCTTCGTTACTATAAAACTGTATAAGTTATAGTAACCTATCTAAATTTTATGATAAGAAATTTTAAATGTTTTGGGCTATAAATTGATTCTGAAGAACAAGAAGAAACTGTGATCATTACCTAATTAAAGTAGCGCCTTGCCAAATGTAGAATGGTCTTTTAAATATTTTGTTTTGTTTTGTTTTTATGAGCTTGGTTTTATTTTGTTTTAGATTCCACATGTAAGAGAGATCATACAGTATTTGTCTTTCTGTGTCTGACTTAATTCATTTAGCATAATGCCCTCAAGTTCCAACAATAGTATCACAAATGGCAAGAGTTATTCTTCTTTATGGCTGCATAATATTCCATTATATATATATGATTAATGATGTTGAGCATCTTTTGGCTGTTTGTATGTCTTCTTTGGAAAAATGTCTATTTAGATTTGCCCATTTTGAATTAGATTGCTTGTTTTTCTGCTATTCAGTTGTGTGAGTTCTTTATATACTCTGGATGTTAGCCTCCTATCAGATACATGATTTGCAAATCATGACCCATGTCAAGTAGCTTACTGTCTATGTTTTTTTTTTTCAAGAGTTTTATGGTTCCATTTGAGTATGATGTAAGGTAGTGGTCCAGTTTCATGCTTTTGCATGTAGCTATCTAATTTTCCCAACACCATTTATTAAAGAGACCATCTTTTCTTCATTGTATATTCTTGGCTCCTTTGTCAAAATAATTGACCATATATGCATGGGTTTATTTCCAGGCTCTCTATTTTGTTCCATTGATCTACTTATCTGTTTTTATGCCAGTACCATACTGTCTTAATTACTATAGCTTTGTAATATATTTTGAAATCAGGGCACATGATACCTCCAGCTTTGTTCTTTCTCAAGATTTTGCTTTGGCTATCAGGATCTTTTATGGTTCAATACAAATTTTAGTATTGTTTGTTCTATTTCTGTGAAAAATGTCATTGGAGTTTTGATAGGGACTGCATTGAATCTGTAGATTGCTTTGGGTAGTATGGACATTTTAATACATTTAATAACTATTAATTCTTCCAATCCATAATCATGGGATATCTTTCCATTTATTTGTGTCTTCTTCAATTTCTTTCATTAATATCTTATAGTTTTCAATATATAGGTCTTTTATTCCTTTGTTAAATTTATTCCTGGGTATTTTATTCTTTTTGATATAATTATAAGTGGAATTGTTGTCTTAATTTCCCCAAGCAAAGGGATTATCAGCAAGAAGATTGAATCAGTAATCAAAAACCTCCCGGCAAACAAAAGTCCAGGACCAGATGATTTCACTTCACTGGTGAATTCTACCAAACATTTAAAGAAGAATTATTATCAATCCTTCTCAAACTCTCCCCAAAAATAGAACCTATCTAAATTTTATGGTAAGAAATTTTAAATGGGGGCGCCTGGGTGGCTCCGTTGGTTAAGCGACTGCCTTCGGCTCGGGTCATGATCCTGGAGTCCCGGGATCGAGTCCCACATCAGGCTCCCTGCTCAGCAGGGAGTCTGCTTCTCCCTCTGACCCTCCTCCCTCTCATGCTCTCTGTCTCTCATTCTCTCTCTCGCAAATAAATAAAAAAAAAAAAAAAAAAAAAAGAAATTTTAAATGCTTCAGGCTATAAATTGATTCTGAAGAACAGAAAGAAACTGTGATAATTACCTAATTAAAGTAGCTCCTTGCCAAATGCAGAATGGCCTGACTTTTAAATGTGTTTTTAATTCTGCTCTTTCAACAGAAAACAAAACAAAAACAAACAAACAAAATGCAACTACTTAATGGCCTTATGATTTCACTGCTAAACCAGGTTGTTTTGTTTTGTCTTGTTTTATTTTATATTTTTTTAAGTAACAAAAGAAGCAGATAAGAGCACTGGCCCAGAAGTTTAAATGTCATTAGTGTATAATAATGAGCATAAAAATCTAAAATCATTTTCAAATTGTAATACCAGTCAATAGTTACCCTATTTGCCTCTCCTCAAAATTCTAAACAAATTCTTTAATAACAATTAGTTCCCAGTATTGTTAGGTTTTACAAAGACAAATAGTGTACTTTGTAGAAAAAGACAGTTTGCCAACGGAATATTGCAATTGAGGTTGAAACACGTCCACAAATGTTAAAATACCAGCCTTCTCAATGGGCATGTATTGAAAATTGATTAGCTGAGCAAAGGGAAAGAACTGAGAATTTTCTTGAGTTTCCAACTCCTGTTTATAGGTGCTATTTTCTAAAATGTTTCATTACACTGCTTCCAAAGCAAATCTATGGAGTAAGTATAGCATTGTGTCTTTGATACTATGCTTCACTATGGGACAAATAACTCAGAGGAAAGATATTTTAAACTCTTTGTGCCTTATTTATAAAATGGAGTTAGTGGGTATCCTATTATGTTGTTGTAAGGATTAAATGAGATAACACATGTAAAACTCTTAGAACAGCACCTAAAACATAGTGAGCACTCTGTGTTACTTATTATTGTTATTGTTGCTGTTATAATAATAGCTATAGTTCTTGGAGCACCCACTATTTTCCAAACAATAATATATATTAATATTTTAATCTCTGCAAAGTAATACATGGGAAAACTGAGTTTAAGAGTAACTCGGAGTGCCTGGGTGGCTCAGTCATTAAGCGTCTGCCCTCAGCTCTGGTCGTGATCCTGGGGTCCTGGGATCGAGCCCCATATCAGGCTCCCTGCTCCGTGGGCAGCCTGCTTCTCCCTCTCCCACTCCCCCTGCTTGTGTTCCCTCTCTAGCTGTCTCTCTCCCTGTCAAATAAATAAAATCTTAAAAAAAAAAAAAAAAGAGTTTAAGTAACTCAAGGTGCCTAGGTGGCTCAGTTGGTTGAGCAGCCGACTCTTGGTTTTGGCTCAGGTCATGATCTCAGGGTCTTGAGATGGACCCCCACGAGGGGCTCCATGCTCGTTGTGGAGTCTGCTTGAGGTTCTCTCCCTCTGCCCCTCCCCCAGTTCATGCTCTCACCCTCTCTCCCAAGTCAATAAATAAAATCTTTTTTAAAAAATAAAATAAAATCTTTTTAAAGACTTTATTGATTTGAGAGGAGAGAGAGAGAATGCGCGCACATGTGCGTGCATGCAGAAGAGAGTAGAGGGAGGTGCGGAGGGGGAGGGAGAGAGACAAGTAGACTCCCCTGGGAAAGTGGAGCCCAAGGTGGGGCTCTATCCCATGACCCTGAGATCATGACCTGAACTGAAACCAAGAGTCAGAGGCTTAACCAACTGAGCCACCCAGGCTCCCCAAAATAAAGTATTTTTTTTAAAGAGTTTAAGTAACTCGTCCAACAACACGTGAATTCATACCAAGATCTAACAATGGAGTCTGAGCTACATCTACTTTCCCACTCCAACAGCATGACAATTCGTCCTTCATCTTCACACATCTAAGAGAAGAATCAAGATGTTTTCTACTCAAAATAGTACAGTGAGGCATGATTTATGAAAGAGGCAACATCTAAAGTCTTAGAACACAGTCCTTAATTCCCACTAAAAATACTCATATTTATTCTCTCATGAGTCAGATAATTAATCTTGAAACATCTCAAATAAAAGCATAAGCTGGTCTCAGTGACTGCTTGGGTGATTTTTAAAGTTTCTTAGATTAAATAAATGTTAAAACCTAGTTAAAAGTGTGTCCTAGCCAATTAGCAGAATAATTAACCAGAAGCATGGTAGTTGAGCAGCCTCATAAGCAACTGGTCAGAGGCAAAGTGTTACAGAACTCTAAAGAGGAAGCTAAGGTTCCCCTAATTCTTTCCCCACTTATGCAGTGGCAGTTTACCATCAACCTTTCCTGTAAAGATCTCAGGAAGAATACAAACTTACTGCTTATAACCTACTCTTGCTGTTCTCACAGCATTTACTTCCTATGCCACACATAGAACATGACATATTTTTCTTGAGTTACTTTTTTATTTACATATCTAATTTTCTCAGTGAGTAAGATAATAGGTAGATTATCACATTCTTTCTTATTTTTTCCCTTAAAGTAGGTCTCAGAGCACATTTTTCAAGTACAACTGAAATTAGCCAAATTCTAAATAGAAGATGGTCCTTATCACCACATCACTGTGTTCATGACTATTAATCCACATAGACAGTCCTATTAAAGGCAGAGGAACTATTTAAACCAATGGGAATTGACCAATAAAGCATAAAATAGAACAGAAAAGCAGATGTTTAATGTGCTATGATGGACCCATTGGACAACTCTCAAAAGACAAAAGACTTGGGGTCAAATTGTTCAGTACTGACCAAAAGGATTGGAATTTTTTTTCATGCTGGCCAATATACTCAACAAGATTCTTGCACAAAGAAGAAAACAGCCCTGTGTGTAGTAAAAACAGTTTGTCCCCAGGATAATTTCCCATTCTCAATGGTCTGAGTTTTCCAAGTCAAACCAGTTGAAATAGAAAGTCCTTAAATGGCCATAATTCATGAGCAATAACCTAGGTAATTTATGGTTTGTAGTCCAAGAGTTCAAAATGGGAAGAGCTAGCAACTATATTTCCCATTTAAAAGATGTGTGGGGGTGGGGGAGTTTGTCGGGGGGAGAGTACCGACATCTGTAGTACCAGCGCCACAATGGTTAGGCATCATCACAGTATGAAATGTCACATTGCTGGTTAGCAACAGGGTTACCAGGTGCAAATTCCTGAATGTAGTCAATGTGGGAATCTGGACTTGCATCTGACATGTTAGCATGAAGTTGGTGTATCTCCAATCGCCATAGTTTCTTACCCTGACATCTTTCATCACACTCATTAAGGAAGAGGAGGAGAGTGCATGTGGTCACCAGATTCGTTTTGTTTCTGAGAGAAAGCCACATCCTTTAATTACCCCTTACCATCTTATTGCTCCAATTATTACTGGAACTTTGAAATAATTTTTATTTGACATAGGCTTTTTAATCAAGAATAAGCAAGACCACACACCCTCCTGATTGATACATTAAAAACATATGTCTATTTATGATAAATACCCTCATGGAAAAAAAAGTTTCAGTGAAAAGCCAAAAGCCAAACTAAGTGATAGACCCAGACTCACCTCTACCCCATTTATCACCTTTCATAAAGTTGCCCCTCTTAGGATTTCAAATTCATAATGTGCTAAATAGGACATTCATAGTGTATATGCCTTTTGTCAGTATATCTCAGTGTGGTGTGAAAGGTCCAGATTATGATTCTGATGTCAACTTTGCCATGATCCAAGAGTAAGAATCATAAAACCAAGAAGCAAGAAAAATTGAGTTGTGACATAAAAACTAAAATTTAGGACAAGACAAGCAAGTCTGCAGCTAGATATCATTGACCATTTTCATTTTCCCATGTGAAATTTTCCAAGTTTAACTAGATGATATCCACAATAGTTGGATTTAAAAAAAAATCTGGATATTGAATGGAGGGAGGATTTCAATGTCTGATATTAAATTATCAACATGTGAAATACATGCAAAATAATAGGAAGATTGACATCTATTGGACATAGTCTCCATATATGGTATGTGCAAAAGCATGTAATGTACAAAAGCATGTAAGGGAGAGCAATGTGAGATCCTACAGCACAGCATAATGACACAGAAGAAACTAAAATACAAGATTCAAAAAAGAAAGAAGAAAAGAAAGAAAAAAGAAAATAATGAAAGAGAAGAATCACTAAAAAATACAAGAGAGCATAAAGATCAGTAAGTTTGAAAACAATATTATATTTTGTGAACTTAACAAGATTGCAGAGTTTTCAGCAGCATTTTGGCAGAGGATTTGTAGTCTTATTTTGTTTTTTACTTTCAGTATGATCAAAGATTGAAAACATTCCAAAGTTCTAGGCTGAGAAGCTGAAATTCGACGAGGCTGCTGGTTGGCATGGAAAAATCAAATTGTAAGAAAGCCAGTTACAAGGGGAAGCAGAGCTGGGAGACCTCAAAGTGACATGGTGGCAGCCATGGGAATTATGTCATTGTATCATGTCAGAGCTAGAGGCAAAATTTGGAAGCATAAATCCTCGGAAAGAGAGGATTTTTGCAATTATGAGAATAAGTGCACTAAACATAGTCCACACTCAATAAATATTTCTTTCACTGAATGAAAAGGAGTGGGTAAAAAATAAACAAAAGCAAGGAATTAAGAACAGAGCCTTCAAAGATGCCCTCATCTGTGCAAATAAGTCGACAGAGAGACCTAAAGACAATTACAAAAAGGACAGAGACAGAGATGGAAGGCAAGGTGTCAAGGAAGCCAGAATGAAAGAATATTTAAAAGAAGATACGATCACAGTGTCAAATGAAAAGGAGCAATTTAGGGAAACTGCATTATATCTGCTGGGGGAAAATATGATTCCAAATGTTCTCTAGAAGGAATATGATTTTAAAATTTTCTGAAAAACTCTGTGGCTGAGACTTATAAGCTGAAGCGATTTATGGTAACAACAATCAACAACTATGCAAATAAAGCTAACGTCAACTTCAGCTAAGAAAAAAATTTTAAGCTGTTTAGAAAGAGATAACAGGTCAAAAAGAAAGAAAACATTCCCTCTAATGGGAGAAAAAAATCATTTGGCCTTTGGTAAGCTTAATGACGTCATGCTGCTGCAAAACATTTATTCTTTTTCTTCTGCTTTCTCAGAAGAAAATAAACCACTTTTTCCCCAAAATGCAGGGAAACTAAGACTGTCCCTGTGAGTATTTAAAAGCAGATTTACAAAATACCAGGAGTCTTAACCTGAGATTCCTGGGTGTTGGGCTTCAGAAGATCTGTGACCCTCTTACACTGCATTCCATTCCTACTACTCATGAGTGGAAGAGGGTCCGTGGCCTCCATCAGATTCTCAAAGAACACGTTACCCTATAAAAGTTAAGAACCACTGTTCTAGAGAAAGTAATACTTTTGGCCACTGGGGGAAATTGTTTAAAGGAGTTTGATGGTGAGTTGGGCTGACATCTGCACATTCTTATTCATCTCACCACTTTCCCTTCCATCTCAGTGAAGTAGCACTCTCCTCTTGGGCTTTCTCAGTGCTTTAAATCTCACCTCCTCTCTGTTTCTTCTCAGTCTCCTTTGCCCCATAAATATTGTAGTTCCCAGGACTCCAGGTCCAATCCCTTTCTCTTCTTACATTATATATTCTATCTGGCTAATCCATATTCTATCTGGCTCTAACAAATTTCTACAGGATGGTCATAAAGTCTGGAAGCATAGGTGAATACATATATTATAATACATGACAAAGTATTATTATCTATGTTTTCAGAATTTATGGTCATCCTGTAGATATTTATGGTTTCCACATTAATCTGAAACCAAGAAGTCTTCTTTGAGCTGGATGTGATTTTCAGACTGTGGACTGCCTGTGAAACATCTCTACTTGGCATCCTCCAGACACTTCTCACATAACGTGTCCAACATTACCTCCCTTTGCTGTCCCCATCTTAGGGAAAGCTATCCCCATTCTTAGCCAACTCCCAAAGTACAAACTCAAGAGTTACCCTCCATAGCTCCCAGGTTTCTGAGAGTTAACCTCAGCAGCTCCCTCTTCTTCACCACTGCTCTTTCCAACTGATCATCGATCCTGTCTATTCTACTTCATAAACACTTTCACTCCAGTCCATCTCCACTGATACTTAGTTTAAGCACTTATCATTTCTTGCTTCAACTATTGTATTAAAGCCTCACTACTGGTCTTCTTACCTTCAGTCTCACCTCCTTCCAATCAATACCTCCTCCAAAGAATCTTCCTAAAATGCAAATCCAATTGTGATAATCTACTACTTCAGACTCTCCTCTAGCTCCAGTTGCTGAACAATATAGCCTAAACCCCTTGGCCTTCATCTTGTAACTTTTCACCTTCATTTCTTTGGTGCTACAACCATACCCATTAACTCAACCTTCCTCAAACATGTCTTGATGTCTCTGCTTGGATTTTCCTCCCTGGTATCCACCAGTGATGAGCTTCTATTAATCCTTAAAGGCTCAGCTCCAGGCTCCCTGACAGTATCTCTTCCCCCACCTCTACTGTCATCCCTGAGTATTTGTACTTCTTTATTCTGTGCTCTGAGAGCAACTTGCATCATCATCATAATGCATTAAAATTATTTGTTTAAAATCTCTTCTGCACTAGATTATGAGTTCCCAAAGGCCACTTATTCATTATTCTCCGTATACTCTAGCACCTAGCATTCAATAATTATGTGTTCAGCAGAAGCATGATAATGTGGAGAGAGATTATGTGGAACCAGAAAGGATTTGCATTTTGTGATAGGCAAAAGGTTTTATGTAACCAGTATTAGCTTCTGACCCAGATTAGGCATGGAAAGCTTGACTGGGGTAGAACTATAGGGACTATAATGGGATAGGATCTAGATCCAGGCAAGGTAATGAAAAAACAGATCACCTTTGGGGACTGAGAGGGAGCCGAGACTGGCAGAATATTCAGGGTACCCAAAAGGATAACAGACAACTGATTTCTTTAAGAAAGAAGTCAATGAGGGGGCCTTGTCAGTAAGATCTAACAGGGTGCCCTGGCAGGTGTAGAGTGCACAGCAATGTCCTGAAATGGGACATATTTTAAGATTCTGATTGAAAGTAATCAGCATTAAAGAGGGCTTTGAGCAGGAAGCAGTGCCTGGTCCTGGGAGGAATTGGAAAGCAGCCCTGCTGGGGCTGGGACTCTCAGCAGGTAATCAGGACTGGAAACCAGGCACAGGGAAACAGGTGGATTTTTCTTCAATATTGAGCTTAAGGGGAGCTTGGTGTCTGGGACATACTAAACCGGGAGCAAAGCCAAAGGCAGAGTTCCAGCAACAATAACTTGAGTTTAAGACAGGGGAGTATTGAGCTAGAGCCCCTGAAAGTCCCACCCAGGATAGGATTTATCCAGAGTCTAAGAGAGAGCAGAGTAAGGCTAAGATGTTGTCTTAGCATGAGGAGGAGTGCGAGAGCTAGGGAGTCAGGCAGGCCCTGACAATGTCTGTGGTATATTGCATTTAGGAAATTTGAATATCCTCTTAGGAGTGCAGATCCAATTTTATTTCTTTTAACAAGAGACTTTTCTATTGGCACTTTTTTCCAACAAGACCTTAGCTTTTCCAAGGAAACATGGGTTTTTCTCCTTCAGAGTAAGATAAGCAAAGATAAGTAAAATTGGGCTAAAAAATGTTTTCATTAAGATGAGATAAGTATATTAACTAAGGTAGGTAAAAATCAAACTTAAAAGTGTTGTTTTTTTAGATCTTAGCTTTAAAACTGAAAAATAAAATCCTGAAAAATAAAATCACTAGACTCCTTCAAGAAGCATAAAATCAAAAGTGGCCAGAGCAGGGTGCCTGGGTGGCTCAGTTGGCTAAGCGACTGCCTTTGGCTCAGGTCATGATCCTGGAGTCCCGGGATCGAGTCCCGCATCGGGCTCCCTGCTCGGCAGGGAGTCTGCTTCTCCCTCTGACCTTCCCCCCTCTCATGTGCTCTCTCTCTCACTCTCTCAAATAAATGAATAAATAAAATCTTCAAAAAAAAAAAAAAAGTGGCCAGAGCAGAATCTGACCACTCTTTATTCAATCACTTTATACTCCAGGGTTGAGTAGTGGTAACTCAGGCCTGCTGTAAGAGACAAGGTGAGGTCTTCTGGAGGTCAGGGAGGTAAGCTTAGGATTTCCTACTTTATATGTAGAAGTGCAGGTTCAGATTATACTTTAAAAATGAGTTTTGAGGCTAAATTAAAGTTTTTAAATGACCCGTCAAATACAACTTTCTTTTTCTATAATGAAGAAATTGAGGCTCAGAGAAGTTAAATGCAATTTTAAAAACCTGTATCTCTGGTTGGCAGCAGACATTTGATGACACAGTGGGAAACTAAGTACAAAACCATTCATAAAACTACTAGAGCAGTTTTTCAACCTACAACAGAAAATCAATGTCCCAGTGCCTGTATTCAGGAAACCCACTGAGTGGTATAAAAATATTTTTAAAAAGACATAATGGTAAAAGTAACAGATCAAAGTAAATATTTTCAGCTTTCTACATTTTTTAAAAATTCGAAAACAATGTGACAAGTGGTCCTATCTTTACAAAATTTAAAAACAGTTTGAGCTGAGCAGACCAGCAAGAGTGCAGTCAAGAAAACAAAACCCATTTTGTATCTTTCAAATAAAAGTACAAAGAACTGGTTACATAGATGATGGAATAGCTGAAAATCCAAACAAAGAATGGCAAGACTCCCCCAGGATAAGCAAAAGCAGGAAGATGCCACCACTCCTTGGGCTGGAGGATCAATAGTGGGAGGTGGTGTTCCTAGTGTCCATTCAACGAGAGCTGAGCCAAGAAGAAGGTCTCTAGTAGAGGCTGGGCCCAGAGAGGGAGAGACTGCCCAAAGGGCCTCAAATCTCAGGGGGGATTTAGCTGCTACTCACTCCAAAAAACCACACAAGACTTTCTTTCAGGGTAAGGGAAAGTCAGTTTAAATTAGGAAGTGACTCTTCCCCAACTCCACCCCATCTCTCTTTCTGGTTTTGCTTGCAATCTGATTCATCTTTCTCACCCCCAGAGGCACCTCTGAGAGCAGAGAAGTTTTCCAGCCCACTCTCCAAAGGAAGAGGGTAGTCCAACAATACTGATCTAAGCCAACTGCCCATATCCTTTGGGGTTAGGCAAGAGGAGTGAGCCACCCCAAGACAAAGTGACCCAAAGAAGTGTGCTTCCTGAGCATAATGAAAACACTAAGGTTAAAGTTGATGACTAACTACAGTCAAATCACCTTCCAAGTTTTACTTTGCTTAATTAATTCTTTTCTTCTCTCTCTGACATATAGTAGACCCTTAAAGGAACATTTTTAACCTACACAGCCAATTGCCTCCTTCAAGCCAGCAAAGCATAATCCAGAAAGACAGAAAACAAAGAAGTCAACTCTGCTTTACCAGTGAGATGTTTCTGGAAACCCACCATTTTTCATATCTGTTCCTTGAGAGCTGGGAACAATACCAGAGAGGGTCTCTGGCCTTGAGTTAATCACTTGGGGAGAATCTGTAACAAGGGACAATGGATCCCCTCTTTTAAGGTCATCCTGACATGTGGAGGCCTTCCAGCATTCCAGAACCTGACTCATTCCAGCACATTGCTTTGTTATGGTGTCAGCTGTCAGTGGGCCAGGTGACAGGAGCTGAGCCACCTCTGAGCCAGCCAAGCCTGAGGACACAGAAGCAGATGTTGGATTCTAAATCTGCCCCTCTTCCTTCCAATTCACACTCCCACCTGGACACCCAGGCCACTCCCATCCACCTCTCTTCCCTTTTTCATTCATTTATTCATTCATCAACTCATGTAAGAAACATTTTTTTAATCACCTACTATGTGCTAGGCACTGGGAGTAAGGGGGAAAACAAAACAAGCAAAAATCCCCATCCTCATGGAGCTTATGTTCTAATCTGGGGTGACATAGTTTGTCCAACGATGACATGATGTTATGGAAAAAAATAATAAAGTAGGGAAAGGTCATGTGTTTTCCTAGGATGGAAGCACTGAAATTGACAAAAAGGGGTCCAAGGAAGACCTTTTTGTAAGGGTGATTTTTTTTGAGCAAAGATCTGAAGTGAGAGTGTGAATGCTACAAATACTTTAGGAAAGAGCATTCCATTCAAAGGAAATAGCATGTGCAAAGGTCCTAGGGATGGACTATGCATGATAATATGCTCCAGGAACAGCAAGAAGCCCATTGTAGTTAGAGTGGAGTTAGCACAACGGCAGAAACAAGGAAACCAGTTGCATTAATCTAGGGGAGAGATAAAGGTAGAGGTGGTAGTAGGTGGATTCTGAATATATTCTAGCTATTTTTTTTAAGCTCCTCCAAAGTGTGAATTTGTGGCCATTTATTCTCTTTACTTGAGTCTTTGGGATAAATCTAGGATTTCTATTAATCTAGGCTGCAGGAACTTGGAGCAGTGAGGAACTCAGTTACCAAAGCTTGGATTAGTACCTTTCATTGATTTTAAAGAATCTGTGAAGTGGAAAGTAAATATAATGAAGAGGAAAGAAGAGGTTAGGATTGGTTAGTATTGGTCAGGATGAGGAACATCAACATCAATATATTGAGTTCCTAATATGGTGAAGTCCCTATAGTATGAAATTTAAATATGTTATCTCATATAATCCTTGGAATAACCATATGAAAATCGAAATTTTATCTCTTTATGAAGAAGTTATGACTCAGGAAGACTTAATAACTTAGCTTAAGTCACATGATGAATCCAAGGCCAAGCCAGAATTTGAGCCTCACTCCCTTTCTCTAAAGTCTGTGGTATTTCCTCTACACTACAATTATTCATTTGCCCAACAATGCTTATTGGATGCCTGGTACAACAGTATAAGACAGAAATGAGCAAGATATGGTATCTGACTGCAATAAATTTCTAACTGGAAATATGACACTTAGAAAATTATTGCTGGGAAATATAGTTCTCTTTCTTTCATTCATTCTACAAATATTCATTAAGTGCCTATTCAGTGATAGCATAAAAAAGTCATTTTTTCCTAAAGCTTATACTCTGATGGGAGAATCCAGACAATAAACAAATAAAAATGTAAAACCTCTCAGGTGGGGATGAATACTGTGGAGACAAATAAAGTCAGGCTGTAGTGTTACCACTATTCTATATGGGTTGGTCAGGACTGCCTCTGCTAGATCACTTTTAAGCAAAGACCTGAAGGAAGTGAGAGAGTGTGATGTGCAAATATCTCAAGAGAGAGCCTTCCAACCAGAGGGATCAGCTGGTGTGAAAGCCCTGGGTGGGACATACTTGGTGTAGTTTTCAGGAAGAGCTAGGAACTGATATGGCAGGAGTGGAGGGAGTAAGGGAGAGGGTAATGGGAGAGGAGGTCAGAAGGCTGGTGGTGAATGGAGCAGCAGAGAGATCAATTATGAGACTATTGCCATAATCCAGGAGAGATATGATAGTGACTTTGCCCAGGATAGAGAAGTGGCCATGATGAAGAGTAATAAGATTTGGGATATATTTTGAAAGTTGAGAATTTGCTGGCAGATATTATGTGAGGTGTAAGAGAGAAAGGCATTTGACCTGAGCTACTGGAAGCATGTAGCTACATTTTCTGAGATGGAAAAGACTATGGGGGGAAAAAAGACAGGTTTGGAAGGGAATCAAGACATATTAAGTTTGAGATGTTGGATAGGTGCTTGATGCATTAATCTGGAGTTCAGGGAAAGGAGCAGGCTGGAGATAGAAATACAGAAATCATCAGTGTGGACATGGTGTTTAAATCTCTAAGCCTAGATAAAATCACCTAAGGAATGAGCATAGCTAGTAAAGAAAAGACATCTGAGCCTGGGGACATTCTAATCTTTAGAAGACAGAGAGAGGAAGAGGAATCAGCAAAGAAAACAGACAATTGCCATCCTCAAACCTACTAAGTCAGAATCTTGGAAGTTTGAGTCCAGAAATCTGGAGAAAAATTTAGACACCCAAGTTTATGAAGCTCATAAAACCCTAAAGAGATTCAATACAAAGAAATCTTCTCCAAGACACATTATAATAAAACTGTCTAAAATTGGGGCACCTGGGTGGCTCAGTCATCAAGCATCTGCCTTCAGCTCAGGTCATGATCCCAGGGTCCTGGGATCGAGCCCCACATCGGGCTCCCTGCTCAGTGGGAAGCCTGCTTCTCCCTCTCCCCCTGCCCCTGCTTGTGTTCCCCCTCTCACTGTGTCTCTCTCTGTCTATTTTTATTTAAATAAAAATCTTTAAAAAAAAAAAACATCTAAAATCAAAGACAAAGAGAGAATTTTAAAAGCAGCAAGAGAAAAAAAGAAATTCTTCACATGCAAGGGAACCTTGTAGGCTATCAATAGTTTTCTCAGCAGAAACCTTGCAGGCCAGGAGAGAGTGGGATGATATATGAAAAGGGATGAAAGAAAATAATTGCCAACCAAGAATGCTTTACCCAGCAAAACTGTCCTTCAGAAATGAAGGAGAGATAAAGACTTTCCCAAGTGATCAAAAGCTGAGGGAGTTAATCAGCACTAGACTTGCCTCCCAAGAAATGCTGAAAGGAGTTCTTTAAGCTGAAATAAAAGGACACTAATTAGTAAGATGAAAACACATGAAAATATAAAATACACTGGTAGGTATATAGTCAAATTCAAACACTCTGATATAATGGTGTATTAATCACTTAAGTCCAATATAGAGGTGAAAAGTCAAAATTATTAAAAATAACTATAGCTACAATAATTTGTTAATGGATAAAAAATATAAAAATATGTAAATTATGGCATCAAAAACATAAAATGGGCAGGGGACTGAAAGGATAGAGTTTTTGCATGTGACCAAAGTTATTAGCTTAAAATAGACTATTATATCTACGTTTTACCTAAGTCTCTGGTGACCACAAAACAAACACTTACAGTAGATACACAAAGGATAAAGAAAAGGGAATCAAAGCATACCATTACAGAAAATCATTGATTCACAAAGGAATACAGCAAGAGAGGAAGAAAGGAACAATGAACTACAAAACAGCAAGAAAACAAGATGCCATTAGTAGGTCCCTACATATCAATAATTACTTTAAATGTAAATGAATTAAATTCTCCAATCAAAAGGCATAGAATGGCTGAATGGATTAAAAAAAAAAAAACCACAAGACCCAATTATATGCTGTCTATAAGAAACTCACTTCAGCTTTAAGAACACACATAGGCTCAAAGTAAAGGGATGCAAATGGAAATTTTTGAGAGCAGGAGTAGCTAGGGTTAGCTGTACTTACACTTGACAAAATAGACTTTAAATAAAAAACTGTAACAAGAGACAAAGAAAGTAATATAATGATAAAAGGGTCAATTTATCAAGAGGATGTAACATTCATAAATATGTATGCACCCAACACTGAAACACCTAAAAATATTAGGCAAATACCAACAAATCTGAAGGGAGAAACAGGCAACAATACAATAATAGTAGAGGATATCCAGTATCCCACCTTCAACAATGGCTAGATCATCCAGACAGAAAATCCATTAGGAAATATTGAACTTGAATTATTCTTTCTTTTTTTTTTTCCAAGATTTTGCTTATTTGAGATAGAGAGAGAGAGAGCATGGTGGCAGAGAGAGGGGGGGAAGCATGCTCCCCACTGAGCAGGGAGCCCGACGTGGAGTGCAATCCCAGGACCCCAGAATCATGACCTGAGTTGAAAGCAGATGCTTAACCGACTGAGCCACCCAGGCACCCCTGAATTATACTTTCTACCAAATGGACCTAACAAACATACTGCGAACATTCCATCCAATAGCAGCAGAATACACATTGTTCTCAAGTGCACACAGAACATTCTCCAGGATAGATCATATGCTAGGACACAAAAGAAGTCTGAGAAAATTTTAAAAGACTGAAATCATACCAAGTATCTTTTCTGGCCACAATTATATGAAACTAGAAATCAATAACAGGACGAAAACTGGAAATTTCATAAATATGTGGGAATTGAACAACACATTCCTGAACAACAAGTGGGTCAAATACGAAATGAAAAGGGAAATAAAAAAATATCTTGAAACAGAAGTGGAAACCCAACCATGCATACCAAAACATGGAATGCAGAAACTCAGTTCTGAAAGGGAAGTTTATAGCAATAAACACCTACCTACATTAGGAAAAAAGAAAGATCTCAAACAGCTTAATAATTTAGTAAACTACTTTTAATTGCTTGAGTTATTAATTTTAGATACTCTAGTAAAGTACTTATGAAGTGGGAATTATGAATAGACAACCAGGAAAGGGGGAAGAGTCAGGAAAGCATGGCTAATGTTTTGCACTTCTAACCAAAAGACTTGATGTTTGCTAAACTGTAGATGACTTCATTCAATTCCAAATAGGTATATCCTAAATTTCCATCTCCTGTGTGGTCTTAGATGTATTCCTAGTTTTCAAAAGGAGGAGGTGGGGAGATGTTTTTCACTATGTTGTTTGGGTTTGTTTGTTCATTGTTCCATCACACAAGATGGACAAAGAAATCCTAGCTGGTTTTTGTGTGCCTATTAAACATTGGAGCTGATGACAAAAAAGATTAAGAGCAATTTTCATGCAGATTAGAGTTATCTGGGAAAGTGCCAATAGCAGACACCGCAATGGTGTCTTGATAGGTGGTACATATCACTGAGTTTGACAAGGCCATGAATCTGATGGTGAAATCAACACAAGGAAACTCAAAATCCAAAGGCCAGCAAAAGCAAAACAGCCCCAAGAGAGTCACTGCAGCTGACTATACATTTCTATTTATATGTATATTGCTTGTCACAGCAACAGCTACATATACAAGGACTGAAATTCTAAGTGGATGATAAATATTAACATAAGATAAACCAATCAAAGGAAATAGAGCTAAAGTAGGGCTTTATAAATCTCCAGTGTTTAGTACTGCCGAAAGGATAAAATGATCTGAAACTTCCACCTGAGGATTCAGAGGAAAAAATAGCTAGATTTGCTGAAAGTCTCTGTAAATGTTTGGAGAATTGAATCCCTACAGAACTTTGTGTATACCTTGAGATGAAGTTATACATGAGCTCTTAATCTACATTCCAGTAGCATGGTAATCACCTGGAAGCTTGTTAGAAATGCTGACTCTCAGGCCAACACCAGACCCCCCTAAACCAGAATCAGCAATTTAACAAAGACCCCAAGTGAATTGTGTGCACATTAATTGAGAAGTTCTCACATGGGCTTCAGTTGTCCTTAAAAGTATCACTGATGAAGTGGCTGAAAGGAAAAGAAATGGTGGCCGGCTCACCACCAGACTGTGATAGAGAACGCACAGATACTTAAACTCTCAGATTTCAACAAAACATCCAGGAAACCCCTCAGTTTGGTAGGCAAATGAAGATTGGTGAAGGAGAAATTTGGAAGGAAGGTATGAGTCCTTAATTAGGAGCAGTCCCAGACTAGCTACCAAATAAAGGAATGGAAATTATAAAGAGCGACAATTCAGTTTTGGTAACTGGAATTTCCAGATGCATGGAAAATATGAACTTTAGAGGACTCCACAAACATTAACATTTCTGCAAAATCTTCAGTGGCCATGAATCGCACTTGCTCACATAGCACTGAATTCTAACTGTCTCCTATAATGAACCTCAGCCGAAGAGGCCTGACCAAGTCCACCAGGAGTGGAATCCAAGAATGTTGTGCTCTGAGACAAACCAACACACATGCTCTTGCCATTCTGAAAGTGCTTTCTCAAGAGGCCTCTTCCTTCTATACCACAGTGTTGAGCAAGGGGTGGGGAAAAGTCATATCATTATCCCATATATTCTTTTCATCCAACCATAATTACAGGGGGACTTGCAGCATGTTACACAAACCTGTCATCGAGGTTGAAGCTGAAAAATTTAAGTTACACAATAGTAAGATGGGTCTATGCAGCCACTCAAGCAAAGGCAGTTCAACCTCAAACCAACTTACTTAAGACTCTTCTGCCATCCATGCTAACTGCCAGTAACACTGAAGAATGTGGACACAGATCCATTCCGAGGACTTGCAAAGGAGCCAGAAAAAAATAGTCTTAAAGCACTGAATAGTATTGATTTTCTGTTAGGTGCTGTGTTAAGTGCATTTCATGCATTTTTTACATTTGATCTTCAAATATAGTGCTCTCAAAGATTCTGATTATCTACATTATTTATATATTATTCTATGATTATTATGTATATTATTAATGTATTATATCATGATTATTATTATCTATATTATTTCTCATAAGTATAGAAACAGGATTCAAACTCTGGCCACTTGCCCCAAAGCTTTATACTTCTCTACTAAAGAACTAGACTTCCTATTATTTTCTGCCCAATCTCCCAACATAAAGTTTAACAGTGATAGAAATTATGAGACAGCCTCATTTACCATCTATTTAATGGGGAACTTCTTGCCTGGACAAGTGCCTGCTTGCAAAGGAACTTAATAGGAATACTTCTTTTGTGTATCTACTAAGCATGAAAAATCACTGTAACCCAAATGAAAAACTTAGACCGTTCATGCTGGGTTGGCCTTTCCACATTCTGTACCAAAAATGAAGTAGAGCCATCTGCCTTCCCAGAGCCACTTGGCTGGTGGACTCAGGCTCCAACTGTTCCCAGCACAAGGCAGAGATAGGGAAGCATTGGCTCTGATTTGGAGGACATTCCTGCACCAAGAGAAGAACCAAGGTGGTCCAGGTAGACACAGCAGTCGGCAAAAAGAGCAGGCATTCGACCCTAAAAGAGAATTCTACCACACATTTACTACTTCCTAGGGAAGGGGCTGGGGTGTCCCCTCCCTTCCCTGGAGGGGAGTGGTTAGCAGCCAGCTCCAGTCCAGGCTTCCAGGAACACTCCAAAGGCCTGTGGCAGATTTATATGTCAGCAGAAAGCCAGCTTGCCACCCAGATGCTGTTACTGGAACAGGATAGAACTTGGCATCTGGCTGGCAAAGCTGCCGAGCACACCTTGCCAGTCCCTGCAGGTGCTGGCTGTTGTGCTGGCCGCTGCTGGGCACTTTCTGGGAAACAGAATGCAAGAACATATTACATGAATGTATTTTCAGTTTAGGGCAGTGATTATACCAATGTGCCAATGTGTCTTATCACTACGTTGCTATATAGACAAGCTGGAGTATGATGATATTGTGAGCTTATTATAAACACTAATGCATAATCAGGGAGGGGGGCCTTTCCCTAAATAGTTTCCAGTCAAAAGAAGGTCATTACTGAGAACACACACACAGAAATATAGTTTAGAATCAGCAAGGTCTTCTATAAGGAGCCATACGTAAAGGATCACAGAGCGGAGGAGAAAGCATTAGGCTATTGTGGAAAGTAAGAGTGGTATCTTCCAATCACCCCGATGAAACAGCACGGCAATTGCAGTTTTACACTGAGCAAGGTAAGGGAGAGATGACAGAGCACTAACTAGAGTACAGTGTGGGTTTTTGGATTCCCCAGGATGAAGAAACCTTACTGGAAAGCTATTATTAAAAGGAACAGAGAGTTTCTAAGCAGAGATCCTCCTATAAAGCCAGTGAAAGGAAAAAAAAGACAGGAAAAAAATCTTCCAATTTAGAAAACTGAAAAAAAAAAAAAGATCAAGGACAAGTTTCACATAAGAAAATGTCTGCTCATTAAAAAGCTGGCTGTTTGTAATGGCTTCCAAGAAGTCAGCTATTTGGTTTAGGAAGGTTTCCGGTCTCCAGTGTGCCACCAATGTGTCATAGAAGCTCAGGTACGGTCTCACAACCTCTTTAAACCAGGTTCTCGGGCAATCCTGTCGGGACCCCTCTCACTCCTGAGAGCTTTTTCTGTATCCTCATTTAATAAAACTTGTATCACTTTACTCAATAAATAAATAAATAAACAAACAAACCAAATTCTCCACCTACTCAGAGAAACAAATAACGCTTCCAGGCCCAGAATTGTCCATGCCAGAAGACAACATGCCTGCCTAAGGAAACAAGGAGAAGGTGCCTAGGACTCTCCAGGGCATGATTAGCTGTCCTTCCCCAGAAAAATAAATATTAGGGAGGTGTTAGGAGGCAATGTCATTACATTTGATTCACTAGTATTCATTGAGCTGTACATGCCCAGCACTGCACACTAACCAGCTAACCAGCACCAGAAAGGTGCTACAGATTAATTTATCCATACCACAGATACTTATTAAGCACTTAGTTAATGTAAAACGTCACATTAGGGGCCAAGAAGGATATTTGTCCCACATCCTCAAGATGCTTACCACCCAGTAGAGAATCTCAAGAAATATACACAAATCACTATGACTCACAGTATACTGTGAGAACTACCAAATGGCATTGGTTAGATTTGTTGACTGCTTACCTATAAAGACATTATTCTTAAAGTTGATTTTGCCAGTTAAAAAACTAAAGCGTTTTTAAGAGTGATTGGCGGGGCAGGTTTGGTAATTATTTCTATGTGAATCCTACCATTTAGAAACCAAGGATGAAGACTGGATGTAGGAAATGGGTAAAAGGAACTCAAGCTCTAAAAAAAAAAGGCTTCGAATGCACTTAGCTGGAAATTATCCTCTTTATTCTTGGACTAGAAGAGTCACTATGGGTTTGAAGAGTTCTCACGCCAATTGCATGACAATGCTCCATACCATAAACACCAGGAAGCTTCATTATTTTTCCTAATTCTTTACCTCTTGCCTTTATACTGACAAAACTATATTTCAGTTTTATCCTCAAAAAGGAAAATCGAGGTAAGATAGCATTACCAAAGATTTCCAGCTCCTTATGCAAACAGGACCAAGTTCTTTCCTGCAGCAATATATCATTAACTTGCCAACATCTGGGCTGGGACGTGTGTGATGTTTTGAATCAAACTTCAAAGGTCAAGAGTAAGCAAGGACCTAGAATTACTATTGCATCTAAAATTATTTTACAGCCTTCAAAAGAACACGGAAAAAATGATCACAATTCTCAAAATTATATGTTGTCTTTGGGGAAAACATACATCTGAGTCCTTGGGAGTGCATAGGTAATGTAAGCAGGGCTAGGCCATTTTCCACATCGGAGTCAGTGCTAAACAGGAGGCATGGAGGGCTGGGTACCGCCTTAGAGTACCCACCTGTTGTCTGAAATTAGCCTGTGGGTGTTTATCATTTTCTCCCACAAATAGATGCCCCTACCCATTTTTTCCATTACCTCCTTGTTCCCTAAGCTTGCAGTCTTGAGTCATTGTTTACTCTTCCTGTTCTCACGTCATTTATTCACTTATTTGACAATTACCTAATGACTATCCATACCATATCAGACCTGTTGTAGGTGTTAGTATTATAATGGCCTCTAGAGCCACAGTCCAGCCAGGGATACTAATAAGTAAACAAGCAATTACAATACCCCAGTGTTTCTTTATATATTATAAATATTTTCTCCCATTCTGTGGGGTGTCTTAATTTTATTGATGGTACTGTTTGTAACAAAAACATTTTTAACCTTAATGTAGTTTAATTTGTCCATTTTTTTCTTCTTCTTCTTCAGTTGTTTGTGCTCTTTGTGTCATATTTTAAAACTGGGTTTTTTTCCCTATCAAATTGTCTTGGCACCTTGTCAAGGATCAAGTGACCACAAATGTAAGGGCATATTTCTAAACTCCCAATTCCATATGTGTCTGTCCTTATACCAGTACCACACTGTCTAAATTACTGTACTTTGTAGTAAGTTTTGAAATTATGAATTGTGAGTTCTCTAACTCTCTAACTTTGCTCTTTTTCAAGATTGTTTTGGCTATTCTGGGTCTCTTGCACTTCCATACAAATTTTAGAATCAGCTTATCAATTTCTTAAAAAAAAAAAAGACCTAGCTGAACTTTTGATATAGATTCCAATGAATCTGTAGCCCATCTAGGGAAGTATTGTCATCTTGACAATATCGAGTATTCTAATCCATGATTATGGGATGGTTTTCCATTTATTTAGATCTTCTTTAATTTCTTTCAACATGTTTTATAGTTTTCAGTGGACAAAGTTTGCACCTTTTTGTTAAATTTATACCTAAGTATTTTATTCTTTTGATGCTATTATAAATTAAATTATTTTCTTACTCTTATTTTTAGAATGTTTACTATTAATGTATAGAAATACAATTGGTTTTTGTATCTTGATCTTATATCCTGCAACTTTGTTAAACTTAGTTTGTTATTTCTGCTAGTCTTTTTAAGTGGATTCCTTAGGATTTTCTATATACAAGACCATATTGTCTACAAATAGAAATAATTTTACCATTCTTTTATCATCTGGATACCTTTTATTTCTCTTTCTTGCTTAATTACCCTCCAGTACAATGTTAAATAGAAGTAATGAGAGGGGACATTCTTGTCCTGTTCCTGGCCTTTTGCGTCTATATTCATAAGTAGTTTTCTTTTCTTGGGGTAAATTTATCTGGTTTGTTCTCGAATGCCTATCTCATAGAATGAGTTAGGAAGTGTTCCTTTCTCTTCTAGTTTTTGGAAGTGTTTGTGAATGATGGGTGTTAATTATTCTTTAAATGTTTGGTAGAATTCACCAGTGTAGCCATCTGGTTCTGGGCTTTTCTTTGTGGGAAGTTGTTTTATTACTAATTCAATCTCTTTACTTATAATAAGTTTATTCAAATTTCTATTTCTTCTTGAGGCAGTTTCAGTAATTTGTGTCAGGGAATTTGTCCATTTCATCTCAATGACCTAATTTGTTGGTATTCAGTAGTTCATAGTATTCCCTGTAATCCTTGTCATTTTTGTAAGGTGAGTAGTGATTTCCCTCTTTTATTCCTGTAATTTTTGTAATTTGAATCTTCTCTCTTTTTTTTCTTAGTCCATCTATCTAAATTTTTATCAATTTTGTAGATCTTTTTGGAGGTCCACCTTTTGGCTTCCTTGTTTTTCTACTGGTTTTCCATTCTCTATTTTACTTCTTTCAAATCTTTATTATTTGCTTCCTTCCACTTGCTTTAGGTTTAGTTTACTTTTCTTTTTCCAATTTCTTAAGAGAGAAGTTAGGTTATTGACTTGAGATCTTTCTTCTTCATCTTCTTCTTTTTTTTTTTTAAGTAGGCTACACGCACAGCATGGAGCCTAATGCAGGGCTTGAACTCATGACCCTCAGATCAAAACCTGAGCCAAGATCAAGAGTTGGATGCTCAACCAACTGAGCCACCCAGCTGGCATTTATAGGTATAAATTTTCCCTAAGCTGCTTCCTATAAATTTTGCTGTATTGTTTTCATTTTAATTCATCTCAAATTATTTTCTAATTTCTCTTGAGATTTCTTTTTTAGTTCATCGATTACTTAGGAATATGTTGTTTAATTTTCACATATTGGTGCATTTTCTAAGTTCCCTTTTGTTATTGATTCCTGATATAATTCCATTTTATTTTTAAGTGCTTTGAAGTATCCAATCAAAATTACTCTTGTTGCATTCCATTTGAAATGTAAAAACAAACTAAAGTCTGTAACCAAATAAGCTTGAACAAAGCAATGTAAGGAATGGACTCTTAAAGGAGAAAAAATGTAATAAGCATCTGATGATTTTTCTTCCAGTGACTCTCTTATTATTTATTTTAAAATGAAGAATAGATATAAAATACCTTCAAGATTTTCACAGGGAACACTTAATATAGAGAACTCGAAAATACTGGTAAGAGCAAAGGAATCATAGATTTTCAGATAGAGAAAAGGTGAAGTTGGAGAGGACTAAAAAATATGAGTGGTTTCTCCAATCTAGGTTAAAGTGATTTCAAATAACAAGATTTCTACTACTTCCCTTGGCAGATTTATAGAACTTGTATAAGAAATATTTTCCTGACATTCAGGCTGAGTTTTCCTTTTCTCAATTTCATCATGTCAGCCATAGCTTGCCTCTGTACACTACCCCCAAACAATTCCTCTCCTTATTTAGTTTGAGTTTCAGCTCCTCAAGGACCTGCAAAAGGCTATTATATCCCCTTTTTTCATTCTTCATCCAAGCCAAACATATTTAGGCCTCTTAATCTGTCTTCTTAAGCCAGCTCTTATACTTTTGAATTTCTGTTCTTTGAATTGAGTCCAGTACATTCACTCTTTCTAATTCATGGGGACCCTGAACTGTATGAGTCATAAGGACTCACCCTTGATGTCACATAAGCAACTGTCCACCCCTGTGCCCCTGGCATTTCACTTGAGGTATAAAGCCCAAAATAGTACTTTAAAAAAAAAAAAAGATGTTTGCTTTCCATTACCAACCACAGGTGGTTTTCAGTCTCACTGCTTTCCAAGTACTGAACCACCATCCTGTTGGATGTCTGTCTTTCAGATTATTTTTTCCTTCTTTCAGGCGGCAGAAATAAGCAAGTTCTTTCCCTGGCTCTCTCAACATTCTCAACAGTTCATCTGGTGTGGTTCAACCATTCACAGCTACAGGCCTGCCAAGTTTACAAGTGCACAAGTCCTTTCAGAGTCCTACTAGTGTACTCTGGCTATTTCTGAAGCCCTGGGGCAAATCTATAGCCTTACATGCCTCCCAATATCTCGGCAAATTCCCTAGCACAAACCTAAGTCTGATCATTTTGTATGCTCAAGAATCTAGCTAAAAGTGTAAGATATTCTCTATCTAATTTTTCAAATGATGTTCTCTAAAAGGTTCAATAGCTCTTGGGTTCCAACGGTGTTTAAGTACTGGTACCCAGTGACTACTAGTACTTACACAGAATATAAGATTCACACATGCACCCCATCAAGACTGTTGATGGCTAAGCATTTTGCACTGGTTTCTAGCTACTGATTTTTATGAGCAAAATACGCTAACACCTCACTCATTTGAATTCCACTAATTAAGAATGTAATGTTGCCATGGCTGAAACTTATCTTTGCCCTACAGATGAAGATGCCCTAAGCCAATAAATACTATGTGGGCAAGATTGGTACATTTGGCACATCTAAAGGAATAATGGGTGCCTGAGCACTGTAACACATAAATTATTGGATATTTTCTCCATGAGTGTACCTTACATATTCATTAGAGCATGCTTGGTATCATCTCCACTTGAAAGAGAGAGAAAAATTAATTTGAGTTACATATGGAAGAAAGAAGACTCTATTTCTTTTCAAATAGGAATTAAGATTTTTCTTTACTTCCCACAGCACTGGAAAAAGTATATGTGTGTAATTCATTTAGGTCCCAACCACAGATGCAAAGCCAGAATCCCAGAATGGAATCCATCTCCTACCATACTTGTTTACTTTCTTTTAAGATTTTGCCTTCAGTGGTCATTCCTTTGCTCAGAAATAACTCTGACGGTGTTACCATCATGCAACTTCTTTCAGATCGTGTCTTTTTTTATTGTAAGCTCCTAAGAACAGAAATTGCCTTTCAAACAGTATGGCCTCAAGGAGATATAAATTAATGTACAGGCATGATTTGAATGCCATAAGCCAAAGAAGTAAATAAAAGAAATTTCAAGCATTCTAGACAACCCTTTGAAATGAATGGGACTTTTAATTTTATTTTAAATTATACCACAAAGACTTTTTATTTGCTGTCTCAACAGGTAGAATTTCACAGAGCAGTGTTTAGGGGAATATGGAATCAGACATTGACTCAGATAATTAGACCCAGAGAATAAACATTCCCTGGCAAAAAGAGAAAGTAGAACTAGTCGCAAGACTAGAAACAATCCATTGGGCCCAGGACAGTGGCATGTTCGTATCAAATAAATAACAAACCCAGATATGTCATTAATATCCTAGAACTAGAAGGGACCTCACAGAGTACTTTGCTCACTCCCTTCACTTTCTAGATCCAGATACCGAGACCAAGAGAGATGAAGGGACTTGCCCAAGGACATGAAAGTAACACAAAAGCCAAAACTAAAACATACTTTTCCTGTCCTCCAATCCCATGCTTTTTCCAGCTACATCCCAGATTCATTATTTATACTGCCAGTTGAGTGGATTATCTTCCATATAAACCCAAAGACTTGTCACTGATTCAGATTTTTAGGTTTGAATAGGAAAAACATTTGTTCATATCTAACTCAAAGGACGCCTAAATTTTATGCTTTATATAACAGTATTTAGTTCTTCTTTATGCCAGGTGTCATAGTTAATTACTCTTCATGATATTCTCTAAGATTTTTGCTTTAAAATGGTCAGTATGCTACCACAGGGCTAAAAATATATACAATAACTTAACTCCCTTACTAGGATTCTAAGTAGGAAAGCAGGCTGTCTATGAAGGAATACCACTCAGTGAGCCAATTTAACTGTTTATGTAAGGGAATGAATACACAAAACTTCCTGGGTACGGGGCTGTTCTGCCATGTCTTGGGGAGCCCAGAGGACCTGTAGGAGAACAGTTACTACTGTTCCTAGCCACAGTCGCATTTGGATGCTGTGTCTATACCACAGCAAAACAAAAGGCCAGAAGTAGATTCCAGAAGAGAACGGCAGACTCTATACAATTTCTCACATTTCTAATGAGCAAGAGCAGGTTTTTCCTCCCTTTTCTTAAACCCCAAATTTGCTTACATTTCCTAGAACCTTTCCAAGGTGTGGGTATTCATGTTGGTGTCAGGTGTCAGGAACATATATTAGAAGCCAACATGGTAGGCCTTCAGAAAAATTGTGAGATCCTTTCCCAGATATCAGCACCTCCTCAGCACCTTTCTCCTTTCTCTAGGCTTCTGTTTCCTCCAAAAGTATCCCGTGTCCTGGGGATCCTGATAAAAGCTTATGGCAGTGATGGTAAATATATGACACATGTGCCCCTGCTCCTTTCCTGCTGTGCCTATGGCAGACATTGCTAATACAGGATTCCTAATAATCATTCCTAAGCAAACATAGCACAAAAGATAAAATCTGTTTGCCATCCCTGGCTTAAGGTTTCATCACAAGTCCCCCCCAAAATGGTCTGGAGGCAAAATGACCCCCAAAGCCTCCAATGACTCAATGCATCTGGACAGAAACATATAAACTAACAACCTGCAAAGCTGACATTTTTCCCTCAAGTCATACCATCCTAATGAAGATGCAGTCTATGTTTGCCATGATAAATAAGGAAGCCTATGAGAATAGTGTACCCTAGGTCTAGAGATCCTTCAATAAATAGATTTAACACTTGGGGGTCTAGGGCTCAAAAGTCTCACCATGCATTCCTATAACACAGTGGTTCTCAAAGGCTAGCAGCCATTAGAATCACCCGGAGGGCCTGATAAAACAGATTGCTAGGCCCATTTTCAGAGTTTCTGATTCAGTTGGTCGAGGGTGGGGCCCAAGAATTTGCAGAAATAAGTTCCAAGGTGATGCTGGCACTGCTGGTCTAGGAACTGTACTCTGAGAACCACTGGTGTAATCCTTTGTACAGGAATTCCATCCTTACCCTTATCCCTAACCCTGCTCACCTGAAACGCTCACCTGCATTCCTGAGGTTACAGAGGACTGAAAAAGCAACTCCAGTGGTCTCTCCATTTCTGTTTTCCCTGGCCTCTCGGCAGTATTCTGTTTTGATACCCGCTCCTCTCTTAGCTGCCTTATTGCTGAATCGTCCAGAGTTTTCTCCTAAATTAAATATATCTTCAGAATCTCCCTATACCCCAAGAAATCTAAGATTTGGTCCTTAGTTCTCTCCTCTTTCTGAATATGCTTTATCTCACCTATTTCCATGGATGACTTCTAACCACATTAATTTCTATTTAATCTGCATTTTCCAAACACATGTCTTCATTCCTGACTTTTTCCATTTTTATATTTCCAGCCCAGGGTAGAGCACCAAATCTCCCATTCAACGTGATCCACAAGACAGTGGAATCTACCTTTATAGTCTTACCTTATCTTATTTTCCCAAAAGAATTATATACCAACAATGGTACCTCCTACAGGTTTTGCTTCCAAACTTGGTTCTGTTCACCTGGTGCCTTCACCTGAAAGGCCTTCATATCTATAGCCTCTTTTTTAAAACCTTTACATTTACCAAGAGGCAATTATGTGCTGCCACCTTTATGAAGTCTTCCCTGATTACCTCCACTGGACTAGCTCTCTCCCTTTCCTGAACTCCTCTCGTAAGCACCTATCCCATGCAGCCTCTATTACTTTCCTATGTGCAAACCCTCCCCCTCCTATTCTAGATAAGCCCTTCTGCAAGGCATAGCCTGGTGACCATATGGTCTCCTATTTTCCCAAACAATCCTGAAAGCAGGTATCTTATCCAATTATCCTTATCCCTTTATGTAAGTGAATGAATATTTGTCATAGTATGTGTTCTAATTTTTGGCTCAGAGCATATGTTTCTCAAAATAAATATCCCATGATTTATTCTGGTACATTATCATACTTCTCTTTGTATAATAGCCACCCAGAAATATCACAATATGCCTTTGATAATAATCTAATGCTTTCCACATTAACACTAGCTCTTCTGTATCACAAAACATTTTATTGCCTCCAAGGAGAGAGCACCTGCCCTAACTCCATCCAACTAAAGGTGTTAAAGATTTAATCTGCATATTCAGCCCCAACTAGACCCTGAGCCAGTTCTAACCCCCAAGCATGGTGGTCTATCAGCAGGCCCCACCAGTACATAGGGCCTAGGATTAGCTTTGCTATTGCCACAATGATAGCCTATGTCCCTGAAGGGAACCACAAGGGCCCACAAAAGTCTGCTGACTATAGTCTCCTTACCAGGCCCTGCTGAAACTCTACCCAATCTATACGACTCTGCTCTCTTCCCCTGTTCACATTTTGCATATCAGTTCTTCCTGCTCTGAGCCATATTCTTGATCAGATGCCTACAGCTGACCTAACCTGAACCAGGCACCTCTCCACAGGGGCCTAGACTCTGTCAATATTCCTCCAGACCTCCAGACAGGCCCTCCTTGACAAGGGTGCTGGCTTCTAACTGTAAGTATATGTTGCTTCCCAGAGATCTCTGCTGTTGACCTCACCAAATTAGAGCCTCCCCAGTGTTTCTGAAGACTCTTTGGATATGATTTGGGCAGCCTCAGAGACATTCTGCTGTGGGCTAATGACAGCAGTCCACATGACACTGCCCTGACTGTCCCAAGTCCTCGATGGCTGGCATGGACTTACTTCCCATAGTATCCCCTAGGCCTGGGTCCACTGTTCCTCTTGGGTCTCCCTCTGTATGGGGTTGAGAAAGCCCTCGCTGGTGCTATCACTGGCTGCCATAGGCTCTTCCCATGGACTACCTTTGAGCCTTAGCTATCACCAACACATCCCCTCTAATTCTAGCCTATCATCTCACGAGGAATGACATACTCCACACCTGTTACATAGGGTGAGCTCTCCTTAAGAAGTTCCTCCTGCCCAGACTCTTATCCTCTGGACAAGATGATGTAGGTCTCTCTAGCCCCCTACTCTCCTCCCAATTAGCTATGGAATAATTAAAGGGACTGGTCGTGGGAGAGGGGGAAACCTTCTTGGGGGGACTCAGAGCCTGAGAATTTTTGTCTTGAAGCTTTTATCCACACTCTGGGGACCAAATATCAAATCCCCACCAATGACACATCAAGAAGCTCCACTGTCTAGGATTGGGCCAGATGTCTGAACAGTTGTATGGAGGCTGATTTTGGTCTGTAGCTCAGAATTCTCATGTTTACAGACTGGATTTACATGATTTTCTGATCCCCCCAGAGGCAACTTCAATAGCTCCTTAATATAATGGACCTCCTAATGCAAGTTTAGCACACATAGGAAACAAAGTCATATTTACCCTATAATCACCAGGAGTGATAAATGCAACACCTGGCAGCCATTCATTAATTGACTGTGAATTTGACTGTTTGCCAACATCATTAAAAATAAAAATAAAATTTCAGGACCATCTAACTGGAATATGCTGTTCTTGTATCTAGCAAATTTTTTTCCATGCTATTGCCAGTGAAAATAAGCCCGCTGCTGATTCAACACTACTAATAGAGAGATTTTAGATGGAGAACATTAATTGTCAACTTCTTCAACCTCCTTGTATTTTTGACTTATTGTCCAACTACTCTTTGATCTGATTTACTATAACTCAGCAAACACTGATTTGACAGCTTTTGCATAACAGAGGCTGCTTCAGATGCTGTCACAATAAAAAATAGCAGAGTATTTGAAAGTTTACAAGGCACTTTTCCCATACTTCATCTTATTGAATGATACACATCTAATTACCATATAGATCAGATCAGTGAAAAGCTGGTACTCTTGCTTCTGACCTCTATACCCAGTAAGCTTTTCTAGATCCCTCTCAAGTCAGCTCTCTACCAAGAAAAAATGGAAATAAGAAAACTCAGTGTCCCAGGGAATTCTTACAACCAGGTTATATAACAATTTACCTAAGTGCTCCATTGTCCCAATACAGACCCCTAAGACCTCTACCCCACCTCACTACCTCCAAAAAAGCAAATTAACTTATTAAAATTTCCCCTAAATAAAAATGTTTTAAATCATGACTCTCACTAAATTTGGGGACTAGCTTTGATGTTGGCATCAAACTAAATAGAGTAGAATTCTGTTAAGAAACTCTCATGATTTGGACTATTCAAAATGAGCAACCCATAAAAACAACTTTGCAGATTGACCTTTTCTACTCCTGTCACTTCCATGTAAGTCATCCATGACTTCCGGTCATCCCACATACTTTGTACTGACAAACATTAAATTTGAAAATGGAAATGGTATGACTTGGGTAATTTTTCATTTAAGTGGTAATATTTTTGTTAAGTGCTGTCTAAGTTAGCAACCAAGTTAAATCCAGAGTGTAAAAAGTTTTGTTTACAAAAAAAAGAAAGAAAGAAAAATTTTTGTCTACATCATTCTTCTACAATGCATCTGAATAATAGCTGGGCTATAAATAGAAGATGCAAGAATGACTAATTCTGTTTTGATTCCATCTCTTTGATGACAAAGGAAATCCCTCCGTACAAACATTAAGCTAAATCATAACAGCTGGACTTGAGGAATTTTATCTAGAACATCTACATCAAACAAATAAGAGTGCCAACCTTAGAGATGGACAAATAACTCCCAAAGGGACCCAGTTTTATAACTATCAATTCGGGGGACTTGTAATTTACAAGAAGATTTAAATACAACCTCGTTTTAAGAGAATACTCAGAACACTCACTTGAAATCATCACTGCTAATAAAATGCAAAAGAAAGTTATCCCCAGTTACTTGATCCTGGAAAAATCTATCTTTTGCAACTGAGAAAGAGTCTATGCATCATTTGTAGTTAGAATCTTTCTTTTAGAAACTTAGTTATATCTTCAGAAATTTGTCAGCTAAATTAAGCCCCTAGCCATATAGAGAGAAGTGTGCTGGCACCGCACTGGGCAGGGAATGAATGAAAGACTGGATTGAATTTCCCATGGAAGCCGACAATTAAAATTGTTTTCTTTGGTATATCCCTTTCTGTCAGTTGTTTTTGAGGTCTCCAAGAGAAGAAAAAAGTTAAGAAGCCCGATTCAGTCATTTCCAAATCTCACTTCCAGTTTCCATCTTATTAAAGACATGACTTAACTTTAATGTGTGTAACGTAAACAGAATCATAAAAGGGAAAGAATTAGAACAGTCTGGAAGAGATGGTGTCCAAGGCAGGAAAATGCCACAGCTGATTTGCTCTTTTTATTGTTATTGTCCTTTTGTATTGTTTACTGCAAGGAAAAATTCTCTGTCCCTCTGCTGCTGATTCCTCACCCTCCATTACAATCGTTGGGAATTCTGATTTCACAAAGTTATTACAATACAGCCACAAATAATCCATCTTGTCAAGTCCATCTTCGGGACTGAAGATAAAGTTGGAGCTGAGTTGCTACACACATCTGGAGAAGGTTCGTTACTTGTAATGGTGAGCCGCTCTGTTAATGCACCCATGAGAAAGGGGCTGACAGGCTGCATATTTCTGCAAACAGTTCCCAGAAAGAACCAATTTCCTGACTTCCATGTGGTGTCAATAATGGAGGCATGAGATGGAGCAGTGCTTATGAAATATTGAATCTGCTTACAGGACCAGCTAGAAGCAAATTCAGACCACCTGTGAGAGAGAGCCTTGCTGTGGATACTCATACTTTGGCATACACGTGGCACATGTGAATGATATGCTCTAATCTATGTATTTGGACTTATTTGCCACAAAACTTCCTGACAGTAGTAGCACCAGAGAGAGAGGGAGAGAGAGAAAGAGATGCAGTAAAACACACTTCTGCACATTTAGAATTGAAACAGTTCAAATCACTGACATTATTAAATTTACTATCATAAGCAGCCAAAGTTCATCTTATTCATCAGGAAAAAAGTGACTGATGTTTCATGGCATTAGTATTAGATCATTTTAGTTCTTGCCAATAAAAACAAAGCATTAGTGTTTCAATGTTTTAATATCATGATTTAATTCTCTCAATGATATTAGGACCAAGAAGCTCAACCAATGTGAAGACCCCATCAAAATTCTTGAGTCAAAACTTTGGTTCTAAAATGAGTTCACCATCCTGACCTCCCATTTCACAGCATATATTTTATGCTTGTGACTTTCCAAATATTGGTTCCTAACATTGCAAATGTAAAGTTTTATATCACTAACTTGTGTTTCAAGGGTTTGCCTAAGTAAATAGAAAAACATCTGGGCTCTTTTTACTGGCAAAAGCAAGAGATATTTGACCTAAGATCAGATTCTGAGACTCGAACATTAACTTGGTCTTTCCACAGAATGTCTCTAATTTTCCACAACTCTCTGTTGAGAGGGTTCAGCCCAATGTTCTTAGGGGAAGGATGGGACTAAGCGCATGTCCCAGTAAGACATATGTCCCAGTTGGCTTCCTTTACCCCCAAATTTTACCCACAGCTCTAACCCATTCTTGTCTAAACAAAGGGATAGAATTCCACAGCAAGAACAAATCTTCAAGGTCTCAAATAGCCTTAGGGCATCGAGCTCAAGATCCCTTTAGACAGGAGGATGTGCAGGAGACTGCTTCAGCTGAGTCTGTCCGAGGTTTTCGTCTGCCCCATCAACAATTCAAAGGCACCATCTGCAATTCTAGTCTGAGATTTCCTTGGCTTCAAACAAGCCCCACCTCCCATGACTCCCCAGAGACTGGAGCTGCAGTAGTCTGCAAAGTGGCAACCTGGGCCTCAACTCCGTTTCTGACTTGGCGCTGCCCTCCACAAACAGGCCCTATAAACAGGGCCAGAGTAGAGACTACCTAGACTCAGAACCAGCAATATGTCCACCTATGCCCCACACCTCCAGGCAGCACGACCCCCACGGAGTTCCATGTGAGTGGCGACCCCTGGACACACAACTCCAATGAAAGGATGCCCCCTCTAGTTGTGCAGCATGGCGGCCTTGGACTGGCAGCCTAGTCGAACTCTTCTTGAAAATTTAATTAAAATTCAAGAATAACAAACCAAATCCCTGGCCAGCTTTTGACTAAATCTTTTGTTTAAATGAAGTTTTTTTCTTTTTTCTTTGTTAAGTGAAGTTAAACTTCTTTGTCGGATATAAATAAGTGTGGTTCTTCAAAACATCCTGGCAAAAATAGTTATTGCCCAAGGATAAGAACCAGGGCCTATTTCAATAGTCATCCTCCTGACTCATTCAATGTTTCTTAGAACTTTTGACTTTTAGAACTAGATTATATGTTAATATGGTCACACAAAGACTTGTACATGGATGCACATGGCTGCATCATTAATATAGCCAAAAAGTGCAAACAGCCCAATTTTCAGCAACTGGTGAATGGAGAGACAACCTGTGGTATGCCCAGACAGTGCACCATTTATTCCACAATGAAAAGAAACAAAAGTACTGATCTATGCTACAACATGGAAGAACCTCCAAAACTTACTCAATGAAAGAAGCCAGACACAAAAGACTACATACTATACAACTTTATTTATATAAAACATTCAGAAAAGATAAATTTATAGAAACAGAAAGTAGATTTGTGGTTGCCTGGGGTTGAGTGGGAACAGAGTATAACTATAAATGGGCACTTCTTTTTGAGGTGATGAAAATATTCCAAATTTGGATGGTGGTGATGTTTCTCCAGCTCTGTAAATTTACTTAAAAATCACTGAATTAGGGGCGCCTGGGTGGCTCAGTTGGTTAAGCGACTGCCTTCGGCTCAGGTCATGATCCTGGAGTCCCGGGATCGAGTCCCGCATCGGGCTCCCTGCTGTCAGCAGGGAGTCTGCTTCTCCCTCTGACCCTCCCCCCTCTCATGTACTCGCTCTCTCTCATTCTCTCTCTCTCAAATAAATAAATAAAATCTTTAAAAA
>NC_138377.1:41153482-41161935 GCF_054177405.1 Leptonychotes weddellii
CACTGAATTGTACACTTTAAAGGAAAGATTATATTTTTAAAAGTCATGGCTAACATTTATTGAGCATTTACTCTGTATTCAAGAGCTCTAATAAAGTATTTATATACATTCTCTTATTTAATCTTCACAACAACCCTGTTGGATGGTACTCTTATTAGTCCCATTTTACAGATGAGAAAATTGAGGTTGGAATGATAAAATCATTCTCTCAGAGTCACACAGCTAGTAAACGGCAGAATAGGACACTAGTCCAGATGATCTGACTCAAAAGTTTAACTACCCTGCCCAAGCTTCCCAAAAGGTGTTTGTTCTTCAGCATACCAGTCTGCCCTGAATTTGTTGGAGAGATGGCAACTCCTCACTCCTTGGTCTAATTAGGCAAGACCTAGAGCAAAGAGAACCCTGGGCCAGTTTCTTCAGGCTACAAGAGCCTCAGCAGTTTACCCTAAGTGCCATGGAAATGTGTTTATTCTGTATATGTGCCATAACTCAAAGCCCCAGCCCAGTTCATAATCATGTTGTCCTATATTGTAGCTGTTCACACTCCCTGCAAGGAGATAAAATGATTGGTCAGGATCACACTGGGAGGGGCGTGTACCTAGCCTCTAGGTAAGTACTCCTTCTCCTGCACATGGTGCCTTCTCTGTCATGATAGAATATTTGACTAGATGACATGACAAAAATTGCTCTCAAAGACAAAATAATTTTAGATGAGGAAAATTCATTTTCAAGCACATAGAGTTATGGAATAGAACTCTGGGCATCACTCTTCTCACTCTCATACACCAAATTCTAGCCTTTCTATCGTCTTAATATCTTTTGATTTGATTCATTTCTCTCCATCTGTGCTATTGTTACCCATCACTTCTTACCTGGATTACCCCAGTGGCAACATACTGGTCTCCATGCAACCAGTCTTGCCTTTATCCTTGATTCTCTATGCTATAATGTAAGTGGTTTTCCTAAAGTATATAGATCATGTCAGTCCCGCCTTTTTAAAAAAAAAAAAAAAAAAAGATTTTATTTATTTGAGAGAGAGAGAGCCCTTGCAGGCATGAGCAGGGGTGGGAGAGGGAGAGGAGCAGAGGGAGAAGAAGAAGCAGGGAAGTAGGCCCCCTGCTAAGCGGGAAGCCCAACCCAGGGCTCAATCCCAGGACCAGGAGATCATGACCTGAGCCAAAGGCAGCCATTTAAATGACTGAGCCACCCAGATGCCCCGTCAGTCCCCTCCTTAAAACATTTCAGTGGCTCCCCACTGATCAAATTCCTTAATATGGACCCCTTTCACTCTCATACTCTTCCTACAGCCAGAGTCCTCTATATTCAGCTCCCCAAACCAGTGTGCTGATAGTGGGCCTTTGCCCACGTTGTTCTCATGGCCTTACCTGAGGTTCAGGTTTGCCTAAATAAATAGAAAAAAAAAACTAGACTCAGTTTTCTGGAAAAATAAATTTTCTTTCTGCTACCAAAGGAAAAGACATTAGCCCCTCTCCCCTCTTCACCTGGCTAACTCTTATTCATCCTTCAGAGCTTCGAATATCTTCCTGGATACCTCCCACCTCCGCCTTCCCCCTCCGCAGCTCCAGGCCTCAGTTAGACGTTGCACCCTATTGTGGCCCTTACATGGCTCCTCATCATCCATTTCATCTTCTAGTCTGCAGCTTTGGGAAGGCAGATCTGTGGTTTCCTTTTGCTTGGATATATCCCAGTATCTGGCACACAGCACATTGAAGAAACTCAACATATTTTAAATGA
Source organism: Leptonychotes weddellii (assembly GCF_054177405.1). Lineage (NCBI taxonomy): Eukaryota > Metazoa > Chordata > Mammalia > Carnivora > Phocidae > Leptonychotes > Leptonychotes weddellii. Next base: position 41,155,238 of record NC_138377.1, read on the forward strand.
ATGAAAGACATAAATAGAATCCATAAGAGCAGAACTGGACATCTACAATCTATCCATGAGCTTTTGTCCTTCAACTGCCCTTTTTGTAGAAAAACAATGGGATGCAAAACATCTAGACAGCTTGCCTGCCAAACTGTCACCTGAAAGAGCACACTGCCTGGTGGCTCTGGTTCCTTGGAAGGATGAGAGAGGATAACTGTAATTTTTTACCAGCATACTATTCATTTGACTGTTTAATATCTTAACTGGCTTAATATCATTGAAAAATAGCAAACTGCAAAAACCAATCCACCCTGAATATACCTCTATATAAATAATGTGTTTATGTATGGATGGGTAAGGACTGGCAGAGATAACAGAGAAATGAACACAATTGCTCTCTCAGAGTAATAGGATCATAGATGATTTGTCATTCTTCTGTTATTTTATCTTTACAGTTATACTATTGCTTGTGCTAACAAACATTTTTAACATTAAGCAATCGGTGTCTGTATCAACTTAAATATTGGGTCTGATAGCAAATCAATAAAAATAATAAAATAGAACTGATTGTTCTATTTGATTTCCAATATATAGAACCGCCAAGAGACTCATGATGTAAATTTACTTGAAAACGTGCAACAGGGGCACCTGGGTGGCTCAGTCGTTAAGCATCTGCTTTCAGCTCAGGTCATGATCCCAGGGTCCTGGGATCGAGCCCCGCATAGGGCTCCCTGCTCCTCGGGAAGCCTGCTTCTCCCTCTCCCACTCCCCCTGCTTGTGTTCCCTCTCTCGCTGTGTCTCTCTCTGTCAAATAAATAAAATCTTTAAAAAAAAAAAAACCAGAAAACGTGCAACAATCATAATAATATATCCAACATGTATTGATCCATTGTCCAGGCATGGGGCTCAGCTTTACCTCATTACCTCCATTTTACAAAAGAAGAAGAAAAAAAAAAACTTAGTTTAAAGAGGTTAAGTAACTTGCTAGTAAGTTAAAAACTAGTAAGTTAGGGGCATTGTTGGACGGCAGAAAGCCCAGCATGGCTTTCCCTTTGCTTTCCGCAGTACCATAGTGCTTCCTGATAGTTTGACCCTGGTTCCCAAATCCCTTCCAGTGCCCTTCTTTACAAGGATGCAGACTACATAAGTCTCTGCATGTCACTTCCCAGAGTCACCAGTCATCCACATTTTCCTTCTCTTGCCCTCTCAATAGCTTCTCTTCCTCAAAAGCCATAGGTCTCAAGCACCGCATGAGACAGAAACACTACCCGTGGCCCTCAGAAAACACTCTACCATTAAGGAAAAAAAGAGGGAATAGAATTCAATTGCAGCAGGAAAGATGTAGATTCTTCTCGTAAAAAAAGATTTTTGAAAATAAAAAGTATTGAGTAAAATCATGAATGTTCCTACCCTGAAAAAAATCTTAAGAACTGGGCTGTTTTTTTAATGGCTTCCTGGGACATTTTAGGTGTGGCTCACCATAACGGCAACAAAGATGTAGTGGATGTCTTTGTGAGGTTACTTTCAGCCCTCGAACGGAATCGAAGCATGCACAAGCCTCCGTGGCCCTCTCCCAGCTTCATTGGGTACTGGCAGGCCCAGGCAGGAAGCACATGCCAGGCTCAGAGCGCCTCCTCCCTTGATTTGTGAGCAGCATTCACAGTTTGAGAGTCCTGGCACTTAGCGAGCTTCCTGCTGAGCTGTAAAGTCATTCCAGACAAATCCCTGTGTTTACAGAGATTCCAGAGCAGCAGGGAATATCTCAGAATACCAGTCTGGATGTAGAAATTCGTGTGTCTGCACTAAGCTGCTCTCCACACCTGCCCTGGCCCTCAGCTCCCCCTTCCTTCCACACCCCCTCCTCCACTTCCTTCTCTCCATCTGCTGCAGTTTCCTCCACACTGAGTCATCCTGGGATGTTACTAGTAAAGTCCTTTAAAAATCAAGTTAAACCAGTGGGAATGAAGTGGAAAGAAAGCTATTATTTGAGGAATAAATGAGAGAGGGAAAAAGAAGAGAAAGAGCAAGTGGGGAAAAAGAAAAGAGGTTTGGGTAGAGCTCTGGTCTAGATCATTCTCTCAGCATCTTATAAAGACAGAGACAAAAATGATCTATTGTAGTGAACTGGTGCTTCTGTCCATCCTGCAGGCAGCTCAGGCACATCACCCGCTCTCTTTCCATCCTTCACTTGCACTTAAACATTTTTAAACCAGAGATAGACACTTGAATTTAGAGTCAAAAGATGAGTTTGAGACCTGATTTTACTACTTTGCAGCCACTTAACTTCTCTGGGCTCCAATTTTCCAAATTCTTAAAATGGGATGTTCTCTAGTAATCCCAGGGCTGATAGAATGATAAACTGAGACAATACACGTGAAAATGCCCTTCAGCTTATACAAATAAAGCATGTTTATTAAATTCAATAAACAGCAAGTGTTTTCTATTCGTTGTTCTTTCTGCTTTCCAACCCCTAGAAAATCTTTCGCAGAAAAACTGCCTTCCAGCCAGCATAACTGGGTTATTTTTAAAGCTCATACAAAAGCTCTAAAATGGAAAAGAAAAGCTAAAAATTGCCATTCAGTAGGGTTTCCAAGACAGCATTGAGCAATCCGAAGTCACTGTAGAAGCTCTGCTCAGATAGATCAGCAATAACCAATCTCTTTTAGAGTCAGGGTATATGCAATTCAAAAGCAGCAGGTCCTCTTGCTAATACTTTCTAATACCTTTTGTTTAGAAAAATCCAGAGAAAATTTCACCACACTTACTATTATTCATATCTCAGCCAGTTCTCCTTAATCACAACTTTTCTTCCTTGGATCCTTAAGTAAGTTCTCAGCAAGCTCTAAACATGTCAAATGAATTCTTATATAACCAGGTAGCCCAGGATGAGTTTAGACAACCAAGTTTCAGAACCTTGATGAGAAGAAATGGGAAAGAAATTTGCCAGGGCTGTTGATATCCCACATGTGGTGTTATTTAAGACCAAATAATCTGAATTTAAGGGAATGCGCTTATGTCAAACTATTATATGTCAGACCACACCCCTGTGGGTGGGGGTGGGGTTTCCCCTGAAGGGAATGGATGTTCCCACTGTCAATCATCTTAGAGAAGGGTCAATACTAGGTCAGGAAATGAGAGCTCTGACAAGCAGTCCTAAGAATGAAGTCAGGAAGAAACTTTCTTCCTCTCTCCCTGCATCCAGGAGTTGGTTTGATCAGGACTCTGGGGTAGGTTGTTGCCTAGAGCTTGTTCCGTATTAGGTGTTGAGCTGTCCCAGCAGCCCAAGAGAGTGGCATTATGTTCTATGACTTTCTATAATTCCCAAATTAACAGGTTTGCTGAAGGTTACCATTTGGACTCTACTGAACTACATTCCACCCATGGAATGACTTAGATTAGGGAGAGGTGTGGCCCTGTCCCAGATTCTGAACTGCATGGTGGTGCAGCATTCACCATCAGGAGTCAGCTAGGCTGCACGAGGCAGAAGTCTCTGGAGGATCCTCAGAGGTGATGGTGGTGGCAATAGCAACCAGCTGGAACCACCTTCCAGATCAACCAGCATCCAGGCCTGGATGTGATGCAAGATTCACCTGGCAACCTTGTTAAATAGGTTCTAATTATGTCTAGGGTGGCATACAAGACTGCATTTCTAGCAAGCTCCCAGGTGCTACCGATGCTTCTAGTCCTCGCCTGGCAATAACAAAGGTCTGGCCTTTGCATCTTGCAGTACAAGTCCGAGAACCTGCTCCATCAGCAAACCCAAAGGACAACCAGGACTGAAGGTAAGACACCAATAAGCATGCCGGGGGCCTTTATTCATATCCGCGGAGGCGGGCCCCACGGGAAGACTGGCTAAGGTTCTTACTGATTAGGGAAACATTAACTTGCTGTACTTTGGAGAACAAAGAGTGAGGTGTTTGCAACTCCATGCTGGTGAACAAGGGGGCATAACTACACTCACAAATATCTAGCCATCTCCAAATCAGAAAAGAGTGTGAAAATAATCATCTTTTAATGCTTAATTGCCAGGTTGTGCCAAATCTTTTTTTTATTTATTTATTTGACAGAGAGAGACACAGTGGGAGAGGGAACACAAGCAGGGGGAGCGGGAGAGGGAGAAGCAGGCTTCCCGCGGAGCAGGGAGCCAGATGCGGGGCTCGATCCCAGGACCCTGGGGTCATGACCTGAGCCGAAGGCAGACGCTTAACGACTGAGCCACCCAGGCACCCCTGTGCCAAATCTTGTCTAGGAAAAACATTATATTTTCCCTTCCTCTCACACTACTACCACACACAGCCCTGCTCACCCTAAATGTGTGGGTTTCCACAGCCCAGCGGTGAGGGCACTAAGGGCCTGCAGTTAGCACAGACCCCATCGATTAAGGGCTCAGTTCCACAAGGCTGAACCTTTAAAGGTATTCCAAGCAAAAGATGCAGCAAGTATAAAACTCCTGAGGGAGGGAAGACTGATAAGTTCAAAGAAGAGAGGGCAAGGATGGTTGAAGAAGTTGACAGAAGCCAGATCATCCCTAGCCTGGAATCTTTTGAGTTTGTGCATGGTGATAATGACGGTGGGTTAGACCAGGGCTCAGCAACGTTTTCTATAAAGGATCAAGAGGCAGAATCAGGGATATTATATAGGTACTAATATAACAAGAAAGGGATAAGTTCCACAATTTTTTTATTAATGAAATTCAAAATAAAATTGAGAATAATTTTTGTAATACAGGTCTACTAATGAGAAGAACAGAATTATTTGGGTGAGGATAACATTTGGCTTAAGTGGGGTTCAAATTTTGTTTCTAATAAAATTGGTTTAAATGTTTGGGTTAATGCTGATCTAGAGTGAGGTTTTATGTATTTCACCTTTGAAAATGTCCTTCACAAAGATAGGTACTGACAAATACTGACATCAATCCACAAGCACATGATTTTCATTGAGCATATTAATCACTCCGAAAGCGTTTATGGAATTCTATTAGATTCTTCTCTTGATATTTGCCTTTTGGCATGTCATTGCATTGCAGATGAATCACTTCCAATCGAAGTTAGGTGGAAGCTCAATCGCACAGTTTAGAGAGATTTCATAACATAGAAATTTCCTTTGCACTTGAGTTTAAGTTTAGAAAATATACGTGCTGCAAGTTTGCGTGGAAATGGAGATCTTGCTTTTTAACTTCAGCAGCATAGAAAGTATATTTGAGCTTCACATTACTTATGATCCAAACAACATTGTCATTGAAATGATTGCATACAAGTTTCACATATAAGCGCTGTTTTGTATTGTCATGGTAGGTTTAATTAACTAAGAAACATTGTGTCTGCAACAAAATTTCCAGCTCCATTCAGTGTTCTCTAACAATGGTAGAAGATAATCCTTCTGGTTCAGAAAAATTTGAGTTGCAATTTGAAAAACTGCGATAAAATTATACCACTGCTAAGCCACTGAATTGCTGTGCGGTAGGGCAAGTCAGGATATTCAGCTTCTATTTCTAACAAAAATTCACAGAACCAATATCAAGGGTGGTGCCCCCAAAGCACTCTAACATTTTAGTCATCGGGTTGAGAAGGAGAAGCCAGCGAAAGAGACAGGAGAGCAGCCAGCAGGAGGAGGAAAACCGGAAGGAAGTGTTACAGAAAGTTAAAAGCTGCTGAAAGATCAGGTGAGCTGATAAAAAGTATCAGCTAGTTTGGAGGTCATTGGTAATGATCTTGCAAGTGCAGCTTCCATCTCGTGATGGGAAAGAAGCCAGATGAAAGTGAGTAAAACGGTGAGTAGAAAATAGGGACAGGAGAAATCTCAGGTGAGATGTTTTTCTGTGAAGGGGCAGAGAAATGGAGCCACGGAGAAAGGAGGTCGTCATGGTGGCAAGGAAGACGTTTCTTTGTTTTTGGTTTTGTTTGATTTTAATCTCCATCCTTTAACAAGAAATCACAAAGCCTCCTAACATACCAGAAGACTTAAATGTGAAAGTGACCACAGAAGGCTCAATGACCAGGCATCCATGAAGCGTGAAGTATTCCATATAAGTGGCTTTGCCAGACAAATAATTTATCCTATTAAGCATCAAATCTTTTAAAATTTTGTATGCATTTTTGTGTAAATCTTACTAAAAGGTACTGACCAATTCTCTGCTTACTGAATCAGATTATGGACAGCAATTACACTCGCTTCTCGGCCTTTTGGCTAAGATCAAGTGTGGACCGCAATTATATCCTGAACTACATAGTAAAATGATGTCCTCTCACGGACTACCAAAGTAGGTATGAATATTTGCTACTACACAAGAGGATCCCAGATGACTAGAGATTTTTAATTTGCTTCTCCCTCACTTGAAGGTTATCAGATGTTCCTCATCTTCATAGATGTGATAGCACAACCCTGCCCTGCTGATCTCAGTGTGGCTGTATAATCGAATTACAGGCAGGGTTTTTAAAATGCCAGTACCAGAGATTCTGATCCAATCGGTATGGAGTAATCACTGGGTTACATCTCTCCCAGACCTACAATAGGAATACTTCTTAGGAATTTGCTTTTGAATTAACTATAAAATATTGTAGGTTTAACCTCTTAATAAAATAGTCACTGGGGCGCCTGGGTGGCTCAGTCGGTTAAGCGACTGCCTTCCGCTCAGGTCATGATCCTGGAGTCCCGGGATCGAGTCCCGCATCGGGCTCCCTGCTCGGCGGGGAGTCTGCTTCTCCCTCTGACCCTCC
>NC_138377.1:41162435-41231397 GCF_054177405.1 Leptonychotes weddellii
AAAAAAAAAAAAAATACATTCATTTAAAAAAAAAATAGTCACTGTTACTGGAAGAGGGCTTAGTAGATGAATCACCTGAAACTTAAATTATACTTGTAAATACTAAAAAAATAAACTGGTGAATAGGTTTATTAACTGGGCATCGAAGATTAAGTCCTACAGGTGAGTCTAATGTGCAACTAGAGTTGAAAACCAAGGATATGGCCCAAAGTCTTCCTTTTAAGATGAGGAAACAGATATCCACAGAAGTTGAATGAACTAGGATCACTTAATTTCCAATGGTCAAGGTACTATGACTTTCAAAGACCGCCCCCCTCCAGCCCCAATTTTTGTACAGGCTGGAATATTAATCACTGGAACATTTGTTGGGTTCTTGGTATGTGCTAGAATCTGGTCAAGACATCTCAGAGACAAAGGTGAATAAGACAAGGTTTAGTGGTGAGTAGTTCAGAGTCTGTTGGGTTAAAACTGCAAAAATAAAGTCACAGTTAAATATGTGATAATAATCATTTATTCAATGGAGCACAGACTAGCAAGTGACTAAAGAATGTCAATTAGTTCTGGGTAAAAGCCTGAATAAAGAGGATGAGCTTTAGTGGGAACACATAATTCCTGGAGAGACCACAACATAATAGGCGGTAATCGGCCTGTTCCATTGCATACTAGCCAATCCTGAACTAGACTTGCCTAAATCAATTGATCCCTTTCTCTTGTGAAGTATTGAGGGTTGGGCGCCTGGGTGGCTCAGTTGGTTAAGCGACTGCCTTCGGCTCACGTCTTGATCCTGGAGTCCCTGGATCGAGTCCCGCATTGGGCTCCCTGCTTGGCAGGGAATCTGCTTCTCCCTCTGACCCTCCCCACTCTCATGTGCTCTCTCTCAAATAAATAATTAAAATCTTTATAAAAAAAAAAAAGAAAGAAATATTGAGGGTTTAGCTTTTTATAAACCCTGACTTTGCCTTTGTTCAAGGAGACAGCCTTTACAGAGGCTATTCTGCCTTGTAAGTACCAGCAAATCCTCAGTGCTTTAAATGATTGCCTCTTACTCTTTTTTTTAAGCATCCTTTTTTAAAATTTTTTTATTGTGGTAAAATATATGTAACATAAAATTTTCTATTTTAACTATTTTTAAGTGTATAATTCAGGGGCATTAATTATATTCACAATGTTGTACAACCATGACCACTAAGTATTTCCAAATTTTATATCACTCAGACAAGAATCTTTAATTTTTTTATTATATACATCTCAGGTGTACAGCTTTATAATTCAACATCTGTATACACTACAAAGTGATTCCCACCACAAATCCAGTTACCATTCATTACCATACAGTTGACCCCCTTCACCCATTCCACTCAACCCCCTTCTCCTCTGGTAATCACTAATCTATTCTGTGTATGAGTTTTTTTTTTATTTTGTTCATTTTTTGTTTGTTTGTTTACATTCCACATATGCATGAAATCATTGCTATCTGTCTTTCTCTGACAGTTCACTTAGCATAATACCCTTAAGGCCCATCCATGTTGTCACAAATGTCCAAATTCCATTATTTTTTATGCCTGAGCAGTGTTCCATTGTATAAATATATCACATCTTTATCCATTCATCTATCAATGAACATTTAGGCTGTTTCCATATCTTGACTATTGTAAGTAATGTTACAGTAAACATTAGTGGTGCACATCTTTTCAAAGTAGTGTTTTCATATTCTTCAGCTAGATACCCTGAAATGGAATAGCTGGATCATATGGTAGTTCTATTCTTAATTCTTTGAGGAATCACCATACTGTTTTCCATAGTGGCTGCAACCAATTTATAACCTCACCAAGTAAATGAGGTTCCCTTTTCTCCACATTCTCTCCAAAACTTGCTGGTTTTTTGCCTTTTTGATAACAGCCATTCTGACAGGTATGAGGTGATATCTCATTATGGTTTTGATTTGCATTTCCCTGATAATGAGTGATATTCAGCGTCTTCTCATGTGCCTGTTGGCCATCTATAGGTCTTCTTTGGGAAAATATCTATTCAGATCTTCTGCCCATTTTTTGATTGGATTGTTTATTTTTGTTGTTGAGTTGTATGCATTCTTTATATATTGTGGACATTAATCTTTTATCAGATATATGGTTTGAAAATATCGTCTCCAATTCAGCAGGTAGCTTCTTTGTTTTGTTGATGGTTTCCTTTGTTGTGCAGAAGAGGCTTTTTAGCTTGATATGGTCCCATTTGTTTATTTTTGTTTTTGTTTCCCTTGCCTTTGGATTCAGATCCACAAGGACATCACCAAGACTGATGTCAAGAAGTTTACTGCCTATGTTTTCTTCTAGGAATTTTATGGTTTCAGGTCTTACATTCAAGTCTCTAACCTATTTTGAGTTAATTTATGTGTATAGTGTGAGACAGTGGTCTAGTTTCATTACTTTGCATGTGGCTGTCCAATTTTCCCAACTTCATTTTTTAAGAGACTGTCCTTTCTCCATTGTATGTTCTTGGTGACTTTGTCATAGATTAATTGTCCATATATGTGTGGGTTTATTTCTGGGCTCTCTATTCTGTTCTACTGATCTATATGTCTATTTTTATACCAATGCCATGCCATTTTTATCACTATATAGCTTTATAGTGTAGTTTGAAATCAGGGATCATGATACCTGTAACTTTGTTCCTTATTCTTAGGATTGCTTTGGCTATCAGGGTCTTTTGTGATCTGAAACAAATTTTAGAATTACTTATTCTAGTTCATATGCCATTAGAATTATGATAGGTATTGCATAGAATCTGTACACTGCTTTGCGTAGTATGGACATTTTAACAATATTAATTCTTCTAGTCCATGAGCACAGAATATCTTTCCATGTATTTGTGTCTTATTATATTTCTTCATTAATGTTTTGTAGTTTTCAATATACAGGTCTTTTACCTCCTCAGTTAAGTTTATTCCTAGGTATTTTATTCTTTTTGGTGAAATTGTAAATGAGATTATTTTCTTAATTTCTCTTTCTGATATTTCAATATTAATGTATAGAAATACCACAGATTTCTGTGTACTGATTTTGTATTCTACAACTTCACTGAATTCATTTATTCTAACAAGTACTTACATTCCTTCAAAATCCTCTCAGAACCACCCGTAGGGAGAGGAGAACCCAGAGATTGGGAAGCAGATGGCTTAGACAGGGAACTTAAACACTAGTTTGAGACCACTCTTGTGGAGAGTAACTAGCCAAAAGGGCAATAATGCGATATTTAACACCTGTATTCTAGAAGCTGAGGATAAACTGAAACAGAAAATCTGGTAATAAGCCATAAAAGTTGCCTGAGGTAATCAAAATATTGGAAACACTAAACCAAGTGGTAGAAGAGCTCGTTTAACTTAAGTCAGTAAAAAAAAAAAACAAAAAACCCTACTTGTGCTTAATCACCTTGTCTGCTTTACAAGATTTGCCTCAAATAGATTGTTCTGCATGTTTCACTTATTTTTTATTATTTGTTTTCATAATTTCAAAAATAGTATCTTTTCATTACAAAAATTCAACAACATTCAAATATTTTAGTACAAAGTGGAAGCCCCCATAATGTCCTCAGAGAACCACCATGAAGTTTGTGTACTTTTCTGATTGTTTTTCTATGTATAATGTATTTTATTATACTTCTTACAGTTTCATAAAAATAGGAACATACTACAAATATGTTTTATAATTTGTTTTTTAACTTAATACTTTGTGGACATCTTTCCATGTCAATACATAGAAATTATACCTTGAAGTGAATCAGAATATGCCACCCCAAAATATGCTACTTTAGAATAAGGATTATTTTGAATTGAAGGCAGTTGTGGATAGCAGACACAGGATGAGTTCACTGCCCTCCCCCTATCAGCCTAAAAGCAGGTCATAAATTTCCCTTTGTAAAAGTGACATAGGGGCACATGGGTGGCTCAGTCGGTTGAATGCCCACTCCTGATTTCAGCTCAGGTCATGATCCCAGGGTCATGGGATCGAGCCCCATGGCAGGCTCTGCATTCAGTGTAGAGTCTGCTTGAGATTTTCTCTCTCGCCCTCTCCTTCTCTCTCCCCTCTCTCTCTCTCTCTCAAATTTTTTAAAAGGTGACATAAATTTCCCTTGTGAAGATGTCTCTCCCATAGCAAAAGAAGAATAACCCTATCAGAGATAACCCTACCAGAGATGGGAAATGGCACTGAGATGAATCTGCATAAACAAACCTTACTAAATAATGCTTTGCTACCATTAGTTTTTCCCCTATATCTACCTTCCCATAATTTACTTCCCCCAAAGGAGCCCAAACCCCTTTTCCTTTGTCTAGTCACTTCTCCACAATGTATTGCTCTTTGTTAAGATGGTACATAAACCTCCAGGTCTAACTGCCTCTTCCAGTTTTCACTTCTTTTCTGTGGAGACCCTGTGCATATAAAATTAAAAATTATCTTTGTGTATGTTTTATACTGTTAATCTGTCTTTTGTCAGTTTAATTTGCAGTCTTCAGTTATTGAACCTAAGAGTGTAGAGGAAAAGACTTTTTTCCTCCCCTACAACTTTATTCATTTAAATGGCCACATGATATTCTGAATTTTGCAATTTCAAAATACATGGTGAGGTTGATTTATGCTTGCTCAGTTTTTTTTGTTAAACATATAAGTGTGTTTATTCCCAGTTGCATTCAAGCTTGTACATATTATCTATGCTTAATATAATTTAATGAGACCTCACTAATCATCTGGTGGAAGCTTCCAGTAGTAAAGGCAAAGCACCTAACGGCAAATTAAAAGCTTTTAGAATGCTCAGGCTTCTTTTGGATATTGGATATTTATGTCTCAATGATAAGAGAAATTGTACTTTTTCATGGCAGAAACTGACCAGGTGAAACAATGAAAGAAACAAGGCAGAGAAGCATAGGGGAAGATAGGAAGAAATGAAACAAGATGAAACCAGAGAGGGAGACGAACCATAAGAGACTCTTAATCTCAGGAAACAAACTTGCTGGAGTGGAGGGGGGTGGGACGGATAAGGTGGCTGGGGGATGGACATTGGGAAGGGTATGTGTTGTGGTGAGCACTGTGTATTGTGTAAAACTGATGAATCACAGACCTGTACCCTTGAAACAAATAATATATGTTAATAAAAAAAAAAACCAAACCACTCGAGGAAAAATGTTTTCAAAATTTTAAGTCTTTTGAACCCACAAGGAATAACCACCACCATGTATTGATCATCTATTAAATGGTAGGTGTTTTGAGTTACCTCATTTAATTACCATGATAACTCCATGAGACTACTCTCATAATCCCTAAAATATGGAATTTTTTAAAAGATTTTCTTTATTTTAGAGAGAGAGTGCAAGCCAGGGAGAAGGCAGAAGGATAGGGATAGAATCCCCGCTAAGCACTGAGCCCTATGCCAGACTCCATATCACCACCCTGACCTCACAACCAGAGCTGAAACCAAAAGTCGGTGGCCCAAACTACCAAGCCACCCAGGCACCCCAACTTAAAATATGGAATTTCTTAACTCTGATACCTTTCTCATTGAGCATTCCACATTCTTAAAATACTAAAAGGCTGGTCAGCCCTGCTTTCCCTCATAGGATCTCTGCCCTCATCTCATTCTCTGAGCTCAACAAGAGGACTAAAGTTCTGTGTAACGGTAGGATGCTTATTACTTCCCACTCTGGATTTACCATAGCTATTTGGAATATCTAGACATAACTATTTAATCAATATGTACTGACACTTCTACTCTAAGTTAAAGTCAGCAGAGTTATAGGCTATTTAAGTCCTAGCCAAATGTCACCCACCTATAAATATTTTACGTAAGTACCCAATGAATCTTTGGCCAAAATGATAGGGTTATGTAACACACCTACAATGTCTGCCTACACTTATCACCTCCCTATTTTAGTACAGCTGAATCTCACTGAGGAATTTTAGACTTCAAATGCCATTTAAAAATATATCTGTTAAAAGTAAATGGCAAGTTATACTTAGCTTTTTCTTTACCTCTTGGATACTCACAAATCTGCTAGGCTTTATATACTTAAGGCCTTGGAACATAGGCCTGCCTTCTGAGTTCTCATGAGGGGCTGTTAGCTTTAAATTTTTCAAAAAGAAGAAAAAATTTCATAACATGTAGTATGCCAACAGTCCCAGAAATTTCATTTATTCAAAAGACATTTGCTGAGTTTCTACTCTGTGCTTCCTATATAGGAAAAGATGACACAATGGTTTGGTTTTTTTTTCCCTTGGTTTTCTTTTTTCTTTTCTTTCTTTTTTTTTTTTTTTACATGGGGCTTGAACTCACCGCCCTGAGATCAAGACATGAGCTGAGATCAAGAGTCAGATGCTTAACCGACTGTGCCACCCAGGTGCCCCAACACATCAGTTTTATACTCTATCCAAAACACATTTTCAAAACACAAACCCAAAACATACTCCATCCCAAGAGCATATTATAATCTCTGTAGAAGAGAGACCTGAGTATGTGTATTCTTGAAACAATTCTTTAGGGGATTCTGATATACTTAACCTCACTCTCAACCCCACTCTCTATTATAGGTTGGAACTACTGTGTAGACAATAGGGAATGAATCATAAAATTATGTGGTTGATCTTGAGAATGGAAATTTAAAATGTGATTAGTGAAACCCATTACCAAAAATAAGGCATCTTTGTATGGCCTTTATCATCATCATTTTATTATGTTAAGGATGTACATAGCTTACATATTGGTTTGGCTGCTATAAAAGAGAGTTCCAAAACATAGTTAACTTAAACAAGAAAAAAGTTTCTCACATAACAGTCCTGAAAAGTGGCCCATAGATTGTATGGTGACACCATAGTCATCAAGGAGCAAGTCTTTTATTTTGCTACTTTGACACCCTCAACATCAGGCTTTTATGATGACTGTTCCCACCTCCACCATTACCTCTGCAGTCCAGCCAGTAGAAAGGGGAAAATAGAAGGGGGAAGACATGATCCTTTTCCATAAGTGGCCAACCCAGAAGTTGCACACATCAAAACAACTTACCTCCCATTGGCCAGAATATGGCCACAGTACCAAGCTTAACTAACATATAGGCAACCTATGTCCCAATAACATTTGTATTATATGACAATGGGAGAAGAGACATTGGATACAACTAGCAATTTTCTGCAAACATTACTAATAGAAGTTGATAATGAAACGAAATCTGCCTCCGTTTTAACAAGTAGCAAAAAGGTACAACATTCAGGCTGCTTCTGAGGATTGCTTTTGATACCAATTGTCCTCGGTTTGAGCACCCTGGGAAAACTGACTCTGAGATAGAGGTTGGTGTGCAGAAGGTTTATTGGAAAGTGTTTCTCATCACCTGTGACAGGTCTTAGTCTGTTTGAGCTGCTATGACCAAATACCATAGACTATGTCTTATAAGCAGCAGACTGACTTCTCATGGTTCTGGAGGCTGGGAAGTTTAAGACTAAGGTGCTGGCACATTCAGTGTCTGGTAAGGGCCCACTTCCTCATTCATAGACAGCTATTGCCTGCTGGGTCCTCACATGATGGAAGGGACTAGGGAGCTCTGGGGGAGGGGGTCTCTTTTATATGAGCACTAATCCCATTTATGAGGGTTCTACCCTCATAACCTAAGCTCCTCCTGAAAGGCCCCATCTCCTAATACCATCACATTGGGCTTTAGGTTTCAAAATAAGAATGGGGGGGGCGGCAAATAGTCTATAGCATGAGGAAACCAGCAGGACTGGGCAGAGACATTAAACTGTGATGCAGTCATAGCAAGGACCTCAACCAATCCCATGAAGAGCCCTGGAGCCTTTCTGAATTGGGATAGCCCTTTTGAATTGGTCTTAAAGCATGAAGCAAGGGGCCAGAACTATGTACCCCACCAAAAAACTGGTATAGGTTGCAGGCTGCTTCTGGGAATGGGGTTTATCTGGGGTAAAGTGGCTCTCTTTGGGGACCATTTCTCAATCTGATCACTATTGACATTCTGGGTTAGTTGATTATTATAGGACACTATCCTGTGCATTGAAGGATGTATAGCAGCATCTCTGGCCTCTACCTACTAGATGCCAGTAGCAACCCACCGTTCAGTTGTGACAAACAAAAATGTCTCTAGATATTCCTAAGTGGGTCCAAAATCGCCCCCATTAGGAACCACTGCCTTAGGCCAAGGGTAATTCTTACAGATGGATTCAGCTGCCATCAGCAGCCACCCCTCCCAGCAGTTAGGGAAATGGGGTGTCAGTCCTTAGAGGGGGATCTGGTTGATGTACCACAGCTTCCACTACAGTGACAGCAGGATCACACAACTGGGGACAATGCCAGAGATCCTGCCCCCCAGTCCGGTCTGTTTCATCAGGAAGCTTATTTAAATTTTATTTATATACTTGAAAAACAGGAGTAACTGATCTGGTCAAATCATGACGATGAGCTTAGGAAGGAGACAGAAGAAGACTCAGACTCTGAACTGCTGTTAAAACTCAACAGCCAATGGGAAATTCAAGGAGGCACTTGGGCCTGCATCTCCAGAAATAGATGTGGAATGGGAATGGACCCAGGAGAAGACCTGTTGGGATTCAGCCACATTCCCATAGTGAAGCTCCAATGCCGATTCTTCACCATGCTGTTCCTGCTAGTCCATTTCTGGCAGTAGCCTACCCTTCCCCCCACATCTCAGATAAAACCTTGCGGCTCTATCTCTCACTTTCCTCCACTCTGCCTCTCACACCGGCCTTTTCGGCCTTTGACCTACTCCTTCCTGCCTGCAGCTTCTCAGGCCCCCTGAGCACCCTGTTTCCTGGATGCTTACGGTCTGGAGCCCCATGCCTCCAGGGTACCCATGCAATGAGAGACAACGCGGAGTCCCTGGCTGGCTCAGTTGGTAGAGCATGTGACTCTTGATCTCAGGGTCATGAGTTGTGCCCTGCGTTGGATGTGGAGCCCACATTTAAAAAAAGAGAGAGACCACATAATTGGGAGGAGAAGGTGGTGGACACAGAGTCTCGTTCTTTCCTTCCATCACCTTGAAAAGCAGCTGGCTTCTCACCACTAGCAAGATATGGAATGAACTAACCTGACACAACCACCTCCCCACACCCCCCAAAAAAACCTGCAGTGAGATCAAATGACTATAGCAGAATTTTTTTTTTAATTCTGAGCAGAAAAACATTAATGTGAGAAAAAAAATTAAAAACAGGTTGTTAAACATTTCACAAGAGCCACCTGTTGACTTTTTCCAAGAATGAGGGAGGGGTGGTCATACCTACACTTTTAATGAGCTATGCCACCCAAGGATCCTGCTGCTTCTCAGGAACTCTGAAGCCAAATTCTGCATCTTAGACTTTGGCCTCTCTCTTCAAAACCTTATTGCTGACTGGTTCCTTCAAATCACTACTGCTAATCTAAATTCAGAGTTAGCAGGCACTGGTGAAAATATAACTAGACAACTCTCAACAAACAAGACTGTGTTGCTCTTCTTTACATAGACATTCCATCCTTCAGTCATTTTCTTTAATAACTGTAGCTAAATTCTACCAAGCATTTAGTGTGAATCATTTCGAAGTCTATGCCCTTGAATTCATTATCTTGTCAATCTACATAAGGCAAAATTCTTATTCCCATTACAATGGACTGAATGTTTGCATCCCCCAAAATTCATATGTTGAAATCCTAACCCCCCCATGTGATGGGAGTTAATTAGGTCATGAGGGTAGAGGATAGAATTAGAATTAGTGCCCTTATAAAAGGGACACCAAAGAGCTTTCTCCCTCTCTCTGCCATGTGAGGATACAATGAGAAGTCAGCAGTCTGCAACTCCAAAGAGTGTTTTCACCAGTACCTAATCAGGCTAGCACCTTGACCTTAGACTTTCACCCTCCAGAACTAAGAAATAAATTTCATTTTTTTTATTAAGCCACTCAGTCTATGGTACTTTGTTATAGCAGCCCAAACTGACACAGACACCCATTTTACAGATGAAAAAACTAAGGCATAGAATCCAAGGTCATTTACCAGAGCATGATGGACATGGGAGTTGAATGCAGGAAGAGTGACTCCAGAGCCTTCCTAACCATTGGGTGGTCCGGCACACTTTGGCTCCTCTCCTCATGGTTGCACTTTCTATCATGCCAAGGAAAATGGAGGTGGACGGGATGTGGGGGTTCAGATATAAAAACTGGCTGTAACCTCCCAGTGAGGGTCAGACACAAGGCTAACCACACAGATGCTTTCTTGCCAGTCAAGTCTTGCCAAACACCAAGCAATTTTGTGCAACAGACTCAGAAGGCAACAAGCCCAGTGAGATAATCTACAAAATTTGCTTTTAAAAGGGCTGGA
This sequence comes from Leptonychotes weddellii, assembly GCF_054177405.1. Taxonomy (NCBI): domain Eukaryota; kingdom Metazoa; phylum Chordata; class Mammalia; order Carnivora; family Phocidae; genus Leptonychotes; species Leptonychotes weddellii. Next base: position 41,172,786 of record NC_138377.1, read on the forward strand.
GTGGGAGCTGAAGGGGTTTGCTCTCCCTGAATATCCCACAGAGTGATCCAGCACCATGGGAATTTTCCCAATTTGAATGATTCTTTTTGAAATAGGAATGTAAAACTACCTTCAGTTTGCTCTTTTGCCAGGCCAAAATTACTTCCTTTCTATAAACACTCTAAAAATATTGACTGTCTGCCCCATAACCAAGTTAGTGTTTGCTTTAATTTATGGTATTTCAAGTTGAAAGAGTATTGAAGTCCGAGTCAGAAAATCTGACTTTGACAAATCCTGGCAGTTTGAACCTGAGCTACTCATTTAAACTCGCTGGGCCTTAGCAGCTTCACCCACATGTGGCAATGATGCCAGGCACAAAATGAAAGGCCACATGGCACGGTGATGAAGAACACAGGCTTAACAGTCATCTCAGTTTACGTTCCTGACTTTACCACTTACTACAGTGTGACTTTTTAAAATTTTTAATTGAAGTACAGTCAACATACAATATTATGATACTTTAAGTGTACAACATAGTGATTCAACACTTCCATACATTATAAAATGCTCACCATGATAAGCGTGGTTACCTCCCATCACCACATAAAGTTATTAAAATAGTGGTGACTTCCCTGCCCTGCACTTTTCATCCCCATGACTTATTTATTTTACAACTGGAAGTTTGTACCTCTTCATCCCCTTCTTTACTCTGCCTATCCCCCCACACTCCTCCCCTCTGGGAACCACCAGTGCGTTCTCTGTATTTATGAGTCTGTTACTAGGTTGTTTGTTTCTTTGTTTCTTTTATTTTTTAGATTGCACATGTAAGTGAAATCATTTGTCTTTCTCTGATTCATTTCACTTAGCGTAATACTCTCCAGGTCTACCCATATTGTCATACATGGCAAGATTTCATTCCTTTTTATGTCTTATTAATATTCCATTATGTATATATACCATACCTTTATTCATCTATTGATGGACACCTAGGTTGCTTTCATATCTTGTAAATACAGTTGACCCTGGAACAGCATGGGGGTTAAGGGCGCTGACTCCCTACACAGTTGAAAATCCACGTTTTACTTCTGACTCCTCAAAAATTTAACTACTAAATAGCCTACTGTTGACCGGAAGCCTCACTGATAACACAAACTGTTGACTAACACCTGTTTTTTATGTTCTGCACATTATATACTATATTCTTACAATAAAGGAAGCTAGAAGAAAAGAAAATGTTATTTAAAAAATCATAGGGAAGAGAAAATACATTTATACTACTGTACTATATCACAAAAGACCCACGTATAAGAGGACCTGCACATTTCAAACTTGTGTTCTTCAAGGGTCAGGTATAATGCTGCAATGCTTCTATATACATAGAAGTGTATATATTTCTTTGAATTAGTGTGTTCATTTTCTTTAGATAAATACCTGGAAATGCAATTGCTGGATGATGTGGTAGTTCTATTTTTAATTTTGTGACGACCCTCCATACTGTTTTCCACAGTGGCTGCACCAATTTGCGTTCCCACCAACAGAGCACAAGTGTTTCCTTTTCTCCACATCCTTTCCAACACATGTTATTTCTTGTCTTTTTGATACCAGCCATTCTGACTGGTGTGAGGTAATACCTCATTGTGGTTTTGATTTGCATTTCCCTGATGATTAGTGATGCTGAGCATCTTTACGTGTCTATTGGCTATCTATATGTCTTCTTTGGAAAAATGTCTACTCAGGTCCTTTGCCCATTTTTTAATTGGATTGTTTGTGGTTTTTAGTGTTGATTATTTAAGTTCTTTATATATTTTGAATATTGATCCCTCATCAGATATATCATTTGCAAATATCTTCTTCCATTCAGTAGGATGAATTTTCATTTTGTTGATAGTTTACTAAACTGTACAAAAGCTTTTTAGTTTGGTGAAGTCTCAATTGCTTATTTTTGCTTTTATTGCTCTTACCTGGGGAGACATATCTGAAAAATATTGCTAAGCCCAATGTTTAAGAGTTACTGCCTATGTTTTCTTTTCAGAGTTTTCTGTGTTCAGGTCATACATTTAGGTCTTTAGTTCATTTTGAGTTTGTGTGTATGGTATAAGAAAGCAGTCCACTTTGTTTTTCATGTAGCTGTCCAGTTTTCCCAATACCATTCATTGAAGAGACTGTCTTTTCCCCCACTGTATACTCTTTTTTATCACAGAATAATTGACCATGTAAGTCTGGATTTATTTCTGGGCTCTTTATTCTGTTCCATTGATCTATGTGTCTGGTTTTTGTGCCAATACCATACTGTTTTTATTTCTATAGCTTTGTGGTGTAGTTCAAAATTGGGTTGATACTTCCAGCTTTGTTACACTTTCTCAAGATTGCTTTGGCTATTCAGAGTCTTTTGTGGCTACATATAAATTTTAGAATTATTTGTTCAAGTTCTGTGAGTATGCCACTGGAATTTTGATAGGTATTGTTTTGAATCTGTAGATTGCTTTGGGTATATGGACATTTAACAATATTAATTCTCCCAATCTATGAGTATGGTATATCTTTCCATTTATTTGTGTCATCTTCTATTTCTTTCATTAGTGTCTTATAGTTTTCAGAATAGATCTTTCACTTCCTTGGTTTATTCCTAGGTATTTTATGTTTTTGATGCAATTTTAAATGAGATTGTTCTTTAAATTTCTCTTTCTGTTAGTTCATTATTAGTATATAAAAATACAAAAGAATTATGTGTATTAATTTGTATCGTGCAACTTTGCTGAATTCACTTATTAGTTCTAATAGTTCTTGGTGGAGTCTTTAAGGTTTTCTATATATAGTATCATGTCATCTGCAAATAGTGAGTTTTACTTCTTTCTTACCAGTTTAAGTGCCTTTTTTTTTCTTGTCTGATTGCTGTAGCTAAACTTCTAGTATTATGTTGAATAAAAACGATGAGAGTATACATTCTTGTCTTTTTTCCTTATATTAAAGGGAAAACTTTCAGCTTTTCACCACTGGATGTAATGTTAGCTGTGGGCCTTTAGCTATATGGCCTTTATTATGTTGAGACATGTTTCTTCTATTCTCACTTTGTCAAGAATTTTTATCATGAATGGACACTGAATTTTGTCAAGTACTTTTTCTTCATCTATTGAAATGACCGTATAATTTTATATTTCATTTTGTTAGTGTGGTGTGTCACACTGATTGATTTGCAGATATCAAACCATTCTTGCATCACTGGAATGAATCCCACCAATCGTGGGAAATGATCTTTTTAATGTATTTTTTAATTCAGTTTGCTAATATTTTGTTGAGGATTTTTTGCATCTATGTTCATCAGGGATATTGATCTGCAATTTTCCTTTCTTGTAGTGTCATGATCTGGTTTTGGTATCAGAGTAATTCTGGCCTTATAGAATGAATTCAAAAGCATTCCTTCCTCTTCTATTTTTTTGGAATAGTTTGAGGGGTACAATTATTAACTCTTCTTTAAATGTTTGGTAGAATTCACCTGTAAAGCCATCTGGTCTTGGACTTTTTGTTTGTTGGGAGTTTTTTTTTTTAATTAGTGATTCAATTTCATTACTAGTAATTGGACTGTTCAGATTTTCTAGTTCTTCTTGATTCAGTCTTAGAACATTGTGTGTTTCTGGAATTTATCCATTTCTTCTAAGTTGTCCAATTTATTGGCATATAATTTTTCATAATAGTTTCTTATTTCTGTGGGGTCAGGTACAACTTCTCTTTCATTTCTGATTTTATTTATTTGAGTCTTCTCTCTTTTTTTCTTGATGAGTCTGATTAAAGGTTTGTCAATTTTGTTTATCTTTTCAAAAAAACAGCTCTTAATTTCATTGATTTATTTTTTACTTTCTATTTCATTTATTTCCACTTTGATCTTTATTATTTCCTTCCTTCTACTAACTTTGGCTTTGTTTATTTTTCTTTTTCTAGTTCCTTTAGGTGTAAGATTAGATTCTTTGAGATTTTTCTTATTTCTTGAGGTAGGCCTGTATCATTGTAAATTTTCCTCTTAGAATTGCTTCTGTTCCATCCCAAAGATCTTGAACTATTGTGTTTCCATTTTCATTTGTCTCCATGTATTTTTTTATTTACTCTTTGATTTCTTCATTGATTCATTGATTGTTTAGTAACATGTGGTTTAGCATCTGTGTGTTTGTGGGTTTTTTCAGCTTTTTTCTTGTGATTGCTTTCTAGTTTCATACCATTCTGATCAGAAAAGATGCTTGATATGACTTCAGTCTTCTTAAATGTACTGAGACTTGTTTTGTGGCCTAACGTGATCTATCCTGGAGAATGTCCCATATGCACTTGAAAAAAAATGTGTATTCTGCTGGTTTTGGATGGAATGTTCTATATATATCTGTTTTGTCCATCTGGTCCATTTTGTCATTCAAAGCCACTGTTTGCTTATTGATTTTGTGTGAATGATCCATCCACTGATATAAGAGGGTGTTAAGTCCCCTACTATTATTACTGTCAATTTCTCCCTTTATGTCTATTAATATGTGTTTTATATGTTAAGGTGCTTCTGTATTGGCTGCATTGTTATTTACAATTGTTATATCCTTTTGTTGGATTTATCCTTTTATCATTATATAATGCCCTTCTTGGTCTCTTGTTACAGTCTTTGTTTTAAAGTCTATTTTCACTTTCATTTGCATCCCTTCACTTTCAGTCTGTGTGTGACTTTAGGTCTTATAGGCAGCATATAGTTGGGTCTTATATTTTTATCCATTCAGACACCCTATCTTTTGATCAGAGCATTTGGTCCATCTATGTTTAGAGTAATTATTGATAGGTATGTACTTACACCATTTTGTTAATTGTTTTCTGGCTATTTTTGTAGTTCTTCTCTGTTCCTTTCCTTTTTTTCTCTCTTCCCTTGTGATTTGATGGCTTTCTTTAGTGTTATGCTTGGATACTTTTTGATTTTTGGTGTATCTATTATAGGTTTTTTAGTTTATGGTTACCATGAGGTTCATTTATAACATCCTATGTATATAGAAGTCTATATTAAGTTAATGTCACTTAAATTTCAACACATTCTCAAAGCATTATATTTTTATTTCCCCCTTGTTATATATATATTAGATATCATATAATGTATATGATATCTTATTTTCCATTGTTTTATTTTGTGTAGCCCTCGACTCATTTTTGTAGATATAATTTTGTCTTTTAACCTCCATGCTAGCTTTATAAGTAATTTATCTACTACCTTTACTGTATGTTTGCTTTTACCAGTGAAATGTTTTCCCTTCATAATTTTCTCCTAGTTAATTGCCTTTTCTTTTCCACTTAAATTAATCCCTTTAACATTTCTTGTAAGGCCAGTTTAGTGGTGATGAACTCTTTTAACTGTTATTTGAGAAACTCTTCATCTCTCCTTCAGTTCTGAATGATAATCTTGCCAGCTAGAGTATTTTTGCTTGTAGGCTTTTTCTTTTCAGCACTTTGAATATATCATCACTTTCTTCTGGCCTATAAAGTTTCTGTTGAAAAATCAGCTGATAGTCTCATTTAAGGGATTTCTTTTATACATAACTATTTGCTTTTCTCTTGCTGCTTTTAAGATTCTCTTTATCTTTAATTTTTGCCATTTTAATTATTATGTGTCTTGGAGTGGACCTTCTTGGGTTCATCTTGTTTGGGGCTCTCTTTGCTTCCTGAACCTGAACATCTGTTTCCTTCCCCAGGTTAGGAAAATTTTCATCTATTGTTTTTTCAAATATGTTTTCTGCCCCTTTCTTTTTTTCTTTTCCTTCTGGGACCCCTATAAGGTGAGTGTTAGTACACTTGATGTTTTCACAGACATCCCTTAACCTAGCCTCATTTTTTAAATCCTTTTTTCTTTTTGCTGTTAAGTTTGGTTGCTTTCCACTATCCTGTCTTCAGATCCATTCTTTCACATCCTCTAATCTGCTGTTGATTCTCTGTAGTGTACTTTTCATTTCAATTATTGTATTCTTTAGCCCTGACTGGCTCTTTTTTTTTTTTTTTTTACTATTTTCTATGTCTTTGTTAAGTTCTCACTAAGTTCATCCACTCTTCTCTAAAATCCAGTGAATATCTTTATGATCATTACTTTTATTATTTTGATTTACCTATCTCTATTTCGTTTAGTTCTTTATGGGGGGGTTATCTTATTCTTTCATTTGGCATGTATTCCTCTGTCTCCTCATTTTGTCTGACCCTGTGTTTGTCTCTATGTATTAAGTAGATCAGCTATATATTTCCTGGTCTTGAAACTAGTGGCCTTATGTAAAAGGTGTCCTGTGATGCACAGTAATGCAGTCATACCTGGTCACCAGAAACAGGCACTCCAGCAGTATTCCCTGTGTGGGCTACATGCACCCTCTTGTGGCTGGGCTGCAACTGCTGTCAGCATGCTGACGGACAGGGTTTGCCCCCTGCATGGCTGTCTGAGAAGTGTGGCTGTCACTACTTCAGGCATGCTTGTGAGTTGATGTAGCTTCCCACTCCCTGGAGTGGCAGTCACTCTGGGGGGAGATGCCAGTCCCAGCTGGAACTACCTGCCAGGTGTGGCAGGGCAGGCACCACTATGAGGAGACTCCAGTTCTGATTGAAGCTGCTCACAGGGTTGGCAGAGCAGAAGACACTTTGGAGGGGTGTCTGCAAGGGTAGGCATGTTGGGTGGAGCAAGTCCACAGTGGAATGCCAAGGAGTGTTAGCAAGGTAGATGGAGGATGTCAGAATTGTTTCCTGCAAGCATCCATCCAGCTAGACTGAAGGAGGGCAAGAAAAATAGTGCCCACCAGCACTTCTGTTCCTAGAGAAAGCTCCTGCAGATCCCTGCCCCTCTGGCATACATCTTAAAATTAGTCAATGAATCTCTTTCGCATATAACCCTGGTGCTTTTCAAACTACTGCAGGATGGAGTGACGTAGCATGCTGGCCCTTAAGAGTGGAGACTCAGTTTTCTATAGCCTCCTGGATTTAAGCCCTGCTGATTTTCAAAGCCAGGTGTTTTGGAGGTTCATCTTCCTGGTGCAGATCCTCAGGGTCAGGGGTGCTCAAGGTGGGGCTTGATCTCCTCATTCCTCCACACTGTGATATTCTTCCTGTTTGTGGGTCCCTTCATTGGGGACCATTCTTAGCTGCATCTCTACCCCTCCTGCTCTTCTCAATGTGGCCTTCTCTTTATATCTTTAGCAGTGGAAGATCTGTTCTGTCAGTCCTCAAGTAATTTTAAGAGTGAGTTATATTACATGAAGTTGTTGCCTCAGTTTGTTAATGAGAGGAAGTGAACTCAGGAACCTCCTTCTCTGCTATCTTCCCCTGTCCGCCTCCTGCTTTCTTCCCAGGGTGTGACATTTGTTATTTAACATCTCTAGATCTCAGTTTTCTCATTTTTACAATAGGGATAATTATAGTGTCAATCTCTGGGGTATTGTCATAATTAAATTAGATATACATGTAAAGCTCTAATACAGAGCCTGGAACATAGCACTCAAAACATTTGCTGTTATTTTTAATAAACATCATTATTATTGCCAATGACTCTAGAATTATTGCAAGGATTATATAAATTGATGAACAGAAAAATGCTTTAAAATCATGATGCACTATGGAAATGAAAGTTTTTTTCTCTCTACTAATTTTCATTCTCAAATCATACCACTTGATACTACACTGCTTTTTGCTGAAATGATTACTTAAATGTTAGTTTTCCAAGAAAAAAAATGAAGGTTACTTTTGTTTTTCTCTGCTGTGTTTCTAAAATTTGCATTACATTCATCTAAAAAGGAATTCTTCCCAACTTGCCTTTTTCACAACCAAATTTTCTGTTGTTTAGAAAACTAACATAAACCTTTACAATTTCAACAATACAAGGTAGTCTTCCTTATTAGAGTAGCCTAGGTGCTGTGAGAGACAAATCCAGAAATCTCAATGGCTTAATACATTTTGTTTATTTACCAAGTTTCTTTCATGTATAAGGCAAAACAGGTGTTCCTATTTAGTGTGCATGAGTGTATATGAAGTAGGAGGAGGTAAAAAGTGGGGTGGGGGGTATCTCTGTTCTACACAATTTTTCAGGGACTTGGACACACATTGTTTCTAACTCCTTCCATCTAGGAATGACCTTGCCAGCCATGGTCTAGAGCATACCCTGTCCCCTCCTCCCAGACCTGGACACTGAGACACATAGAAATTCTTGTTCTACTCTCCCCACTATACAACACTGCTGTGGATTTCATGGTATGTACTAAAATTTAAATTTTTACATACCTTCTGTATTTTTCTTTTAATAGATTCTGACCTTATTCCCTCTGCCTCTTAAGCTTTTCCAAGGAAAAAATTGTTGATTTTTTTTCTTTTATGGTTTAATACATGACTACATGGAATAGCCTTTGGGGTACAAATCATTATTTGTCTTACTGCCATGGGGTTTATCATTCTCTCATAAACACTGTGAATAACAGTGTCTGCTCCAGGGAAATGAAGTTTTGTCCCCTCCCTCTTAAAGTCTTCACTATCTTTTTTTATCCAATATTGACTTTATCTTTTTCAAAATGATTTCAACTATTAAAATTAAAGCCTTTAAGGAAAATTTTGAAAAGAAAAAAATAAGCTCACATACAGTGAACTGGATTGGTAAGAAGGCTTGGAACTGCCAAGAAACAAACATGACAAAAAGTTAATAAACCTATTCACCAGTTTATTTTTTTAGTATTTACAAGTACAATTTAAGTTTCAGGTGATTCATCTACTAAGCCCTCTTCCAGTAACAGTAACTATTTTATTAAGAGGTTAAACCTACAATATTTTATAGTTAATTCAGAAGCAAATTCCTAAGAAGTATTCCCATTGTAGGTCTGGGAGAGAAGTAATCCAGAGCAATTTCCCCCTTCAATTTTTCTGTATCTTCCATCTAGAGTGAGGCAACCAGTTTGATAGAACAGCAGAACTGATTCATTCATTTTTTTTCATTGCTTTTTCTTATTATTAAGTATTTCTAATGTGGTAGGATTTTTTGCATTACTTATTACAAAATCCCTATTCTCTGCAATTTGGGAAATGATAAGGCGATGTCCACAGAATTAATCTAGGTGCTCATGATAAGGATAGCATTCTTTACAAACCATCATAAGATACAGACACAGGCTTGAAGCACCACACCTGGAGGGATGGTTTCAGATTTTGCACATGGAATTTTTCATTATAGGAACAACGAAAGTGTAATGACAACTTTCACCTATATTAGGAAAATTTCCCTGGTTTGCAAAAGAGATTTACTAGTAATCCCAAGATGTCAAGTTCACCTTGAAAACCATAAAGCAATATAGTACAAAATACCCACCAGCACCACCGGAATATGCAGCATACTGTTAGAATCATATCGGTTCATTTGGATGTCAAGAACCACACATCATCATCACAGAGAACTGCAAGAAATTTTCTTGAATTGGAAAAAGATACAGAATCCTTGTTACCACAGGTACCGCAACAATCTGAAAATTGAGGGCTCTGTTTGCCAGACATGCATTCCCTCTAAGAATCATTTCTTGGACAATGGATCATCCTCTCCTAAGTAATTTGCTGAATCAACAAAAACTAAGCCAAAGGAATTCCAACTGGTGTGCTTAAGGGTGCGATTTCAGTACAAAACAACATGGTGTCCATACGGCGCTCACTACCTGAGGCAAAGCCTGGGGTATGGGGCTGTTTAGCAATGCATTAGGGTCCAAACGTACCTTCCTTCATTTTCCATTACCAGTCTTAAACTGCTTCTGCCAATTCCATTCCTGATTCCTTGGGGATGGGGGTATAATGGTGTTAGTATTGGAGAAAGGAGATGACAAAGAAAGGATTTTTAAATTATCTATTAAAGGCAACTTAATCTCTTATTTAAAAGACTCTGGTCAACTGAATCCCTTTTAGTCCAACAGCTTTTCCAAGCCTAAACTCTCTAACAGAGCAGATTCTTTGTGACTTAAGAGGATTTCCCTCACCTTGTCCCATCCCACTTCAAGATGGTATCTTGGTGCAGTACTATGCTTAAATATCCTCAGTGCTAGTTAAAAGATCCCCTGGTACATACACTGCTCAAGGTGTTTTAGCCATGTCTCTAGACCTGGTCTCTGTCTGTACTCTTGCTGCAGTGCAGGTACCTTCAGCTGGTGTGAGTCCAAAGCCTGGACTCTCAGCACGGCAGTAAGTGGTGATTACTCAGAGGGTGTTCACAGGCTCCCTCTCAGCAGTCCCTGGTACTGTGGCTTCCCTGAGGTGTGGCTGCCACTCTCATTCAGTCCCCAACCTAGAAAGCTGCCTGCTATACTCATCTGCAAAGTCCCCTCATCCTTTGCTTGAGTCAACCAGTTGGCCAAGTCACCAGCAAGCACTCTGGATACTTCCCACATGCCTCACGGAGGGGGTGGGAGCACAATGGGAGAACATCTGCGCCTGTTATGTGCCACACGCAAGCCATAGAGAATAAGGGCTTGGTCTCAGGCCTCCTTCTGCCTGAGCATGCCATTCCAGCATTACTGCGCTACAGCATTTGCCCAGGAAGACGCAGGGGAAACCCTAAGGTCTCTTCTTGAAGTTATAAATGGGAAGCAGGGCCCAGGTAACCTCTGTTTCTAGCTGTTCCCTCAACTATCTGATGTTTCCGATTTTTTTCCAGCACCACCCAACTCACCCCAGCCCCTGCCTAAGGCAGCGTCTTTACTCAATTGTCTATCTTTTTACAACTCATTTCTCCCTACAGAAGTGGGATTTCCACTTTCTTTTCCTGTTTGGCAGGAGCATTCCTCATAGGGTATCAACTGCCACTTCTACACTTTGACATAGTCCACCAGGCTAAGCTCTTAATATTTCAAGAGAGTATTTGGAATTTAGAAAACACTACTCTCTTGATAAAGCCAAGGTTTAAAGACTTCTTGTGTTACTCCAAACCTTTTTTTTTATCATTCAATTTAGAGCCTTTATTTCACAAATAAATCCAAGAAAGGTAAAGTTACTAAGTTATTTAGTAACAACATAGTAGTAGAGGCTTTTTTTTAAATTTTATTTTATTATGTTATGTTAATCACCATACATCACTAGTTTTTGATGTAGTATTCCATGATTCATTGTTTGCGTATAACACCCAGCGCTCCATGCAGAACGTGCCCTCTTTTTTTTTTTTTTTAAGATTTTATTTATTTTTTAGAGAGCGAGCGAGAGAAACAGCATGAGAGGAGAGAGGGTCAGAGGGAGAAGCAGGCTCCCCACTGAGCGGGGAGCCCGATGTGGGACTCGATCCCAGGACCCTAGGATCATGACCTGAGCCGAAGGCAGACGCTCAACCATCTGAGCCACCCAGGCGCCCAGAACGTGCCCTCTTTAATACCCATCACCAGGCTAACCCATCCCCCCACCCCCCTCCCCTCTAGAACCCTCAGTTTGTTTCTCAAGTCCATAGTCTCTCATGGTTCATCTCCTCTGATTTCCCCCCCTTCATTTTTCCCTTCCTACTACTCCAAACCTTTTATACTGGAAGTCAAAGGCTGAATAGGAATTTGTTTTTATCTCTTTGCATTCCCATTTTAACAATCTGAATTTTCCCTAAGGCAATGGATGCCTTGGATTGAATAGGATGAGACTGTGTAAAAGAAAAGAACTTTAACATATTTCAAAGCCAACATCCTTCCTTTCCTCCCCCTCCTCTCTTGCCTTCTCATCCTGCCATCCCATCCCATTTTCATTTCTTTCCTTTCCCTTCTGTTTGCAAAGATTTTAGTATCCAAGGAAGAGGCAATGAGGAGCACTGGAGCTTGCCCAGGAGGCTAGGAAGCAAGACAGTAAAGAGGAGAGGGCAAGTGGAGGTGGAGGTGGTGTGCAGAGATTGGTTATAGTGAGCAGATAAGTTAATTAATTGAGCAAATAAATATATGGAGGGCAACATGAGCCGTGTTTCTTACTGTGTTTAGAGGAATTTTAAAATATGAAAAGGAGGAAGGTGAAAATGGATCCTGAGGTGTAGCATTAGAATTGGAAGTATAGGTATGAATTCCTGCATTTTGATAGATAAAATGATAGACTGGTAGATGGAGAAATTGTCCTCAGTGTATGTATGTGATGACTTTTTAATGTGTCAACTTGGCTAAGCTGAACTAGCAATCCAAAAGTCCCTTTCTAGTATGTTTCTGGTTAGGGTGGGCTGCAAGAGATATTCTCTCACAAGAGTTGGAGAACAGATGGGAAGCAAGGCTAGTTTGTAGCATACAAAACCTTTTTTCCCAATTATTCATTCAAACACTGATATAGGGGCACCTGGGTAGCTCAGTGGGTTAAGTGTCTGCCTTCAGCTCAGGTCATGATCCCAGGGTCCTGGAATGGAGCCCAGAGTTGGGTTTCCTGCTCAGCACGGAGCCTGCTCCTCCCTCTCCCCTCCTGCTCATGCTATCTCTCTCACTATCTCACTCTCTCTCTCAAATAAATAAATAAAATCTTTTAAAAAACAAAACAAAACACTGATATAAGTGCTGCTATGAAGGAATTTTGCAAATGTTTTTAAAGTCCCTAATCAGTTGATTTAAATTCGTCAAAAAGGAGATTATCCTGGGAGGGCTTAACTTAATCATTTGGAAGGCTTTCAAAAGAGGGCTTAGGATATTACTAACTAAAAGAAACCAATCTGTAGAGGCTATATATTGTATGTTTCCAACTATATGTCATCCTGGAAAAGGCAAAACTATGGAGAAAGTAAAAGAATTAGTGGTTTCAATGGGTTGGGGATGACAGAGATGAATAGGCAGGACACACAGAATTTTTAGGGCAGTGAAACTATTCTATAAAATACTACAAGGTAGGTACATGTCATGTTATATTTATCTAAACCCATAGAATGTATAAGAGCAAGAGTGAACCCTCTGTAAACTATGGACTTTGGGTAATAATGATGCATGAATGTAGGTTCATTGATTGTAATAAATGAACCAATCTAGTGCCTAATGTTGATAGTGGGAGAGGTTGTACATGTGTGGGGATGGGGGTACATGGGAATTCTCTGTACTTTTCACTCAATTTTGCTATGAACCTAAAAATACTCTAAAAAGTAAAATTTATTGATTTAACAACAACAACAAAAAAAAAGAAGGCTCAGGCCTGCCCTGATAAAAACAGCTTCTGCCCTACAATTGCTCTCCCTACCCCATGGATTTTTCTTTCTTTCTTTTTTTTTTTAAAGATTTTATTTGAGATAGAGCGAGACAGAGAGAGCACAAGCAGGGCAGAGGGAGAGGGAGAAGCAGACTCCCCACTGAGCAGGGAGCCCATTGCAGGACTTGATCCCGGTACCCTGAGATCATGACCTGACCTGAAGGCAGACACTTAACCTACTGAGCCACCCAGGCGTCCCCCCATGGATATTTCTTACTGACTCCTGGCTATGGACACAAAGCTTCAGTCCATTCCCACTCATGTCCAATCTGCTTGTAATAGTCCCTTTTTGACTGGTTTCCCTTCAGACTTGTTTAGCCAGCTCCCAAAAATTGCATATGGCAATTTTGTGTGTGTGTGTGTTTGTATATATACACAAGGAATATATATAAATTATATATATATACCCAAATATCTTCATAGTAATTAAATGAGAAATGTAGAACTTTTGTGAGCTCTTCAAAGACAAACAAGATTTTTTTAGTTTTTTTTTTGTTATGTCACAAAATGTGGTATTGATAGTAAAATGACCTCCAACCTTATATAAATCAAATGCTGATTTCCCAAATCTAAAGAATGAAGTGTGCTGATAATAGAGTGTATTTGTTTTCTAGTGCTGCATAACAAATTACTACAAATTTATTGGTTTAAAACAACACCCATCTATTGACTCACAGTTTCTATGAGTCAGTGGTCTGGGCACAATGTAACTGAGTTCTCCACTCAGGATTTCACAAAGCTGGATTCAAGATGTGACTGGGTCTGCATTCTCATTTTGAGCTCAAAGTCTTTTTCCAGTATCAACCAGGTCATTGGTAGAAAGACCTCCACTTTCTTGCCAGCTATTAGTTAGGAGTTACTCTTTCTTAGAGGCTGTTACCTAGGAGGTCCTCTAGTTCCTAACCATGTAGCCGTCCATGGGCAGCTCACAGTCTGCTTCTCCCTGGCCATCAGGAGCAGCTCTCTTACGCTTAATCTTCTAAGGGTGTACCTGATTAGGTCATACCCACACAGGATAATTTCTTGATTAACTCAAAGTCAACTGATTAGAAACCAAGTCATAAGTGTGATATCCCATCATATTCACAGGTCTCTCCCATACTCAAACGAGGGCATCATACAAAGGTGTGGGTCATGAGGGGTCATCTTAGAATCCTGCATTCCACACAGAATCAGCTACCCCTCACTGCTTGGACCTGCCAGGCTGTGAGTTTCACACTGAGTCAATGTGACTTACTTGAGAGAAGAAATCCAAAGCCGTAGCATTTTTTGTTACTCAACCATGACACATCACAGCATTCAAGTGTCTTACACTTTTAGTTAATTACTGAATAACCCCCAGTACTTTTTACCTTCTTCCTGGTCATTGAAACCAAAAGAGCTGCCAATAATCATTTTCTAAAAGGACTAAAAGAGGTTTTCTTCCTCACTATCCTTGCTCAGGGTCCATAAGCATTTTGCATTAATATGCATTAATAGTGACCTAGAGAAAAGATGATAAATGAGAGAAATGGATTTAAAAAGAGTTTTCTGCTGCCAAATACCAGCCCAGTTAGAGGTTCAGGTTCTGGTTAAGGCTGTGGTGTAGGACTTACAGCTATAAAAATAACACTTGCCTTTAGATTGGATCAAATGATAGAGTTGGCTTTTGTGATGTTCATGCCTCAGGAGTCTTGAGTCAGGGCATCACAGGCTGACTTCCTGAATCTTTGGTCATCTAAGACCCTGACCACTACTTTTGGGATACTCAGCCCCCTTCTAATTGACTAGGCTTAGATCCAATTAGTGAGAGCACATGCACATGATTCATATGCCCTTGTTTCCCTTCCACCTAGCTCTACAGCTTAAGACCAGCATCACAGGAGCACAAGGAGAGAACTGAAAGTTTGAGAAGACTTGGGGAAGGGTGATGGAAAGATGCAAAACAAGTAACAATAGAGTCTGAAAACACTCCAGTCCTCCCAGCCATGCCACAATTCTTTGGCACAGTTTCAGGCTTTCCCTGTCTTACCACCCACTCCCCACAACCTCACCATCATTCCCCAAATGAAGGCTAGAGAGGGCCATCCACTCCCACCTAGAAAACAATTTCAGTTTGTTCTGCTACATATATCAGACTACTCAAGAGGATAATTGGGTACCTGGCTCTACAAAGTAGCCTATAGTTTTGGTGTTTTTAAGTTTTTTTCTCAGAAAGTAATGAGGAAAGAGCAGCTGCTACAAATAGCAAGAGAGGGAAAAGCAATATATTACTTTGAATAGCTTGGACTTCCCAGTCACCGAGTATTCCTTGAGATAATCTAACCTTGCTAGATCCTAGATATGAAGTCTGCACACTCAAGACTTTTAAAAGTCGCTTGACCTTTTTTTTTTTTAGAGAATCTGAACCCTCAACAGAGTAGCAGAAAGACTTGCAGTGCCCTGGGATTAAACCAGCTAAGGAGTCCAAAAATCAAAGACTCTGTGGCAATAGTTACTAGCAATGAATACTCCAACACCCAAGGAAATTGAATTTTCTCTTGCAAAGGCAATGGCCTCTCCCTTATTACCCTTTAGTGGGGTTTGTCTGTAGTGACAGATCCTCCAGACAAACTTCCAGTCAGCAGTTTAGGACACAGTGTAAAGAAATTTCATGACAAAACACTGAATGTGCTGAGTAATTTACAAATATACAGATCAGCTATAGTTTATCTTCAGTCTAAGCCACAGCCTTTTTCTTTGCCATCCTAGTCACGGTAAGGTAGTATTCTTCCTGGCTGGTTTCTCCAATGTTTGTTTTTGAGCTGAGACTTGACCAGGCTACTGTGATCCTGAGCCACAATGATGCTATTTGTGTTGCTAAGGTAACAACTGTTTAACAGATAAACCCTGAAATCTTTGTTCCATGCAATCACGCAGGAACCAGACTAACAAAGGCTCTGTCATCTCCAATACATGGTTTCCACGGTCACTCTGGCCACTGACAACACAATCAACAGAGGGGTAAAAAGTGAAGGCAGATCACCTACAAGGTGTTTATGGACCAGGCCTGGTAGTGATGTGATGACTTCATCTGGCATTCCATTAGTCAGAACTTGATCACATGGTCCCACGTGAATGCAAGGGTGGGTGGGAAATGTAGTCCCTATTTAGGCAGCCACTTCCCAGAAACAATTCTCTATGAAAACAGACCATGAATCATTTGTGGACAGCAACCCAAATCTGCTAAAATGAAGATAATAGTGGTGGTGGTGGCAGCAGGGGCTACCATTTACTGTGTTCCAGTCCCCTGCTAAATGCTTAACAAATACTTTCTCATGGAGTCCTCAGAATAACCCAATGAAATACATTTTATTATCCCACTTTTAAAGATGAGAAAGCTGAGGCTCAGAAAAAAAATAAGTTACTTCCCAAAATCACATGAGTAGCCAGGGAGAAACAAGAACTAAAATCCCAAAATACCTGAGCATAATGTCCGTGTTCTTGAGAGCTTGTTTGGAGGTTCTAGCAGGGGAGCGCAGCTACTCATATACCCTTGACCGAAGAACGATCCTCCTCTATCTGGGAAGGTCGTCTTCTTCGACTGAGCTTACAGCTTCGGGAGGGACGCACATGGAGCACTGAAGGAGGAAGGGGACACCCGCCTAGCCAGCCAGATCAGCCGAATCAACCCTGGCGATCAATGCAGTGACAGATGTCGCAGCCAGATCGCCCTCACATCCAATGTCCGTGTTCTTAAGCAGTACTCACACACTCCTCTTAAGTTTGGCTATGGTTATTTGATTAGTTTTTCCCTCCGTCAGCTGTTTATCTTCTTGCCAGAGAAGTTCCCACTCAACACAAATCTTGGAACTCCCCATGAGTTAGATAACTGTCTAGGATCTTTAAAATTCCTTTGTACTTTTAAACTAGTTCTTACTTTCTATTTAATGATCCCTGGATCTCCCACTTACCAAAATCTCCTTGAACTGGGCTTTGTTTCTTCAATGCACATCCCCAGGGGCTGACCTGGAGCTGTTCCTCACACCCAAGTCTTTCCTAATAAACTTGTTTCAAGTCATTGAATGTGCTGTTTGTTGCTCTTGGAGTTCTTCCAACAAGAAGCTTTCTCCAAAAATGTCCTGTCGCTTTTCATAATCTTCTCCCAACTCTTGGTGTCACAAATCTCTCCTACTCACTGTTTTCCTGAAACTCTGTTTTTAGGCTTTGTTTTGCAGTCTATTACTTTTGCTCCTCCCTTGAGAAATGACACCTTCAAAACCTAATACTTAGGTTTAAAATTGCTCTTGTCCAAGTTAGGGCCAGATAGCTTTCATGATGGAGAAGAGGCTAGGGTCAAATCAGGGGAAAAAATTAATAATAATGGGGCTGCAAATGTTTTCAGTTTGGCTGATATGTTTTTTATTGTGGGATAATTCATCCAACCAATGTGAAGTACTTTCTGACATAAAGTCAATGGAAGTTTCAGTCTCACTTTTTGGAGTGTTTAAAAAAACAAACAAATAATTTCAGATGTTTGGTTTTTTTGTTACCATAACAAATTTCATTTCTCAGTTTGCTATAGCCTGTGGGTCTTGTGGACATGAGGCCCATTGGTCTTCAAAGCTGGGTATTTTGACAGCTTATCTCTCAGGAGCAGGTCTTAAAATCTGGGGTGTCTGGTGTGGGATTCAAACCCTTTACTCCTCAGGGAGAAGCTCTGGGTTTTGAGCTCCCTCCTGATTATAGGTCACAGTGCCGGGAATGGGGTTTATGGCAAGATTGTGTCTCGGGCTCTTCTACCACCTTTGATGTGGATTTTTTTTTTTTCTCATTTGCCCAATGTGTAGGAGTCAGTAAGCTACTTTTTAGGGTTTTTTAAGAAAAAAAAATTGTTCCATATATAGCTGTAGATTTGGTGTGTCTGTGGGAAGGAGTGAGTTCTGGGTCTTCCTACATTGCCATCTTGAACCAGAACCTCACAAAAGCCTGGTTCATTCTTCTCCCCTCAGAATTCTAACTCATATTGTCAGAGAAGTTCTTAAACCCTTACCTGAGAACTTGGAACTCTCCAAGTGACCTTTTGTTTTAAGCCTTTTCTATGTCCTACAAAATCCCATTTTGCTTTGGTTCTCTTTTTCCCCCTCTTGTAATCAAGAAAGACATTTAACATATCATGTCACCCTCCCTTTTAGTGAACTAACACTTGAATGGTAAGTGATCTTGATACAAAAAGTCTCACAGTACTGCTTTCTTCTTCAAGAATCTTCATGACCTTACCCAATTACAAACACAGAATGGAATGTGTGTGTATATGTCCTTTTTTCCCTTGACAACTAAGAGCCTATTTCCCATAGCCTGCTGTAGCACCTAGTATGTTCCCATAGTAATCACACTTCCCCTCCAAGAATGTTCCTGACCAGACTCAGAATTAGGTTTGGTCCCTGAATCAGCCCTACTCAGTTCTCACTTTTTATGGAGAAATCAGAAAATTCTCCCTGGGCCAAAAAGACACTCAAAAACTATTATTTCTCTGTGCCCAAGGCCCCAAATCCCCATTCCCATTCTAAATAGTCAATAAAACTTATAGGAAACACTCAGTTAAATATGAAAAATTAAATGTGTATATTTACCTCCACTGTCTGCCAAAGGCCACAAAAATTATGGTAAGGAAAGAATAAAGTATAAACCTGCAAAAAAGAAAACAGTAAAAGAAATTAGGGTAACTAAATTTTGTAAGCTGAAAAGCAAATGGACTAGTGATAACTGACTTAGCAGACCTGAGAAAAATAAAACCTAAGCTGGCAGAAGGGAAAAGCCAGAAGCAAGCTGATCTGGACTACAGAAGGCTCAAGAACTGGAGACACCTGGCACCTCTTAAAGAGTCTGCAGATGCCTGAAAACCAAAGGATTTTTTCAAAATCTATATAATGCAATGTTTCTATGATTTACGCTGCATTAAAATTGACCCCAAAGCTTAGTGATTTAAAACAACCATTTTACTTTGCTCACAGTTTTACAGGTCAGGAATTAAGGAAGGGCTTAGCTGGCCAGGTCATCTCTGATCCTCATAGCATTCACTGGAGCAGCTGAGGCAGAACCATCCATTTCCAAGATGGCTTCATCACTCACATTCTGGCACCTAAGTGATACCTAACCTTGCTCTTTCTGCCCTCCCTCTTTTTTCCTCTTCCTCTCTCTCCTTCTTCTCCTCTCTCTCTCTCTCCCCGCAGGCTGTCTCATTCTCCAGAGCCTTTCCCCATGTGGCTTCTAAGACACAGGAAGCAGAAGCTGCCAGACTAGTTGAAGATCAAGCCCAGAACTGGCCCAGCATCACTTCCATTGGATTCTACTGGTCAAAGCAGTCCCAGGGCCTGTGGAGAAATAGACTGACCTTTTGATGAGAGATGGCAAGGTCACACTGGAAAAACGCCAGTCCAAGGGGAAAAAGTCCTACAGAGACTGTCATGTGGAGGACCCTAATGAAGAAGCCCATTCCAGTCACTAACAGTTCAAGATACCTTTCAATAATCCCTTCCCCCACACACAAAGCTACCTACTTTCCGTTTTTTTTTTTTTACACTCAGTGTCACACAATTCAGTATGAGCTAATAGCCATGAGTACCACATATTTAGGAAATGCTACTAACATGAAAGAGTGGGCTCAAAATAAACAACAACAACAAAAAGGGACTTTGAGACCACATACATAATCCATGGAGACAAACCAAATGTTGTGTCCATGAAAGGAAAAAAATGATGCCATTGTTTAGAGAGTTCATTTCCCTCAAAGTCAAAAAGTTGTAAGTTTAAAAACCAAAATAAATCTATAAGACATAACAATAACTGTTCAGAAGCAAATATTTTCAGCTCTCTTAGCTATTTTTTATAATAGTTACCATCATATGATTATACTAATATTTCTTGATATTTCCATTTTTGATATCTAGTGATCATTTTATATAAAAAAGATCTAGCTCTTTTATGAGAGATTACGTGCATTATAGGAAACTCTATTATTGAGTATCTGTGCTGAGAAAGATTTGTCCACTTAATGCCGTAAGGCATTGGTATAACAGGACTTTCTGATCCAACATAGAGCATGGATGCTGCCAGGGACCTAGAGCTGCGCCAGGTAAGTTTCCATTTGCACCCCAAAATTTACATAGAAATAGACCTTTTGAAAGAGAAAAAAAATAACCAGAAACTCCAATCCCTTCACTCTAAGGTTTTAAGTAGTTAAAAATCTCTTTAGGGGACCTGGGTGGCCCATTACTGAAGCTAGAAGGCAGTAAAGGACACCAAGCTTCCTGAAAAAAATCCTCTCTCAGAGTAAAAAGTTTAATCAGATTGAACAGAACAGGAAAATAATGCTGTGAATCAGAAGGCTAAATAGACCCTCAGAGCTCATCCCTGTTCGCTGGTTATCTAGCCTGGTGGCAGCGCACTTTCATCCTGAATCCTTACCCTTCTCCCTTGGGACAGCTGATGCTCTTGCATACTTGCTGAACCTGTCAGTGCTGACTCAAGACCTGAGCATCCA
Organism: Leptonychotes weddellii; assembly: GCF_054177405.1. Taxonomy (NCBI): domain Eukaryota; kingdom Metazoa; phylum Chordata; class Mammalia; order Carnivora; family Phocidae; genus Leptonychotes; species Leptonychotes weddellii. The sequence goes on from NC_138377.1 coordinate 41,193,439, forward strand.
TTGAGCACACTATGGGCTGCTGAAGAAGATTAGTACAAGGAGCGCCTGGGTGGCTCAGTTGGTTAAGCGACTGCCTTCGGCTCAGGTCATGATCCTGGAGTCCCGGGATCGAGTCCCGCATCGGGCTCCCTGCTCAGCGGGGAGTCTGCTTCTCCCTCTGACCCTCCTCCCTCTCATGCTCTCTGTCTCTCATTCTCTCTCAAATAAATAAATAAAATCTTAAAAAAAAAAAAAGATTAGTACAAGTTGACACCAGTCCTAAATATGGAGTAGGGGCAATATGAAAAGGTGGGGAGTGAGTGAGGAGGAAAGTATCTCAAAGAAAATCCTGCTGTTTCCACACAACCATGCTTTCCCAGAAATAGGTTTTTTGGTCCCAAACTCCAGGGGCAAGATAAACAGTTCCTCCAAGCATTCTGAGAGCAGAAAACAGAGGAATCATTGATATCTTTGACCATGAAACTCAAGGAGAGAATAATGTGAGGAAAAACCCAAGATCAGGGTAAAGATTAGAGTTCTTTGTCTCCAACCAGCCATTAGAAGATTTTACCAGTCCTTAATTGAGTGGAGCTGAGAGTGGGTAATTAAATAAGAATACTCCTAATGCTATAATTAATTATAGTACATCTATATTGTAAGTATAACATACATAATTTGCTTATAATTTGATACCTTTTAAATAAATTGGAACTTTTCACAATCCCTCTTAAAAGAATCCTTTTGAATGTTGCTAAAATGGAAACTCCTGAGATAGGCAGGGTGAACTGACCATCTGGACCATCTTCTTGGTACATGGAAATGACCACATGCCCTTGCAGTCCACCAATTATCCAAATACCAAATGTACAGGTGGCCTTAGGAATAGAGCCTTGAATATTGCCATAAGTATAACCTAGGATGTTTTGTTACAAGCAACAGGAACCAAGTCTGGCTAATTTAAGGCCAAAAGAGGTTTGTGCAGGAGGATGTGGCAGGAGCTGTTAGAATTGTAAGAACAGATGAATAACCAGGCCTCAGAAAGAACAGGCACCTGGAAGCTCCTGCAGGGGCTCATGGTCTCCTCTCCCATGTGCTTCCCACAGATGACTGCTCCATCCAGTCTTTGCCTGCAGGGAGACTCAAGACTCCAGAGGGGAGGGCGGTGCCTGGGTGGCTCAGTCAGTTAAGTGGCTGCCTTCAGTACTGGGATCGGCCCCGCATTGGGCTCAATGCTCAGCAGGGAGTCCGCTTCTCCCTCTCCCTCTCCCTCTGCCCCTCCCCTCATGCTCCCGCTCTCTCCCTCTCTCCCTCTCTCTCAAATAAATAAATAAAATCTTTAAAAAAAAAAAAAAGATTCCAGAGGGGGTTGGGGGCAGGAATCTGATTGGGCAGCTGAGCCACATGGCTGAGGGTGGGTAGTGCAGGGAGAGTGGAGGGTGGAAGAGTTGTGAGCAGAGGAGAGGTGTTGAGCAGGCAGAAACCATAGCTCCTATATGCTATGCAACCCAAGTCACATTCTTTCTCAAATACTGCCTGGCTTCACTTTTAAGATTCTAGATCTAGGCCCTACGTAGAGAGTAAACCATGGTTCAGTGGCGGATGTCTGAATTATACAGTGGTTCTCTTGAAGAGAAGAAATAGCTTGGTGGTTAAGTGGATGGGCTTTGGAGTCAAACAGCCTGGCTTCCAATCCCAGTTTCAACCTCACTAGATGTGTAACCTTGGATGTTTTCTAAAGGATCAGTGTATCCAGCCACTCTCAAACGTTCTGAGCTTCAATTTCTTCAGCAATAAAATGAGGAGAATGTTTATCTGTGTTATTTAGGGTATCTTTGGTGATAAATCATAAAACCCAAATAAATAAGGGAATTTAATGTCTTATATAACTGAAAAGTGCAGTGGTAGGAAAGACCTCAGTGGCTCACCAATTTCATGACATATCCAGCTTCTTTCCATTGTCAGCTCTGTTCTTTGTTTCCTATGATTTTTTAAATTTTAATTCCAGTATAATTAATATACAGTGTTATATTAGTTTCAGGTGTACAATATAATGATTCAACAATTCTATACATTACTCAGTGCTCATCACAATTAGTGTACTTTTAATTCCCTCACTTATTTCACCCATCCCCCTACCCACCTCCCCTCTGGTAGTCATCAGTTTGTTCTCTCTAGTTAAGAGTCTGGTTTTTTGTCTCTTTTTCCCTTTGTTTGTTTGTTCCTTAAATTCCACAGATGAATAAAATCATAGGGTATTTGTCCTTCTCTGACTGACTTATTTCACTTAGCATTATACCCTCTAGATCCATCCATGTTGGTGCTCGCTTCGGCAGCACATATACTAAAATTGGAATGATATAGATCCATCCATGTTGTTGCAAATGGCAAGAGTTCATTCTTTTTTATGACTAATATTCCATTGTATATATGCACCACATCTTCTTTATCCATTCATCTATCGATGGACCCTTGGGCTGTTTCCATAATTTGGCAATTGTAAATGATGCTACAATAAACATAAGCGTACATATCTTTTTGAATTAGCATTTTTGTATTCCTTAGGGAAACACCCAGAAGTAGAATTACTGAATCATATGGTATTTCTATTTTTAACTTTGAGAGGAACCTCCATACCATTTTGTACAGTAGTTGTACTAGTTTGCATTCCCACCAACAGTGCATAACTGTTCCTTTTCCTCACATCTTTGCCAACACTTATTATTTCTTGTGTATTTGATTCTAACTATTCTGACAATTGTGAGGTAGTATCTCATTGTGGTTTTCATTTGCATTTCCCTGATGACAAATGATGTTGAGCATCTTTTCATGTGTCCGTTTGCCATCTGTATGTCTTCTTTGGAGAAACATCTATCCATGTCTTCTGCCCATTTTTAATTGGATTATTTGCTTTTTTGGTTTTATATATTTTGGATACTAACCCTTTATCGCCAAGTCATTTGCAAACATCTCCCATTCAGTAGGTTTTCTTTTGGTTTTGTTGATTGTTTCCTTTGCTGTGGAGAAGCTTTTTACTTTGATGTAGTCCCAATAGTTTGTTTTTTATTTTATTTCCCTTGCCTCAGGAGACAAATGAAAAATGTTGCTATAGCTAATGTCTGAGAAATTACTGCCTGTGATCACTTCTAGGATTTTTATGGTTTCAGGTCTCACATTTAGGTCTTCAACCCACTTTGAGTTTATTTTTGTGCACAGTGTAATAAAGTGGTTCAATCTCCTTCTGCCCATAGTTGTCCAGTATTCCTAACATCATCTGTTGAAAAGATGGTCTTTTTTCCATTGCATATTTTTGCCTCCTTTGTGAAAGATTAATTGACCATATAATGGTGGATTTATTTCTGGGCTGTCTATTCTGTTCTATTGATTTATGTGTTTACTTTTGTGCCAGTTCCGTATCGTTTTCATTACTACAGCTTTGTGATATACGTTGAAATCTGGGATTGTGATACCTACAGTTTTGTTCTACTTTTCCAAGATTGCTTTAGCTATTTGGGGGTCCTTTGTGGTTCCATACAAATTTCAGGACTATTTGTTCTAGTTCTGTAAAAAGTGCTACTGGTATTTTGATAAGGATTGCATTAAATGTGTAGATTGCTTTGGGTAGTATGGACATTTTAACAATATTTGTTCTTCCAATCCATGAGCCTGGAATCTCTTTCCATTTGTTTATGTCATCTTCAATTTCTTTCATCAACATTTTATAGTTTTCAGAGTATAGGTCTTTAACCTCCTTGGTTAAGTTTATTCTTGGTATTTTATTATTTTTAGTGCAATTCTAAATGGGATTGTTTTCTTAATTTCTCTTTCTGATACTTCATTATTAGTGCACAGAAATGCAACAGAATTCTGTATCTTGATTTTGTATCCTGTGACCTTACTGAATTCATTTATCAGTTCTAGTAGTATTTTTGGTAGAGTATTTTAGGGTTTTCTATATATATTATCATGTCATCTGCAGTAGTGAAAGTTTCACTTCATTCTTACCAATCTAGATGCCTTTTATTTTTGTGTGTGTGTGTCTGATTATTGTGGCTAGGACAGTACTGTGTTGAATAAAAGTGGTGAGAGTGAACATCCTTGTCTTATTCCTGATCTTAAGAGAAAAGCTCTCAGTTTTTTACCCTTGAGTATGATGTTAGCTGTGGGTTTTCCATATATGCCTTTTATTAGGTTGAGTTATGTTTCCTCTAAACCTAGTTTGTTGAGGATTTTTATCATGAATGGATGTTGTGCTTTGTCAAATGCTTTTTCTACATCTATTAAAATGATCATATGGTTTTTATCCTTTCTCTTGTTGATGTGTTGTATCACATTGATTGATTTGCATGTATTGAACCTCCCTTACATCCCAGGAATAAATCCCACTTGATCATGGTGAATGATTTTTTTAATGTATTGTTGGATTCAGTTTGCTAATATTTTGTTGAGGTTTTTTGTGCCTATGTTCATATTAGCCTGTAGTTCTCTCTCTCCTTTTTTTCTTTTCTTCTTTCTTTCTTTTTTTTTTTTTTTTGTAGTATCTTTATCTGGTTTTGGTATCAGGGTAATGCTGGCCTCATAGAATGAATTTGGAAGCTTTCTTTCCTCTTTTATTTTTTGGGTTAGAAAAGAATAGATATTGGGCGCCTGGGTGGCTCAGTTGGTTGAGCGACTGCCTTCGGCCCAGGTCATGATGATCGAGTCCCGCATCGGGCTCCCTGCTCGGCAGGGAGTCTGCTTCTCCCTCTGACCCTCCTGCCTCTCATGCTCTCTGTCTCTCATTCTCTCTCTCTCAAATAAATAAAATCTTTAAAAAAAAAAAATAAAAAAGAAAAGAATAGATATTAACTCTTCTTCAAATATTTAGTAAAAGGGCATCTAGCTGGCTCAATCAATAGAGCATGTGACTCTTGATCTCGAGCCTATAAGTTTGAGCCTCACATTGGGTATGGGGATTACTTAAAAATAAAATCTTTAAAAATAAATAAATAAATGTTTAGTAGAATTCACCTGTGAAGCCATCTGGTCCTAGACTTTTGTGTGTTGGGAGTTTTTTGATTACTGATACAATTTCATTGCTGGTAATTGGTCTGTTCAAATTTTCTATTCCTTCCTGATTCTGTTTTGGGAGATTATATGTTTCTAGAAATTTAGCCATTTTTTTTTAAGTTGCCCAATTTGTTGTCATATAATTTTTCATAATATTCTCTTATGATTGTATTTCTGTGGTGTTGGTTGTTATTTCTCCTCTTTCATATCTGATTTTGTTTATTTGAGTCTTCTCTCTCTCTCTCTCAATGAGCCTGGCTAAAGGTTTATCAATTTTGTTGATCTTTTCAAAGAATCTGCTCCTGGTTTCATGATCTGTTTTATTTTCTTAGTTTCTATTTCATTTATTTCTGCTCTAATCTTTATTATTTCTTTCCTTCTACTGGTTTGGGGTTTTTTTTTGTTTTTTTTTAAAGATTTTATTTATTTATTCATGAGAGACAGAGAGAGAGAGAGAGAGGCAGAGGGAGAAGCAGGCTCCCAAGGAGCAGGGAGCCCGATGCGGGACTCGATCCCAGGTCCCTGGGATCATGACCTGAGCCGAAGGCAGACGCTTAACCATCTGAGCCACCCAGGCGCCCCTGGTTTGGGGTTTTGTTTGTTCTTTTTCTAGTTCCTTTAGGTGTATTGGTTGGTTGTTTATTTGAGATTTTTCTTGCTTCTTGAGGTAGGCCTGTATTACTATAAACTGCCCTCTTAGAACGGCTTTTGCTGCATCCCAAAGGTTTTGGACCATTGTGTTTTCATTTTCATTTGTCTCCATGTATTTTTTTTTATTTCCTCTTTGGTTTCTTGGTTGATCCATTCATTGTTTAGTAGTATGTTATTTAACCTCCACGTATTTGTGTTCTTTCCAGATTTTTTCTTGTGGTTGATTTCTACTTTCATAGTGTTGTGGTCAGAAAAGACGCATGGTATGACTTCAATCTTTTTGAATTTGTTGAAATTTGTTTTGTAGCCTAACACGTGGTCTAGTCTGGAGAATGTTCCATGTGCACTGGAAAAGAATGTATATTCCACTATTTTAGGAAAAAATGTTCTGAATATATCTGTTAGATCCATTTGGTCCAATGTGTCATTCAAAGCCACTGTTTCCTTGTTGCTTTTCCGTCTGGATGATCTATCCATTGATGTAAATGGGCTGTTAAAATCTTCTACTATTATTGTATTATGATTGATTACTTCCTATACGTATTTAGGTGCTCCTATATTGGGTGCATAAATATTTACAATTCTTTTTATCTTCTTTTTGGATTGTTCCCTTTAATATTATGTAGTGTCCTTCTTTGTCTCTTGTTACAGTCTTTGTTTTAAAAATTTATTTTGTCCTATATAAGTATTGTTACCCAGGCTTTCTTTTCACTTCCATTTGCATGATAAATGCTTTTCCATCCCTTCACTTTCAATCTGCATGATTGAAATGAGTCTCTTGTAGGCAGCGTATAGATCAGTCTTACTCTTTCATCCCTTCCATCACCCTATGTCTTTTATTGGAGTATTTAGTCTATTTATATTCAAAGTAATTGTTGATAGGTATGTACTCATTGCCACTTTGTTACTTGTTTTATGGTTATTTTTATCATTCTTCTCTGTTCCTCTCTTCTCTTCTTCTCTCCTCTCATGGTTTACTGGCTTTCTTTAGGGATATACTTGGATTCCTTTCTCTTTATTTTTTGCATACCTATTACCAGTTTTTGACTTGTGGTTAGCATTAAGTTTATATATAACGTCTTATGCATACAGCAGTCCATATTAAGTTGATGGTCACTTAAGTTTGAACCCATTCTAAAAGCATTAAATTTTTGCTCCTCCCCACCCCACACATTTTAGGTATATATTATATTTCACATCCTTTCATTTTGTGAATCCCTTGACTGATTTTTATAGATATGCTTAATTTTACTGCTTTTATGCTTCCTACTTTTCTTACTACTGCTTATGGTCTTTCCTTTCCACTGAGTCCCCATTAACATTTCTTGTAAGGCTAGTTTAGTGGTGATGAATTACTTTATCTCTGGGAAAATCTTTATCTCTCTTTCTCTTCTAAATGATAGTCTTGCTGGATAGAGTACTCTTGGCTACAGGGGTTATTTTCTTTCAACACATTGACTATATCATGTCACTCCCTTTTGAACTGCAAAGTTTCTGCCAAAAAATCAGGAGATAGCCTTATGGGGTTTCCTGTGTATATAATTGTTTTCTTTTCTTCTGTTGCTCTTATTTTTTGTTTTATTATTTTTTTAGTAGGCTCCATGCCCAGCACAGAGCCCAATGCAGGGCTTGAACTCATGACCCTGAGATCAAGACCTGAGCTGAGATCAAGAGTCGGACACTTAGTCAACTGAGCCACCTAGGTGCCCTGAAGATTTTTTTTTTTTCAATTTTTGAGTAATTGCTATACCCAAGGTGGGGTTCAAACTCAGAACACCAAGATCAAGAGTTGCATATTCTACCAACTGTGCCAGTCACGTGCTCTCTTGCTCCTTTTAAAATTCTCTCTTTATCACTGTATTTTTCTATTTTAATTACTATGTATCTTGGTGTGGACCTCCTTGGGTTGATTTTGTTGGGGGCTCTGTGTGCATCCTGGATCTGGATTTCTGTTTCCTTGCCCAGATTCAGGGTTGTTTGTTTTTGTTTTTGTTTTTTTTATTTCTTCAAATATATTTTCTGCCCCCTTTTCTCTTCTAGGATCCCTATAATGTGAATGTTATTGTATTTCATGGTGTCACTGTATTCCCTTAATCTATTTTCACTTTTTATTATTTCATCTCTCCTGTCCAGTTGATTGATTTCCTTTACTCTGTCTTCTAGATCACTGATCCATTCTCCTGCTTCCTTTAGTCTACTATATATTCCCTCTAGTGTATTTTTAATTTCGGTTATTGAGTCCTTTGTCTCTGGTTGGTTCTTTTTCATTTTCTTTTTTTTTTTTTTTTAGGTTTTCACTGAGGTCTTCCACTCTTTTCTCAAGTCCAGTATCTTTATGACCATTACTTTAAATTCTCAGCAGGCATATTACTTATCTCCATTTCATTTAGCTCTCTTGCTGTGATTTTGTCCTGTTCTTCCATTTGGGACACATTCCTCTGTCTCCTCATTTTGTCCAACTCTCTGTGTCTGTTTCTATGTGTTGGGAAAGTTAGCTATATCTCCTGCTCTTGAAAGTAGTGGCCTTGTAAAGAAGTCCTGTAGTGCCCTGCAGTGCAGTGTGCCCTGTTCACCAGAACCTGGTGCCTCAGGGGTATCTCCTATGTGTGTTGTATGTGCCCTACACTTGTGGTTGAACCATATTTGCCTTCAGTCCAGTCATCTGCAATGGCTCTGTTTGCCTACTCAGGGCAGGGTTTGGTGTTGTTAATGGGCCTGCCTGGGGCCTCCTTGGGCTTGAGTTGAGTCAGAGGTGTTTGCCAGAGATGCAGTAGCACCAAACTGCTGGATGCTTTCTCTGTGTTGTCCCTTGAGAAGCTTTCATTGGTGGGTGGGGCCTGAAGTCAGACCAAATGTCTGCCCCCAGCCCACTGCTGGGGCACGGTCAGACTGGTGTGTATGGTTATCTTTTCCTCTCCCCAGGCAGGAGTCACTTTAGAGTGGTCCTGGCCCCTCTAGGGGCTGCTTGCATGCTGCCACACTCCTGGTGCTACTTTGGAAGGACCCCTGCCAAGGGCAGGTCTGCAGGACAATGTGGGGGTGGGGCCCCAGGTGTTAGTAAAGTTTGTGCAGGTGGGCTGTGGTCAGGGACCTGTGGCTGCTTTGAAAAACTTTTGCTGAAGTTGGGTTAGAAGGGGGCAGGGTTTGTGGTATTAGCACAGTTTGTGCCAGTCCACTGTGGTTAGGGACCTTGAGCCACTTTGGAAAATTCCTGCCATGGCCAGGATGGAGGGAGCATGTCCACAGGAGAACACTGGGGTGGGACATGCTGTTAGCAAGCTAGGTAGAGTGTTGGCACTGTGCTAGTTCCCACAAGTGTCTATGGGTCTAGGCTATGGGGAGGGGAAGGGAAACAGCTCCCATCAGCTCTTTTGTTCTTGGAGAAGCCTCCCAAAGATCCCTGCCCCTCCAGCACATGCTCTGAGATTAGTAAGCAAACCTTCCTCCTGTATACTCCATGTGTTTTTCAAACTGCTGCTCCTATGCTATATCTCAGAGGGGCTGTTTGTCATGCTGTCTCTTTAAGGTCAGGAACTCAGTTTCCTATCACCCTTACAGCTCTCCTAGAGCCAAGCCCACTGATTTTTAAAGTTCCAGGTGTTAAAACCCACTGGTTATAAGAACTTGTGAAGTTAACCCCCTCTGGTTTTCAAAGCCAAATGTTATAGGGTTTTTTCTTTCCAGTGTGAGGCCCCTGTGCCTGAGGGTCTGGTGTGGGATATGCTCCACTCCCCTTTCTGTGCCTACAGCATCCCTTGCTCCCAAGAACAGTCACACAGGTCATCTTGGCTCCCAACTGAAGGCAGATTATAGAATTCTACAATTGGAAGAGGCTAGAGAAAGCATTATACAACCACTTTCCAGATGAGAGAATTTAAGCCAGGACCATGCAGTTGGTGAGTAGCAGAATCAAACCAGACCTCAAATGTCCTCACATCCAGCAAAGCACTTCACAATACAATCCCACCTCCCTTGATAATATTAAGTTGCCTAGCAAACAAGATCTTCATAGATGGTGCACAAATAAACTTCCTCTGAATCTGCCCCAAGCAAATAATCACAATTTTGGAATTAGGAAAACCCAGATAATGTAGACATCATTATCCCTCCAAATTGTCTAGGGTGGGACAGTCAACTTGAAAGAAACTTAACACAAGTCTCCCAGGTCTGAGAAACGTAGTAAGAGGTGGGATTTATTATTGCTGTTGTTACTTGAAATTAATAGTGAGAAATGGCATGTTAATCGGCAAGGGAGAGATTATAGCTGTCATTTTTTTCCCTAAAAGGTAAATAGTTAACATGTAAATCATGTCCACAAGAACTTTCTATTTTTTATGGTCCTATCCACCAGTTTGCTCTCTAAGTGAGGTCCCAGGTTTAAAATAGCTCTGAAATAAAAGACTACTCTAGGTATTAAATATTCCATGGAGCAAACCCAATATCCCACTTTTTTTGAGTGCTCTATTATTCTCACTTCTGGGTTGGCAATAAATAGCTTTTTGAAACTGGACCCTCTACAGAAACTAGTCAAAGAAAACAAGAGTAGAGGATAAAATTTAGAAAAGCCTCTCATAGATTTAAACTTCCAAGCACACCAGCAAAACTGATATTTAACAATTTAAGCAGATCTTGTCAATGACTTAAGTTGACTTTAACAAACCCTGCTTCAGCAGAATTGCCACAAAACAGTACACTAAGGAAGGGATCCCAAGGAGAAGAGCCTCTCCTCTAGCCACACACAACGAGCTTACAAAAGCTAACAAACAACAGAAAACAATTCATGCGCTTCTGGAGCCATTTTCTTCAGGGTGGTATGTTTCACTCCTACCCAGCAAAGTGGCAGAAGCCCTGAACATTGCCTTGCACGCTCCTTGTCTTCAGACTGTCCTTTTGCCAAACATCGAATGCCCTTTTTCTGCTATAAGACATATACTGAATTTCCACATTATACTCCCTGACCCTGCGGGACCACAGTACAATATCATAATGTCAAACTGGGTCTGAAAAGAGCTTTGTGTGGGATGAGACAAGAGTCTAAACATAGCAGAGCTGCTGAATCACTTAGGGTATGACCACAAATAGTGCTGTGATCAGCTTCCTAGGTAAAGCTGGTGTCAGAAGTCCCTGGTAAATCTCTGAACTAATTATGGAGGGTGGGAGGCTGACCTTGGAAGCAAGTTGTACTTACACATAGATGAGGAAGCCTAAGGGAAGAAACCCAAGTTGTAAACCCTAATAAATAAAATTTAAAATTCGCTGATTTAGTAAAAGCATGCTATCATATGACAAGATGGTTTTCCTTAGGAGCAGGTGCCTTGCAATTTTTTAAAAAAATATTAAATCTTCAGAGCTTTGCACGATAGATGGCAGCCTGGAAATACGCTGATGTGTCCTGGCAGAATTTCAGACATAATGATTTTTTTTTTCCTTTGTAAACCTTCCATCAGTGGGAAGACAAGCCCTGCCAAAACTGAGGAACCCAAGCTGGAGGCAGTAAGGCTCCACCACTCAGACTGTGGCCAGGTGCCAAGACTTCAAGGCCAAATCGGAAACAACCACGTTGAGTTCATTAAAACGACTGAATGATCAAAGGCGTGCAAGCCTTCACAAAGGCAGAAATTAATCTGTTTAATACTTGGCTAAATTCTCATCTGTTGAAGAAAATTTGAAACGAAATTTATCAAACTCACCCTCTTCCTATGGAAAAAATCCTTTGAATTTCTCAGAGTGTCCAGGAGGTGGCAGACACGTCCTTTGTTTCAGTTCATGGAGACCCACTAGAGTTCCATCCCTAAAAGTAATGTGAATGGGTGTATCTGAGTATAACTACGAATATGAAGTAAATACGCATCTCCAAGAGATCAGGAATTATATTCAGAACTGGGTAGGCTGAACTCTACTTGGCAAACTCTTTTTGAGGGACGAAATGATTCTTATCCCAGGAAATGTTTAAGAATCACTAAACAAAACTTGGCCAGTAATGAAAAGGGCAGGTGAAGAACTACAGCCCAACAATTCAGACCCTGTTCATATACCTCTTGCAGCCTCCCTGAGCCCTAACTCTCCCACCACGCCTACCCCTCATCTCCCTGCCCTTCGGTACTTCTTAAAGACCTGCACACACATTCCTGAGCCATCAGAAACCTGTGGCCTTGCCGCGGAACTGAAGAAGCTGAAAGATGTACAGGGAAATTCCCTCGTGTGACAACTCCTAGCCTCTTTCAACCTGCCTCCTCTGCGAGGTCAACCTACAAAACCAGAGGTTTGGCCACTGCCCTGAACACTATGAATATTAATTCCTATTGCGCAAACCGAAGCTGGTGTAGGTTCTCAGATTCCTCGGTTTCCTGGGAGGAGAACATGTAAAGTATTAATACAGTCCATCAGGAGAAACACAGCTCATTAAAAATACATAGAAATTCATGAAAAGTCTTTCACTGTTTATTTCACGAAGTGAAAACATTTATTCCAACCAGATCAAGGGAGGGGAAAAAAAAAAACCATGTTTTCTATAGCTCCAATTTCACTCACTCGAGTACGAGATGAATCAATAGTAGCTAGGAAGAGCGAAATCAAAGATTTCCTTTTCAACAGTAGTAAGTCCAGTCAAACCCTATTTGATATGGCACTTGACGTGGCTTGTAAAATCTGAAGTTACTAAATTATGTATTTCAATAGTAATCCCTTACAAAATTAATAGGAAGTGCCAAATTAGGACAAATGGCCTCCAATGGGATCCAGATGCTTAACTCTAGACTAGGTAGAAAGTGTGAAAAATTAAGAGCTGCACTGATTTTTTTTTTCTCCCCTGAGTTTGGTGAAGGAGCCAGTTCTTCAAGCATGGAATGTAAACACTTGGGAAGGTAGCCTAAGAGAAGCATGTGTTATGTAGCAGCCTGAGTCCCAGCTGTGTTTATACTAGGAGCCCAAAATATCTGAGCCTGGAAGGAGAAGTGGCAGTGTGAGGAGGGACAGAGGAGCCTGCCGGGGGACACTGATCCCAAGGGGAAAGAGAGAAAATGGGGGGTGTGCTTGTTGATAGAGCACAGTGCCTGTTACTCAGCTTATCGTGTAGCCCCCTTCCCAGACTCACATCTCTATCCCAAGGGGATAGAGAAAACCCAGAAATGTGTCCACATTCTTGGTCCCCTTTGCGGTGATGGCAACAATAAGAGCAGTCTCCTTGGCAGCGTCAGGGCCGACGGCACGACCCTCGGTCTTGGAGGCTGGCGGCATCCACGAAGACATGGTGCCCGAGGAGGGGGGAGGGGCACCCGTGGTACTCTTGCTACTTTTGCCACCGGTGGGAAAGAAACCTCAGCAGTGACTAACGCCACATTACAGGGACCCAGTGTAAGAAGAGGAAAATAACAGACCTCTGTCGTGACCAATAGAACTAGTCCCCGGAGAACTGGTTAGGGTCGGCTGAATAGTCACCCCCTAAGGATTCCCATGTCCTAATTTCCAGAACCTGGGAATATGTTACCTTGCATGGCAAAAGAGACTTTGTAGATGTAGTTAAGTAAAGGATCTTGAGATGGGAAGTTTCTCCTGGATTATTTAGGTGGGCCCCATGTAATCACAGGGGTGCTTATAAGAGAAAGGCAGGAGAGTTGGAATCAGAGGAGATCTGGCAACAGAAGCGGAGGTCAGAGAAAGATTTGAAGGTGCTACACTGCTGACTTTGAAGATGGAGACTGGGGTCCCCAAGCCAAGGAATGCAGGTGGCCTTCAGAAGCCAGGAAAAGGCAAGGAAACAGGTTCTCCCTTAGAGCCTCTGGAGGGAGCCTGGCTCTGCTGACCCGTCTTAGACTTCTGACCTCCGGAACTGTAAGATAATAAATGTATGTGGTTTTCAGCCACTAAGTGTGTGATAATTTGTTACAGCTGCTATAGGAAAATAATACCCTAGTGATACACCCCCCTGAGAGCTTTCAGAATCATTTGTGAGAACCAGGAGGTTCAAATTCCCACAGAACAAGCAGAAGTATAGCCAGAAGTTTTGGGAGCCGTTCTTATTCGTGGTGTGTGTGAGTAGGGGGGTGCAGGTTAGAGCAGGGTAGATGAGGTCCACAGGCCTGCTTTACCCTCCAAGTCTCTCCTTGGCAGGACACTTTCTCTTAATTCTCACCTTGGATCTTCATTCAAATCATCAGCATCTTTTTTTCTGCAACACTCAAAAGAGTTCAAACCAAAACGTGCATTACTTTGCTCTTCCCCCTTTTCTTTCAGAATTTCTGAGAGGCAAGTCAGGCCCCAATCCCCTCAGAGGGTACCACGTATATTCGTAAATGAGTTCCCAAGTCACTTCAAACCCTGAGAACAAATCCCTATCTTTTGGATACAAATAATGTAGCATTTCTCAATCACTTGCTCTAGAATGTAATTCAACCCTTCAAAGCATTCTGCTGAAAAGACATTCTGGAAATGTCTTCAGAGGTTTGCCCTATGACTACAAAGGAACTCCAGCCCACCCACCTAGGGTTCAAGACTCTCTGTCCAGCCAGGTCACCATTAAAGATGGAGGACTATTTTTCAGGGCCCAGAAAAGTATTTGAATTGGCTGTATTCATCCAGGACATTCTGCCAAATAAATCAGTTATTTCTTCCCCAAAATCAAATGTGTCCTAGACCTGAAAAATATATACAGCCTTCCTATTAGTAGTCATTACAGTACATTTTACTAATATCCAACTCTACTGTCTCTGATAAAAATAGAGATGAGGGAACACACAAAGGATTGTAAATAACAAATTATTTTTAAACTTTATTTTATCTATGATACAATGTCTCTTAATCCTTACACAAGAGCTCTGAACAAGAAGGAAAAAAAATGATGAGTTTGTTCAAATTCCTTTTATTATTTTCCCTTACCACTTTTCGGCAGATTTGTCAGAGAATATAAAAAGAAATAACGGTAGGGCAAAAGCAAAATAAACCATTGACCATGATATTCAGAGGCTGGGGATAATCTGCTCCATGGACCATTCCAGCTGGACTTGTCCTCTGAACAAGTGATACAACCTTGGGCAAGTCACACACTTTCTGGACTTCTATCTCTTCAGCGTTCCTCCACAGTACTTCCACATTTGCTTTAATATTAATATCTGCCAGTTAAATTATTTAACATTTATCCTTCACGTTTTTAAGTTTAAACTGAAGGAGAGGAAATGCTCCCCATTTACATGAGAGGGTCAAGCATTCCACTAGGGAAGTGAATACTGAAGTTTGAAGAGCATGGGCCTATAGACTTGTTACCACCCTGCCATCTCTACCACCATAGGTACCCATTTGCTCTACATTCCCATCTTCCTTGCTTGGGTTTGGTTCATTTCATTTTTTCATCTTGTTTCCTTCACCATTTGGAAGTACCCTCTTCTTCCTCTAATTTTCCCACCCTTTGAGGCCAACTTATGTCCACCTCCTTCAGAAAGCCTTCACTGACCACAGATGTCCAAAGAAATCCTTCTCTCCGTCATATTTATGGCACTCACCCTATGTAGCATTCAGTGGAATATAATTATATCCTCCATGTGATGCCTTTTATTATTACTTAACACTTGTATTATTTCTCTTGTTTTTTATGTCTCTGATCTTCCAACTATATCACAAACGTCCTAGAGATCAGAAGTCATGGAAGCTATTGTTTCATATTTCCCACAGCCTCTAGATTTGCACTTTGCACATGAGAAGCACTCACTCATTCACTATTTATCCATTCAACATGTATTTGTTAAACTACGTGCCAATTCATAACTATTGAGGGAATGAGAAGCAAAATGACTCAATCTAAAAACTGAATCATTCCATTTTTAATAACTCAAAATCGATCCTTCTCATTTCAGATTTACTCTTTCTTAACATTAGAGGGAAATATTTCCATTGGCAAACTTAAACTGCAAATATTCTAAATTGGTTTCAAACATGTAATGCCTGTGTATGTTCTTGTAATTACAATTGACGCAAAGTGCTACACGTTAATTAAGTGCCTAAAGAACAGGTTTTGTAGACTTTTAAACCGCAGAAATTACCAAGACTAATAAAGCAAAAATAACACTCCCTACAAGTGCTCAATTGCTAACCTACATGTTAAATGGCAACCTACTTGCTTTTACTTAATCACACTATATCTTTATGGAATATAGGTATATGCTTGCTCAGTTCCTTCAGGGACAATAAAGTAGATGCCCTTGCTCCACCTTGTAACCAGGATTAATGGCTACCTGCCATTCCTCCCATAAATCTCAAGTTTCAAGTATTATAACTGAGCACATGAAAATCATATTAAATCCAGAGTTATCATCAAAATTATTACGCCAGATGCTATTTTAATACATATCAAAGTGGATTACATTCATTAAATAAATTGTGTGCCTAAGGATGAAAGTCTCATTTTTTCCACATAGACTACATAAAACAGGCTCTATATCAAAAATAAACGCATTTACTTCGTTTTATAAACTGCTGCCTTTTGTTAATTCCCCCACATAGAATCTGGCAAATCATTTCACTTTAGATCGTAACTAATGTGAAGGCTTCTGAGTGGTGAGTGTAATTGGAGAACCTTGGTCAAACGCCACCTGGTGGTCAGATAAATATTTTTCCTACCACAGAACTTTGCTGAGAAGGCAAACTATATTATTGGTAATTACTAAAAATAAATCATTATAATCAGTAATACTTTATTAATGCTTAATTCTGTGGAATACTGAGCGACCAGAGGAAATATTCAAATCAGGTTGATATTAGTTCAAAGCTCATCTCTCACTTTTTCGTTACTCATTTTTTTACCTTATTCTCTGGGCCTGTTTTCTCGTCCACGTCATGAAGTTAATTTATGGAATAAGTGAAAACGAGACATAAATGGAATAAAATAATGGCTTGGACATAATATGTATCAGTAAGTGGTACCAACAGTTGCTATTATTACATTTTATCAACAATACCTGCTTGTATTGAATGCCTATTATTATTATTATTATTATTATATGCCAAAAGCATACGTTCTTTGCCTACATTACCTCAGTTAATTCTCACAAGAACCCTATCAAGTTGGCATTATTATCTATCCGTTTAAAAATTAGGAAGCTGGGGGCACCTGGCTGGTTCAGTTGGAAGAGCACGTGACTGGATCTCAGAGTCGTGAGTTCTGAGCCCCACATTGGGCATAGAGATTACTTACATACATATGTACATACATACATACATAAATCTTTGAAAAAAATAAAATACATTAGGAAGCTAACAATAATAAAGCTAAATGACCGGCTCAGGATCGCATAGTAGGTAACAGCCAGGATTCAAACTTGACTGAGGGATGCCAAGGCCATGATTTTTATCACTATGCTATATTGCTATCATTATCATGAATAATGATAATGATAATGATGGTAAAAAGTATTTCATGGGATTCTCCTAATAAAAAATACCCTTCCCTTGCACAAAGGTCATTTGAAATTTCATGAGAACATTTCTGTGTTTTTCTCCCAGTATACAAAACGCCTGAGGAAATGCTACCCTTGCTGTTTTATATAGAGGACGCCAACTCTATTTCTCTGACAAACATTATTACCTCCCAATATCTGCTCCCAGGAGGATAACTGAGATGTCTCATACACTTTTCTATTAGAATTTTTTTAGAAATAGAATTCCTTTAGGTAAGCATTTGTTTTCAAGCCAGGAACAACCCAGAGGAGCTCAATATTCTGCACACTATTTGCAACCTTGTTATTAAAATAAAATATAAATATAGTAAGATAAAAATTTTAAAGATATTACATATAACATTTTATTACAAAAATAATATATGTCCATTGTTATAATTTTAGGAAATTATAAATAATCAAAAAGAAAAGATAAGCACTGACCATAATCATACCACTCCTGTATTAGGGAGCATTGTTAATATTCATGCCATATGTCCCTTAGTCCTTCTTTTCTCTGTGCAAATACATTTTTAAAATGGGATCATGCTATTGTTTTAGACCTAACTTTTCATTTAATATCAATCGATAATGACTTGCTCTGCCATATTTGGCCACCTACCTGTCTCCATCTTTCCAGTCCAGAAAACATTGTTATTCAGATGACTTAGAAGCCCCATAAGCATTTTAAATTAGAAACTGAATAATTCTGGGGCACCTGGGTGGCTCAGTCATTAAGCATCTGCCTTTGGCTCAGGTCATGATCTCAGGGTCCTGGGATCGAGCCCCATATCGGGCTCCCTGCTCAGCAGGAAGCCTGCTTCTCCCTCTCCCACTCCCCCTGCTGTGTTCCCTCTCTCGCTGTGTCTCTCTGTCAAATAAATAAATAAAATCTTTAAAAAAAAAAAAAACTGAATAATTCTATAAGTGAAGGCACAGACTGAAAACATGAAAACCAACCTCAACTTTGCTATAAACAACTTTCTTCCTTGTGTTTAAAACATACCTTTATTCCAACGAACATTTATTCATTTAATTAAAACATAAATTAAATACCAGTTGTGAAGAAGGTCCTGTGCCAGGCACTTAGGGGACACCAGCATGAATCAGATACATTGTTGCAGCATGTTTTGGGGAACAAGATGCCATACTATGGACTTGAATATCAAAGGAGTTCTTTCTGGGGGGAGGCTGAGATATAAATGTTTCAGGTCTCCGGAGGTAAGGGTAGACCTCTCCTTCCCCATATCTGTTACATTCTCCAGTTTTTATGGAGGCTGAGGAGCTTCCTGAAGGAAAAGTTAAAAACTGCAAGTGGGGTTTTGAAATACATAAACATGTGGGAACCAAGAAGTAGGGCAGGGAAATCCAATAGAGTCAAATTGAAAAGGGTTCAATTTCAGGGCTTCTGAAAGAAAATCATCCTAAAGGAAGCCAGACTCTACCACAGGGCAAACATGGGGCAGGGGTGGGGGGACTGCTTCCAAGATACAGAAATGGCAGAATACTGTCTCTTGAACCTGCCCTCACAATCCCATGGCTGTGTGAGGTTACATCTGAGTGTGTGAGACTTAGAGCTCTCATCAGATTCTGCAGCAATCGGGGCCCAGCCACTTCTTGCAAGACCCATCTAACAGAATATGACACTGCAGGGAGATAGAATGTGGCCCTGCTCTTAGCAGGGTGAGAACCATCACAGCACTGAACAAATGGACAGCCCTAATGGCTGGGATCGCTGGTAAACCTCTGCGCCCCAGAGAGCACCAGTAACAGCAGCTGTGGTGGCAGCAACTAGTTCTGAGGGGCAAAAACAGGGGTAGCCACGGGATGAGTAAATGTAGGACACAGTCCTGGGGATACAGGAGAATACAGGTAGACAGAGGGCATGCAGGCATGCAGGTGGAGGCTAATGAGCTTGTTCACGCATTGCAAATGCAAATGCCTGTGGCCGAACTAGTATCCCAAATGGTCGATGTGGACTGAGTGTTGCCTGAGGGGACCTGGCACATGCCTGTCCTGTCCAGCAAGGGCCACTGCTCTTCAGCCTCAGCCGATGAAGGCTGTGCCAGCCCATAGGAAATGCTGGCCTTATCAGCAACAACAACAGGTAGCAGGAACTTGGACAAGGCTGAAATGAGAGAAGTGTTGACATGGAAACTATGGAGCCGGACTAAATAGTTCTCATGATAACCCAAAGCCATAGCCAAGGAAATGGGGTAAAGCACCAATTTTCAATGAAGAGGCAAGAAACAGCCAATCAGCTCAGCCACTTGCTGTGTTGAGATATTCACCAGTGTCTCTTCCCAACCTTATTATTGTCTTGTGACCATCGCAGAAGGGTCATGAGCCATGAGACCTTCATGGGCCCAGTGGAAAGTGGAACTAGAGGGTAAAGATATCACTCTTGGTTTTTGAGTACAAAGGACAGAGCAAGTAGCCAGTGGGGAAGGTAAGGGCAGGTGACCTGCAGGAGAGCAGTTGGGAGGAGCAGTTGAAGCCACGCCCACCACTGGAAAACGAAGGTGGGCTTAAGGCCAAGTATGGGCAATGTGTGACACTTACCTTCATATGGTATAAAATGAGGGAATAACTAAACACCCGCATGCAAGAAATCTGATTTTGGGTCCCAAATTCCAAGCCTTCAAGTCACTGATTGATATCTTAAGTTTAGTATCTCCAACTATAACTATGTAATGGGATATTGGCTTCAGTCCCCACCAAGAGCTTCATGACATATGCTTTTCCTAACAAGCCAGGAGTTGCCTATCAAGGTCCTGGGGCTAGGGGATAAGTGATGAGAAATGGGATGACCTCGGCATAGGCCGTGACCGGAGCACAGAGAGGGCAGCTCATTTTGGTGTGCTCCATCTGGGTGCAAGGCCTGCTGGCTAAACTGAAGAAGGGCAGGAACAAAAATGACAAAGGTAGGTATGACCTTCTTGGGTATGATCCAGAGGTCTGAATAACTTGGCACACAGTTTATAGCTAATGGCATTGGAAATTATCCAAACTCTCCTGGAATTCAATTTAGTAAATCATGAATACGTCCCCTAGTGCTCAGCTGTGCAGCCCTCGTGGATTAATGCAATGGTCAGCAGCTCAGTAGGGTGGGCACAATGGGACAAGATCACAGCAGGATTTTCTACTTCCTTTTGTCCATGCCACTATGTTCTATTTTTCTGTCATGTCCAATTTTGTCCTCCCAAGTTTTTGAATCCTATCAATGATTGTTTTCTAGAAGAATAAACAAACCTATGACTATTTTTAATGGCTAAAAGGCACACTGAACATTATAGCAACTCCAGGAACATAAGTCTCAGAGGGATGTGGGGTCATGAACCAGACCTAACCATATTGACCATAGAGAATGCCAATCAGTTAAGACATTAGGCAAATAAACCTCTAATTAACATCAATTGTAAGCAATAAATTGATATGTCAGGAAGTTATCTACATAGAGATCATGGTGTGATGACCTCATATGGTTCAGATTTAGTCAGCATTCCCATTTCTAAGCATGCATCTGATGTTAAAAAGTATCAGATATCATAGCAATGATCAGTCCATTGGTCTAGTAATTTTCCCCCAAGGAATTTATCTTGAGAAAATGACCCAGATGGAAGAAAAAGTAACAGGCACAAAAATGTTCTTTGAAAACAACAGAATGTATAAATAAATTCTAATACATCCACGCAAATGATCATTATGATTTTATTGTAAGCAAAAACGCTTGTGATATAATGTTAATCTTAAAAAAGAAAGATTTGGGGCGCCTGGGTGGCTCAGTCTGTTAAGTGTCCGACTCTTGATTTGGGCTCAGGTTGTGATCTCAGGGTTGTGAAATCTAGCCCTGTGTCGGCTCCAAATTGGGCTCCAAATCAGGCTCCGAATCAGGCTGGAAGTCAGGCTCTGTGCTCAGTGGGGAGTCTGCTTCTCTCTCTCCCTTCCCCCCACCCCGCCCCTGCTCACTTTCTCTCTCTCTCTCTCTCAGATAAATAAATCTTAAAAAAAAAAAAAAAAAGAAAGATTAATTACATGTATACTAAAACTGCAACATGTAAAAGATATCCAGGAGAATGAAGATGGGAATATGCAAAAATAATAATGAGGTATATTTCTACCTTTTTAAGGATGTTTCCACATTAATAACATTGTAAAAAGAAGGAGGAAAGATAACAAATGAATGAACACACTGTCCTGAACCCAAGTCAATGATTAAGGATTTCAAATCACAATGCAGTGATTTTTTTTTTTAATTTTCCTGATTTTTCTATGATACTATACAAATAGTCTCATAATAGACCTCTCTTTCTTTTGCAAATTAGAAAAGAAAGTAATGATTTTGTAGTTTCAATCATGAATAGAGAAATGCAGTATCACACAGTGAGTGGTTAAGAGCTTGGGAACTGGGTTATAACAGCCTGAATCCTGGCTAGTCACTCTGAGCAAGTACTCAATTTATTTCAGGCTTCAGTTTCCTTACATGTAAGGTGGAAATAATTTATAGCACCTACCACCTGTGATTGTTATGAGGAATAAGTAAAACAGTGCATATGAAGTATTCCACACAGTGCCTGGAAAATCATAAGAGTTAGTAAAATTAGCTGCTATGATGTTGATTGATAATGATGAAGAGATCAAAATGTGTACGAGGAGGACCAAGGGGGAAGAAGTCATTCCTGTAAGATCCAGTTGCCCAAAGAATGACAGTGAGGAAGCATGTTTCCAAGTCTATAAATGAGTATCTTGTCCCAGATGATATTTAAATCTTATAACATTAGAGCAGGTCATGGTCATCATGCCTAGATGGGTGTCCCAACACCTCAGAGCCTCTTGCAGATTTGATGATGTGTTTCAAATTAAATATATGCCTAATCTTTGACATAGCAGCTCCCCTCCTAACTGTACACCCTAGTAAGAAACTGTCCTACATTATGTCAGAAAGACATGAACAAGAGTGTTCATAGAAGTATTGTCTGATAACAAAAAATTAAAAGCAACCTACATGTCACAAAAGGAGATTTTATGGTGTGTTTAAACAAGGGATCACTACATTGCAGTGAAAACTAATGAACTGGAGCTACTTCTATTAAGCTGGATAAATATTGCAAATATAAATTTGAAGGGGAAAACAAGTTGCAGATAGATATAAACATTACAATACCATTTATATTAAACTTTTAAATGTGCAAAAATAATACTATTTTGTTTATGAATATGGACAAGCCATGTTGCTTAGGGTACACACATTATGTAGTAAAGGATAAAAATATGCATAGGCATGGAGAAAGTTAAATGTAACATAGTGACTCCCACTGGAGAAAGAACAGAAGAAAGAGGAGCGCACAAGGGCTTCAGTCGTATCTGTGATGTTGTATTTCATCATAAGAAAAGCAATCTGAAGCAAGTATCATAAAATATTAAGATTGACAAAGCTGGTTGGTAGATAGATACTCATTCTATTGTCCTCTCTTCTCTTCTGTATCCCAGTGTGTGCCAAGCATGAGCCAGTGGAAGTGGTCTGTTATGGGTACAGTCAACATTGGGGATATATCTTCTGGGAAAAATTTTAAAACAATAATAAGACACACTAGAAGTTCTGTTTTTTAATTGCCTTGAGCTGGCAATTCCCACATAAGCAGTGATAGAAGACTCCTCCCAGGTAAGCAAACAGCTCCCACCACCCCCACTCGGTGAGCTTCTTGCTATATCTTAAAACACAAAGACATTTTGTGTCCATTACCTAGTAAAAGATACTAGAATTCCGTTGCTAAATCAGGGCTTTTCTCCAAAAACCAGAGCCATAATTACAGCATTAAAAATAAACATTGTATAGGGGCGCCTGGGTGGCTCAGTCGTTAAGTGCCTGCCTTGGGCTCAGGTCATGATCCCAGGGTCCTGGGATCGAGCCCCACATCGGGCTCCCTGCTCAGCAGGAGGCCTGCTTCTGCCTCTCCCACTCCCCCTGCTTGTGTTTCCTCTCTCAGTGTGTTTCTCTCTGTCAAATAAAGAAATAAAATCTTTAAATATATATATATATATATATATATATATATATACACACATTGTATATTCCATTAATTATGATCCTCAAGATTGTGTGTAAGAAAATGTTATTTGGCAGCAAGAGGCCACTTTCTGAAATTTTAGTTTAAAATATAAGAGTTCAAGAAACTAATTTAGATAAAATGTACAGAGACCAGCTGAAGGAAACATTAAATTGCCTTAAAGGGAAGTGTCTATAACTGTGGTATTTAACTTTTGACCCATTCTGAATGTAGGATACCCTCCCTAAGTGCAAGGAGAGTTTTCCTCAAAATGTTTTCTGAAAATTTCATTTAAAGATCTTGAGTCTTTTTAACTTCAAGGTTGTTTAAAAAAAGACCACAGGCCCAAAATGGCATCACTTAGGCCAAGTCACCAAGCAGAGGCTTAATACCTAATTGCAGTTTCAACCTCCCTTAGAAATGTAGTCTTAACCCATCAGTCAGGAATTTTCTGATCTACACCAGTGCGGTAATCTGTCACAGGGTCCTTCCATCACCCCCCAAAAGATGGGGTAGTGCACCATAAGGCCCCCTGCCCTTCTACCTATCGGAAGGGGATCTTGCCTGGAACAATCAATCTTTTCTTCTCTTTTGCTAAAAACTTTCTTGCTCCACCCTCCTTCCTAAAAAATCTTCCATTTTGTACAACTTCTCAGAACTCCTCTCAGTTTGCCCGATGGGAATGCAAATTCATGAATCATTTAATAAAGCCAAATTAGATCTTTAAATTTATTCAGTTGAATTTTGTTTTTTAACAGATTAGGCAGCAGTGGTGAGATCCAAAGCATTCAGGGACAATGAGAAACGGAGGACCACACCCTTCGAACCCTTTTGAGATCACTGCCTTTCTCACTATTTCCAAAGGCTGCTGGTAAGTGCCTCTAGGTTTGAATTTTGCTCTTTTTGCATACGAACGACAGATTTAAGCATACAAATGACAGATCTACTTTGTTTTCCAGTCCAAGGTTAATGGGTTAGCCTGAGCTGACAGGAGACTCTAACATAGAGCCCCAGTTCTTAGCCCTTGGTTCAGCCCACAATGCCACATTGGAATCTCTTCCCTGGGTAAGGTCTGCAGTCCCCATTTAGTGGGGTATGCTGGTTTAGTCCTTTCCCCATTTCCAGAATGTACTCTGTATTCATGGAGTTTGCCGGTTGAGTGTGCATTGGGAATCGCTGGTGGTATACACTGCCTTTTCTTGTCCAGTCCACAGTGACATGTGTCAGTTACTGCTGGTGTGTCAAGGTGCATATGTTTGTCTTTTGTGTAAAAGACTTAGCTAATGGGATTCTTCAATTCTAAAGAGTTAAGCACTCCATCTTTCAGTACACTTCCTTATTTTATTTCTAAGAACTATGGTCCTGGAAGCTATAAAAATCTACAAGCTTTTTTTCATGTCCTAAAGAATTTGGCTCGGTAACCATCAGGTGGGTAAAGACTGTAAGACCGATGTAACACCTATTGCTCCCCTCTATCGGCCTTTGAGTACTCATTCTACTAATCCTCTGTCTAAATTGTTTCCGCTCTGAAAAGATTACCTAAACATAAGTAAAACTCCAGCCTTACAGACACCCCCATATCTACCTTCAAAGGAGGGCCCCCATGTGGGCCCCTTCCAGAGTTGATGACACTAAGAGATTTTGTGGTAAACTGCTACATTATTCCTTTAAACAGCCAGAGGGAAACTCTAGTAGATACCAGAGCCTACAGTGGAAATCCTGGCAAAACTGACAGAAGCCTGAGAAAGGTAATTCTTACCATCATCAGTTTTTCTGAATCTGTCTGTAGTGCCCAATCAAGAGAGGAAAATAAAATTTCACATTGTTCTTTCCTTTCCAAATCCAAATCCATTGTTTATTGATCCTTTTCTTTCCAGGGATAGCTATTGCCTTCTTCTTTGTCTCATTTTGCATTAACTGGGCTTGGCTTTCCCCCTACCTGGGAGCCTACCTGGGATGTGCAGGTTGTTGGTTCTTTGTTTTGACTATCTTTGGGAGTGACTGATCTCGGGAAGAGTGTGTCTTGTTCCTCTTACACCCAAGGGTAGTTATTTAATACTGTCAGAAAAACCTGCTGTTTGTCCTGCCTGAAAACTGACAAGATTTTTTTTTAATCTCTGTAGTCAAAAGTTGGCCAGATTAGAAGCTGATATTCAGAAACTGATCATTGTTTTTAAGACTTTCACCTCTCAATTAAAATTAGAGCTAGGTACCAGAGGGAAAAAAGCAGGTTGAAGATGGTGTGGTTGGATGGGTAGATCAACCTATGATGTCGTTGAAGTTGCAGCCATTCCTCAAGAGACTAAAAGCAACTGTCCTTATCTTACAAATCTTTGCAAAACTTGAAATACAGCCGGCCTCTGAAAGGATTCAAAGTCTTCCAACCTATCCTTCTCATCAATCCCCAAACCTCCCCCATTTATCTCAAAGGTCTTATAACCACTCTGGGAACTTTTGCCTCCATCATCCTCTATTCCTAAGACTGAAGAAAAACAAAAGGAAAAAAAAGAAGCTTTAAAAAAATACAAACAGCTATAGAGGCACCTTGTCTCAAAATCTAGCCCACAGCTTCCATCACGTTACTTGTCAAGGATAAATACAAATCTCAAGCATCTTCTCCACAAATATTAGTTAAAAAAAAAAAAAGCTTTAGCAATCTGAGCAGGTAAACTTAATTTATCCCATCTGCCAGAAAAACAGTTTGCATCCAGTCATTCTTTTATAAACGAGTGAGTTCTGCTTTATCATACTCATCTCATGGACAAAAATTTTATAACAATAACCATAAGGTTTCCATTTGCATCTATCTCTATGTTCATATGTGTTGTAGATGTGTGGTGTTTTCTACTTCAGGGTGGTATTGCCAAAATTAAATTGTAAAGAGAGCTCATTTAATTGGTTTAAGGAAAATTAAGTACTTATATAAGTTAAATTCTCAGAAACATAATAGAAACGAACCCAAATAAGTTTCAAGTTCATGTGCTCTAGGATTAATCTTTAATAAATCAAAGCCAGTTGAAATTTGTTGGTTTAAGTAAAACAGGCATGTTTTTAGAGTTGTCAGCATTAAATATGATACTTTTATGTTACCTAGGTTTACTGAAAGTCAAATAAGTTCTGTTACAGAATTTGTCAGCAAGAAAGATAACTTAAAGATGATGGTTAGTTGTTTGATGTCTTGTGAAATTTTCATGACTAATCTAAACATAGTTATCAAGAAGAGAATTAAATAGATGTAAGTAAGATAAAAGTTTACAAATAAACTTTTCAGCAATATTCATGTCTATATAAATAGTTTCCCCAAATCTTTTTTGGTAACTAAAAACCTTAGAGTTTTGTTAAATTAAATTACATAATGGATGGTCATTGAATATCTAGATCCTTTCCAAATTAGATAAAATACTGAAACATAAATTACTGAACATAAGTTTATCTACTTTTGGCTTCTTATTACAGAAAAAGTAAAAAATACTTGGATGTGTTAGTGCTATATTGGAAAATTGAAAAAGGCATATGCTTCTAGAAATCATGAAATGTACTCATTAATGGGCATATTTAAAGAATGCAGGTATATCAGACAGTTCATAATTGTTCACTTCTTAGTTTTCATTAGAAAGTAAGGTTCCCAAGGGTTAAGAAGTCTAATTAATATATGTAATTAAAGGGGTGCCTGGGTGGCTCAGTCGTTAAGCATCTGTCTTTAGCTCAGGTCATGATCCCGGGGTCCTGAGATAAAGCCCCACATTGGGCTCCCTGCTCTGCGGGAAGCCTCCTTCTCCCTCTACCCCCCTCCCCCCTCCGCTTGTGTTCCCTCTCTCACTGTGTCTCTCTCTGTCAGATAAATAAATAAAATCTTTAAAAATATATATATGTGTAATTAAAGCCACTAGAAATAATAAGAGAAATATCTCTGTATGCCAGGAAAGTAGGATGTGTTTTCAGTAAGAGAAAGTATGAGAAATGCAGATGCATTTTTTGTTGAGGGAAAGAATAATTTTGTCCTAAAGTGAGGCTGGTTGTTTAAAGAGGAAAAACATAGGGGGAGCCTGGGTGGCTCACTAGGTTGAGCACCTGGCTCTTGATTTCTGTTCAAGTCATGATCTCAGGGTCCTGGTATCATATGGAGCCCAGTTGGGCTCCCCACACAGCAGGGGTCTGCTTCTCTCCCTCTGCTCATATGTGTGCGCTCTCTCCCTCTCTTACTTAAAAAAAAAATAAAGAGGAAAAACATAGGACAAAATCAGAATGTAGAAAAGAAAGTTGTAGGAGGTTTGTGGAAAGGAATCTTTGAAAAGGAATTTTAATGTGTGGTCAAGCTGGCTAAGATTAGAATGAATTTATTTAAGAATGAGTTCTTTTTTTTTTTTTAAACATTTTATTTATTTATTTGACAGAGACACAGCGAGAGAGAGAGAACACAAGCAGGGAGAGTGGGAGAGGGAGAAGCAGGCTTCCTGCTGAGCAGGGAGCCCGATGCGGGGCTCGATCCCAGAAGCCTGGGATCGTGACCTGAGCCGAAGGCAGACGCTTAACGACTGAGCCACCCAGGTGCCCCAAGAATGAGTTCTAATATAAAAAGTGAGCTGGTGCAAAATTAGAATTTGGTTTTCTCTCTGTTAAAAGGACAAGGTTTTCGCAGACTTTTGGTTTGCTTTTAATAAGATTGTGGAAGTCTTTTTAACTTTTAGGTATTAAATTTCATAATGATCTGTGATACTATTTAGGCAAGTGCTATAAAACCTTTTTTTATAAATTTTTTTTACTTTTATTTTTTTACTATGTTTAGTTAGTGTGATACATAATTAGTTTTTGATATAGTGTTCAGTGATTCGTTAGTTACGTATAACACCCAGTGCTCATCACAGTATATGCCCTCCGCAATACCCATCACCCTGTTACCCCCTCCCCCCACCCCCCTCCCTTCTGAAACCCTCAGATTGTTTCCCAGGGTCCATAGTCTCTCATGGTTCATCTCCCTCTCTGATTGCTCCCCCTTTGGATTTCCCTCCCTTCCCCTATGGTCTTCCGTGCTATTGCTTATGTTCCACATATGAGTGAAACCATATGATAATTGTCTTTCTCTGCTTGACTTACTTCACTTAACATAATCCCTTCCAGTTCCACCCATGTCGACACAAATGGTGGGTATTCATTGTTTCTGATGGCTGAATAACATTCCATTGTATATATGGACCACATCTTCTTTATCCATTCATCTGTGGAAGGGCATCTCGGCTCCTTCCACAGTTTGGCTATTGTGGACATTGCCGCTATGAACATTGGGGTCCATGTGCCCCTTCTTTTCACTACATCTATATCTTTGGGGTAAATACCTAGTAGTGCAGTTGCTGGGACATAGGATAGCTCTATTCTTAACATCTTGAGGAACCTCCATACTGTTTTCCAGAGTGGCTGTACCAGCTTGCATTCCCACCAACAGTGTAAGAGGGTAAAACCTTTTTTTAATATTTTTGACAAACTTCCCAAAATCAAATTGCAAATGAAACCTTTTTGACCTGGAATATTTCAAGGGATTTGTTAAACTAATGAGGTTCATTTGATATGTAAATTACATGGGAAATATTGTCAAATAAGTAATAATAAGCTTTCTTTATACTGTAAGATTGTGGCATGTGTGGATGAAGTCCAATCTGCCTTTGCAAAAAAGTCCGTTCATTGCCAGACTTTCACCATCCTGAGGTCCTTTTAACATGACAATGGTCTACTCCTGCACTGGAAATTAAGGTGGGTAAACAAAAGGAATGTCATACGGGATTTCTTATATCTCAATCCTAGTCAATGCTATTTCACTATCCTGAAATAACCCTTCTTTTCTCTGTCAAAAAGTCATGTTATTTTGATCTTATATATCCTTCAAGTTCCAATTATATACCAATATCTGCTTTTAAAAAATACATTCACTTGGGCAGCTGGCTGGCTCAGTCGGTAGAGCATGTAACTCTTGATCTCAGGGTCTTGAGTTTGAACCCCATGTTGGGCATGGAGCCTACTTAAAAGGAATAAATTAAAAAAAAATACAACAAAATAATACATTTACTTATTATACTAGGAATTCATTTGTATTAGCCCAAGCAATCTTTGTCTATAAGTGCTACTTCTATACAAGGAATTTTGTGGTCTTTACTTAAGAGTATGCAAAGCCCTTTCTTTATGTACACTTGACTTTGCTAAAAACAGAAACCTACCTTCCTTCCTTTCTTTCTTTCTTTCTTTCTTTCTTTCTTTCTTTCTTTCTTTCTTTCTTTCTTTCTTTTTTCTTTCTTTCTTTCACAGAGAGGGAAGACAAGCTTTAACCAGTACACCCAAGTGATCATAAATTTCAAATTACCATGTGACTTCATTATGCCAATTTACTATGCATAATTTAGCCTTCCACAAACGAATGCGTGAATAAAATCAAGTCTTTGATCTTCCATTTTGTATCAAATATATTCTCTCTGAAACATGCTGTCAAGATAAGAAAGTTTAGTGCTAATTTCCTTAAAAAATACTAAATACACTTTCATATATGGCTACTTTGAAAAGATTATTCTTAATAAAAACCCTTTAAACACCTGGGTGGGGGTAGAATAGTCAGGGCTATGGGAAACCCAAGATGGCTGCTTTGTTCTTCCTATTCCCTGAGGAACTCCATTTTTCTGGTTTTACATTCCTTCACCCACCACAGGGCATTTAAGATGACTCAAATTATTAATAGACATTGGTGGGGAAACTTCTATAAAATTGCAAAAACAGTTTACCAACAATGTCTGACCTGTCAGGTCCATAATCCTAGAAAAACAATTTTTGTCCCTAGAGGCAAAAACCTCCTCCCTCTGGACCCCTTGAACACCTGAGGCTGGACTTTATTTAATTGACACTTAGCAGGGGTTACCAATATGTTCTTGTTGTTGTATGTGTGTTTTCCAGATAGGTTGAAACCTTCCCCTGCCTCCAGGCTGATGATGACCTTATGTGGCGAGATGGGATAATGCTGAATTCATGAATCATTTAATCAAGCCGATTAGATATCATGAAAACATGATATATCAAAACTTGTAGAATACAGTTAACACAGTGCTAAGCAGAAAATTTATAGCTCTAAACACATTTAGGAGAAAAGAAGGAAGGTTGAATATCTGTGATATAACTTCTAAATCAAGAAAAAAAATAGCAAATTAAACCCAAACAAAGTAGAAAAAAGAAAATAATAAAAAAAGAGCAAAACAGTGAAGGAGAAAGCATATATGTAATGAGACTATTAATAAAGAGAAAAGTTAGGTCTTTGAAAAGATTAATCAGGGGCACCTGGGTGGCTCAGTCGTTAAGCATCTGCCTTCGGCTCAGGTCATGGTCCCAGAGTCCTGTGACCGAGCCCGACATCGGGCTCTCTGCTCAGCGGGAAGCCTGCTTCTCCCTCTCCCGCTCCCCCTGCTTGTGTTCCCTCTTTCGCTGTGTCTCTCTCTGTCAAATAAATAAATAAAATCTTTAAAAAAATATATTAATCAAATTGATAAACTTTTAGCAAGACTGATCAAGTAAAGAAAAAACACAAATTACCAATAAAGCAAATGAAAAGGGAAACATCACTATTAAATCTACAAACACTTGGGTGCCTGGCTGGCTCAGTTAGAAAAGCATGTGACTCTCAATCTTGGGGTCATGAGTTCGAGCCCCACATTGGGTGTAGAGATTACTTAAAATAAATAAACTTTTAGGGGCGCCTGGGTGGCTCAGTTGGTTAAGTGACTGCCTTCGGCTCGGGTCATGATCCTGGAGTCCCTGGATCGAGTCCCGCATCGGGCTCCCTGCTCGGCAGGGAGTCTGCTTCTCCCTCTGCCCCTCCCCCCTCTCATGTGCTCTCTCTCATTCTCTCTCTCTCTCTCAAATAAAAAAAAAAAAAAATCTTAAAAAAAAAAGTTATAATAAACTTTTAAAAAACTCCATACACACTAAAAAGATAGAAGCTTTTCTAAACAATTGATGTCAATAATCAAATAATAATTTTATCTGAAAAATCAGGTGAAATGGACAAATTCCCTGAAAAATACAACTTACAAAAGTTGACACAAAAAGAAATAAAAAATCTGAATGGCCCTGTATCTACTCAAGAAATTGAATCCATAATTAAAGCTCTTCCAACAAAGAAACTGCAAGATTCAAGAGCTCTGCTAGTGAATTGTCCAAATATGCCCAGAGCTCCACACAATCGTGTCACATCCTCTCCCCTCCTTCCACTTTAATGCTCAGATTCTCACCATCATGTTCTGTTTTGAGACCAATGCCATCATTCCCAATACCCGTGTTTATGTTTGTCACCACCTGAAGCCTAAGATTATCTCCTATCACCCTCATCTCCACACAGCTCTGCACATCCCTTAATTGAATTCCATTTCCCACCCTTCTCTGACTTCCCCAAACCTTCAAACGTGCCCTTTGGAACCCAGTCCACCATCAACTGAACCACCAATAAACACCTCTTCTCTGAATACTCCCTTCACCTTGTTGCTCTAATTGAAACTGGCTCTTTCCTAAGAATACCTTGTTCCCTTTATCCCCCTCAAAGGGTGGTTGTTTTCATTTCCCACAGCCCTTGTACCTGAGTCTGGAGTATAGATGGAACACTAACTACAATGGAGCTTAGATAGTTTAAATCTATACTGGGGTGTAGGCAATGGAGCACTGCCTGCTCCTCAGTGCTACTTCTATAACATTATCCTTACTTTCTTCCTAAAAAAAAAAAAATCTTGTCTTGAAAATTACGCCCTCAGATTTCACTACTCTCTGTTCCTCATTGTTGTAGCCATCACAGACCCCTGGATCTTCCCTCACATGCCTTGAAGGATATTGGTACCTGGTCACTATCAATTTTTCCTATACTATTCTTGACATGTTACTTGGCAATTTCAATATCTATGTTAATAATTCTTCCGATTGCTAGCTTTTCAATTTCTTAGCTTATACTTCCCAATCTTGTTTTCCACTCTACCCCAGTCACATACTCTCAGGACATATCCTAGACTATGTTTTTATCCGTAACTGCACGGCTTCACTTCCCCCCTTACCTAGCTTGGTGCCATGGACCATTATTTAAATCACCCCCTATCATACACCCTCAACCACCTTGTCTCTCTTTTCCTCCTACTGTATTAGTCAGGGTTCTCCAGAGAAACAGAGCCAATAGGATATGTATAGAGGTATATATAAAAAGAGATTTATTATAAGAATTGGCTTGTGCAGTTATAGAAGCCAACGAGTTCCACAATCTACCATCTGCAGGTTGAACAACTATGGCAACTGGTGGTGTAATTCAATTCAAATCCAAAGGCCTGAGAATCGGGGTCTGATGGCATAAGTCCCCATCTGAGTCCAAAAGCCCAAGAACTAGGAGCATTGATGTCTGAGGGCAGGAAAAGATGGGTGTCTCAGCTCAAGCAGAAAGAGAATGAATTCAACCTTTACCTGCCTTTTTGTTCTATTCAGACCTTCAACAGATTGGGTGATGCTTACTTATATTGGGGTTCAAAATTCATATGCTAGTCTTTTCTAGAAACATCCTCACAAATACACCCAGAAATGTTTTACCAGCTGTCTGTGTATCCTTAGACCAGTCAAGTTGACACATAAAATTAACCATCACATTTAGTAAAATCCAGGTGTAAATATATCCAACTCCCTACCCACTGTACCTCTAACTGAATGTGCGTGGAGAAAAGCACAGAAATATGTTGACTAGTCTCAATTTAAATTCTTGTCTATGGCTATACCACCCTGAATACGCCTGATCCCATCTGATCTCAGAGGGTAAGCAGGGTCAGGCCTGGTTTGTACTTGGATGGGAGACTGCTTGGGAATGCTAAGTGCTGTAGACTGTTAAAAAGAAGAAGAAATTCCTAATACCTAACCTCAAGTAGGCCATTGGTGCTTCTGGAGAACCCTACTGCACTTCCTACTCGAGTGGTCACACCTTCTCCTCTTTAACTTCCTTCCTTCTCTGCTGGACTCAGTCCCAGGACCCTGGGATCATGACCTGAGCCGAAGGCAGACGCATAACCGACTGAGCCACTCAGGTGCCCCTCCGTGAGAAACTCTACTGTGAGAACTTCCATATGATTTCATCACCACATCTCTCCTGACTCTGACTTTCCTCCTATTCTGCAGGGGGATTATACATGGTCCTTGCTAGATAACCCTTAGCTCCCAGCTAACTTTTGCACCAGTTCAAATCCCCTTTCACTCACCTAAGGACATCAAATAGGGAAATGTCTCCTCTTGCTTTTTACATCATCAAATGTTTCCTCCTTACTAGATCACTCCCATAAATATGCTATAATATTTCCCATTATAAAAAGAAAAATGTGGCCCCACTTCCCCCTCTAGTTACACTTCATACTATGCTCTCTGTTTCATGAAAACTTCTTGAAGAAGTTATCTATACTCACTGTCTCCACCTCCTCTCCTATCATTCAGTCTTGAAACCACCCCAGCCAGGATTTTGTCAAGGTCATCAGTGATTGTAGGTCTCAGACCACATTTTATTCAGCCTCACAACAGCATTTGATCCATTAATTTTTGTCTTCCTTCCATAGCTGTTTTCTCCTCTTGCTTTCTAGGACACCACTCTCTCTTGGTTCTCTTTCTACCTCATTGATGACTGTGCATCAGTTTCCTTTGCTGGAAATTTCCTTTCTTTGACCTCCATATGTTAGAATTCCCCAGACTCAGCCTTGGATCTCTTTCCTTCTCAATTTACCCTCATCCCTTAATGATCTCATAAAGTCCATAACCATGTGTTTTGTGCACATTGACAATTCCCACATTTTTTTTTTCTCGATCCCTGGCTTTTACCTTGAATTCCCAGCTTGCAGAAGGGGGTAAGTGTCCAACTCCCAAACCTGTTCTTCCCATTGTCCTCCCCATTTCAGTAAATGGAAAATCTGTTCATTCAGTTGATCTAGTTAAAAAACTTGGAATTATTGAGGCACCTGGGTGTCTCAGTTGGTTGAGCGTCCGACTCTTGGTTTCAGCTCAAGTCATGATCTCATGGGTTGTGAGATCAAGCCCACAAAGGGCTCCCCACTCAGTGGGGAGTCTGCTTGAAGGTTCTCTCCCTCTGCCCCCCCCACTTGTGAGCATGTGCTCTCTTTCTTTCTCTCAAATAAACGTAAGTCTTAAAAAAAAAAAAAACTTGGAATAATCCTCGGCCCTTCTCTTGCTTTCATACCCTACATGCAATCTGTCTATTATAAAGCATTTCACTGTTTCCATCATTTCCATCTCTCCCAAATAGCTGTCTCGCTGAAGTTTTAAGTAGCCTCTTAGATGATCTCCCTGCTTCCTCTTTTGCCCTCTACTATGGATCCTCAAGGTAGCAGTTAAAATGACCCTGTTAAAGCGTAAACCAGATGTTGATATTCCTCTGCTCAAAATCCTCCAAAGGCATCCCATCATCTTCATAGTAAAAGCCTTATAATGACCTCAAAGCCCTACATGATGTATCTCTTTAGTATCTCCCTCATCTTGCCTCCTGTAATTATCCCCCCAATCTTCAGAACTAAGTTCCCCTTCATGTTCCTCAACATGCTCCCACCTCACAAACTTTGTACTTCCTGATCTCTTCAGCTAAAATGCTCTTCCCTCACTGTCCACATGGCTTGTGCCCTCACTTCTTTCAGGTCTCTGTTCAAAGATCACATTATCAACAAAGTCTTTCCTTTCACCTCCACCCCAAGGATAATCTGTTTTCCTTATCATGATCCTTTTCCCCAGATCACCTATTATCACCTAATATTTAATACACATATTTTTAAATTGTTTATCATCTGTCTTCCTTCTGTAGAATATAAGCTCCATAGGGAAACAGCCTTAGCTGTTTTGTTCACTGAGGTATCTCAAGCACCTAATACTTAGCTGTAAGTACTCACTAAAGAGTTGTTATATGGGGGCAACTGGGTAGCTGAGTTGGTTGAGCAACTGCCTTCAGCTCAGGTCATGATCCCAGAGTCCTGGGATAGAGCCCCGCATAGGGCCCATTGCTCAGTGGGGAGCCTGCTTCTCCTTCTACCTGCTACACCACCTGCTTGTGCTCTTTCTCTCTCTCTCTGTCAAACAGATAAATAAAATCTTAAAAAAAAAAACAGTTGTATGGTGACCACCATAAAATAATAAAATTAAATTAAATTAAAAAAAGAGTTGTTATATGAATAAATCAATTTCTTTTTTGCATTATCTTTGTACACCTTAGTTGTAACTTGATATTCCTTTACAGATATATATATATTTCTTTTTAAAGATTTTATTTATTTATTTGACAGAGACAGAGACAGCGAGAGCAGGAACACAAGCAGGGGGAGTGGGAGAGGGAGAAGCAGGCCTCCCGCTGAGCCGGGAGCCCGATGTGGGACTCGATCCCAGAACCCTGGGATCATGACCTGAGCCGAAGGCAGTCGCTTAACCAACTGAGCCACCCAGGCGCCCTACAGATATATTTTTATTATAACTTAATCTTTGTTCTGAATAAATTATGCTCTTATAGCTTTAATGACATTTTTATTCCTTTATTATGCTTTCAAGCTCTGAACAGTCTTTGAGCATTATTGTATATGCCTTTCTCATAGTAACTACTTCAGTTTTTTCCAGCTTTATTGATATATTCATAAAAACTATTTCTTAAATCTATTACTTTATAGTTAATACTAATCTTGTTGAAATCTTCATCTGGTTTTGGACTTTCTGAAATTGTAGGTGTATTCTCAATCTGTATGCCAGTTCTCTTTTCCTCTTTGATGTTGTAATATTTTCAGTATG
The DNA here is from genome assembly GCF_054177405.1 of Leptonychotes weddellii. Classification (NCBI taxonomy): domain Eukaryota; kingdom Metazoa; phylum Chordata; class Mammalia; order Carnivora; family Phocidae; genus Leptonychotes; species Leptonychotes weddellii. The sequence goes on from NC_138377.1 coordinate 41,229,392, forward strand.
GATCTGTGTTTTTCTTACAATTCCCTCACTGTTTTTTCAACTTTGCATGTGTTTGTGCATGTGTGTGCATTGATGCTGATGGTAGTAAAACACAAAGCTGAAGTTTTATTTTTAAGAAATTGTAATATAGATATTAAGGCTTCAGAGATGAAAATACCTAGGAGCCAAATCATAAAATAGATCTTCTTATGACAAACACTAATAACTTCCAAAATGATATATACAAAATATCTCCGTTATAAGTGGTCCACATTTAGGAAGAAAGAATATTTTAAGAAAATGGTTAAGTTAAAGGAGTGTGTAAAGCTCAAATATATTAAGCACCCAAAGCCTTGTAGACACCAGAATTCAATAGAGGAATGAGAGGAAAGCACTGGAGTAAAGTTTGTCTTGTGAGATGGTCACGAGAAGTGTGTGATAACCTCCCACATTCTGTTTGCCTAACTGGTTTGTTCATCTGCAGCAAGTATGACAAAAGTGTTTCACAAGTCCCATCCCTGTCTGTAACCCTACACTCAGAGGTTAACTCAGAAGATTATAAGTTCCTACAGAAAATGGAGGATATATTTGTACTACCTCCAGTTGATGGAGCCTGGAACTAATGCTGGTTGGGAAATAACATATTTAACCATCTAGAGGTTGTAGACTTTGAGGGATTGCTAACAACTGGAAATATAAAGAGACACAGCAGGACTGAGAGTGCTTGCTTACTTATCCTTTTTTTTTTTTTGAGTCCTTCAAACAATACCTAAAAATGTTTTGCTTCTTGCAATGGCAGAGTTGGCCATTTTAAAACTAACCCTCCTACTAAAAAACAACTAGAAAAGTTAGATGAAAGGATTTTTTTGAGAGAGAGAGGGCGGGGGGGGTGCAGAGGGAGAGGGAAAGACAGAGAGAATCTTAAGCAGACTCCACACCCAGTGTGGAGCCCAACGCGGGGATCAGTCTCACTACCCTGAGATCATGACCTGAGTTGAAATCAGGAGTTGGATGCTTAACTGACTGAGCCACCCAGGTGCCCCTGAAATGTTGGGTTTTTTTAATCCACTGAAAGGCATTGGAGATTTCTCTAGTTAGAGAGGATTATAAAATCAAAATCCAAGAGAGGAGGAAAGCCGGGAGTAGTGTAACATTTGGGGATGCTTTTCCAAATTTCCAGTTTCCAAAAACAGCATCTGAGAGTATGAGAAGCTGAATAAAGACCTTGTGGGGACTCACTCAGACCCCCAGAAGTGGTATAAAGATTATTTTAAGATAAAAACATTTGAGATTCAACAAATGCAGAAAGAAGCCTTCTTGGAGCTTCACTTATTTGACTAAAAGCAGAAACTTCTTAGAAATGAGACTGCTATAAATTCCCTTTTCAGGATAGGTCTATTCCCAGGAGAGAGACCAAGAGTAAACCTACCATAAATCTTTCCAGGGGAGTTTCAGGGTCATGGAAAAGACAGAAAGACCACTGGCACCTGCATAAACAAAATCACAAACTTTCTTATCTCTCTTTGTTCTCCTAAAACCCATTTGTCTTTCCTAAAGAAATCTATTTGTTCTTTCTATAGGAGCCTTTTCTCCCCTCCTTCCTTCCTCCTACTATGTTAAGTATATAAACCCCGAATTCTAAACACCCCCTTGGGTTACTCATCACTGAGTACATGCAATCACACATATATAGATATCAAGTAGAGAGTTGAATGTATAAGTCTAGAATTTGAAAGAAAGATCAAGGCTGGAGATATAATTTTTGGAATTATATAGATGGAATTTAAAACTATGAGACAGGTGGAGATCACAAAGGGAATGAGTGCAGCTAAAGAATAGAAGATGAAGAATTTAGCAGTGGGTCAATCCAAGACAGAAAATTCTCCAGAATAGACCATATACTGGGTCACAAATCAGGTCTCAGCCGATACCAAAAGATTGAAATTATTCCCTGCATATTCTCAGACTACAATGCTCTAAAACTGGAACTCAATCACAAGAAAAAAATTGGCAGAAATTCAAACACT
>NC_138377.1:41231897-41286260 GCF_054177405.1 Leptonychotes weddellii
GGGACTCGATCCCGGGACTCCAGGATCATGACCTGAGCCGAAGGCAGTCGCTTAACCAACTGAGCCACCCAGGCGCCCCCTCACCATTGTCTTCTTTTGAACAATCTCACTGGCCACCAGTTGGCAATGAAACCTGGGAATTGTAATCTCCTATGATACTACCCAGAGCCAGGGGAAGGGAGGGAATGGATTAAGGACAAAAAGCAAATGACCAGTAGTGTTATTGGAAGAACAAAATGCAATCACCTTCAAAGCCCTTGGCCCAGTGCCTCTTCACAGTAGATACTCAATAAACTGGGGTTGTTAGGAATATTTTTTTGCCTATTTTTTGTTTTTTAATAATAATATTCAATGTGATATTGAGATATAGGCCCATTTCTTTGTTTCCATTTTTTGTTGTAGTATAATTAATACACAATGTTATATTTCAAGCATACAACATATTGATTTGACAATTCTATACATTACTCAATGGTCACCATAAGTGTAGTCACCATCTGTCACCATACAATGTTATTACAATATTATTGAGTTATTCCCTATGCCATACTTTTCATCTCTGTGACATTTATTTTATAAATGGAAGTTTGTAGCTCTTAATCATCTTTATCTACTTGCCCATCCCTGCCACCTACCTCCCCTCTGGAAACCACCAGTTTGTTCTCCATATTTAAAAGTGTTTGTTTTTGTTTGTTTGTTTGTTCATTTTGTTTCTTAGATTCCACATATAAGTGAAATCATATGGTACTTGTCTTTCTCTGTCTAACTTATTTCACTCTGTATAATACCCTCTAGGTCCATCTATGGCAAGAGTCACATGGCAAGAATCGTTCTTTTTTATGGCTGAGTAATATCCCATTGTATCTATCTATCTATCTAGATATCTTTCATCTATGGATACACACTCAAGTTGCTTCCATACCTTGGCTATTGTAAATAATGTTGTGATAAACATAGGGGGGTGTATATCATTTTGAATTAGTGTTTTCATTTTCTTTGGGTAAATAGCCAGAAGGGGAATTACAGGGTTGTATGGTACCTTTATTTTTAATGTTTTGAGAAAACTCCATGCTGTTTTCCACAGTGGCTGCACCAATCTACATTCCCACCAACAGTACAAGAGGGTTCCCTTTTTCCACATCCTCACCAACACTTGTTATTTCTTATCTTTTTGATACTAGCCATTCTGAATGACATGAGGTGATATCTTTTGGTTTTTATTTGTATTTCCCTGATGACTAGGGATGTTGAGCATCTTTTCATGTGTCTGTTAGCCCTCTGTATGTCTTCTTGTGGGAAAAAAAGTGTCTATTCAGGTCTTCTGCCCATTTTTTAATTGGACTGTTTCTTTTTTCAGTGTTGAATTGTATAAGTTCTTATATATTTTGGATATTAACCCCTTATCAGATATATCATTTGCAAATACTTTCTCCCATTCACTTGGTGGTGTTTTTGTTTTGTTGATGATTTCCTTTGCTGTACAAAACCTTTTTATTTTTATGTAGCCTCAATAGTTTATTTTTGCCTTTGTTTCTCTTGCCTGAGGAGACATAGCCATAAATATGTTGGTAAAGGTGATGTCTAAGCGATTACTGCCTATGTTTTATTTTAGGAGTTTATGGTGTCAGGTCTCACATTTAGGTGTTTAATGTGACCTAATTTTGAGTTTATTTTTGTGTATGGTGTAAGAAAGTGGTCCAGTTTCATTCTTTGGCATGTAGCTGTCCAGTTTTCCCAGCACCATTTATTGAAAAGACTGTCTTTTCTCCATTGTATATTCTTACCTTCTTTGTCAAAGATTAATTGACCATATAGGTGTGAGTTTATTTCTGGGCTCTCCATTCCGCTCCATTGATCTATGTTTCTATTTTTGTGCCAGTAAGTACCATACTGTTTTGACTACTATAGCTTTGTAGTATATCTTGAAATCTGGAACTGTGATACCTCCAGCTTTGGTTTTCTTCCTCAAGATTGCTTTGGCTATTCAGGGTCTTTTGTGGTTCCATACAAATTTTAGTATTCTTTGTTCTATCTATGTTAAAAATGCTGTTGTGTTTTAATAGGGATTGCAATGAATCTGGATTGCTTTGGGTAGTATGGACATTTTAATGATATTAATTCTTCTTAATTTCTCTTTCTGCTATTTCATTTTAGTGTATAGAAATGCAACAGAATTCTATATATTATTTTTATATCCTACAACTTCACTGAATTCATTTTATCAGTTCTAAAGTTTTTTGGTACAGTCATGAGGGTTTTCTATATATCGAATCATGTCACCTACAAATAGTGAAAGTTTTACTTCTTCCTTACCAATTTGGATGCCTTTTATTTCTTTTTCTTGTCTGATGCTGTCGCTAGGACAGTACTGTGACAATGCCGTGTTGAATATAAGTGGCAAGACTAGACATCCTTTTCTTGTTCCTGATCTTAGAGGAAATCTCACTGAATATGATGTTAGCTCTGGGTTTTCATATATGACCTTTATTATGTTGAGGTATGTTCCCTCTAAACCCACTTTGTTGAGAGAATTTATCATAAACATACGTTGTATTTTGTCAAATGCTTTTTCTGCATCTATTGAGATGATCATATGGGTTTTGTCCTTCCTCTTGTTAATGTGATTTATCGCACAGATTGATTTGCAAATACTGAACGACCCTTGCATCCTTGGAGTAAATCCCACTTGATCATGGTGAATGATGTTTTTGATAGTGTTAAATATTCAATTTGCTAATATTCCATCGAGGTTTTTTGTATGTATGTTCATCAGAAATATTGGCCTGTAGGTTTTTTGGTTTGGTTTGGTTTGGTTCTGATTTGTTTTTGTTTTTGTTTTGATTTGATTTGTTTTGGCCATGTCTTGGTCTGGGTTTGGCATCAGGGTAATGCTGACTTCATAGAATGAATTTGAAAGTTTTCCTTCCTCCTCTATTTTTTTGAATAGTTTAAGAAAACTAGGTATTAACTCTTTTTTAAATGTTTGGTAAAATTCACCTGTGAAGTCATCTGGTCCTGAACTTTTAGTTGGGAGGTAGGTTTTTTTTGTTTCTTTTTTTCAAATTGAGGTATAATTAACATATAGTGTTATATTAGTTTCATGTGTACAATATAATGATTCAACAATTCTATACATTACTCAGTGCTCATTGAGATAAATGTACTCTTAATCCCCTTTATCTACTTCACCCTTACCCTATCCACTTACCCTTTGGCAACTACCAATTTATTGTCTGTATTTAAGAGTCTGTTTTTTTTTGTTTGTATCTTTTTTCCACATATGAATGAAATCATATGGTATTTGTCTTTCTCTAATTGACTTATTTCACTTAACATCATATCCTCTGAGTTTTTTTCATGTTGTTACAAATGGCAACATCTCATTTTTTTTTTATGGCTAATATTGAGTGTGTGTGTGTGTGTGTGTGTGTGTGTGTGTGACCTCTCCTTTATCCATTCATCTGTCAATGGATACTTAGGTTGCTTCCATAATTTGGCTCTTGTAAATAATGCTGCCCAAAACATAGGGGTGCATATATCTTTTCAAATTTGTGTTTTTGTTTTATTTGTATAAATACCAAGTAGTAGAATTACTGAATTATATGGTATTTCTATTTTTAATTTTTTGAGGAACCTCTATACTGTTTTCCACAGTGGCTACATTCCTACTAACATTGCATAAGAGTTCCTTTTTCTCCACATCCTCATCAACATTTATTTCTTGTGTTTTCTATTTTAGCCATTCTGACAGGTATAAGGTGATACCTCATTGTGGTTTTGATTTGTATTTCCCTGATGATTAGTGAGGTTGAGCATCTTTTCATGTGTCTGTTAGCCATCTGTGTGCCTTCCTTGGAAAAATGTATAGGGGTGCCTGGCTGTTTCAGTCAGTAGAGTATGCAACTCTTGATCTCAGGGTCATGAGTTCAAGCCCCACGTTGGGCATGGGGCCTACTTAAAAAAAAAAAAAGAGGGGTGCTGGAGTGCCTCAGTCAGTTGAGCCTGCAACTCTTGGTTTTGGCTCAGGTCATCATCTCAGGATGGTGGGATCGAGCCCCAGGTCAGGCTCCTCACTTGGCATGGAGTCTGCTTGAGATTCTCTCCTCTCCCTCTCCCTCAGCCCCTCTCCCTACTCTCTAAATCAATCAAATCTTTAGAAAAGAAAAAAAATTCTATTCAGGCCCTCTGCCTATTTTTTAATCAGATGTTTGGTTGTTGGTTTTTTTTTTTTTTGGTGTTGAGGTGTGAAAGTTCTTTATGTATTTTGGATATTAACCCTTATCAGAAATAAAATTTACAAATATCTTCTCCCATTCAGTAGGTTGCCTTTTTGGTTTATGGATGTTTGTTGGGAGGGTTTTTTAATTATTAATTCAATTTCATTGCTAGTAATTCATGTGTTCAAATTTTCTATTTCTTCTTGATTACATTTTGAGAGATTGTATGTTTCTAGGAATTTATCCACTTTCTCCAGGTTGTCTGATTTGTTGGCATGTAATTTTTCACGATATTCTCTTATAATTCTTTGTATTTCTGTGGTGTTGGTTGTTATTTCTCCTTCTTTATTTCTGATTTTATTTATTTGAGTCCTATCTCTTTTCTTCTTTATGAGTCTGGCTAAAGGTTTATCAATATTGTTTATCTTTTCAGACAACCAGTTCTTAGTTTCTTTGATTTTTAAAAATTTTTTAGGTTTTGGGGTGCCTGGGTGGCTCAGTTGTTAAGTGTCTGCCTTCGGCTCAGGTCACGATCCCAGGGTCCTGGGATCGAGCCCCGCATCAGGCTCCCTGCTCAGCGGGGAGCCTGCTTCTCCCTCTCCCACTCTGCCTGCTTGTGTTCCCTCTCTTGCTGTCTCTCTCTCTGTCAAATAAATAAATAAATCTTAAAAAAAAAAATTTTAGGTTTTATCTTTGCTCTAATATTTTTATTTCCTTCCTTCTACTAGCTTTGGGGTAGTTCTTTTTCTAGCTCCTTTAGGCATAAGGTTAGGCTGTTTATTTGAAATTTTTTCTTGTTTCTGGAGGTAGGTCTATATCATTATAAACTTCCCTCTTAGAACTGCTTTTAGAGGGACGCCTGGGTGGCTCAGTCAGGTAAGTGTCTGCCTTCCTCTCAGGTCATGATCCCACGGTCCTGGGATTGAGTCCTATGTCAGGCTCCTTGCTCAGCAGGGAGGCTGCCTCTCCCTCTGCCTGCTGCTCCCCTTGTTTGTGCTCTCTCTCTCTTTCTCTGACAAATAAATAAATATATATATAAAATCTTAAAAAAAGAAAACTGCATTTAGGGGTGCCTGGCTGGCTCAGTTGGTGGAGCATGCAACTCTTGATCTCAAGGTTGTAAGTTTGAGCCCCATGTTGTGTATAGAGATTACTTAAAAATAAAATTTTTTTAAAAAAACCTGTTTTTCCTGTGTCCCAAAGATTTTGGATCATTATGTTTTCATTTTCATTTGTCTCCATGTATTTTTTGATTTCCTCTTTGATTTCTTGGTTGACCCATTTGTTGTTTAGTATCATGTTATTTAGCCTTCATGTGTTTATGATCTATCCAGATTTTTTCTTGCAATTAATTTCTAGTTTCATACTATTGTGATCAGATGCTTGATATGATTTCAATCTTCTTAAGTTTCTTGAGACTTATGATGTGGCCTAACACGTGAACTATCCTGGAGAATGCTCCATGAGTACTTGAAAAGAATGCGTACTCTGCTGTTTTTGAATGGAATATTCTGTACATATCTGTCAAATCCTTCTGGTCTAAATTGTCATTCAAAGCCACTGTTTTCTTATTGATTTTCTGTCTGAAGGATCCATCCATTGATGTAAGTGGAGTGTTAAAGTCCCCTACTAGTATTTTATTACTGCCAATTTCTCCCTTTATGTCTGTTAATATTTACTTTATTTAGGTGCTCTGTTAGGAATATTATTAGTATGGATTTTCTAGCTTCATTTTCTACTTCTCATCCTGAAGCCACTTTTCCAATCACTGTAGGCGATAATTGGACATGCTGTTTACTCTGCCAGGGAGGCTCTTTCTCTTTTTTTCTACCAGTTGACTCCCAGAGTATGTGAGTAAGGTTTACAGCTCCCTCAGGACTCCAGCCTGTTCATAGGAAAAGGTCACAGCCTGGACCTGCTGATATTGTTCAGGCTTATTGTGGCTGAAGACCTTGGTCAAGCACCACCTGGCAACCAAATGCATTGCCATCCCCAGGATTACTCAGAAAAGCCTCTCCCCTAGAGTTACTTGTGAGTCTCCCTAGAACAGGAGATACTTGGCCTTCAGAAGGTAGCATTCTGGTGTGTAGTTCTCCTTCCTTGTGCCATAACTTCCCAAGTTTAGCTCATTTCTGCCTAATTCCACTTAACACTCAAGGGAGGGAATAGGCAAAATAGGGAAGGGTTACTGTTGTGGGCAACAGGGTCTCGTTCCACTAGGGCCCTAAACATGTGAAACACATTTCAAATTTCCCAACAGAGGACAGGAATTTGAGGTTTTAATCTACCCATTCCCATTTCCCACTGATGAGGGGATAATTTCCCTGATCATCTAGATTATACCAGGTCTAGGGGTTAGCATTTGAGTGACCCTGGTAGAATCTTTAACAAGAAAGATTTAGCAGATACAATATTGTTGAGGGATCTATAGAGTACCTTAGAATAAAATGATTAAGTATAGATCATTACTACATTTGTACTCTATTGCTACTATGATAAATTACGCAAATCTAATGACTTAAATAATACAAATTTATTATCTTAGGGATCTGTAGGTTAGAAGTCCAACACAGGTCTCACTGAGCTAAAATCAAGGTGTCATCAATGCATTCCTTTCTGGAGGCTCTGGAGAATAACATTTTCATTGTCTTCTCCAGTTTTAGAAATTGTCTGCAATCCTTAGCTCATGGCCCCTTTTTTTCATCTTTAAAGCCAGCAGTGTGCCATCTCTATGACCACTTTTCCATAGTCATGTCTCCTTCTGAGCACAGCTAGGAAGGGTCTTGTCTAATAAGGACCCATGTGATTAGATTGAGCCCACCTGGATAATCCAGAATAATCTCCCATCTTAAGGTTCTTCACCTTAATTACAGCTGCAAAGTCCCTTTTTCCATGTAAGGTAACATATTCACAGGTTCCGGAGATTAGGACATGAACATCTTTGGAGGGTCATTATTCTGCTTACCACAATTATATAAAAATTTTGCAATACTCTTATTAATTGATTTGATAAGCAGAAATTATAAGAATATATAAATAACTTTTGCATGTGCATTTATCTATTTATAATATCTCTTTAGACTGATAAGCAAAGCACCAACAATCTACCCTCCTTGGTGGGAGAAAGAGTGTTTAAGCATACCTTTGCCAAAGTCAAGGCTGCCCTTTCCCAATCCCCCCATCCCAACGAAAAGGACGTCTAGACACACTAATAGGTCATAGGGAAGAACCCAACTTTCCCAGTATAGATATATCATTAGCAAGTGTGAGGGATTCTGGTTCCTCATCTGGACACAGTCAGCATCCAAAAACTCCAAGACAAAGAACCTGAAAAGTTTTATTCTATATTCTTCAGCTCCAATCAATTATTTATTGGCACCTTCAGCAATTTCATTATTTCCTTTCTTCTTCCTTCCTTTCTACCTTCCTTCCTTCTACCACATTAATACTAAATGCCTATTACATTCCAGGCACTGTGGTAGGCAGAGCGATCAAATGGTGAACAAGACAGACCCTCATAGAGTTTCCTTTCTAGTAAGAACATATACAATTAGGGGTGCCTGGGTGGCTCAGTTGGTTAAGCGTCTGTCTTCAGCTCAGGTCATGATCCCAAGTTCTTGGGATTGAGCCCCACATTGGGCTCCCTGCTCAGCGGAAAGCCTGCTTCTCTCTCTCTCTCCCTCTGCTGCTCCCCGTGCTTGTGTGCTCACTCGCTCTCTCTGTCAAATAAATAAATAAAATATTTAAAATATATATATATAATTAAACTAGCCATTTATTAAAACTATATTAAGTGCTATAATAGAACTTAACAGAAGACCTAACCTGATCTCTAGTGGGTCAAAAAGAGCTTTGTTGAGGACAGGGCATTCAGGCTGACCCTGAAAGGAAGACAGAAAGTGATAGTGGCTCAGGCAGCTACCATGTGAATGCCATTGGTTTTCCTCTTCCCTCTTCCTTCCTTCAGCAATGTTAATGCCACGGGTTCTGTGACCCACCAAGTCAGATAGGATGCCTCAATCTGATCTCTGCTCCTGCTCCACCATTGAGAGCACCTCAAGATTCAACTCATGATCCTTTGCCTCCCAAACTTAATCATCTTTTTCCAGGTTGAGTTTAATTGTAATTTAAGTAGTCTTCAAAAATATTACACTATAATTTGTCCTAAAAAAAAAAAAAAAGCATTGCATATACAGAATGGAACAAAAACAATGCAATGGGATGTAAATTTGATATAAGGGAGGCAAAAACTTGTAGTTGGATGAATGATTGCTATTCTTATTTTGTTGTAAAACAACAACAAAGTGCTGTAATATCCCTATAAAAGTAAGATATTGACATGTCACTGAAGCTAGGTTACATTATTTTACTGACATACTTGTGAAATGATTGCTCATCACTTGCCAAGCATTGTGATTAAAGGCAAGAGAAATCCCAAGTCCTTTGGTGTAGATAAAAGATATCTCACTGCAATACAAGGCTGCTATGATCAATTCATGCCTTCCACAGAACTATCATTAGGTCATTGTGTCATAGTCTCAATGGTACACAAAATAACAGTGTATCTTAACAATCACAGCCTCTTCAAATTGATAAAATACAATAGTATCAAAGCCAGGCTTTATTATTGACAGAGAAAAGAATTTTTAAAAATTTTTTAGTCTCAAGAAAAAAAATTTTTTTCATCTCCTTTAGTATTCCATGATTCGAACTTAGTGCCCTAGATCATGACCTTATTATATGCTTTACTAAAACACATATAGAGGATATAGAAAGTCTGTCCCTTTTTGCCAAAGGACTGTGAAAAGAGAAAGGTAGGGCTGTAGGAAGAATAGGTGGTAAAAATATGTGTGATAACCACTTCCCTCCTAGTAAAAATCCCAGAGAGAGAGATGCATTACCTTAAGAAAGAAGGTGAGGGCAGGGTATGAGGGACTTTTCCCCACTTCTAAAAACAGTACTCTGAAAGGAAATCCCCATAATAGTTGTAGTATGGTTAAACCAAAGGAAATTCTGGGTTCAGAGTCTCCCTCTGCAGCCATGTGATATGGAAACTACCCAAAATTTCAAGTTTCCATTTGCTTTTGAAAAGTAAATGGTGCACACCAGCAAGCCTATGGTAGTTGTCTTAATAGGGCCAGGTAACCCTGTAGCTTGGAGCAGGAGGGTAGATATTCCTGACTTGGGACCAATTAGGAGTCACAGCCACATGTCAGCACTCAACACAGCAGGAAGGAAGGACCACAGGGCCCTGTGCAGGCAGAAAGAAGAGAGTAAGAGTTCACCAACTGCTGAGTTAGGCCACAGATGTGTTAGAATGAGCAGTGGCCAGAAATATAAGGAACATTTTCTCTACATAAACCAGTGAGGACTAAAGAGAGATCCATGGGCACCATGTGGACCCAAGAACCACTGTCCCTCCTTACCACAGGGACTGGCAAGTTCCTCTATATACATAGTCACCACCTTGGGGAAGAGAAGGGAAAAGAAAGGAAATTTGAAAGATGAGTCATTTATCCAAAAAAAGAAAAGAAAGAAAAAAGACTGTAAATTATTAAATTGGACTAAGTTGACTGAATTGGTTTCTTTCCTCATATCCAATTTTTTTCATCTTAATACATTGCTTAAAATTTGCTGTTTTACTTGAGACCACATCCTAGAGATGTTCCAATGTCAGTACACATTGATCTACCTCATTCTTTTTAACTACTAAATGTTATTTCATTCAATATAACTATTTAGCACCCTAGGGAAAGAGAGTTAAGTTGTATCAGACATTTTTCACAAAACAAATACAGCTGCAGTTTGTGTCCTTGGGAAGCACTGTTCCTGCATCAAATTCAAGTGCCTGGTGCTCTTCCTGCAACTTTTCCAGCTATCTTCTCAGTTCCTCATTGAGACTAAGGCAGGGCCCACCAGACCTGCCCAGCGGGGAACACAGCTTAAACTCAGGGTTGGCTCCCTGCTACCAGAAGTTGAAAGTCAAAGTCACTGGAAAAGTCCAGTGGCCTGGTTATCATCATAATCATCATAATGGTGGGATGCCTGGGTGGCTCAGTCAGTTAGGCGCCTACCTTTGCTTCAGGTCATGATCCTGGGGTCCTGGGATCAAGTCCCGCATCCGGCTTCTTGCTCAGTGGGGAGTCTGCTTCTCCCTCTACCTGCTATTCCCCCTGCTTGTATTCTCTCTCTCTCACACACACACAAATAAATAAATAAATTTTTTTTTTTAAGATTTTATTTATCTATTCATGAGAGACAGAGAGAGAGAGGGGGGCAGAGGGAGAAGCAGGCTCCCAAGGAGCAGAGAGCCCGATGCGGGACTCGATCCCAGGACCCCGGGATCATGACCTGAGCCGAAGGCAGACGCTTAACCATCTGAGCCACCCAGGCGCCCATAAATAAAATCTTTTAAAAAAAATCATCATCATAATGGTGTTTACTATGGTGCCAGGCATGGAGTTATATCTTGATCTATGTTTCCTCATTGAATGGTTGGGAAATACTTGCCTGGCTCAGAGCTATTGAGCATGGTTAATTAATTATATGCCAAGAGACTCAGGCAACCCCCTCCCAGAATGAGTTTCCTAACAACCTGAGTTTCCCTAGCCATCCCTCCATGGTATGCCTCCCACAAGGAACAAAAATCAATGTATCAGCCTCTGCCACTATTTTTGTACCCAATTCAGAGCTGCCTAATAGATCCAGAATCAAATTGGTCTCCCTGGGGCCCTCCCAATTATGCAGGGTTCTATATTAAAGCAATCTCCTCTGCTGGAATAGGTCTAAACTATAGCTTCAGGGTGTTAAGTCTGGGGATACAGACCACAGTTACTAAAAGGCCTTGTATATCCTGTATTGCTTGCCCACATGGCTATAATGTGCCCCAGCCATGCAACACTGTAATGTTTTTAATAAGAAATGCTCCAGCAGGATTTAAAAATAATTTATTAACTTGCTACTTAACTGATAGCCTTGAACAAAAATGATTAAATATATGCATTGCTTAGAAATTACTGTGGCAAATACTTTTTATCAAATGATTTATATTAGCATTAATTATGGATCATTCCAAGCAATTTGGATTTGTGGTTTTATTTTCTTCCTGGATTCATATTAATTTTTTATCCCAACTGTTTTGATGCTTTTCATTGAGATAAGTTCTTTTTTATTGTTGCTGTCATTCTTTTATTCTGAAAGACTATGCTCCAGAGAGCAAGTATAAATATAAGTAGATTAATGCCTTATTCATTGTTGTAGTTACCATTTTGAGATCCCAATTTCTGTATTTGTTGTAGTAACAACGGCTATAACAATTCCCAAATCCATACTGCCTTGACATTTTAGAATTTGTTTCTTACTCAGGTCAGTTCTAAGCAGTGTTGTGAGAGAGAAGGAGAGGTTCTGGTCCACACATTCATTCAGGATCCAGGGCTGTTGCAGGGTTTACCATCTTTACCACAAGGTCAGCCAGGGCATAGACATCCAGGAAAAGAGAGGGGAGATTTCAGGGGTTTTTTTGGATCAGGCCCTCACATATGCCTTCATTCCATTGGCAAGAATTTGCTAAAATAAATAAAAGCAGTCTCCAGAATTCTATAGACTGATTACAACTATGTATATTCAAATGTTCACAGGAAAATAACAGATTGTAGAAAAGGCACTAATAATGTAAAGACAGTTATAATAATAATGATCATTTAATAGGTGCCTGAGATGGGGCAAAATGCTAACAGCTTTATACATATTATCTCTAATGCTTACAACTATCCTGTAATGTACATATTACCTGTAGCAGACAGAGTTAGTTGCTGACAGATCTCAGCAGAGAAAATAGGCCCCAACCCCATTCCCAAACTAAATCACCAGTGGATGGGGCCAGATACGACTCAATTCTGGCCAATGAGACATAGGGAAAGTGAGCCAGGGAACTTTCTTCCACATAAAATATAGAGCCTTTTGAGGAGAGAGTCCTATTGCCTTTCTGCTCTGGATATGATTATATGAGGCATTATTTTTTTACCTCAGGTGGCCATCTTGCGGCCATGACTTGACCAGCTTAATAATTAAAAAAACAATATACACAAGTTGGTAAAGAAAAAGTAAATAAATAAATAAATAATTCCTAAAATGAATAAGGATTTTGTTTCTCTGATACTATCATTGTTGTCAACAAATTTATGAAAAAGTGTTAAGTGCCTAATCACAGAAGTCAACATCCATAAGGATTATAATTTCTTTAAAAGTTGAATAGACCCGGTCCTTATCATCATGAAACTTAAACCAATAGGCCAAATGAGATGTGGGCATCTCTTCCATGGTCATCAGGGAAGGCTTTGTGGATGAGCTTTGTTTTCAGGAGTTTTTAAATAAGGGGAAGAATGGCTAAGCAGTTGCAGAACAAATGGTGTTTATTAAATGGCATTGCTTTGGAGAGATTCAAGGGTGGCAGGGATTGAACTAGTCCAACAGTCTGTCAGTCTGGCATTGGTTGGCTGCCTGTGGAATAACTATCCTCACATCTCTGGTAGGGAGTGAAGATGGGTAATAAGCATGGGAAGTCTGCCTACCAAAAAGCTTCAGGAGGCATAGCCCAAACTATTTTCTGAAGAGATGTGGCTCTGCCCATATACCTAAAGTTCATAAAGGGTGAAAAAAAGGACAGAGCAATCATAGCAGTTTGATCAAGATAACCAACCAAATTCAGATAACTTAGTGACAGTCATATGTTTGCCAAAATTTCCCTCTATAATGCATGTATATTAGTCAACTTTAATCCAGTTTGTGAAATAGATGGTGTAAGTCATTCTGATTATTAGAATGCTGATAATGATATAAAATGGTATAAGCCATTCTGATTAGCTAAAAAGGATAAAAAGAATGAAGTATTAATGAAATGTCAAATCAAACATTTGTTGTAATCTGGGTTAGCAAGGTAATGTGAGGATCTATTTCACATTTTCAGTTTAGTAATGTAGGATTTAGTTTCTTCCAATATTCATTTCCAGACTTAAAAAATATTTAGCTACATCTTAATTTTGTAGTTTTAAAACACAGAAATCTCTAAGGGGAGAGAAATGAACTCCATGTTACTCTACAAAAGCAGAAATGAGAAAAGATAGTAATTCTCATATAAAATCTAATGAAACACTAATATTTCTGATTATCTCTTTGAAAAGATTCATTATTTCAGAATTGTTAGCCAAGTCTAATAAAATCCCTCTAAATTTGTCTCTTTGATCATAGCTTCCTACTCTTTTACTTCTTCACTCCTTCAATCCAACTTCATTATTTCCTACCTCCCATGCAGAGCTCTAATCCCACAATCCCTGTCTCAATCTAATTTATCAGCTTCCTGCTTCCTTATCCAGCCTAGACAGACCCACTGGTCTTCAATTCCACCATGCCCTTGACAGAACTCTCAGACGCCTTTTGACCCATAGATCAATCCAATTATCCACTATATATGGTCCTACATGTGGCGGCCAGGTGGATTGCTGCCAGAATAAATACATGATCTTCCGGAACTGCAGCCATTTTAGTGCCACTCAGAAATTCCTTTTCCCGGCCCATGGTCAGTTCACTCTCTCATTTACACCATGACTGTCAGAATAACCTCTCCACCTTACTCACCCTTCCATACATTCTCTGAATGATGGCATTTGTCCCACTTAGAGAAAATAGAGACCATCTCTCAACTTCAAGACCTCCCAGCCTACAGATTTATTTACACACTTTCCAGATTTACACTGTTTTTCCTCCCAATTAAGGCCAATTTTCTTGTGAATGTTCTGGATCTTATCTTCTGTTTCCTAAGTGACATGGTTCTAGCAATTGGTCGCCGTTGTCCTACCCTCCCACTTCTTCACCCCGTCTCTTTGTATTTCCTTTTCCTATACTTATAAACATGCACAATGATATCCATCTAACAAAAAATAATAATAAATTAAAACAAAACAAACAACTCCCCCAATAAAATATTCCCTCATTCCAGGAAATTTAGCTTTTTCCCTAGCCCTCTTATTTTCCCCTTTTTACAAAAATGATTATTTTTTAAATAATGCCTATTTATATCATCATGATAGAAATTCAGTTTCATTATTTTTAAATGAAAAAACAAATAGAAAAATCATAGTTAAATGCATTCTTAATACTTTTCAGCATTCATGTAGTCTCTTTTTATCTTTGGGGACTTTATCTTTTAAATAACTATAATAATAAAAGATAGGTAAACATATATATATTGATTTTTTATATCCTTTTTAAATTTTTAAATTATTTTTTAAAAGATTTATTCACCCATTTTAAAAAGAAAGAGCATGAGTGGGAGCGGCAGAAAGAGAAAGAATCTCAAGCAGATTCTGCACAAAGCTTGGAGCCCAATGTGGGGCCTGATCCCACAACCCTGAGATCACGATCTGAGCTGAAGCCACGAGTCTGATGCTCAACCAACTGTGCCACCCAGGCACTCCTATATCCTTTTTTTAAATTAAAAAAGTAGTAAGGATTTCTGGACAAGATGATTCAGTGAATTCAACCTTTAATATATTCTCCTCTAAACACAAAATTACCAAAAATAAAATATAAAAAAAGAAAATTAAAAATGTTAAGCCAGCAAATCATATATTTAACAAGAGATTAATAGCCAGAATATATGAGGAACTCCTGTGACTCAAAAACAGCAAAAAAAAAAAAAAAAACTCTATTAAAAAATGAGCATCTGGGGGTGCCTGGGTGGCTCAGTCAGTTAAACAACTTCCTTCAGCTCAGGTCATGATCCCAGGGTCCTGGGATCAAGCCCCACGTCGGGCTCCCTGCTTGACGGAGAGCCTGCTTTTCCCTCTCCCTCTGCCTGCCATTCTGCTTACTTATGCTCTCTATCTCTCTGTCAAATAAATAAAGAAAATCTTTTTTTAAAAAATGAGCATCTGTCTGGAAGCCCACTCAGAAAAAAGAAAAAATTGGCAAAGAAATTGAATAGACATTTTTCCAAAGAAGATATACGTATATGGCCAATAACCACATAAAAAGATGTTCAACACCACTAATCATTAGGGAAATGCAGATCAAAACCACAGGAAGATGCCACCTCACATTCATTAGAATGGCCACTATTAAAAAAAAAAACCGGAAAGTAACAAATGTTGGTTAGGATGCAGAGAAATTGGAACCCTTATACATTATTAATGGGAACATAAAATGGTGTAGCTGTTATGGAAGACAATATGACAGTTCCTCAAAAAATTAAAAATAGAATAACCACATGGTTCAGCAATCCCATTTCTGGGTATATACCCAAAAGAACTGAAAACAAGAACTTGAACAGATATTTGTATACCCATGTTCATGACAGCATTATTCATAATAGCCAAAAAGTAAAAGGAAATCAAGTGTCCATCAATGAATAAATGGATAAACAAAATGTGCTACGTCTATACAATGGCATATTATTCAGCCTTAAAAAGGAAGGAAATTCTGACTCCTGTTGAAACATGGATGAATCTTGAAGACATAATGCTAGGTAAAACAAACCAGGTACAAAAGTATAAGTACTGTATGATTCCACTTGTATGAAGTACTTGTAATAGGCAAATTCATAGACACAGGAAGTAGAATGGTGGTTTCCAGGGATTGGGGAGGGAGGAATGGGAAATGATTGTTTAATGGGTACAGAGTTCAATTTTGGACAATGAGAATAGTTCTGGAGATGGGTGGTGGTAATAGTTGCACAATGCAAATGTAATTAATACCACTGAACTGTGCAATTAAAAATGGCTAGGGTGGTAAATTTTATGTTACATGTATATATTTTACCATAATTTTTAAGAATTAAAATTTAAAAAGCATTACCCAGGCTTCAAAAATGATAATACCTCTGTGACCAAAAATGAAAGAAAAGCAAAGCTATGAACAGAACTGAAGTGACCTTTTGTGTATGTGTTTGAGGTGGGAGAATATGAAAAAATCATGGGAGAAAAGCAAAACAAAATAAAAACTATGAAAAAAATCTATTCTGTCCCATGTACATTAACTCCAATATTTATAACACCTTACAAAGTAAGGAATATTATCCTCACCTTACCCATGAGGAAACAGATTGAAAGGCCTTTCAGTAACTTGTGTAAAATCATACAGTCAGAACCAGCGTTCAAACCAAGATGTGTCTAACTCTACTGTCTTTTTTATAACCATATATCCAAATGTCTCCAAGGTAGAGAAGACTACTGTTAGCTTGCTAATTGACCCTAAACTGATCATTTTATTAGAAAGTTGATACACCCTGGGGGGAAAGTCTACATTTACTCAACAAATATTTATTAAACACTTAAATTATGCCAAGTACCATTCTAGGTTCCACAAATATAACTATGAACTGGGACAAGGATGGGAGAGAGAGAGAAAAGGAAGGATGGAAGGAAATGAGAAGAGAGGAGGAAGACAGCCATGGTATGCCTGAGCCGGAAACCATCAAAGGTCCATTGTGTGACTTCTAAAACACTAAAGAAGTCCTTCTTCCAGCAACCATTTGATTTTGGCACCTTCTCTGGATCATGAACTGTTCCTGCCCTCTCTCTATACCCACTCCACCCCTACCATCAATCTATTAGGGGAAAAATCAAAGTTACAGTCTGGTCTTTTATTGGTTATTATAAAAGAATTAATTCATCTTCCTCCTGCATAGATTACCACTTTAGTAGGGCTCTATGAAAACAGAAAAGCCACTTAAAAAGACCCAAAGGAATGAAGTTATTAACATAAAAAGGGGGACAATGAAACAAATATTTGGGGAAAGTAAAGCTTGACCCCTCAGATCACCCCAACTGGATAACACTCTAATCTTAATATAAATGTTACTGCTTGTAACAGAAGAGTTCACTCTGTCCTTTGACCAAAAGAATAAAGGTATAAAAGAAGGTGATCTTTTGGGCAACACTCTCGGGTCCCCTCCCTCTTCGGGAGCTTTGTACTATCACTTTACTATCACTCAATTAAAATTTGCTTTGCTGCCCATCAATAAAAAAAAAGAAGAAGAGGAAAGAAGAAAGAAGAAGAAGGTGACCTTTTTTCTGTGTATAAGATTCAATACAGATTAGTGTGATTCAACAAACATTTCTTGATCTCTACTCTGTGTCAGACATTATTAGGTACAGGAAATATAGAGGTAAGCAAAGTGCCTATATTGAAGAAGAAATCTATACAGACAGACCAAATACCAAACTTCATATGAGATACCATTATACATCCACCAGAATGGCTAAAATTAAAAAGTCTTATAACACCAAATATTGATGAATATGTGAAGCAAAAATTTTTGGTTAAGTGTAAAATAAAATGGTAAAGCCCCTTTGGGGGAAATCTTGCAGTTTCTTGTCAAACTAAATGTAAATGTTTATGACCCAGTAATTCTGATCCTAGCATTTACCCAAAAGAGTTGGACACCTGTATCCACAAAAAGACTTATACAAGAATATTCACAGTAGTTTTATTCATAATAGCCAGAAACTGGAAATAGCCCAAGTGTGCATAAGTTAGACAATGGGTCTAAATAAAAGTCATGTATCTATACACTGTAATTTTACTTAGTAATATAAAAAGAATGAGCTTCTGATTCATACAACAAGATGAGTGAATCTCAAAAACATCATACTGAGTGAGGGAAGTCTTACAAAAAATTATATACTGTCCCATTAATATAAAGTTCTACAACATGCAAAGCTAGTTGGAAAAAAAAATCAGAACAATCTTTGTCTCTGAAGGGAGAGGAAGTGGGGATTTCCCAAGAAGTGGCATGAGTGAACTTTCCAGGAAAATGGTAATGTTGTATTTACATAGAAGTTTAAGTTGCTCAAGAGTATGTTTTTAGTGTCTCTCATAAGATACTTAAGATTTGTGCATTCATGGTCACAGGGTGGTGCACACCAGGACACCCCTGGTTAGCACCCACCATAGCTCCAGGCTTGGTAACAAGTTGACACAGGTGCAAAGCACCCCAGAAAACTCTAGGCTCACACTACTTTGGCTTGGGAAGGCACATTTGGCTCAGGTGCTCTGGAACCTCCCAGCTAAAGTCTGCTTCAGATCCAGCCACCCTGACAGGGTGACCCCTGTGAAAAGCACACTAGGAAACCCCCAGCCCCTGCCTGCATTCATTCTAGCTACCCCACCAGAGCACCCCCTTCTCAGAGTACCTGGAACACCTCCACCTGCACCAGCCTCAGCTTCAGTTGCCCAGCCAGCCCCACCCCCATGCACTGAGCACCCCAGGACACCCTAGCTTGTACTCAATTCAGCTTTAGCTGTCCTGCCAGGTTGCCCCTAGTGTGGAGAGCTGCAGGACAATCCAGCTTGTACCCAATTCAGCTTTAGCTGTCCTGCCAAGACACATTTGTCATGGATGGCCCACGGACCACACTGGCCCACACCCACTTTAACTTAAGCTGTTCTGCCAGCATGTACCCTGTGTGGAGTGCCTCAGGATCCCCCAGGCCTGCATCCCACCTTGGTTCCAACCACCCCTCCAGAACACCCTCTGTGTGGAGAGTCCTAGAACACCCAAGTTTATAACCACTTCAGCTTCAGCTACCCTGCCAGGGCTCCCTCTGCACAGAAAGCCCAGGGACTTCCCAGCCCACACCACACCTCAGCTTCAGCCACCCTGGTGGGGCACCTTCTATGCAGAAAGCCCTGGAACACCCTGGCTTGCACCCACTTTAGCCTTAGATGTCCTGCCAAGGCACCCACTGCATGAAGAGCCCAGGAACAGCACTGATCTGTGCTCACTTCAGCTTTAGCTATCCTGCTAGGGACCCCACTACATGGAGAGCCCCATGACACCCAACCTACACCAGTTATAGCTCCAGCTAGCCAGAAAAATTCACCAAGCACACACAGTCTACATAGGGGATGACCACATACAAGACCATTCCTTCAGGTTTAGGAGAAGTAGCTGTTCTGCCTAATCCACAGAAACAAATATAGAAGTTTATACAAAATGGGGAGACAGAGGAATATGCTCCAAAAGAAAGAACAAGACAAAACCTCAGGAAAAAAATAATAATAAATGCTATAGAGATAAGCACTATGCCAGACAAAGAATTTTAAGTGATGATAAAGATACTCAGAAGGCTGGAGAGAAGAGTGGAAAACCTAGAGAAACCATCAATGAAGATATAGAAAACACAAAAAAAGAACCCAATCAGAGTTGAAGAATACAATAACTGAAAAAATACACTAGAGGAAATCTACAGTGGATTAGTACACGCAGAACATATCAGTGAGCTGGAAGACAGGATAATAAAAAGCACCCGAGTTGAACTGCAAAAAGAGAAAAGGACAACATCAAGCCATTATAGGGGTCCCAGAGGAGGAGGATGAGAAGGATGAGGATGAGGAAAAGGAAGAAGAAGGAGGAGAGGAGGAGGAGGAGAAGGAGGGAGAGAAAAGGACAGAAAACTTATTTGAAGCAATAATAGCTGAAAACTTCCCTAACCTGGGGAAGGAAATAGACATCCAGGTTCAAGAAATGCAGAGAGTTCCAAACAAGATGAACTCAATGAGATCCACGCCTTGATACCTTATAATTAAAATGTCAAATTTTAAAGATATAGAGAGAATTTAAAGAGCAGCAAGAGAGAAGCAAAAATTACCTATAAGGGAAACCCTATAAGGCTATAAGCTGATTTTTTCAGCAGAAATTTTGCAGGCCAGAAGAAAGTGGCATGATATATTCAAAGTGGGGGGCAAGGGCGGGTGGAGCTACAACCAAGAATACTCTACCCGGCAAGACTATCATTCAGATTTAAAGGAGAGATAAAGTTTCCCAGACAAACAAAAGTTACAGGAGTTTATTACCACTAAACCAGACTTACAAGAAATGTTAAAAGGACTTCTTTAAGTGGAAAAGAAATGGCCATAATTAGACATAAGAAAATCATGACTAGGGGTGCCTGGGTGGCTCAGTCATGAAGCGTCTCCCCTCGGCTCAGGTCATGATCCCAGGGTCCTGGGATCAAGCGCCACATCAGGCTCCCTGCTTAGGGGGAAGCCTGCTTCTCCCTCTCTCACTCCCCCGGCTTGTGTTCCCTCTCTCACTATCTCTCTGTCAAATAAATAAACAAAATCTTAAAAAAAAAATATATATATATATATATATGCCACATATTGGACAAGCTAGAAGAAATGAATAAATTCCTAGAAACAATCTCCCCAAACTGAATCAGGATGAAATAGAAAATATGAACAGACCAGTTACTAGTAATGAAATTAAATCAGTAATCAAAATACTACCAAAAAATAAAAAGTCCAGGACCAGATGGCTTTATAGGTGAATTCTACTAAACATTTAAAAAAGAGTTAATAATATTCTTCTCAAATTATTAAAAAAAAATAGAAGAGGCAGGAAAGCTTTCAAATACATTTCATAAGGCCAGCATTACCCTGATACCAAAACCGGATAAAGATACCACAAAAAAAGAAAGCTACAGGCCAATATCCCTGATGAGCATATATGCAAAAATCCTCAACAAGGGGTGCCTGGGTGGCTCCGTCAATTGTGTCTCCTGGGTCATGGTCCCAGGGTCCTGGGATGAAGCCCCACATCAGTATCCCTGCTCAGCAGGGAGTTTGCTTCTCCTCTCCCTCTGCCCCTCCTCTGTTTGTGTGCTCTCTCTCTCTCTCAAATAAATATATAAAAGATTTTTAAAATTCTTTTTAAAAATCCTCAACAAAATATTAGCAAACCACATTCAACAATACATTAAAAAGATTATCCCCACTACTTGGGATTTATTCCAGGAATATAAGAAGATTCAATATTTGCAGATCAGTCAATGTGATATACTACATTAACAAAACAAAGGATAAAAATAATATGGTTATCTCAATACATGCAGAAAAAGCATTTGACAAAATTCAACATCCATTCATGATAAAAATTCTCAATAAAGTGGGTTTAGAGGGAACACACCTCAACATAATAAAGGCCATTTATGAAAAGCCGACAGTTAACATCATACTCAGTGGTGAAAACTTGAGAGCTTTTCCCCTGAGACTGGGAACAAGACAAGGATGTCCACTCTTGCAACTTTTATTCAACACAGTACTGGAACTCCTAGCCACAGCAATCAGACAAGAAAAAGAAATAAAAGACATCCAAATTCGTAAGGAAGAAGTAAACCTGTTACTCTTTGCAGATGACATGACACTATACATAGAAAATCCTAGAGATTCCAAAAAACTATTAGAACTGAACTATGAATTCAGTAAAGATGCAGGATACAAAATTAAATACAGAATTCTGTTGCATTTCTATACATTAATAATGAAGTAGCAGAAAGAGAAGTTAAGAAAACAATACCATTTACAACTGCACCAAAAGTAATAAAATAGAAATAAACTTAACCAAGGAGGTGAAAGACTATACTCTGAAAACTGTAAGACATTGATGAAAAAAACTGAAGAAGACACAAATGGGAAGATAGTCCATGCTCATGGATTGGGAGAACAAATATTGTTAAAATGTCCTTACTACCCACAAAAAAAAAAAAAATGTCCTTACTACCCAAAGCAATCTACAAATTCAATGCAATCCCCATCAAAATACCAATAGCATTTTTCAGAAAACCAGAACAAATAATACTAAAATTTGTATGGAACCACAAAAGACCCCAAATAGCCAAAGCAAACTTGAGAAAGAAAAACAAAGCTAGAGGTATCACACACAATTCTAAGTTTCAAGATATACGATAAAGCTGTAGAAATCCAAACAGTATGATACTAGCATAAAAATAGAGAAATAGATCATGGAACAGAATCAAGAGCCAAGGGGCACCTGGGTGGCTCAGATGGTTAAGCATCTGCCTTTGGCTCAGGTCATGATCTCAGGGTCCTGGGATCGAGTCCCACATCGGGCTCCTTGCTTAGCAAGGAGCCTGCTTCTCCCTCTGCCTGCCACTCCCTCTCTCTCTCTCTCTCTGGCAAATAAATAAATAAAATCTTTAAAAAAAGAATCAAGAGCCCAGAAATAAACCCACACTTATATGGTCAATTAATCTTTGGCAAATGAGGCAAGAATATACAATAGGGAAAGATAGTTTCTTCAATGAATGGTGCTAGGAAAGTTGGATGGCTACATGCAAAAGAATGTAACTGGACCACTTTCTTACACCATACACAAAAATAAATTCAAAAAAGATTAAAGACCCAAATGTGAGACCTGAAACCATAAAAATCCTAGAAAAAAAACACAGGCAGTTATTTTTCTGACATCAGCCATAGCAACATTTTTCTAGATGCTTCTCCTAAGGCAAGGGAAACAAAAGCAAAAATAAACTATTGGAACTACATCAATATAAAGTTTTGCACAGCAAAGGAAACCATCAACAAAACAACAAGGCGGGCACCTGGGTGGCTCAGTTGGTTAAGCGACTGCCTTCGGCTCAGGTCATGATCCTGGAGTCCGGGATCGAGTCCCGCATTGGGCTCCCTGCTCAGCAGGGAGTCTGCTTCTCCCTCTGACCCTCCTCCCTCTCATGCTCTCTCTATCTCATTCTCTCTCTCAAATAAATAAATAAAATCTTTGAAAAAAAAAATGAAAAACAACAAGGCAACCTACTGAAGAGCAGAAGATATTTGCAAATGATATATCCAATAAGGGGTTCGTATCCAAATATATGAAGAACTTATACAACTCAACACCAAAAAAATCCAAAGAATCTGATTTAAAAATGGGTAGAGGACCTGAATAGATATCTTTCCAAAAAGACATACAGATGGCCACACATGAAAAGATGCTCAACATCACTAATCATCAGGCAAATGCAAATCAAAATCACATTGAGGTATCAGAGGAGCTAAATTCAAAAAAGACAAGAAATAAAAAGTGTTGGAGAGGATGTGGAGAAAAAGGAATGCTTGTACACTATTGGTGGGAATGTGAATTGGTACAGACTGTGGAAAACAATATGAACTTCCCTCAAAAAATTAAAAATACCATATGATCCAGTAATTCCACTACTGGGTATTTGACCAAAGAAAAGGAAAACATTAATTTGCTATTTGCATCCCTATGTTTATTGCAGCATTATTTAAAATAGCCAAGATATGGAAGCAACCTATGTGTCCACTGGTAGACAAATGGATAAGGAAGATGTGGTGTACACGTACATACACACACACACACATAGAGGAATGTTATGCAGCCTTAAATAAGGACAAGATTGTGACATTTGAGACAACATGGATGGACCTAGAGGGTATTATGCTAAGTGAAATAAGTCAGACTGAGAAAGGCAAATACCATATGATTTCATACATATGTGGAATCTAAAAAAAAAATGAATAAACAAAAAGCAGAAACAGACCTGTAAATACAGAAAACAAACTGATGATTGCCAGAAGGAAGCAGGGATGGGCAAAATGTGTGAAGGGGAGTGGGAGATACAGGCTTCCAGTTATAGAATAAATAAGCCATAGGAATAAAAGGCATAGCATAGGGAATATAGTCGATAATACTGTAATAGTGTTGTATGGTGACAGTAGCTACAGTTGTGGTATAATACAGCATAACATATAGAACAGTTGAATCACTATGTTGTACACCTGAAACTAATGTAACATTGTATGTAAATTATACTCAAATTTTTAAAATTTAAAAAAAAGAAAAGGAATTCAGAGAGTACAAACACTTCTGTAAGAAAACTACAGCCCCTTGAGAGGCAAGGAGGAAAAGTTACAAAAAAAAAAAAATGCATTCTATTGTATGTAAATTTTACCTGACATTTAAAATACGAAGAATTGCAAACAAATGTAGAACTCTACATGTTATGTATAAACTCTGAATGACATGTATTCTGAATTATTTGGAAGGAAGTATATCAATATCTGCAACTTACTGTGAAATGCATTTTAAAAAGATGGATTGATGCATGGATAGAGAGACAGAGATACAACAAAATAAACACAGTAAAATGTTAACTAAAATCAGTGAAAAATCCTTTTAGCTTTTCTGTCTACTTGAAAGTGTTCACGATAAAACGTTCAGGGAAATTGTATGAGAGTATAGAAGATATGTAAGGTTCAGAGGTACAGAAAAGAAGGTACTTCACTCTAACTCTCTTAACTATGGAGAAGAGCAGAAAGATGTCAGAGACCTCAATGAGGAGGTGATGTCTGGGGGCACCTGGGTGGCTCAGTCGTTGGGCGTCTGCCTTCGGCTCAGGTCATGACTCCCAGGTCCTGGGATTGAGCCCTGCATCAGGCTCCCCGCTCGGCAGGAGGCCTGCTTCTCCCTCTCCCACTCTCCCTGCTTGTGTTCCCTCTCTCGCTGTCTCTCTCTCTCTCTCTGTCAAATAAATAAATAAAATCTTTAAAAAAAAAAAAAAAGAAGGTGATGTCTGAGTTGTGCTGGATGAATAGGATTTCACCAGGCAGTAAACAAAGTTGGTGAATGAGCATGTTTGATTAGCTGCATGCAGTCTGATCTTGCTGGAGCATGGGTGTATAAGGAAGAGCAACCAGAGGTGGGGATAAAGTGGTAAGCAAAGGCCAAATCATAGAAAATTGTGGGTATTGTGCTAAGTTTTTATCTTGTTAGTGATGGGGACTTATTGTAGGATTTAAACATAGGTGGGTTGATCTATCTTGTACTTTAGAAAGATCACTCTGGAAATAATGTGAAAAAGAAATTTCCAGCTGCAAGGTTAGAGGCTGGAGAACCAGAATGAAGGTTGTTGCAATAGCCCAGCTAAGGGATAAGAGTAGCCTGAATTGAGCCAATGGAGGGCAGGTGTGAAGAAGCACTGGATTGGAAAACTATTTGGGAGGTAAGGTTCACAGGAGAGAAAATGGACACAATTGGTGATTGAGTAGATGTGTGGGTTGAGAGAAAGAGAAGAGTTGAGGGTGATCTTAAAGATTCTGAGTGAATAATGATAGAATATGAGGAGGTGGAGGCAAGTTTTAGGAGAGAATATGCATACCATTGGGGAAATGTTTATTTTTTATTTTTTTTTAAAGATTTTATTTATTCATGAGAGACAGAGAGAGAAAGAGAGAGGCAGAGGGAGAAGCAGGTTCCCAAGGAGCAGGGAGCCCGATGTGGGACTCGATCCCAGGACTCTGGGATCATGACCTGAGCCGAAGGCAGACTAGCTTAACCATCTGAGCCACCCAGGCGCCCCTGGAAATGTTTATTTTTTAATCCCTATACGGAATGCCCTGGTGGACCTGCTCAGGAGGCTATTGAACATAAAATTGGGGCATTGGTAGGGAAGTTAGCATTGGATTGATTGATTTTTGCATTTACTTTTTATCATCTACTCAAATTCTAATTCATTCCAAGGAGGATTTGGGAGGTAACAATTAATATACAGTGAAAGCCATCAAACGGGATGTGACCTGGAAACTTGTTAGAAACCCTTTCAGGTTGCAAAGGGAAAAATTAATCATATATTCCACAGCCACTCACATACAGCTATATTTGTATGGGGATACAGTCTGTTGTGTGTCAGTGGTATAATAGAATGCTAAAGAAGGAGTTTGGAAATGAGATTGCTGATTCCAGCTTCCTCACTAGCCGTGTGATTCTGAGCAACTTGCTTACGCTCTCAGAGGCCTCTGATGTGAGAAAGCTGAACCATTTGATTTCTTTGATCCCTTCTAGCTCTCCAATGGGAATTTTCCTTGAGCTCTACTTCATGATTCATTGTGCAGGCCCATTTCTTCTCTTTAGTTACCTCCACTTGGCCACCAAGGTACTAATTAACACTCAACTTGAGAAGGAAAGGAAGGTAAAAATGTGGTTGCTCTTTCCTGTATATGATGATAAGAGATCATTAAAAAAGTAAAGACTGACATCACTAAAATTGGTGTTTGCACCCTGAGGTTTGGGTTTATACAGATTTACCCTATCTCATAAGGTCATAGACCATGTAAATCCAGGTCCACACCAAGAAGCACCATTTAGAGCAGTTTCATTTAAAGATAATTAAGGGCATCCTTATGCTGTGGTCTTCCATACATTCCTATAGAAATCAGTGTTTTCCAATGATAACAGGAGTTTTCAGACAACTACAGAGTATAAGTTTCAAGAAAGAAAATAATCAAATATCCATACAATTAAGCACAAAGCTCTCTTTTTAAATATGAGTAAGAACATGACTTACGACCAAATGACCTAACAAGGTAGAGACTTAGCTTCACAGAACAATAAAGATGCATGGAACAAAATGTTAAGCAAAATTGTTAGGAAATCTCCCCCACAGTCAGCATGCTATGTTCAAGCCATGACAAACTTCATGGTACACTGATTTGGATTCTACTTGTCCAATAGCCTGCAATTCTCCTCCCCTCTCCTCTGTCTGGAAAATGTTTATACCCACTGTTCTCAAGCTTGAGTGTGTATCAAATCCCATGGAGGGCTTATTAAATAAAAACTGCTGGTCCCTCCCTCAGAAATCATGATTCATTAAGTCTGGAAAGGGCCCAAGAATTGGCATTTCTAACAAGTTTCCAGATAATGCTGATGCTGCTGGTCCAGGAACCATACTTTAAGAACCATTGGCCTTACACCTACTTCTATTTCAAAAACCCAGCTTAAATCCCACTCTTGAGTGAAGATGGGGTGGAGAGGGGAAGCATTTCACCCCAGGAGACTACAGACAGCTCACTATTGCAGCTACATTACAGCTCTAGTCCTGCAACTGCTCTCCGTGTCTGTCTCCACCCCTCACCCACCCTGCCCACCCTGCTCCTTTGTGAGCTTCTTGAAAGGTAGGCCCAAATCTTACTCATACTTTTATGTTTCCTGGTATCTAGAGCACTGTCTGTCCCCACCAGACACTTAATAAATAGACACGGAAAAAAAAAATATGTAAAAATTAACAAAAGAATGACTGTGAAAGCACTTTTAAAGTCAAAGTGCTATGAAAAACATGTTGCAAATGAATCTCCTCAAGATCTGGTTAAAATGCAGATTCTGATTCAGGAAGTTGGGGGTGGGGCCTGAGAGTCTGAATTTTTAACAAGTTCCAGATGAAGCTAATACTGTCCATAGACCACACTTTAAGTTTCAAGGCCATATAACAGTGGTTTCCAGTCTTGACTGAACATTAGAATTACCCAGGGACCTTTGACAACACAGTATCTGGCCCACTTCCCAGACCAGCTCAGTCAGAATCTCTGGGTGTGGGGCCCAGGCATTAGTGTCCTTTAAAAGCTCCTCAGTAATTCTAATGCACAACCAGAGCTAAGAGCAGCTGACATTTAAGTCCCCACATATGATCTGGTCACATTACGTAAATCCAAATTTGTACAGTCCAAATTATTGGAGTTTCATTGTATTGATTTTGATAATACCAAATACATCATTTTATTCTCTTTAAGGCACTTATTTAACATAGTATCATATCCTTATCCAGCAGATATCATTATCTAAAAGCCATCCAGGAAAGAAATTTCTGACAGCTTTTAAAATAAAGCTTCACTTAATGTTTCTCAAACTACCATGTTTAAAAAAAAAAAGCAGTAACTATTTAGACAATTATAATTATGATATATACTTTTCTTAGAAACAGAGCAATGTGGGGCACCTGGGTAGCTCAGTAGGTTAAGCATCCGACTCTTGATTTCAGCTCAGGTCTTGATCTCAGGGTTGTGAGTTCAAGCCCCACACTGGGGTCCAGCGTGGAGCCTACTGAAAAGAAAGAAAGAAAGAGAGAGAGAGGAAGGAAGGAAGGAAGGAAGGATGGAAGGAAGGAAGGAAGAAAAGAGAAAGAAAGAAAGGAAAGAAAGAAAGAAAGAAAGAAAGAAGAAAGAAAGAAAGAAAGAAAGAAAGAAAGAAAGAAAGAAAGAAAGAAAGAAAGAAAGAAAGAAAGAAAGAAATGGGGGCGCCTGGGTGGCTCAGTCGTTAAGCGTCTGCCTTCGGCTCAGGTCATGATCAGGGGGTCCTGGGATCGAGCCCTGCATCGGGCTCCCTGCTTGGTGGGAAGCCTACTTCTCCCTCTTCCACTCCCCCTGCTCATGTTCCCTCTTGCTGTGTCTCTCTCTCTCTCTATCAAATAAATAAATAAAATCTTTAAAAAAAAAAAAAGAAAGAAATGTATCCCCAAAGAAATTGCTGTCAATATTAATAGATGCCAAATGCCAGAATGTGGACTTCCAGAGTAGACCATTGTTTTCAGTCTTTCTTAAAGAAGTAGAGTCAGAGTTTTTTTAAAAATCAATTTTTAAAAAAATTATCAAATAAAAATCCGTATTTGTGCTTAGAGGTGTTCTCTCACACTACAAAAGATCTTAATACATACTTTCAGCTATTAACCCACCAGAATGCTTTTAAAATCTTGTCCAACCTGCAACTCGATTTTCTACAAACTTCTCACAAATATGTCTGTGCCATAATGTGAGGAATGACTACGTGGTTGACTATAATCTTGGTGTTTAAAAAAGCAGCCCAGGGGCACCTGGGTGGCTCAGTAGGTTAGGCATCCGACTCTTGGTTTTGGCTCAGGTCATGATCTCAGGGCCGTGGGATCAGCCCGCATTGGGCTCCATGCTTAGCAGTGAGTCTGCTAGAGATTCTCTCTCCCTCTCCCTCTGCCCCTCCCCCCACTTGTGCACTCTCTCTCTCTCACATACATGAATGAATAAATCTTTTTAAAAAAAAAAAGCAGTCCAGATAATAGTAAACTTTCCAACACTGGGGTGATTTGTTTTAACATTGCTCTAGAAATAGGCTGCATTATCCATCTCAAGTCCCTGACTCCCAGGCTCCAGGCAGCAAGTTCCAGAGTCACCCCTTACCAGAATGTGCCTTAAAATATGATATATACCGTACTAGGTAGAGATACTGGCCAATGCTGCTGCAGACTCTAGTGTTCTGTAGCTGATTCTCAGAATGAAAAAGATAAGCTCAATTATGCATCTGGACAAACCAGAGTGCTTGAAATCAGGCCTCTTGTAGGCCTCTTATCCTTTAAGAATAAAAGATTGAAATGAAATGCTTTGAAAGACTACTAGCTGAAACTCTTTATTAGGTACAATTCTTATGATGTTATTTTTCTGATAATCCCAACAATCCAGGCAATTGTAATCATCAAAGATATATTTGAAACAGCATGATTTACATATAAAAAGGGGCAAGAATGGTGCCAAGTTCAATAAATTGCGCTATTATGAAAATAACCACCTGACAGAAAGAAAAAGTGCCAAAAATAAGCCAAAGAGCTATCTATACATAAATATCCTAGTGGGATGAAATTCTTACTCTTATGCCTAAACTCAAAACAAAACAAAAAATGCTTTGAACATATTGAGAAAAGGCATTATGAAATCTAAGATCTGACTTTTATTTCCCTCCAATTAACTCAACACCTTAAAATCTGGTTTCCAGTTCATCTCTTTTCTAAAACATTTCTAAGATCATCAATGGCATCCCACAAAAAACAGAAGAGGTACCAGAAATCTGGAGAATACAATTTCTTATTCTTGATTTTCAACAAAGGGAAGAATATGACTTTTTTAAAACCACAGTGGGTGTTAGGTACCTCTGTCATTAATTCTAGGAAAAATTCTAGAATGGATTATTTAAAAGACAGTAAGCACTGAAAGAGGAAATGGTAATCACAAGGAACCACCCTAATTTCAAGAACACCCATGACAAGTTTTTTTGCTCTTTTTCCTAAGATTAGTGGTGTGGTAGGGAATCACAAAGCTGCTCTATATATTATAAATCTGCATTTCAGGAATCATGATATCTTTGCTGACCAATGGATAAATGGACTGTTCAAAAGCATAGTAGAGCAAACCCAAAGAATGCAGAATTATGAGTCAAAGTCACCGCAGAGAGAGATTTCTAAAAGCATTCAGCAGAGCTTTATCCTTGTCCCTAACTAGCTCATGCTTTTATTGGCAACTTAAATGAGGGTATTTGTGGCCCAGTGATCAAATTTTCAGACAGCGTTAAGACAGAAAAAAGCAATAATGGTAAATGACTGAATTAGAGCACAAAAAGGTCACAACCATCTACACCAACAGGCTAGATCTAACTAGACTGAGTTTAATGGGATAAACATAAAGTTCCCCAATCCAGCTCATTTACTACCTCCTGAACCAGAACCAGAGAACATGGATCTCTCAGGACTGACAGATGGGGGAGAATGCTAGTTGGGAAAAAATTCCAGGAGAGTTCTCAGCACAAGGCCTGGCACATAGTAAATGCTCCAAAACACTAATTATTGTTAGCATCTTGATTATTCATTGTTATTTCCTTTACTTCATGAGGTTCTACCAGGAAAACAAATCTACCTTTTAAACATGTTTCCAGCAATTGAAAAACAGAGCCATGCCCTTCATTCTGTGCCACGTTTTAGCTCTGGTGAATATATGAATGTATGGCCTCTTGCCTAGCTTCCTATTGGAGGAGGAGAGAGGTGCCAATCATGTACTTTGTGTCTATGTTAGTATGTTAATAATCTGGCCTCCCATATGTCCTTTATTTGGACTTTCCTGAGCTGCCAGCTATCTAGTTATTTCTAAACAAATCTGAAACACATTTATGATCCTAATAGCTACTATTTATTCAGTGTTTATTGTGTACCTAGCATTCAGCCAGGTATTTATAGATAGATTACCTCTAAAACTCATCAAAACCCAACAGAGTAGGTATCATTACTTCCATTTTTTTTGCATGAGGAAACTGAAGCTCAGAGGATCTTTAGAAACTTGTGTGTTCAAAGAATCAGAAGCCAACTGCCTATGTCACCTTTTTACTCTCTGTGAGGTCAGATAATTGTCCTCAAATATTTTAGCCATCTTAGAATGGTAGCTGCCACTCCAAGCCCCAAACCAACAAGTTCCCCAGCAGTTCATAACCTTAGTCAAATGCATTTCGCATTTTGTCACCACACTGCAGAATGGACATAGTTTGACCTATTCACTGAGGAGCACCTGAATCACAGCTGTGGTGGAGGCATCCAAGGTTCTTAAAAAATTCTTCATTAAAGCCCCAGTCCTCACCTTGCTGGACTCATAAAGGTCATTCCTTATTGAGACTAATACCTCTTCACCATTGTCACACTAGCACTCCTGAACCAAGGCCCTCCCTTCCAGTGTCTTTTCTTCCAAAAATTAAATGACCCCCATATGGGAGAATAGACTGCTGGCTCGAAGGCTTCCTTTGAGCCCCAAACCATCTCATTGTAGGTATAATGCCCCTGCGGGACTGAGGTAACTGAGCTACATAGAAAGTGTCATGGTAATATGCTGTGGAAGATCCATTTTCAGCTGAGATTCCATTTAGGACGTAAATTAAAGAACTTTCCATCCCTGCAGTGTCACAAATTGCTTATCTACAGAGAGTAAATTCAAACATACGCACAGACATCTCACATGAGAGAACAGAGCTAAAATAGCCAAGATTCCTGGCTGATAAGTTAAAGCCAGATTCCCATGTCTCTAGCCTTCTGGGTTCACCTTTTGCTTTAACATCCAAATGCACTAGCTCAACCGTCCATCCTAAGTACTATGGACACTAGGGATAGAGCATGAAAAACAGGTTAAAAAAGTCCTGCCCTCATAGAGCTTTCACTCAGTGTGTGTGTTTGCAGTAGGAGCATTGAGGAGGGGACGGGCTGCTCTGGTAGGTCTGCTCTGAAGCCTACTTCCTTGTATTCCACTGTATCCTGGTAGCTGATGCCATCTCTTCGGCCCAGATGGGAAATACCACCCCCACAGAACACCACTAATACAAACTGGTGTGTGCAATAGCCTTTTGTAGAAGGAGATCATAACATAATGAAATGCAAGCAACAACTTAAAATGGAATATTGAAACTTGCTGATCTAAAAGGCCACCACTCATTCTCCCTGGTGGGCAGTTTCTTGCTGTCCATATTCTCCCTTGGGCTCTGGCGGGTTGTCATCTTCTCCACATTCCTCACACTAACCTTTTCCCAGCCCCTGATTCTCCTAACTGCCAGATTCTGACCCCCAGCTTCCTTTTTCTTTTCTTTTTTTTTTTCCTTTTTCTTTTCTCATGCAAAGCAATTCACCCATAGCTTGTGGACTATACCCCCGGGGTGAGGCGGACGGAGAGAGGGAGGCTTCACTTTTCCCATCCAAAAAGTTTGCCAACATTTTTTTTTAAAGCCATCTTTTCTGTTGTGAATCATGCCACTCCCCTATTACGTTAAAGCACTGCAGCCTGTTCTAGTTACAGTAGAAGTTTTTTCTCATTGCCATCAGCCAGCAGTTGTGGGAGAATAACATGCAGAATGAATTGCTAAAGACTACCCCTAAAGTGGAATTTAAGCACTGTCATTAACAAAGACTTGGGAAAATGTCATTACAAATTCCAAACAAGTAAGCAATCAATCCAGTGTACTCCATATTGAGCAAGTAGAAAGTGAGAGTATTTTAAAAAATTAAAGCTGGGGGCGCCTGGGTGGCTCAGTCGTTAAGCGTCTGCCTTCGGCTCAGGTCATGATCCCAGTGTTCTGGGATCGAGCCCCGCATCGAGCCCCGCATCGAGCCCCGCATCGGGCTCCCTGCTTGGCGGGAAGCCTGCTTCTCCCTCTCCCACTCCCCCTGCTTGTGTTCCCTCTCTCACTGTGTCTCTCTTTGTCAAATAAATAAATAAAATCTTTAAAAAATAAAATAAAATAAAATCTGCTAATCTTTAAAAAAATAAATAAATAATAAAATTAATAAAATTAAAAATTAAAGCTGGATCACTACCTCACATATTACCTCAAAATGACTTTCAAATATATCAAAGATTCAAACATAAAAAAAGGAACCACAAAAAATAGAACATGATTGAGGTTTTAAAAATAATATTCTTGGGGGCGCCTGGGTGGCTCAGTAGTTAAGCAGCTGCCTTCTGCTTTCGGCTCAGGTGATCCTGGAATCGAGCCCCGCATCGGGCTCCCTGCTCGGCAGGAAGCCTGCTTCTCCCTCTCCCACTGCCCCTGCTTGTGTTCCTGCTTTCGCTATTTCTCTCTCTGTCAAATAAATAAATAAAATCTTTTTTAAAAATAATAAAAATAAATAAATAAATAAAATAAAAACAAAAATAATATTCTTGGAGTAGAAAAGACTTTCTAAGTATAATAGAGAATCTAGGAAAATAAAGGGTAAGAGTTAGCAATCTGATTATATGTAAATACTAAACTTCCATGTAGGAAAACTACCATAAATCAAGTCCAGAAAAAAAGGGAAAACACTGTAACACACAAAATAGATTAGAGAATAATTTCCTCAACAAACAGCTCAAATCACATCAAAATGAACAACAAGTTTTTTAGAAGTAGGCAAAGAACATGAACAGACAGTACACAAACACACACAAATGGTCACCTAAGGTATATACTTCAAATAAATAAATAAAATCTTTAAATATATATATGTTATATATATAAACTTCACTTCTACTTAAATAAATAAACATTTTGAAAAAGATATTTTTTCCACCTAGCAGAATGGCAAATATAGCAAACATTTACAATACCTAGTATTGGTAATGATAAAATACGCATTTTCATACATGATATGAAATATATATTGATGTGAACTTTTGGATAGATAATTAGGCAATATCTGACTCAAATTCCATTTGTAGGAATTTTTCCTCAGAGGTATATAAAAGAATGCTTTAGTTCAACAATGTTTATCATGGCAACACAATTCTAACAATATAAATGCCCATCAGAAAAATGGTTATATCAATCATAGTGCATTCATATAATAAAATACTATGCAAAATACTACGCAACCCTATTAAAGAATGAGGTGAGTTACTGTTATAGGTATATCATAAACATACTACTAAGTAGAAAAAAAGCAGTGATCCCATTTGTAAAAAGAAAAAATATTCACATAGCACTTCTGAATCTCAATCTAAAACCTTCAGTGTACCCAAAAAAGGTGACTTTGTTTCTCCAGAACTAGATATAATGCCTATATTAAATTCCTATTCAACCAAGTGGCCAAAACAAACTTAACCAATTTAATGTCCTGCTTTCCCAAGAGTTGTTTTGTTTTGTTTAAATCTGCTAAGGGTTCTTTTTAAGTTCCAGGGGGTTACAGCACCACAAAGCAGCCAAGAGACAAGTACATCTATTCCAAACCATGCTGGCATTAATGAGTCATCTTTTTTCCGTCTGCCTTACCATGATCACTTCACCAACGACTGACATTTAGCTGGTACCCACCACTACACCAAGTACAATGTTTTAGCTAACTGTTAAAATGTTGAAAAACTTCTAAACTAATTGGTAAACAGATGCTGCCCCCAAACACTCTCCTCCATCCACTAGACCTGGCCACCCTGACTCTCCTCCACCCTAAGAGCTTCCCTTACCTCCTCCACAATCTAATAACTAAAGGGTTATTGCCAGACACAGCCAGGACTTCCAGGAGCCTGCTCCAGTGACACAGCTAGTATGTCTTCAGATTGGCAAGTCCCCGTGCTATCCCCATTGCTAAATATTGCTGATGCTGACTCCCTCAAAATACTGCCAAAATAATCTATTCATAAGGCAAAGCTGAGTTTATTGCTTACTGTGAAACAAGAAAGCACCACCTCGACAAAGTCTTAGTTATATCTTTAAGTGGAAAGGCTAAGTTGGGATGTTTATGAGATTCAGGCTTTTGGCTTAAGGCAAGTTGTCAAATAAGGAAGCGTTTTGATTAATATTGGGTACGGATCATGATATAATAGTTTGGGATTGATATACACCGCAAGGTAAGTGTTTTGAGGCAAGAGTTTTAAAGAGTCTTAGAGAATAAATTGTCATTTCAGGCTATGTATTAAATGCTTTAATGTTTATTTAAATAGGTTTTTAGAGAAGGTCTTGAAATGGAAAATGCATTTATTTGCAATTTTTATCTTCCTGGTTAAGAGTTTCCTGAAATAATAAAGCCATGTTAATGAAGACATTGAAATAAGAAAGTTATATTAATGTAGAATATATACTACTTATTTGTAGATGGTTCAGTTTTCGGTGATCTCTCTTGTGGTCATTCTTAAGCCCAGGCTGAAGGGTGGAGCCTTAGCATTTGGAAACATGATCAGTCTGGAAGTTCACTACTCTTTGATAGTTGTGATTATGTATCATGTTTCTTAAGGTGGTCTTTTCAACCTCCTTAAATGCCAATTTTTTCTATTCGTTTTTGGATGATCATTTGTTGGATCATTTGATGGGTCAATGACTACACAATAGGACTTGGACTCAGAATATCACTCATCTGAACACTGCAGCACTAGAGAAGAGTTTATGATCAGAGTTTGTAGTCCACTTTTCATCCATAAGCCAGAAGTGCCCAAATTAAACCAGAGAACAGATCCCATCCCCAATCTGAAGAATCTGCAGAACCAGGTATATAATATCAGCCAAATTACCTAATTTATAGTTTATTCCCTAGAGCTTTTTAATAATATTAAAGATCCCAAAGGGGTCTGCAGGAATATAAATACAACATTCTTCCCCAAAAACTACACAAGATACACTTTAAGAGGCCAATATTAAATCTAAAATGCTCTGTTCTGGACTAATGCCTTTGAATTTCATGAACTTCTTGGATGAATCGCCTTAGTAGAATTGTCTATCTCCCTCTGCACCATAGCATATAAGGAGTCCCTACTTTCTGGACTTATTATAATTTTATAATAAGGAAATATAGTTAAGGAAAGAGACTAAAAGAGAGGAAAGCAATCCAGAATTCCCCTCCATTAGATAGGGCTTCAATTTTCCAATCAAAGCCCAAATTTTCTCCTTCTTGATTTAAGTTATCTCGCAGTATCTTGTTCTATGAGGGAAACCAATAGGCCAAAATGGGCTCTATGTAATATCAGGAACTATCCTGCAGGCAGGTATCACTTTACCAACATAACAAGTTCCTATACAGTTTGCAAGTAGCACAGGAGGTCTTTGTCTACAAATCCAATACCAATCATAGAGGGTACCCTATGATCCATTTTTAGCCAAAAAACACTGAAGACATTGTCACATAGTGTTGTAATATTTTGGCACCATTAATCAAGAATGATTCAGGACCAGGCAATGAAATTTGTAGTAGCAAGATCATTAGCAAAAGAAAAGTAGTCTTATTTATAAGATCTATAAAACTAAGATAGTCTCTAAAAATATACCATCTGTTCCCTGATTCTCTTCCAAACTCTATTCCTGTGAAAGTTCAGTTACAAAGCTGCTCCCATGAGAAGTCTCTAAGTATTTTGGTAGAGACAGGAACTTTCTTTCCTAAATTAGACATGATAAAGCATTTTAAATTTATGGCTGTGTGGCCTATTGTGGTGTTGCCATCTTAAAAGCTGCCTAACAATTGAGTCGAATTACCCAGAAAGTCAACTAATCCATTACAAGTAACCAGTACCAAAGAAAGATGGATGGCTCCCACAAGAAAATCCCACAGTCCATCTTGTTGAATGCATGAGCCAGTTCACAAGTAAAATGCAGCCAGATGTTCTGACAGGGCACCTGCTATGTGGCAGCCCCAGGAGCCCCAGCCCATTCCAGCCACAGCTCTAGCCAGCCATCAAAAGTCACCAAGCACAGTCTACATAGAGGATGACCATTCCTTCAAGTTTAGGAGAAGCAGCTGTTGTGCGTGACCCATAGAAACAAAAACAGAAAGTCAAGCAAAATGGGGAAACAGGAATATGTTCCAAAAGAAAGAACAAGACAAAACCTCAGAAAAATAACTAAATGAAATGGAGAAAAGCAATATACCTGATAAAGAATTTAAAATAATGATCATGAGATACTCACCAGGCTGCAGACAAGAGTGTAAGAACTTGGTGAGATCTTCAATAGAGATAGAAAATATAAGAAGAACTAATCAGAGTCAAAGACTATAATAACTGAAATTAAAAAAAAAAAAAAAAACAGGGAATTGAGAGTAGATTAGCAGATGCAGAAGAATGTATTAATATTCTGGAGGACAGCATAATGGAAAGCACCCAAGCTAAACAGCCAAAAGAGAAAAGAATTTTTAAAATGAGGATAAGTTAAGGGATCTCTTGGACAACATCAAGCAAACAAGCATTCACATTATACGGGTTTCAGAAGAAGAAGAGAAACAAAGCAGTAAAAAACTTACTTGAAGAAATAACAACTGAAAACTTTCCTACCCTGGGGAAGAAAATAGACATCCAGGTTCATGAAGCACAGAGTGTTCCAAACAAGATGAACCCATGGAGGTCCACACCATAGCACATAATAATTAAAATGTCAAAGGTTAAAGATAAAGAGAAAATTTAAAAAGCAACAGGAGAGAAACAAAAAGTTACCTACAAGGGAAAACCTTTAAAGTTCTCAGCTGATTTTTCAGCAGAGACTGCAGGCCAGAAAGGAGTAGCATGATATATTCAAAGTGCTGAAAGCAAAAACCTACAACCAAGATTTTCAACCCAGCAATGTTACTATTCAGATTGGAAGGAGAGACAGAGTTTCCCAGACAAATGAAAGATAAAGGAGTTTATCACCACTACACCAGCCTTACAAGAAATGTTAAAGGGGCTTCTTTACATGGAGAAGAAATGGCCATAATTAGACATAAGAAAATCACAAATAAAAAGATGTTAGATATGATAACACATACCAAACATGGAGAAGGGAGTTAGAAAGAAAGAAAAGAAAGAAAGAAAGAAAGAAAGAAAGAAAGAAAGAAAGAAAGAAAGAAAGAAAGAAAGAAAGAAGGAAAGAAAGAAAAAAAGTTTCTTTTCTGGTTTTTTTTTAATGTGTTTGAACCTCAATGACCATCAAATTAATATATAATGCTATTTACTTAGGATGTAAAAATGAACCTCGTGGTAACCACAAGCCCAAAACCTATGATAGATACACTAAAAATAAAGAGAAAGAAAGCCAAAATTAACACCACAGTAACCCATCAATCACAGAGAGAGCAAGAGAAGAAGAAAGGAACAAAGAGGAACTATAAAAACAACCAGAAAAAAAAATAATAACAAAATGGTAATAAGAATATACCTATCAAATATTTTAAATGTAAAAGACCTGGGGCTCCAGGGTGGCTCAGTCGGTTAAGCATCTGACTCTTGATTTCAGCTCAGGTCACAATCTCAGGGTTGTAAGATCAGGCCCAGTGTCAGACTCCACTCCCAGTTCAGAGTCTGCTTGTCCCTCTCTCTCAGCTCCTCCCCTTGCATTCTCTCTCTCTTTCAAATAAATATTAAAAAAATGTAAATGGTCTAAATGCTCTAATCAAAAGACATAGGGTGCCAGAATGAATTAAAAAAAAAAAGACCCATCTATATGCTGCCTACAAAAGATTCATCTCAGAACTAAAGACACATACAGACTGAAAGTGAAAGAATGGAAAAACATTTACCATGCAAATGGAGTGAACAAAAGGGTAGGGTAGCAGTAATTATAATAGACAAAATAGACTTTAAAACAAAGACTATAACAAGAGACAAAAAAAGGTAATTACAGGGGTGCCTGGGTGGCTCAGTCAGTTAAGTGTCTGCTTTGGCTTAGGTCATGATCCCGAGTCCTGGGATCAAAC
Source organism: Leptonychotes weddellii (assembly GCF_054177405.1). Lineage (NCBI taxonomy): Eukaryota > Metazoa > Chordata > Mammalia > Carnivora > Phocidae > Leptonychotes > Leptonychotes weddellii. The sequence goes on from NC_138377.1 coordinate 41,270,656, forward strand.
CCCATGTCAGGCTTTCTGCTTGGTGGGGGGCCTGCTTCTCCCTCTCCCTCTGCCCTCCACCACCCACCCAGTCATACTCACGCTCTCTGCCTCTCTCTCTCAAATAAATTTAAAAAAAAAATTTTTTTTTAAAAAGGGCATTACATAATGATAAAGGAATCAATCCAATAAAAGGATATAACAATTGTAAATATCTACACACCCAATACTGCAGCACCTAAATATATAAAGCAAATATTAACAGACATAAAAAAGAGAAATTGATGGGAACACAATAATAGTAGGGGACTTTAACACTCCACTTACATCAATGGATGGATCATCCAAACAGAAAATCAGTAAGGAAACAGTGTCTTTGGATGACACATTGGACCAGATGAACATAACAGATATATACAGAATATTCAAACCAAAACCAAAAGAATACACGTTCTTTTGAAGTGTACATGGAACATTCTCCAGAATAGATCACATTAGGCCAAAAAACAAGACTCAATCAATTTAAGAAGATTGAAATCATACCATCCATCTTTCCAATCATAATAGTATGAAACTAGAAATCAATCACAAGAAAAAAAACCACAAACATGTGGAGACTAAACAATATGATGCTAAATAACCAATGGGTCAAAAGAAATTTTTTGAAGAAATCAAAAAATACATGGAGACAAATGACAATGAAAACACAAAGGTCCAAAATCTTTGGGATGCAGTGAAAGCTGTTCTAAGAGGGAAATATATAGTGATACAGGCCTACCTTAAGAAACAACAAAAAACTCAAATAAACAATCTACCCTCACACCTACAGGAACTAGAGAAAGAACAAACAAACAAAGCCTAAGGTGAGTAGAAGGAAGGAAATAATAAAGATCAGAGCAGAAATAAATGACATAGAGACTAAAAAAGGGGGAAAGAAAGAAAAAAATCAATAAAACCAAGAGGTGGTTCCTTGAAAAGATAAACAAAAGTAATCAACCCTTAGCCAGACTCATGAAGGAAAAAAGAGAAAGGACACAAATAAATGAGCAGTGAGAGGTGAAGTAACAACTGACCATAGAAATACAAAGGATTATTAAAAAAATACTATGAAAAATTATATGCCAACAAATTGGACAAGCTAGAAGAAATGAATAAATTCCTAGAAACATACAGGTTTCCAAGACTGAACCAGAAAGAAATAAAAAAATCTGAAAAGACTGATTACAAGTAATGAAATAGAATTGTAATAAAAAAATTACCAAAAAAAAAAAATCCAGGACCAGATGGCTTCACAAGTAAATTCTACTGAACATTTAAAGAAGAGTTAATAACTATTCTTTTTTTTTTTTTAAGATTTTATTTATTTATTTGACAGAAAGAGACACAGCAAGAGAGGGAACACAAGCAGGGGGAGTGGGAGAGGGAGAAGCAGGCCTCCCACTGAGCAGGGAGCCCGATGCGGGGCTTGATCCCAGGACCCCGGGATCATGACCTGAGCCGAAGGCAGATGCTTAACGACTGAGCCACCCAGGCACCCCAATAACTATTCTTTTTAAGCTATTTCAAAAAGTAGAAGAGGAAGGAAAGTGTCCAGATATATTCCACCAGGTCAGCATTATCTTGACACCAAAACTAGACAAAGACACTACAAAAAAAAGGAAACTGCAGGCCACTATCCTTAATGAACATAGATGTAAAAATCCTCAACAAAATATTAGCAAACCACATACAATACATTAAAAAGATCATTCACCATGATTAAGTGAGATTTATTCCAGGATGTAAGTATGATTCAATATTTGCAAGTCAATCAATGTAACACACTATATTAGCAAAACAGAGGATAAAAATCATATGATTATCTCAATAGATGCAGAAAAAGCATTTGACAAAATTCAACATCCATTTATGAGAAAAACTCTCAACAAAATGGGTTTAGAGGGAACATACTTCAACATACTAAAGGCATATATGAAAACTTAGAGCTAACATCATACTCAATAGTGAAAAACTGAAAACCTTTATTCTAGATAAGAAATAAGACAAGTATGTCCACTCTTGCCACTTTTATTCAACATAATACTGGAAGTCCTAGCCACAGCAATTAGACAAGAAAAAGGAAATAAGAGACATCCATACTGGTAAAGAAGAAGTTAAGCTGTCACTATTTGCAGATTACATGAAAATCCCAAAGACTCCACCAGAAAACTATTAGAACTGATCAACGAATCCAATAAAGTTTCAGGATTCAAAATTAATACCCAGAAATTGGTTGCATTTCTATACACTAATAATGAAGTAGCAAAAAGAGAAATTAAGAAAATAACACCAATTTTACTAAAAAGAATAAAATACTGAGAAATCAATGAGGGAAAAGATATGCATTGAAAACCATAAAACTCTAATGAAAGAAACTGCAGATGACATAAACAAATGGAAAGAGATTCCATGCTCATGGATTGGAAAATTTTATAGTTAAAATGTTCATATCACCCAAAGAAATCTATAGATTCAATGCAATTCCTATCAAAATACCAATAGTATTTTTCAAAAAACTAGAACAAATAATACTAAAACTTGTATGGAACCACAAAAGACCCTGAATAGCCAAAGCAATCTTGAGAAAGATAAACAAAGCTGGAGGTATCACAATTCCAGATTTTAAGGTATACTACAAAGCTGTAGTAATCAAAATGGTATGGTGTTGGTATAAAAATAGACACATGGATTAATAGAACAGAATAGACAGCCCAGAAATAAACCCAAGATTAATCAATGTCAATTAATCTATGACAAAAAGGTGAGAATATAATATGGAAAAATACAGTCTCTTCAATAAATGGTGCTGGGAAACTGAACAGCTATATGCTAAAGAATGAAACTGGACCACCTTGTAATACCATATGCAAGAATAAGCTCAAAATGGATTAAAGACCTAACTAAGACCTGAAACTATAAAAATCCTAGAAGAGAACACAGGCAGTAATTTCTTTGACATCACCCATAGAAACATTTTTCTAGATATGTCTCCTGATGCAAGGGAAACAAAAGCAAAAGTAAACTTTTGGCACTACATCAAAATAAAAAGCTTTTGCACAGCAAAGGAAACCATCAGTAAGACAAAAAGGCAACTTAGTAAATGGGAGAAGATATTTGCAAATATACCCAATAAGAGATTAATATCCAATATATAAAAAGAACCTCTAGCAACCATCAGTTTGTTTCTGTATTTAGAGGTATGATTCTGTTTTTTGTTTCTTCCCCTTTTTTCTAGATTCCACTTATGAGTGAAATCATATGGTATTTGTCTTTCTCAGTCTGACTTATTTCACTTAGCGTAATACCATCTAGGTCCATCCATGTTGTCTCAAATGGCACAGAGATCATCCTTTTTATGGCTGTGTAATACTCCATAGTGTGTGTGTGTGTGTGTGTGTGTGTGTGTGTGTGTACACACCACATTTTATCCATTCATCTATCAAAGGACACTTAGTTTGCTTCCATATCTAGGCTATTGTAAATAATGCTTCAATAAACATAAGAGTGCAAATATCTTGCCAAATTGGTGTTTTTGTTTTCTTTGGGTAAATGTCCAATAGTGGGATTATTGGATCATATGGTATTTCTATTTTTTTAAAGATTTAATTTATTTGAGAGAGACAGAGAGAGAGAGAGAGAGAGTGTGTGTGTGTGTGTGTGTGTGTGCACAAGTGGGGAGAGGGGCAGAGGGAGAAGCAGACTCCCTGCTGAGCAGGGAGCCCAATGTGGGGCTTGATCCCAGGACCCTGAGATCCTGACCTGAGCCAAAGGCAGACGCTTAACCAACTGAGCAACCAGGCGCCTCTGGTATTTCTACTTTTAATTTTTTGAGGAACTTCCATACTGTTTTCCACAGTGGCTGTACTAACTTCCATTCCTACCAACAGTGTATGAAGGCTCCTTTTTCTCCACATCCTTGCCAACACTTTTATTTCTATTCCAGCAGGTGTAAGGTCTGCATTTCCCTGATGATTAGCAATGTTGAACATCTTTTCATGTGTCTGTTGGCCAACTATGTTTTTTTTTTGAAAAATGTCTATTCAGGTCCTCTGCCCATTTTTTAATGAGATTGTTTGGGGTTTTCTGGTGTTGAGCTGTATAAATTCTTTATATATTTTGAAAATTAACCCCTTATTGTACTCCTGTGAGAGGATAAAACCCTAGGAGCAGCAGATGCAGATGGAGTTTATACCTACTCACAGGGTCTTCTCCATGAACTTCTACTAGCTACTGACAAGAAAGATGATTGCGGACAAGGCAGAAGACTGGTTAAAACTTCCTTCAGCAATGCATACATGAAGAGAAGTGGTCACCACTTCCTATTGAAAAGGTACAAAACCCTATCCAGTCCCTATTCCCATATTTAAGATACTGAGACAGTGGTGGAAAATCCTGTCATATACAGGACACTGGTGAAGACCCATTGCAGCTGAAGTAAAGGTAAAAGAAGAAACCCTCTACTTTTGAGAGTAGAGCAGCAAGCAGTCCTGGGCCCAGACCATTAAAGATGTCCTAGCATTGGGGGGAAGGGCAAGAAATTTTCTTCTACACAAAATCCACTAAGATAGAAGGCAGAATTTGACTGCCAAAGGAGAATGGACAGGATCACTGAGAAATCTCCACCCCTAAAGACCTAGGTACACAAGACCTGTCTAAGACTGAAAGTGGACCAGAAAACAGAGAATTCCTACTAGGGCATTATGCAGCAAGTAATAAGCAACAGAAGCCTAACCCTGGGGGCAAGGCAAGAGCATGGAGATCATCTCCGTGGCACAGGCATACAGGGAAGGCTGAAAGTTAAGGGTAACTGAAATATTAAGAGAAATCCATCAATACCAAGCCTTCCCCCTGAGCACAAGGTAATGCTGAAAGAAGTTGATGTTTGTGGTGCATTAAAGGCACAACAAATCCTGATTATGTTGACTTAATTCCCCATACAAACAGCCTAGAAAAAGTGTGCCTATTTCCTAGCCTAAATACTATTTACCCTAATCTTTACTATTTTACACAAGAAGCAAATCTTTCAACAGAAAGTTATGAAACACAAAAAAGCAAATAAAAGAAACCCACTGTAATCAATAGAATCAGACAGAGATGACACAGATGTTGGAACAGACAGGGCATTTAAAATAACTATGATTAATATCTTAGAGGCTCTAGTGTAACATTTGGGGGGTTTCAGCAGAAAGATAGAAACTATAACAAATAAAAACTATTAGAATTCATTCTAAGATCCACAGAAACACAGGTGAAGAATGAGTTCAATGGGTTCATAAATAGACTCAAAATAGTTAAGGAAAGAATTCGTGAACTTGAAAATAGATCAGTAGAAATTAGCTAAACTAAAACATAAAAATGGATTTAAAAATATAAGAATGGGGGCGCCTGGGTGGCTCAGTCGTTAAGTGTCTGCCTTCGGCTCAGGTCATGATCCCAGGGTTCTGGGATCGAGTCCCACATCGGGCTCCCTGCTCGTCGGGAAGCCTGCTTCTCCCTCTCCCACTTCCCCTGCTTGTGTTCCTGCTCTTGCTATCTCTCTCTCTGTCAAATAAATAAATAAAATCTTTAAAAAATATATATATATAAGAATGGAGCAGTCTAGATATTTGAGACAATAATGAATGTTGTAACCTGTAAGTATTGGAATCTTAGAAGGTGAAGAGGGAGAGAACATGACAGATGAAATCCTGGAAGAAATAATAATTTCTAAAACTAAAAAAAAAAATGCATCAAACCATAGATGAAGATGATCAGAGAACCCCAAGTAGAACAAATACTAAAGAAAAAGAAAACTTCTGAAAAGCAAAAATAAAGAGAAAATATTAAAGGCAACCAGAATAAAAAGACCTATTATATACAAAGACAAATATTAGCATACTTCTAGTCAGAAACTATGCAAGCCATAAGACAATGAAGGCACATTTTTACAGAAAGAAACTATCAACCAGAATTCCATACTCAGCAAAAACTATTTTTTCAAAAATGAAGCTGAAATAAAGACCTTTGAGTTAAATAATAGCAGGTCAAATTCATTACCAGCTGACCTGTGCTACAAGAAATACTAAAGGAAATTCTTCACATAGAAGGAACATATCAGAAATTTGGATCTATAAAAAGAAATGAAGAATCCCAGAAATACTAAAATGAAGGTAAATATAAAAATTTTGTGTTATTTTCAATCATTTATAAGACTGTCTAAAGCAAAAATATAGAAATGTAATGTGGTTTTTAACACGTACAAAGTACGGCAATAGGACGGAAGATGAGAGAAGGAAACTCTCCTGAATAAGACCTGCCAAGAATATAAGGTAAAGTTTGACTGCCAAGGAAGGAAAGACAAGGTCACTAAGAAAGCCCTACCTCTGAGACTTTCATTAGAGAAAAGGAAAAAGAGTCTTCTCAGCAAATGATTCTGGAACAAGTAGATATCCATATAAAAAAAGAAAGAACTTAATCCATACTTCACACCATTTACACAAATTAACTCCAGATAGCTCATAAATCTAAATGCAAAACCTGAAACAATGAAATGTCTAATGGAAAAACATAAGACTTGTTACCTTGGATTCTTAAATATGACACAAGCCACAGACTGGGAGAAAGTGTTTGTGAAAGACATATCTGATAAAGAACTTATCTCTAGAATATATAAACAACTCTAAATGTTTAATAATAAAACAAACAATACAATATTTAAATGAGCAAAAGATTTGTATAGACACTTCATCAAACAAGATACATAAAAGTCAAAGAAGCACATAAAAAGATGCTCAACATCATTTGTCATCAGGAAAATGTAAATTAAAACACAATGATGTTTTAACCTATTATAATGGCTAGAATTTTTTTGTAATGACAACAGCAAGTATTGATGAGGATGTAGAGCCACTAGAATTCATACATTGCTGTACGAGAATGGTAAAGCCACTTTAGGAAGAAGTTTGAAAGTTTCTTATAAAGTTAAACATGCATTTACCACTTCTGGTAATTTAACTTTAATACCACTTCTGGGTATTTATCTAAGAGAAATAAAAATGTATGTTCACATAAAGGCATATATGTAAATGTTTATGGCAGCATTATTTATAACCATAAAAGAACTGTAAATAAATCTTCTTCAACTCATGAATGGATAAGCAATTTGTGCTACAAGCATGCAATAAAAAGGAACTACTGATATCCACAATGACATAAATGAACCTCAAAATAATTATGCTGAGTGAAAGAAGCTCGACTTGAAAGGGTACATACTGTATGATTCTGTTCATATGACATTCTGGAAAATGGACAATTATAGGTCTAGTAAACAGGTCAGTAGTTTCTAGGAGCAGAGGCTAGACAGAGGGTTGAGGACAAACTCTAATATGGGAAACAATTCAGGTGATAAAAATGTTCTAATCTTGATTATGGTAGTGATTACATGTTTGTCAAAACTCACAGAACTATACACTAAAAAGGCAAGTTTTTCTGAATACACATTATAGCTCAATAAATCTGACTTTTAAAAATATGTTTTGCAGGGAGTAGATACAAATCTGTTTAGAGGTATTCAAAGGAGACGGGTTTGGGCTCTTGTCCATATCCTATCTTCACAATTTTACTAGGACTGTGCTGGTGACAAATGAAACATGAATCAGAAACACCCTCAGGTATTTCCATGCAATTGTTCATTAAATACAGTACTCAAAGTGTCCTTACTCTGGGGGATAATTTCATGTAAATATTTTGCAATTTCCCGTTGGAGAACTTCTTGTGCTATCAAGAAGCCAGAGGGGACACCTGGGTGGCTCAGTGGTTAAGCAACTGCCTTTGGCTCAGGTCATGATCCCAGGGTCCTGGGATCAAGTCCCGCATCAGGCTCCCTGCTCAGCAGTGAGTCTGTTTCTCCCTCTCCCTCTGACCCTCTGCCCACTTGTGCTCACTCTCTCTCTCAAATAAAGAAATAAAATTTAAAAAAAAAAAAGGAAAAGTCTGTTTCGGGCACCTGGGTGGCTCAGTTGGTTAAGCGACTGCCTTCAGCTCAGGTCATGATCCCAGGGTCCTGGGATCAAGCCCCGCATCGGGCTCCCAACTCGGCGAGAAGCCTGCTTCTCCCTCTCCCACTCCCCCTACTTGTGTTCCCTCTCTCGCTGTCTCTCTCTCTGTCAAATAAATAAATAAAATCTTTAAAATAAAAGAAAAAAAAAGAAGCCAGAGGGCCAGAGAATATTCTCATATGATTTGCATTCAGATTTCTCCCAGGGTCTTTTTCTGATTCTGAAGCCAACCACTGCCATTCAAAATAGCCTTTTTGAATGTCTGAAAAGATTTGGTCTCAGGGTTTCATGGGTGCTAGGATCTTAGCAAGCACTGCCTTTCCGGCATAATGATCAGCCTAAGCATTTCTTTTAGCTTCCATGTTATCGCCTTTTACCTGAGCTCCTACCTTTGTAGTAGCTATCTCTTTAGGAAGCATTGGAACACGTGAAAGTTCTTTAAGCTGCTGACCATTCTTTTTTTTTTTTTTAAGATTTTATTTATTTATTTATTTGACACAGAGAGAGAGGCAGCAAGAGAGGGAACACAAGCAGGGGGAGTGGGAGAGGGAGAAGCAGGCTTCCCACCGAGCAGGGAGCCCGATTCGGGGCTCCATCCCAGGACCCCGGGATCATGACCTGAGCCGAAGGCAGACGCTTAACGACTGAGCCACCCAGGCGCCCCCAAGCTGCTGTCCATTCTTAATAGGGTTTCCTACTAAAGTTAAAAACCTTTGTTGTATCCAAAGCATTCCAAGACCATGGACTTACCCAAAATCTTACTACTTCCAATGTATATGTTAACTCTTTTATCCATAGCTAATTGACAAGCTCTGATGAGTGCCGTGAGTTCTGCCACATGAACGGATTTTTGCCTCTGACAAAGGAGGTGAAGTGAGATCTGCTCTAGTGCATGCCACCTGGTATTTTCCTGTTTCAGTTTTAAGATATGACTGTCCACAAACTAGACTAAGTCTGAATTTTCTAAAGGGATTTTAGTAAATCATTTTGGGGCACAGATAGTTCACAGAGGTCGAACAGTTGTTCAGATAATGGAAGAAGAGCAGAATTGAAAAGGAGCCCAATGAAGAATGGGAGAATATAACAGGGTTTCATAAGAGGGAACCCTACTTGCTGAGAATGTTGCGTGTATTCAGTGTGCAAAAAAAGAGATTATACAACATGAGGGATCACTAGGTTTAAGGAGACCCTAAAATCAAGTCAACAAAAACCTCCGCTAGGGGCGCCTGGGTGGCTCAGTTGGTTGGGCGACTGCCTTCGGCTCGGGTCATGGTCCCGGAGTCCTGGGATCGAGTCCCGCATCGGGCTCCCGGCTCAGCGGGGAGCCTGCTTCTCCCTCTGACCCTCTCCCCTCTCATGCTGTTTCTCTCTCTCTCTCTCAAATAAATAAATAAATAAAATCTTTAAAAAAAAAAAAAAACCTCCGCTAGTATAGCAGCTGCAGCTAGTGGTCTTAGGCAAAGCCCGTAGGTTTCATCACTGAGTCAAGAGACTGTAGTAAGCTATTAGTGTTTGTTGACTTCCTAGGTGAATCAGAATACCTAGGGCTTGTCCAGATCCCTCAAGTAAAAAAGGTAGAAAGATTCATAATTAGGCAAACCCGGGCCTGTTAATGATGAGCTTCACAGGGAAGTGGTTTGGTCACCCATGATTTAGTTGAAGTCATATGATAGCATGGCAATTTCAGTAGCCAGCAAAATCCAGGAATCGTCTTAACTGTCTCATATTACTAGTCTGGGGAAATTTTTTAATAGTTCACAGCCTACCAAGAGTAAGGGATTTACCTCCGGATAAACCATATCCTAGCTAATAATGAAATTGTAACTTTTCTTTGGAAATCTTACCTCTTTCAAAGCTACAACAGTAAGTTGATAGAAGGATTAGTTGTGGAGCTTAGCTCTTCTTTGGAACACAACAAAAAGGTCATTCACATATTTCATGAGAATAAAATCACAAGTCCTGGTTGAGGACTTATGAAATGTAAGAAGGTATCTTAAAAACCTTTGAGGCCTAACAGGTCAGTTATGTTATTGATTTTCCCAGGAGAAGGCAAACAAGTACTGACTATTTTGATCCAAAGGGACACCAAGGAAAGCAGAACACAAATCTAGAACTATAAAATATACAGCCACAAGGGCAGGCAGCAAAGATTAAATAGTATTTGGATTTGCTATTACAGGTAGTATATAATAAAATATTTGGCTGGCCTTTGAAAGCAGCTATATTGCCCAGTGTTAGAAATAACCCACTAGGGCACCTGGGTGGCTCAGTTGGTTCAGCGACTGCCTTCGGCTCAGGTCATGATCTTGGAGTCCCGGGATCGAGTTCCGCATCGGGCTCCCTGCTCAGGGGAGTCTGCTTCTCCCTCTGACCCTCCCCGCTCTCATGCTCTCTCTATCTCATTGTCTCTCTCAAATAAATAAATAAAATCTTTAAAAAAAAAAAAGAAATAACCCACTAGTTCTGTACCTATGTAACCATACCCTATATGAGTGGGTGTGGACTGAGTGGGAGGCACTTGATAGACTAATACTGCTGATAACTGGACCAGCACAGGGACCTCACCTAACATCCCTTCCAAAGGTGGAAAAGTTTGGACATAAATAGAAAGAAGAAGGAATCATAACCAAGAGTAAAGGATTAAGTAAATGGGTAAGGCAATGAGGGAAATAAAATACTACATTAACACTTTGAAAGAGGCTCAGAGCAAGAGATAAAGTTGTCTCTCAGCTCAATCATACCAAATGCCTGAAAAGATGAAACCATATATTGTTGAGACCACTCTTTTAATTTTAATTTTTTATTTTAATTCCAGTTAGTTAACATACAGTGTTACATTAGTTTCAGGTCTACAATATAGTGATTCAGCACTTCCATACATCACCCAGTGCTCATCATGACAAGTGTACTCCTTAATCCCCATCACCCGTTTCACCCAACCCCCACCCACTTCCCCTCTGGTAACCATAAGTTTGTTCTCTATACTTAGGAGTCTGTTTCTTGGTTTGCCTCCCTCACTCTTTTTTCCCCTTTGTTCATTTGTTTTGTTTCTTCAATTCCACATGTAAGTGAAGTCATATGGTATTTGTCTTTTTCTGACTTATTTCACTTAGAATTATACTCTCTAGCTCCATCCATGTTATTGCAAATGGCAAGATTTCATTCTTTTAATGGCTGAGTAATATTCGTGTGTGTGTGTACAGTTGAGACCACTCTTGCTTTGGGAACCTGATGAGATCAAATGGAAGCCTGCAAACCTGAGTGACCTCACCCTGGGAGACATTTTGGTTATATGATATGATGATGGACTGAACTATTTATTAATGACCAAATGGGACTCTAGTAACGTACCAGTATCTTTAACTTATTTTTCAGGTTATATCTACCTTACTATATATTGGCATAGTTGGAAAGATTATGATACTGATAATAATACTGATATTGATAGCCAAATGTATTGGGAGATGAAGTTAACATCCTTCTATCCCTACCCCACACTGGCTACTCCAAATATTGGGCATATAAAAAGAATGATGGCCAAAGGCCACAGGGTGGCCAATTTTATAATAAAGAATTTTACTGGTCTTTATCCCTGAATCCTGGGAGAGAGACTCTAAACTTGGAATTTTCTGAGTGTTAGGAGTTTCTTTTTTATTTATGAGACTCTTGGATCACACCTGAGTTTATGTTAAAAGGTAAGATGACTCAGGATGGGATCTGGTCACCAGAAAGACCAGCCATGTGATTAGATGGTTGGTGATTTGAGCTAGCCTGACCTCAGGGGAGGGGAGGAGGACTGAAGACTGAGTTCAGTCACATGGCCAATGATTCAATCAAATGTGCCTCTATAATGAAACTCCAATAAAAACTCTAGCTTCCTGGTTAGTGAACACATCAGTGTACTGGGAAGGTAAGGTGCCCCAATTCCATAGGGAAAGGTCATGGAAACACTGCATTTGGGATCCTCTCACACCTCACCCTATATCTCTTCATTTATCTTTTTATCTCTTTATATCTTTTATAATAAAACTGTAATTGTAAGTATAATACTTTCCTGAGTTCTGTGAGTCATTCTGGTGAATTTCAAACCCAAGGAGGGTCATGGGAACCCCCTGGATTTGTAGCCAGTTGGTCAGAAGTGCATGTAGCCTGGGGATGTCACTTGCAGCTGGTTTCTGAAATAGACTGTGCCTTTAAGCCTGTGGAGTCTGATGCTAATTCTGAGTGGTTAATAACAGAATTGAATTATTAGAGCACACCAATTGGTATCAGAATAACAGGGTAATAGGAAATGACTCTCATTCATGCCCCTGAGGTCCTGAATGAATTTATATCCCTATCTATTGGGTTTTCTTACTGAGAAGATAGGAATATTATAAGGACAATAACAAAGGATAATGAGTCCTTTCTCTATTAGGCTCTCAACTTTGGGTTTTAGTCTTTCTTTAGCTTCTGGTTTTAGAGGGTATTATACAAGTTTGGGTAAAGGTTTAGAACTTTGATGATTTCAACCCAGTAATCCTGCCTACATCAGTATAATTTTTTTGTTGGCAATCTGATACTTTCAATTATAGCTTGATTTAGGCTCGGACATACCTGCAAGTCAATGTCTAAATTAGTTATGACTTCATTATGAATAGGGGTCTCTAGAGATTTCAAGGAAGAGACCATTGAGAGAGCATTTAAACTGGCAATTTCATTTGCATAACAAATCCCTCTCTATTAAGTTAGTGAGTATAGTGTCACAAGGAAAGAAAGAATGTGCCTGAGTTAAAGGTCCCAGGATAACAGGTATGGTCTGGGCCATGGAGAATGAGAATTATTAGAGATACCCACAAACTGAGCTGTTTTTTGACCCTGGGGAAGCAACTGTATAATAATGGTAGGGTTTACAGTTGAGATTGCAGTATTTGTACTTAGAGAAACTTTTCCTTGTGGGTTCAAAGATAAAACAAAAATAAGGCTATTCTGAGTCTTCCTTGGAGCACCTTCTTTGATCACTCACTTCATTGTTTTCCCCTTAGTTTTTTAGTTAACACAGACCATTGTTTTTCCAATGTCTTTTCTGTTTACAGAAACCAGAAGGATCTTTATGAAAAGACTCTGCCAGTGGTTAAGGACCATGTATGTGCATCTAGTTGTTTTATCTTGTAAGGCTATCAAGTTACAAAGACTCTTTTCAATATTTGGCAAGATGTTAGAGATCTGACAATAGAACTATTTCCCATTCTGATTCTTGTTGAATATTAAATCCCCCTATTTCTGGCTTAAGGCCATTCGTAAAAAGTCAGGAGAAAACTGGGGTCATATCTGCTTTTGGCTCTACTCCTGAATGCTGTCTAAAGAATTAAAGAGCTGATCCCTGATAACACCAATTGGACTCATCCTTTCTTCACAGGACTAAACAGAGCCTAATCTATTTTCACAGGGAAGTTTTTAGGATAGTCTCTGAAATAAGTGGTACAACATCTACAGCTCATAAATTCCTCTTGTTTCCTGTGCAATCAGCATCTTTTAAATTACTCCAGTGTCTTCCTCTCCTACACTTTCCATCCAGTTATTTTGCATCTGAGATTTCCTCTAACATATGACCTATTATACATTCCAACACTTCTTTGCAAATTTCTCTCAACTTACCTAAGCTTTTGAAAGTCTTTAAAATGGCTCTCAGCTTAGAAAGAGACAAGAATAAAATCAGCCACAAGTGATTTTTCCTTATAAGTTAAGAATTAACTGATATTTGGGGATTTCTGGCTGGCCAAGGGGAAGGGCAGCCTGTCAGGAGATATTGGGGCAGAGGGAAATGGAGGAGCAGGAAGAATAGTATAAAGGCCATTAGGTTATGTTGTGATTTAGGAAGATCATTTTATGTTTTTCACAGTTTCGTTTTATTTCTTGGCCAAGCAATCCTCTCAGGAAGCAATTTTGGAATCTGAATTTCTTATGGTGCTTCTTCATACCAACCAAAAAAAGGTAGGACATTGGCTGTTTTTTATTTTGTCCTCTTTTTATTTTAAAGGACCTCTCAAATGAAAAACTTTGTCCATATCAAAAGGTCCCCCAAGTAGCCACTGTAATTTTAAATTATTATTGGTGAAATTATGCACTTAGAAAGATAAGTACATAAGGTTGTGTTATAGCATAAATAAATGTAAGAAGCAGGAATCTGGCTCAACGAAGGTATGAGCTTACTTAAACTTAGGCCAGGGTGGGCAAACCTGGTCTTTGGGCCATATCCAACTCACTAGCTGTTTACATAAATAGTTTTATTAGAACACAACCTTGTCTACTTATTTACATATTGTCTATGGCTGTTTTAGCAGGATAGTAGCAGAGTTAAGTAGCTACAACAGAGACTGTAAGACTCACAAGTCTGTAACATTTACCACCTGAGCTTATAGCGAAAAAATTAGTACGCCCTCAGTTTAGACTGATATAAACCTATGAGAGTCTACGAATGATCAGCTGTTGTTCCAATTAGATTACTGACTCTGGCCATACCATTGTGACCCTTTAAACTAATTTGTGTAATGCGTTTGGCTTTTGGACCACCTTTTTCACCAAAGCCACACAGCACAGTTGTTTGCTGGACTTTCCATACTTCCTACCCTGCACAGGAATCTGGATTTGTTGAGCCTGGAACAGCCTCCATAAAAATCAGCTCAGATAGATTCTGACTACCTCCCTCACCTCCTCCTGGTCAGTGAATTTGGCTGTTTCCAGAAAAGATCATCTCTCAGCTCCTCCTTGGGTAGGATGAAAGGGGTATGTGTTTACATGAACCTATTTTGAAAATCTAGGATTCAACCCTGATCTCTAGGCATACTTCTTTCTTTCCCTAATGACAACCCCAGGCTAGCCTGATTTGTACATCTGCCAGGTGGCAGCCCACCAAGACGGCCTAGGGCACTCAGTCTTATTCTAGTTCAGCCACCTGGATTCTCTCATTGGATCAACATAGTCCTACATCATAAGAATAATAACCACTTTATTAAATACACTGCTCACGTCACTAAGTCCTTGTACAGTGGCCCACATGGGCCAGCATAGGGGATATACAGATGTCTGTGATTTTTATAAAAATCCATTGTCCATCTTGTAACTCACCCTTAACGACAAAATCCAGATGGCGTAGGGGATGACTGGGGGAGGTAGACAGTGTAGTTAATAGCTACTGGAATGGTTCACATTGATTTTGTTGTGGTGGGGGAAGGATAACACCTTGGCCCTTAGGAGGGACTGCTTCAGACTCCAAAGATGTGGAGGAGGAGGGACAGTAATGATCTTTAGAATCACCTCTGGGGACTTCCTCCCAAAGAAAAATGCCCTATTGAGTAGGGGTTAAGATTTCAACATATGCATTTGGGAGGGGAGCAGGGACACAAATATTCAGACTATAGCTTCGCTCATAATCAGTGCTATATAAGTGTATTCTCAAGAATACAGTGTATTCTCTAGAGGAAAAAGAAGAAAGAATTTTTGAACATAAAAATAAAAATCCCTGAGTTGTTAAATTAGCAAAACAAAACCTTTTTAACTTACTTTAATTTA
>NC_138377.1:41286760-41308740 GCF_054177405.1 Leptonychotes weddellii
CTTTCACCTATGGTGAGGTACAGGCCAGTAACAACAAAACCTGTACTTGACAGTTTTGCACTGGTCAGCCTTATGAACCTTCACATGAGTTTCTACAAGTAGGGATTATTGTTTTCTGAGATCCACATAGATATAGTTAACACCTAGTACTTTGTGCCAACCAGGCATGTTCTATGTAACAATTCTCAAAACAAGCCTACAAGATGGCTACAAGTAGCTTAGGAAGAAGAGGGGGAGCAAGGGAATTCACTTAGCCATTACTCAGCAAGAATCAATTTTTATCTAAAATGTCTACATGCAGTAAGAAAAATATCTAAACAGACAATAAAATGATAATTCTTTTTTCTCATGTAATAATATGGGCTTCCTATCTATAGAAGACAAATTCTATTCCCCTTCTGATTCATATACCACAAATTAGTTCAAATTTTGTCTGCTAGTAAGAGTTCAAAACGAAGGGGTGCCTGGGCGGTTCAGTTGGTTAAGTGATTGCCTTCGGCTCAGGTCATGGTCCCAGGGTCCTGGGATCGAGCCCCGGGTCGCGCTCCCTGCTTGCGCTCCCTGCTCCTCGGGGAGCCTGCTTCTCCCTCTCCCTCTGCCTGCCACGCCCCCTGCCTGTGCTCTCTCTCTCTCTCTGTCAAATAAATAAATAAAAAAAAAAAGAGTTCAAAAGGAAGAGCAAATATAAATTACACCTTTCTTCTAGACTAGGCATAGCTAACTTATTGTCCACGACACCCAGATGCAGTGGGTTCAATTAGGTCACAAAAGCCTAAATGACCACTGGAATCCTACACCACCATCTGTAGGAACTTTTTGAAGTTTTTTTTTTTTTAACTTTCATTTCATTCTTCGGAAAGCTTCCAGAGGAATTAAAAAAGAAAAGTAAAATGAGAAAGAAGTCAAAAGCTGCAAAAGCTGAAGACACCATACTGGGATTGAACACTCACGAGAAGGTATGAAAACTTATATAATACAGACAGACCTGAAGAACCAATTAGAGCAAAGTGACATGGGATTTTGCGAGACGTGGTCAATGAGGGACAATAAGCACCATTTTGTTTTCATTGTAGTTCATATGAAGGCCTGGGACACCCACAGGATTGTATACTGTAGAAAACTATTTAGAAAATGCTAAAATGGAGTGAAAATAGGTGTTGCTGTTATGCGAGTTAACAAAAATTTATTTATAAGTTATAATTGGCTATCTGCTTTTGAAAAGATTTGAGAAGACTAAGTCCACATTTCCTTTCAGGTTAACTTCTGTAGGCCTTCACGGTTTCTTTCTTGATTTAGGACACTACCATTCTAATGACATACCCCAACTCTACAATTCAACCTTTGTGTTGTCACTAATCACCTAAGTA
The DNA here is from genome assembly GCF_054177405.1 of Leptonychotes weddellii. Classification (NCBI taxonomy): domain Eukaryota; kingdom Metazoa; phylum Chordata; class Mammalia; order Carnivora; family Phocidae; genus Leptonychotes; species Leptonychotes weddellii. The sequence goes on from NC_138377.1 coordinate 41,288,128, forward strand.
ACAGAGAACCTTCAATTATTTGCTTTTTTTTTTTTTTTTTAAGATTTTTTATTTATTTATTTGACAGAGAGAGAGAGCGAGAGCAGGAACACAAGCAGGGGGAGTGGGAGAGGGAGAAGCAGGCTTCCCGTCGAGCAGGGAGCCCAATGTGGGACTCGATCCCAGGACCCTGGGATCATGACCTGAGCCAAATGCAGACGCTTAATGACTGAGCCACCCAGGCGCCCTCAATTATTTGGTTTCTTAATACAGCATATAGTCCAAAGTCCTTAGCACTGCGTATCTACTCTTGTTCCTTTCCTAACTACTCTCCAAATGCACCATTCATAATCTCCTCCTGTCTTTGACCAAACGCCTCTGTCTCTGTGGTGGTCAAATCCCACGCCTACCCGGGGCGCCTGGGTGGCTCAGTTGGTCAAGCGGCTGCCTTCAGCTCAGGTCATGATCCCTGGGTCCTGGGATCGAGCCCCATGTCCGGCTCCCTGCTCAGTGGAGAGCCTGCTTCTCCTCTCTCTGCCTGCCTCTCTGCCTACTTGTGCTTTCTCTCTCTGTGTCAAATAAATAAATAAAATCTTAAAAAAAAAAAAAAATCCCACGCCTACCCTATGTGTCTTGGCCCCTGCAGGTGCAGCCTTAATTTCCTCAAAATGCCGTGCATTTTCATGCTTCTGTGTCTTTGTATACATTACCCCATCTGGCTGGAATGCCTTTCCCTGCATCTCCCCATTTTTTTTTTTTTTTTTGCTTGATTATATTCATCCTTTAGGATTCAGTCTTACATTATCTGGAACGCTTTCCTGATACCCTCACCCTTGGGTGGTGTGTCAGATGCTCTTTGGACACCACACCTATTCCCCCAGTAGACTCTAAAATGCTTCACCACTTTCTAGCTGAATAACCTTGGACAAGTTCATTAATTTTACTGAGCCTATTTCTTCATGAATAGAATGTTAGCATTAATTTGGTATCACTATGAAATAATGTGAAAAATCACTTTATAAACAGTAAAGCACTATGCAAGCATTAACAATTTTACCATAGGGCACCTGAGTGGCTCAGTGGGTTAAGCATCTGCCTTTGGCTCAGGTCATGATCCCAGGGTCTTGGGATCCTCATACAGACTCCCCTGCTCAGTGGGGAGTCTGCTTCTCCCTCTACCCTACCCCTACCCTGTTCATGATCTCTCTCTCATGCTCTCTCTCTCAAATAAATAAATAAAATCTTTAACAAAAACACAATTTTACCATAAACCAAAAGAATACACAATATTCTAAGTAAATATACTTCAGTCGATTTAAGGGTAGGATTCATCCTTTGGTCTCCAGACTCTTCTCCAAGGATGCCCTGCATTTTATCCAACTTTCCTGCTCCACCAAGTCCTTGTTTTTCTATATTCAAAGGAAAAAAATCTAGAGTGATGTCTAGGACATTTGAAGAAAAGACTAAATGGGAAACTCCTGAAGGGTAAGGATAGTCTTTTCTACCTTTCCTAATGCCTTCATGAGACTACTGTATTATGCACATACAAATACTTGGCAAAAATGAAAAAGCTGAATGAATGAATAAATAAGTGAATACAAGCATACTCTAACCTTAGTGAGCTTGTAATCAAAAGGAGTGATGTGACAAATCCCATATGAATCTGGTCTTGTGAAAATGTTAACGAATGCTTTCAATGTCATCCATAAGTGTAGTAAGAAATTAAATTTTCTGCTACGCTTATTTTATTTGATTTGACACACACTATAATTGCTATCTTAGTGACTCATGCTTCACATACGTTTTAACATTATCAGAATCACTCGTGCAGTTCAATACCTATTAAATATCTACTGCACCAGGCCCAATGAGAGTATGAAGATAAAGGTGGGCTCTGCCCATAGATTGCTAGACATATAGAAAGGAAGCTAAATCATCAATATATATTAGTATAAGACAGAATACTGTAAAATGTATGAAAGACCTAAGGCTAGTGACAACCAATGAAGACAGATATCTGAGTTAGAGCACTAGGTCCATAAAAACTAAAACTATATACTACAAATTACTGGTGGCCAATAGTTTCTGTCACAGTAGAATATCTATTATATATTACATATGTAACATTTGCTTTTAACCGAATTTAATTACAAAAATTGTGTTGCTGTCTAATTGAGTAAGAACCTACTGTTAACACTTATAAATCACACTTGTGCCAAGCACAGTTTCAAGCCAGTTAGGTACCTTATTTCATTTAATCTCCACAACTCCACAAGATAGATACAATTATCTCTTTTTTTTTAGATTTTTTTTTTTTTAAGATTTTATTTATTTATTCATTAGAGACAGAGAGAGAGAGGCAGAGGGAGAAGCAGGCTCCCAAGGAGCAGGGAGCCCGATGCGGGACTCGATCCCAGGACCCTGAGATCATGACCTGAGCCGAAGGCAGACGCTTAACCATCTGAGCCACCCAGGCGCCCAATTATCTCTATTTTATAGACGAGGAAACCCAAGGCATAAGCCTCAGTAATTTTTCAAGGTTAAGAAGCAACAAAACATAAAAAAAAAAAAAAAAAGAAGCAAACTGAGAATATGTAAACAAGAACGTAAGAACGAACATTCCACAGAGAGTCAGCGGACCCATTTGCCAGCAATGCTTCACACAGTGCTTTCCACTTCTCCCGAACGCACCCGGTGGAAACAACCTATCTCCTTTCCTTTCCCGCCTGGGATTAATGTTTTTTTCCTGAGTCCATAACTGAACTGTTGATTCTCGTGCACATCATCTCAAACATTCCCACTTCAGAGGACAGATTGCTCTTTAAATCATAGGCAGTTCAAGGTAAATGAGACCGAATCAGATCCTCAGGTGGACAAAGCTCAGGCAGGATCGAGAAATTAAACCTTCGGGCTGGGCATCCGTTCCTGGATCACCTCCAGAGGATGGCAGCAGCACCCAGCTCACCCAGGAAGCGCTACCATGGCAGCAATCTTCTCCTTCTGAACCCCAGGGGGCTTGGATTTTGCCATCTGCTCGTTTACCCTTCACCTGCCGGCTCTGCGGGTCTAATCTCCACCCTGCTCCTACCAAACGCCAGGCCTCAAGCGCCTCGCTCTCCGCGGCGGTTAAGTCCCAAACCCACCCGGGGGCTCGTCCGCCCCAGAAGCAGCCCGTCCCGCTCCCTCCCCCGGGCCGGCTACTCACGGTTCCAGTACACCGGGTAGCACTCTCCTTGGGTCACATCCACCTCGTAGAGGCCGCCCCGCACACACACCCGCTCGATGTTCACCAGCTCCTCCATCTCGGGCTCGTGCCCCGCAGCGCGCGGGCAGAAGCCGCAGACGCGGTCCTCGTCCTCGTCCTCCCCAGAGCTGGAGGCCCGGCCGCACGCACGGTCGCCGTCCGGGTTCTCGGCCCGGGGTCGGCCACCCGTGGCCTGCAGCAGCGTTCGGAAGGCGAGCTCAATGCGGAGCGAGTCATAGCCGATGAAGGGCTTCCAAGTCTTCTTGTCCTCCTTGTAGAACCAGCGAACCTCCTCGGGGCCCAGCTCCGTCACCACCTCGTAGCGGTGCCTGGCGGCCGTTCCGCCAGGCCGGGTGCGCTTCCTCTCCCCGAGCCCTCCTCCCGCCACCCCGCTGCCCCCCGCGCTCGACGGGACCAGCGGCGGCTGCGGCGGCGGGTGTAGCGATGAGGAGCTGCCGCCGCCGACGCTCTCGCCCTCGCTGTAGTAACGCAGCGAGGAGCCCGACTCCGCGGAGCTGAAGTCGTAGTTCTCGTCACTGAGGCAGGAGTCCAGCGCCAGGTGGTGGTTGTGGTCCTCCGCGCCCGGCGCCAAGTGCAGCCCGGGCTCCCCGCGCAGCAGGGCCAGGGGCACCTCGCCGTCGCCTAGGTCCCCGCCGGGCAGGTGGTCGAAGCAGCAGACGCCGCCGCGGAAGGCCGGCTCCGCATCCGAGCCCAGCTCCCAGGCTGCGCCGCCGCCGCCACGGCCGTTATGTTCAGGGCTCCGCGGGGACCCGCGGCCCGGGTAATTCATGGTGTGGAGACGCCGCCGGCTGCCCGGCCCTGCGCCGAGCCGCGGCCCCCAGCGCTTCCGCCGCACATTCAACGCCGTCGCCCTCTCCACCGGTAGTTTTTAATCTTTCAAATCCCAACCGGTGCTGCGGAGGCAGCGGCGGTGGCTCCGCCCCCCCGAGGCCCGCGGCAGCCGCAGCCGCGTTCCACCGCCCGCCCCATTGTCGCGCAGCCCGACATGGGCGGTGCTTGGCCCCGGCCCCACCCCGCCGGCCGCGCGCGCCGCCCCGGAAGCCTCTTATCAGCTCAGGCCCCGTGCGAACAGCTTGGCTCTTCTCTCTGGCCTCCGGTGGTGGGTCCGCTCAGGGCATCTGCAACTCCTCAGATGCCTCAATTGTCTTCCGCCTCCACTCTCCTCTCCCTGCACACCTGCCTCGGCCCCCGCCTTTCTAGGGGTCAGAGCCCAGATAAGGAGAGGCTTGATATCCCACGCAGCCTTGTATTCTGGGTCATGAGCCCGAGGGCTTAAGCTACAGGAGAGGGCCCCAGGAAGTTGGGTTCTCCTGACATTGCTTTTGTGACCTTAGGTCCTCATCTGGGAACTTCTCAGTCACCCAGCTCTGGTCCCTCCAGAACTGTTGGCCCACACAAAGGCATTCCACCCCATGCCAGTGATCCTAATGTTGACATCACCATCCCCTCTCAGAAACCTGAGTCTAAACCTTCCTTCATAGGCCACCTCCTATTATTGTGTAATTTTAAATACTTATTTACTGCTTTCGCAACCTCACTGTAAGGCCTTTGATGGAGACCGAGTCCGTATGTCTCAACCTCTCCTACACAGCGGGTGCACAATCAATGTTGATTATAATTGATGGCGAGTGCAGCCAGTTGTGATTGATTATTATATTGAAAGCCAGAAAACAGTGGGTCCTAGACTTAGTTTTACTAACCACAGGCAAGTCACTTCATTTTGATCTTTTTGGTTTCCTCATCTGTAAAATGAAGTGATTATTGGAACAGATCTCTAAAGTGTCTTCCAGCAGTGGAATTCTATGATCTTCACGGTTTCTTCCTGTTCTTTATGCCTCTCTGACTCTGTAGCTCACTTTCTGGGATCTGGTTGAATGCTGAACCTCCACTGTGTAGTTCTTTTATATTACAAAAAAAGTTTAATTTTATAAGCGCAACACCCTATCCTATGTTGAGAATCCAGAGAAAAACAATCTCCAACCTCCAGTGTTCTCAATTCATGACCAGACAGTCTACACTGTTTCTTTTACTCCTCTTGTGGAGAATCAGATCAGTGGGGCAGTTTTTCTTGCCCTGTGACCTAACCTGTTAGAGATTAAGTCATAATTTAAAGCATGGCTGTCTCTAGCTTGTGCAGTGCTATATGAATTTGAAAGAAAGGGCATTGCCTCCTGTGTGCAATACAACATATGGAATAGTGCTGAAGTTCATGGCTTAGAAAGCAGAGCATGGGCTGGATTTTTGCTCCAATTTGTGCCCTCGCCCAAATGATAATTTTATGTGGTGAACAACATGCCCAACTGGACACGGCAGCCCTGATTCAAAGCATCTAAAATCAGAGCCCTCATCTCCATTTATACTGTTTTCTGAATACTTGCTTTTCAGTTTCTTCTCCAGTCTTTCTATGACAACATGCAGAATAAGAAGTTTGGTTATGAGCTTTGTTCTATTTACTACCCATGAAAGCATTTATTCTACAGTGCTTTAATATATGTGCCAGGCACTTTTGTTCTGGGTGTCAATACAAAGGGGAATGGGAGAGACTCAGTTCCTTCTTTAAGGACCTTACACTCTAGTGGGGGATACAGACAAGTACCCAGATACATTATAGTAGAGTAAGTACCATAAAGGGGATTCAAAATAAGGGATATCGGGCGCCTGGGTGGCTCAGTTGGTTAAGGGACTGCCTTCGGCTCGGGTCATGATCCTGGAGTCCCGGGATCGAGTCCCACATCGGGCTCCCTGCTCAGCGGGGGGTCTGCTTCTCCCTCTGACCCTCTCCCCTCTCGTGCTCTCTGTCTCTCATTCTCTCTCTCAAATAAATAAATAAAATCTTTTAAAAAAAATAAGGGATATCATAACATTTAAAATATCTCTATTTCTTGATGGAACATAGTCTACCTGTATAGCTTCTGATATGATTGTATGCAATTGACACTGCAATATCTGAACATTCATAGTTGTATGTAAAGCATTATGTTGTATTTTAATCATTATGCAAGACCAAGCCTCCTTCCCATAAGCCAAATAAGTATGATTGATTTAGACTTCTGGCATTTGGGGATCCAGGCTGCTGCAATAACCAGTGGGATGTGGAACCAAGCCTGAGGAAGTTCTGGTTGGTGTGGGAAAGAAAAAAAGGCAAAGCCAGGTGGTTTGTACTATTAAAGACTGAAGCACATCATCTGCACGTCCTGCTATCCTCCCTTCCCCATTAGACATGACGGGCTATCTGACAACAATGACCATCTTTCCCTCCCCATCTCTCAAGAGTTACATGGTGAAGTTTATGCCACCTTTCCCTTTTCTTCTCTTTTTAAGGTTTCCCTATTGTTCATTTTAATCTATTTTCACCTGTATAAAAATATTGGGCCATTAGGCCTTATGCCATGTAATTTATTCTGAACCAATAACCCACACCCACACCTGACATGGCTTTGTCCATTGCATATTGATAGAAATTTAGAATGGAGAAAGAGGGTGGTCGTATAACCATACCCCTGTTTGCTCTATCTCCTGTTTGATAAACCACCCACTACATTTAAATTTTTATTGTATGTTTTATTTTTAGGATCACTATCTAGTTTCTTAAAATGAGACTGTCTTAGCTGTTCATGCTACTACAAAATACCATAAGCTGGATAGCTTATAAACAACAAACATTTATTTCTCACAGTTCTAGAGGCTGGGAAGTTCAAGATCATGGTGCTGGAAGATTTGGTGTTTGGTGAGATCTTGCTGGCTCATAGATGGTCATCTTTTTATTGGGTCTTCACATGTCAGAAGGGGCTAGGGAGCTCTGTGAGGCTTCTTTTTATAAGGGCCCACCTCCTAAGCTCATAACCTTGGGGATTAGGATTTCAACATATGACTTCTGGGGGATACACAAACATTTGGACCATGGCAGAGAGTGTTTTTTTTGGGGGGGGGGGTGAACAGATTAAAAGGAATGATAACCTAGACTAAAGCAGAGAACTTTCACTGAACATATATTAGATGTTTGCTAAGTTCTAGGCACTAGCTAGGCCCTACAGTGAAGCATTCACAGTCTAGAGGTATCTTTAAATAAACCCAGAATGCCAACTTTTTAGTTCCTCTGAGGAATATAATTGTAATGCCAGAATGACCGCAGGAGTCATTCTTTCCCTAAAGACAGATCAATAGAGGAAGCCAAATTACAATAAAAATGTAGCTACATGAGCAGAAATAACATAGGAATACATAATGAATCAAGTCATTCATCCTTCTATTTATTCATTCAACAAATATTTATTGTCTACTGCTATTTTGCTGATGGTTTGTTTTTGTTTTTATGTTAATTGAAGTCACACTTAAAATGTAGAATTATCAAATGCATTTACTTAAAGATTTGTAAGAGGTCTGCCCTCAAAGTTGTACCTATCAAAACCCCATAAAAATTTTTTTATATTCCTTTTGGAAATAAAGGTCAATGGCATTGAAGGTATATATTCAAATGAAACAGATTGCAGATCAATACAATATTGATGCATTCTTTATGGAGGCAGCCACAAAATCCTCATTAGCTTGTTTATATCTGAAAGAGAAGATTTGGCTTATCCCTGTCTTTTGGTTATATCCCTGTCCTTTTATTACAGAAAAGTGAGTTAGACTATAACCATAGACTATTGTGAGATCCACATTATGCATCCACTGTAGATGCATTTGACGACTTTTATGCTCCAGGATTTTTTCCTTTCTCACACCAGAGGTAAACCCAAAGTACCTATTCATTTATTCACAAACTATATAGTATATAATTCATACATAGTACATATATAGTATATAATTCATATCAGTTACCTTCAACAAGTAATTGATCATCTTAAGTTTTGCTAAGACTTAGATGCAGCATATTGTATATGTGTAGTTTATTCTGATTTTCATATAAGAAGTGAGAAAGAAAAGAAAAAGAAGCTATGTTTCAGTAGGGATTTCCACTAGTGCAACTCTGAGTAATTTGCTGAGTTTTTAAAGGACTGAGTGGTAGAATCAATTCATTGTTTTTGCAACTGCTGCTTAAGACAGTGTGTTTATCCTTACATCATAAGTCAGCATTTCAAATGTCAATCAGTATATGATTATAGACTCACAAGCCCACAAACTCCTTTCACAGCTTTCCCATTGCCTTTGGAACCATACTAGATAGCCATTAGGGTAATATCATTAACAAATTATAATGGGATGGTGGGAAAGCAAAGTTCTTCAGAAATTTAATCTTCTTTAAGATTAAATAACCTGTATTTTAAATATAAATGAATAACAACCACCTTGCATTTATAACTCATTCTTTCTTCTTCAGTTTAGAATTTCAAACTAATTCTTAATCATCAATGAGAGCTCACAGTCCTTCATCTGATTATTCATATTATTATACTTCTCAAGTTAGAAATTATAAACCTTGATCACTCATCTTACCATACTTTCAGGTTAGAAACTACATATCTCTTGAGATGCTCTTGAGAGGTGCTTTGGAGATAATTTTAATGAAGACATAGAGGGACAGTGCATTGTAGTTTCCTAGAGCTGCCATAACTACATTTCCACAAATTGCGTGGCTTAAAACAAAAGAATTTCATTCTTTCACAGTTTTTAATGCTGGAAGTCCAAAATCAAGGTGTTGTCGAAGCTGGTTCCTTCTGAAGGCTTTGAGGAAGGAACTGTTCCTTACCTCTCTTCTAGCTTCTGATGGTTGCTGGCAGTCTGTGGTGTTTCCTGGTCTGTAGCTGCATTATGCCAATCTCTGCCTCTGTCATCACATGGCCTTCTTCCTTGAGTGTCTGTATGTCTGACCTCTCCTTTTCTTATAAGGATACCAGTTATTGGATTTAGGGCTCACTCTAATCCAGTATGACTTTTTTTTTTTTTTAAGTAGGCTTCACACCCAGCGTGGAGCCCAACACAGGGCCTAAACTCACAACTGTGAGATAAGACCGAGGTGAGATTAAGAGTCAGACACCTAACTGACTGAGCCACCCAGGAGCCCCCAGTATGACCTCATCTTAGCGAATTACATCTGCAAAGACTGTATTTCCAAGAAAGGCTGCATCTTGAGGTTCCAGATGAACAAGAATTTGGGGGGCACACTATTCAATCCACTATAAACAGTCAGTGTGAATCTGCAGGCACAAGTGTTTAAACATCTTTGTCAAATATGTAGACAATGGCGGGCGCCTGGGTGGCTCAGATGGTTAAGCGTCTGCCTTCGGCTCAGGTCATGATCCCAGGGTCCTGGGATCGAGTCCCACATCGGGCTCCCAGCTCAGCAGGGAGCCTGCTTCTCCCTCTGACCCTCTCTCCTCTCATGCTGTTTCTCTCTCGCTCGCTCTCTAAAAAAAAAATAAATAAAATCAAAAAAATATGTAGACAATGGCTAGATTAATCTTTACTGGAGAACTTTTTTTTAAATGATTTTATTTATTTATTTGAGAGAGAGAGATAGTGAGAGAGAGCACAAGTGGGGGGCAGGGAGAAGGAGAAGCAGGCTCCCCACTGAGCAGGGAGCCTGACTAGGGCTCAATCTCAGGACCCTGGGATCATAGCTTGAGCAGAAGGCAGATGCTTAACCGACTGAGCCACACAGGCACCGTGTGGTTTGGTAGTATTTTTACATTAAAAACAGAAATCCAGTGGTGTCCGGGTGGCTCAGTTGGTTGAGTGTCTGTCTGACTCTTGATATCAGCTCAAGTCATGATCTCAGGCGTCATGGGATCGAGGCCCACAGGGCTTCTTACTCAGTGGGGAGTTTGCTGGGGATTCTCTCTCTCCCTGTCCCTCTGTCCCTGCCCCCCACGCTCACTCTTGCTCACTCTCTCTCTCGCTCAAAGAAATAAATACATCTTAAAAAACCACAGAAATCCACACTATACATGTACAATATACATACGTGCATATGTATACATATATATTCACCTATATATATGTAAATCATCAGTAAAAATCTGAAAGAATAAGCTACAAATTACCCACATAGCTAGTCCTGGAATGTGGTGAGGAAATGAAGTTAGACCTTAAGTTCTATATTATTTGAACTTTATAGGATGAACATACATTTATATGTTACTTGTATAATTAAATAACTTTTTTTTTGAAGATTTTATTTATTTATTTGAGAGAGAGAATGAGATAGAGAGCACATGAGAGGGGGGAGGGTCAGAGGGAGAAGCAGACTCCCTGCTGAGCAGGGAGTCCGATGCAGGACTCATCCAGGGACTCCAGGATCATGACCTGAGCCAAAGGCAGTCGCTTAACCAACTGAGCCACCCAGGCGCCCCTTGAGTAAAATCAAATGGAGAATAATATGGTGTTGACCACTCCCACTGTCTTAGAGGTTCCTCTATTCCAAGTAGCCTTCTCCTTGTATGACCACATCAATCTTGCTGACTCCCCGATTTGAATAAAATCACTTTCCACAGGGGTCATAGAAATCCCACATAGGTTGCAGACAGACTTAGGTTCAGCTCTCAGTCGTGTCAAAGATTAGCTATGTGAGCTTTTAGCTCAAATTCATCACCAGTGCGTGGGAATAATGATGATACTTGCCTCACTTTAAGAAAACATAGGATAATGGGGCTCCTGGGTGGCTCAGTCGTTAAGCATCTGCCTTCAGCTCAGGTCATGATCCCAGGATCCTGGGATTGAGCCCCGCATTGGGCTCCCTGCTCAGCAGGAGGCCTGCTTCTCCTTTTCCCACTCCCCCTGCTTGTGTTCCCTCTCTCGCTGTGTCTCTCTCTGTCAAATAAATAAATAAAAATCTTTAAAATTAAAAAAAAAAGAAAACATAGGATGATGTATATGAAAGTCCTTGTGGAGCCTCCCACAGCCATCACCAGCACCGCTGGTGAAAACACATTATATAACAGAACACCTTCCGGTATTTCCAAAGGTTTCCTTTTTTTCCCCCCTCCTTTTCCCCTCTGGCTTTCTTTTTATCTCTACATTTTATGAAGTAGAATTAGTGGTATTCAACATCTAAAGCACCTTATTTATTTACATTTCAGTTATCCCTGTGATTCCTCAGTTACTTAAACTTGTTCCTCTCAGAATAAGGTCAGGAAAAGGGAACTGGACTTCTGAGTCTTTAGATGGCCTGTAATTACTTGTATCCTCTTCTCTGGAGCTGATTTCAAACCTTTTCTGGCTTCTCTACCTTGGTGCAGCTCCTAGGAGAGGACATAGACCCGAATTTTAGGTAACACAAAGTTCTAGTTGCAACTCTGCCCCTCTCCCCTTTAACACAGCTGGCCTTACAGCCTGCGGGGCTAAAAATGAAATTTTAAGTACTCTTCCATGCACTTTGAAGTGTTCTTTTGAGCGGCGCCTGGGTGGCTCAGTCGTTAAGCGTCTGCCTTCGGCTCAGGTCATGATCCCAGGGTCCTGGGATGGAGTCCTATATCGGGCTCCCTGCTCAGAGGGGAGCCTGCTTCTCTCTCTCCCACTCCCCCTGCTTGTGTTCTCTCTCTCACTGTGTCTCTCACTGTCAAATAAATAAATAAATCTTTAAAAAAAAGAAAAAAAAAGAATTACTTCTAACTTAAAAAAAAAATCTTCTTTTGAGGAGACCAGGGACCTCTGAGATTCTTTGATATCTACAAATTTCTGATCTCCTTCAAAGATCATGAAAACTATGAGAGCCCTACTAGCACCAAATGAATTTTAAGGTAAGTGAAACTTTCTTGGAGGTTTTTTTTTTTTAAGATTTTATTTATTTACTTGACAGAGAGAGACACAGCGAGAGAGGGAACACAAGCAGGGGGAGTGAGGGAGGGAGAAGCAGGCTTCCCGCTGAGCAGGGAGCCTGATGCGGGGCTCGATCCCAGGACCCTGGGATCATCACCTGAAGCGAAGGCAGATGCTTAATGACTGAGCCACCCAGGTGCCCCTCTTGGAGTTGTTTGATTTGAAGACTTCATAGTCTGAGTCAGAGGTGAAACATGGAATTCATTATTATAATTCTTAGGGAGGTAAAGGATGCAAATGGAATTTTATTTTCAGTGACATCTTTCAGCTCCTATAAATAATGGTCAGGCAATATTTTCCTACTTGTAAGATAAAGGACAATTGATATGACCTCTCTCTCAAGGGGTAACAGTTGTTAGGGGAAACTGACAACAGATCAATTGAAATGAACACATATATATAGCATGCCTATTAAGTATGAGCCAAGCACAGTGTTAGGGACAGAACTCATAGCCCAGTGGGAAAATGGACAAATAGGCAGATGTAAAGTTGAAAGGAGCCATGAAAAGACCTTGAAGGGTGCTGTTGCAGCACTCAGAGGGTTGCCCAACCCACCTGTGAGGGCAAGGGTGGAGACAGTCATAGAAGCCTCCCAGAAAAAGAGACGCTTAAAGCAGGATCTGGAAGGTGAATAAAAGGTAGCTGAAAAGGAGAGTGGAGGTGGGCTGCAGAAGAATATTCCAGGCAGAAAGAATCATGTACACACTGATCCAGGATTTGAAGAACTAGATAGAAGACAGAGAGTGGGGCAGGAGAGATAAGCACATACAGATTGTTGGAAAAGCCAAATAAGAGAAAACCATAATTATGTAGATACTGCAGATGGCTAATATATATTTTTTTAAAGATTTATTTATTTATTTGAGAGAGCGAGAATGAGAGAGAGTACATGAGAGGGGGGAGGGTCAGAGGGAGAAGCAGACTCCCTGCTGAGCAGGGATCCCGATGCGGGACTCGATCCCGGGACTCCAGGATCATGACCTGAGCCGAAGGCAGTTGCTTAACCAACTGAGCCACCCAGGCGCCCAGATGTCTAATATATTTTGAAAAAAAAAATGAGAAGTTATTTTATGGGAGCTTCTTTGAGAGGAACACAATCCATCGTATTTGAATAGCAGGCTTAAGTCCCTGGAATGATTGGAGATATGACCTTCCTTAAATCAATCCAACTGTAAGCACTTTTTTAGTTCCTGCTTCACCTGGCACAGGGCCTTGCACATAACTGCCCCTCAGTCTATACCGCTGAACCAGGGTACTTCTAGGTATTTGTTTCATTCCATGGCCTAAACTGATATTGTCATCATTCTCGCATGCGCCCACCAGGGGCCCATCCTCTGTAAGTCACTGTTCAGACTTTGATAGGGAAGGCACTGCAAAGCTCAATCTGCCTTAAAATAGTTCCTCAACAGACCTGCCATGGTGGGTCTTTCCTTCCTAACAGAGTTTCATATACACCCATAATCTGAGTTCCATAATGAAGGTAGGGGCATTGTCTTCATACATTTATCCTTAAAATGTGTGCAACCGGTATGGCCAGGCTTTTCACTAAGTGTAAAATGAAGTCATAATAAGTTTTTAATGCCCAGATGATCACTTGAGTCCCCATTGACTTGATTGCTAGTTGCATATTTCCAAATATTTCTTGTTGTTTCCCAAAGGATGGCTTATATCTGCTTATGGTCTGTTCTGTGTACAATAATCATCCTATCCACCATATCCCTTTTCTCTTGCCCTGGCAACACTGTGTCCACCCATGCACCCTTCCTGGCCTCCAAATAGCTTAGAGGAACCTTACTGTTGTCTCGCCAATGGTGCTGTCTCCTCCTAATATTGGTGGTGGCCTTGCCAAGGTGCCATCTTCTGATTCTCCCTAAGCCTCCACCATCTGGGTGCCTGCCAGAGCAGTGCCAAGTTGACTGGGAAGGAGAGAGGATCAGCCCTCTTTCCAGCTCTGAGCCATACGTTTCACCTGGAACCTAGAGTACTACCGCTCTGCCCAGAGTCATAAAGTTTCCCCTTCAAACTTTCCCTTCAATTTCAGAAGAGTATGTGATCATCTGGCATCTGTGGTCAAGTTAACCTACTAACAAGGTTAAGCACCTTAATAGATTTTCCCAAGAACAATTACTAGTCTCTTCCAAAGTTGAAGAAAGAAGTCTCCACTTCTGGGTGCAAATGAACCTGCAACTCTTAAATGACAACTTCTTCACTTCTACCCACCCAGGTTGCAAAAATCTTAAGGCTTGGGTCCAGCGAGGGCGCCCTGAGCACAAAGGAAGTTCTGCCACCCAGAAGGAAAAAGACAGCTTTTTTTTTTTTTTTTAAATTAACCCAATAATTCTCAATAGTTTATCAGATTGGTAAAGGCACAAGGGGTCAGAACTCTTAAGACCGGTCAATGTCAATGTATGAAATATCTGGAACCAGAAAACTCTGAGTAGTTCTATATGAATCTAGTAGAAAACAGGAAGGGCAGAGGGTGGGAAGGAAAGTATCCAGAAAGAAATTCTAGACATGAATTGCCTGGAAAACAAACTCTGGCCCTACCAGTTAAGCTATAAGTGTTTTGACTTTCTAAATTCACCCATAAGTCAATATCATCAACAACTCTGAAAAAGATGTCATAAAACATTCCTGATATAAGATTACAAACCTTAATTGGTAGAGAGTTCCTAGTTATGTATTGGAAAAACTAATATACCTCCATCAAAAGTTATAAATAGAAAATTGCCAAATGAGGAAATGAAAATTTAAAAAATAGCTAGCCCAGCAGATGATGCCAGAAGTACGGGGAGCCTTATTTGGTGCAAATGCAAATAGGAAGTTTTTGGACTAAACCTTTGGGCGAGGTGGAGTTCATCCATTGCTCTCCTGCTGTCAGGTGGAAGTTTCTGATATTTGAAGAAACAAGATATCTGTGTGGCTTCCTCTTCGCTCTTCTAATATTCTGTATTTATCAGTGGATCCTCTCTGTAGCTAATGCCCTGGCCTAATTGTTAGCATGAGAGAAAGTTTCACTTACTATGATCAGGAAACCTTCTTAGCTTATCTGAAAGTAGCACAACTTTCATTTGCTTCTGTAGCATGAAGGTGAGGGTATCAGATGGTGGTTACTGGAGCTTCCCCGAGTCTCTGCTCTTCCTCTCGTCTTCTGCTGTCAGTTCTCGAGTCTAGAGGGTGATGTGTACGGTGTTCTCTGACATTCAGTCTCTGCTCTTTAGGCTTCAGATGCATGGGGGGCATGCGTTCCTGCCAGCACTGGTAGCTTCACTGTTCACCTGTTTGGGCCTAGAAGCGTTTCTCATCTGTAAATGTGATTTTGAATCTAAGCCATGAATCGGTCTTATTTATTAAAACAAAAGGTTTACATGGAAAAAAAAAATAGCTAAAAGAATAGGATTAAAGGTCCATCTGGCATGTTAACAACAACAACAAAAATAGAAAGTAAAGCTATAATTGCATGCCACTTTGTGCCAAGCAAAATTTGTGCCAGATCACAGAGGACCCTGAATGCCATGTTCACAAGGCTAGAATTTATTCTGTACATGATAGGAAGACATGGATAGATTTCTAGTAAGAGAATAACATCCTCTCAGCCCCCTCTCTTTTTTAAAAGGGAAGATTAATTAGTCAATTGGGTATAGGATGGATTAAAGAAGATCATGGTGCCTTACCATTATTGGAAAGATGAGGGAACCGTTCCAGAAATGGTCTATACAGGCATGTCGTTAGATATCTAGCTTTGGAAAAACCCACGAGAAAGGACTGAATAATGTACTGACTTCCTCCATCCATTATACTGTCTCTCGGTAGACCTAGCTGCCTGATAAGTGATGCTAATGTACCATGAGACTCTGTATAAATTGATAACACATAAGAACAGCCCAGAACTCATTTTTCAAATTGAACAGAAATGTCCTTTTAAAGAAATTTTGTCTTTCCACAAAAATTAGGAAGCATCAGCATCAAGAATTGGGGGATTTCCATTTTCAGAAAGTGCTGGTGTTTTTTTTTTTTTTCTTCTCAATGTCCATGACACATGAACAATTTCTCAGCCTCCTTAAAATGACTATGCCATTCATTTTTAATGGTCCTCCTTAATTACAAAGATATCCTGTGGTAAGGAGGCTTCCTTAAGTTTGGCTTTACTCCAAGGACAAAGAGTTTTCTGATACATATTGAAAAAAAATATTGCAACCTTCTTAGAAGATGGCCTACGTGAACATAAACACTGTTTCCTTCTTTCAAAGAAATAACAATTCTGTTTAATTGGCAATAACATTGAGCAAAAACCCATTTTTCTTGCCCAGATTTCTTACTTCCCGTGTGTTAAGCCTGTCCCTTATTGCTCACCAAAGACGTGGTGATGCAATGATGGTTTACCCTTTCCCCAAATGAGGTCTGCTATTATCCAAACATCAGCTGACTATAGTCTAATATAGTGACTATAGAGCCAATGAATTGTTTTTTTTTTTTTAATTATTATTATTTATTACTATTACAAGCATTTTCCAGAACTTTCCCAGGTAGAGCTCTAGGGATGGAAAAATAGAGTCTCTGGGCTATCATAACTTTCTCTCTCTCTCTCTTTAAAGATTTATTTATTTATTTGAGACAGAGAGATAGAGAGCATGAGTGGGAGAGACAGAGGGAGAGGGAGAGAGAGAATCCTAAGCAGACACCCTGCTGAGTGCAAGCCCGATGTGGGGCTCGATCCCACAGCCCTGAGATTGTGACCTGAGCTGAAATCAAGAGTCAGACACTTAACCAACTGAGCCACCAGGCACCGCCTCCTTCTTTCTGTAGGTGGATGCAGTAGGTCTTGTTGATCTCAGCCGTCCTTAACTGCATCCTTCATAGAAATGGAAGGAAAAAAAAGTTGGTGCTATTGACAGAAATCAGGGAAAGCAAATGTGTTTCAAGATGTGTCGTGAACAGCAGCATGTGGGGATGAAGGAGCAGAGTAAGTATGGCACAGGAAATTAGGACACCTGGATTCTAGGCTCAGGCCTGTCACCAACTAGACATTTGACCTCTGGCAACAATTTATCTGTAAAGGGTCTGACTTTTTTTCATTTGTCATATGAGGAAATTGAGCTAAAGTCATTTCTAGTTATGACCTCTTATTATTTTTCCTACTCCTAAATTCAGCGTTGGGGACTACATAAGACTTTTGGCCTTTTTGCCAAATGCAGGCATCTGGCATGCCATTATTATCACAACAAAGATGTGAGCAATGGAATTGATATGTCATGTGAACCTAGAGCAAAGTAAAGCTATTGAGCTAGTGGGGGTGTCCTGGGAGTGGGGTTAATACTGGATGTGGCTTAGAGACTGCTTACATGATCTTATGCATTATCTCTCTATACTTCTCTCATTTTTTCATTCCTGTCCTCACTTATTTTTGTGTTTTATCTTATTTTATTTTGTTCTCCCAATCCTCACCCTTTCCTTTCCTTTACAGTGTTCAGGCTTCAGTGTTCTTCTTGGAAAGGAATTTTCAGAATTCTGGGTCTGAAAGAAATGTCCTAGTGTAACTCTCGCTAACTGAAATATAACCCTAACCAGCTTCATGTGTGAGTTCCCACTATGAGAAGCCTCTGGAGCACGAGTGTGGGTGGCGCTCCCCTTGCAAGAGTTCCTGGCACTGGATTTCCAGGGAGAGGATCCTTACGCATGTCATTCAAGTTCAAATACCACGTGACTCACATGCTTTGAGGCAGAGGCTCTCCATTTGCTTCTGTCCATGTCCAACTTGTGCCCTATCTTCCTGTTTCTTTAAAAATGTTTTTCTCTCAGTACACTCACTGATCATGATGAGCACTGAGCAACGTATGGAATTGTTGAATCACTATATTGTACACCTGAAACTTACATCACACCATATGTTAACTATACTGGAATTAAAAGTAAAAATTAAAAAAAAATGTTTTTCTCTCTATTTGGTTAAATTGCAACTTGTTTTATTAATTGATGCGGAGGGTACACATTCCAGGCTACACAGGCAGTTAGGTAAGAAATGTGCTCTCTTTTTCTCTATTCTGTCGGGTGGTCGAAAATTAATCTCAGGGTCTGAGTTCTGGGGTGCTCACCTGTGCCAATGAGTCAGACTGGAGGTGGGAGTCAGGAGCATCTCTTTTATGTTGTCATCATTTATCCATCCTGGCACCTGTTTGATCTTTGATGATTGATCAGTGGGTCACTGTTGTGTCTTTCTGGTCGCAACCTCAAGTAGTCTTCAGGCTTGCCAGCCCTCTCTCAGCTGTATGTTGACCACTGTTCAGCTGGAGCATCACAGTGGCCTATGGAAACCTCCCTGAAGCCGTCTCAGGCATTCTGGGCAAGAAGAGACACTGTGAAGCTGCCTCTATTCTGTCACACTAGGCTGAGTGGGCAGAGATCTAGGGCTTAGCAGGCTTTGGAGGCTCTAGGCTGAGACAATGAATAAAGAAGGTCCTAGCTGCAGGGGGCCCAGGAAAGGCCTAAGAGTACTGGGTGGGGGTAGGGAGGACAGGGTAGGGAGGTGGGTATCAGGGGGAAAACTCTAGGTTAGTATCTCAAAATATTATCCCACTACATAAATATTAATGAGTCTATTTAATCCTTGATTTTTGGCACAAGGCAGCAATAATAAACCTGTTAACTACCATTCTGAAGATGTAGCTCAGGTAGGATATTGTTTTCAAAAGTCCAATGCTGCCCATATTAATGATGAAATTGAAAAGGGTTGGTGTTGCCCGGGGCTTCTAACTTCCCTTTCTTCTCTCTTTTTCTGCATTTCAGTGCTTTCTCTGCTCCGAGTTGTTTCTGTTATCTTGGTTTCCTCTGTCCTGGGGGAGAAAATGAGATAAATTAATTCATGCTAAAAGTCTCTGGCTTCTGGAAGTATTTACATTTTATTTTATTTTATTTTATTTTTTTTTAAAGATTTTATTTATTTATTTGAGACAGAGAGAATGAGAGAGACAGAGAGCACATGACAGGGGGAAGGGTCAGAGGGAGAAGCAGGCTCCCTGCCGAGCAGGGAGCCCGATGCGGTACTCGATCCCGGGACTCCAGGATCACGACCTGAGCCGAAGGCAGTCGCTTAACCAACTGAGCCACCCAGGCGCCCAGTATTTACATTTTAAAAGAGGGTCGTAGGGATAGATCAATGTTTAACACAAAAGAATGGATCACTGTAGGTGGAACTTAAGATAGTCGTAGGGGAGAGATTTTTACCTTTTTCTCCCTATAACGATTCCATAGTGCAAGGTAAAGGAATGGCGTTCTCTCCCCCTTCCCGGAAAGGCTGGAACAAATCAGGTAAGTGAGGAATGACTCAGACAAAGGAGAGGACCCCTGAGGCCTCCAAGGGAAGGACAGAATTACAGAGCTGCTGTCAGAGGAGCCAGTCAGAGACAGGCCTGGAACCTGGCTGTTACACTGGAACATTAGGACAGGTTGATAAGTATGGAAGAGGCTGAGGGCTTCCCAGGTGAGGTCCACAACAGGGAACGGGAAAGGAGATTTGCTTTATGTGGTGCTTGGTGTGTGCTGTGAGCTTAAAGATACTGAACCAGACTGGTTAAAGGTCATGATGATTTGATGAGGAAAGTAGACTCTCTACAAAGTCCCTGCCATGCAAGTATGCTGTTTCTCGCTTTTCAAAATATGGTCAGAATTTATTTTCAAGAGTTGATATTTAGCATATTCCTTAAGTACCAAGCTAAGTTCATTTTAATATATGGCTTTTAGAAATATATTATTAGTGTAAAAGTTGTAAAAATTCTGTCTTAGTCCATTTGGGCTGCTATCACAAAAATACCATAGACTGTGTGGTTTATAAATGACAAATTTATTTCTTATAGTTCTGGAATCTGGGAAGTCCAAGATCAAAGTGTTGGCAGATTCAAGGTCTGGTGAGATCCACTTCCTGGTTCATAGACAGCTATCTTCTTGCTGTGTCCTCCCATGGTGGAGGGGGTGAGAGAGCTCTCTGGGGTTCCTTTTATAAGGCACTAGTCCTAGAGGGCTCTACCTTCATGACCTAATCACCTGTCAAAGGTCCCACCTCCTAATACTATCATGTTGGCAGTTAGGATCTCAACATATTAATTTTAGGGGGATACAAACATTTAGTCCATTAACCCAGTGTTACTTCTAACATCTTCCAACATAGTTTCATTCCACTTTTGGCCCAGCAAAGTGGACCAAGGTCGGTATAAAAGGAATCACCTAGAATGGTCTCATGCCCCACTATCCAGCCTGACCTGCCCACACCTGGTTCAATGTCTCCTTACTAGACTTAGCTTGTCTCATTCCATCTGTAGCTTCTTGGTCAACCCTTCAGCTGATTGGCTGGTTGTGATTCTGGATTTTGGTACCATTCTCCTGCCTTCCTGATCACAGGTCTTTGCTTTTGGCCAGGTTCTGGATGAATGTGCCAGGTCCTAAATCCTCCCTTTGGCACATTATTGCCCAGACATGAGGACATTGGTTAGGGTTATTAGGGTGGGGAGGGTCAGGATCAGGAGCAGAACCCAA
Organism: Leptonychotes weddellii; assembly: GCF_054177405.1. Lineage (NCBI taxonomy): Eukaryota > Metazoa > Chordata > Mammalia > Carnivora > Phocidae > Leptonychotes > Leptonychotes weddellii. Next base: position 41,308,655 of record NC_138377.1, read on the forward strand.
ATAAAGACATATAAGCTATACTCTAATTTCTTCTACTTGTCTTCACTTATTAAAAAAGATACTATGTGTATATATATATATATATA
>NC_138377.1:41309240-41355987 GCF_054177405.1 Leptonychotes weddellii
ATTTTTCATACCTACTATGTGCCAAGCAACATTTCTATGTCTGATCCTCTGTTGGTAGAAATTTAGGTCATTTTGTTTGTTTTTATTCTTTTGTTTTCTATTATAACAATGTTGAGGTAAACATCTTTATCTTCAGACATTTTTGCAAGAGTTTATTCTGTAAAGCATATTTCTAGAATTGCTCAGTAAGAAGATACCCATATTTTAGGTTTTAAAAGGTGCTGCTAGCCAAGAGTTTGTCAACCTCAGCACTGTTGACATTTTGGGCAGATAATTTATCATTCCTGGGCAGGGTGGTGTGAGGTCAGGGGAGCTGTTCTGTGCATTGTAGGATGTTTAGCAACATCGTTGCCCTGGATACCAACAACACCGTCCCACCCCCAAGTTGTGACAATCAGAAATGTCTTCATACATTGCCAGATGTCAGGACGCCTGGGTGGCTCAGTCGGTTAAGCATCTGCCTTCGGCTCAATTCATGATCCCAGCATCCTGGGATCAAGTCCGCTGTCAGGCTCCTTGCTCAGCAGGGAACCTGCTTCTCCCTCTGCCTGTCATTCCCCCTGCTTGTGCTCTCTCTCTCTCTCTGACAAATAAATAAATAAAATCTTTTAAAAAACAAAACTTTGCCAAATGTCTCCTGGTGGGGAGATTGTCCCAGGTTGAGAACCAGTACAGTAGCCCTTCTCTCTTTTCCTGTTCCCGTGCCATATAGACAGCTTGGCTTGGGATGTCAGAGCCCAAGTTGAGTGAAGAGATGTCCACATGAGAGGCAGCCTAGCATGGGATATTGGAGGCCAACTGCAGTGAGGAAGGCAGTCACAAGGGATCATGGCTTATTTTGGGATGTCAGAGCACAGGCTGGATGAGGAGGGTTTCCAGCCATGAGGGCAGCCTGGCATGGGGTGTTCTGAGCCTCAGGCAGGGTGAAAGTATGTCCATATTAGAGAGGCAGGAATAGTCCTCTCTAGTTCAAAACAGAGAGTGCTTCATTTATATGGCTAAAGGCCTGTTTATGATGGTTTCCTTACATTAGAGCTTGCTTCCTATGGAGATCCATTACTGATTTGATGATTTAATATCTTTTAAATCACATAATTAGGGATTTTTTGGCTGATGTCTCTATTCTATTTGGAATTATTTTAATAGTAGGAGAAGCTAGTCCAAGAACATAGCTCACAGCTACGTAAGGCTCACTTGCTATCACCTGACAAGAACTTGAACCATGCAAATAATCCCATCTTTGTGGCTGACACTCAGTAACATAATCCTGAGCCAAAGAAACTAAATAGAAGAGTACATACTACATGATTCTATTATATAAGCTACTAAAACACAAAAATAATCTGTGGTGCTAGAGGTAAGAATTGTTTACCCTTGGTAGGGGTAGCACTGGAAAGGAGATGCATGAGGGGGCTTCTGAAATGTTGATGATGTTTTCTTTCTTGATCTGGGTGGTTAACTTGTAAAAAGCCATTGAGCTGTATGCGTAAGATTAGCACACCTTTCTATATGTGTGTCATTCTTCAACAGAATGTCCACCCCCCAAAAAATAACCTGTTCTTTTACTCTTGGAAAATAGTCAGACTCTTTTCTCTGAATCACATAATTATCAGAAAATAGAATGTTAATGGCTGACAGACCACAGCATAGACCAACTAAATAGGTTGGCACGTGCCACTCAAACTGAGGCAGGCCCAATAAAAGTGCTCAGTCTACCAAATTTGCCAGGTGTTATGATAAGCTGAATGAAATATGTCTTGCTCAGCAACATTCAGAATACTTTTATTGAAATTCTACTTTATCATAGGTGCTCTTATTTTTAGGTTTTGGAGGCACCTGAGGACACAGTACCTACATCCAAACATCCCATGGAAGTGAGGAAGGCTAAGCAGTTAGAGTACAATAACATAAACACTGATAAATGTGCAGAGTTAATTCACTGAAATCACAGAGAAGGGGAGGTCACCAAAGGATTCCTGAAGGAGAGAAGGATGAAAGTTAGCTAAATGAAGAAAATGGGGAAGAGCATCCAGGTAGGAGGAACAGCACATGCAGGGTACAGAATACAACTCAGCATCACACATTCAAGGAACTGTCCTTGTGACATGGACAGCACAGGGACCATCAGCATTATCTTATGTATCATCAAGAGCCTACCCCAGAGCCTGATTCATGATAGACATTCAGATATTATTTAGGTGAATAAATACCTAACATAGCATCTGTTATGTGAAGAGGTCGTCAAAGAAAGATCATGAGCCTATAATTAATTCTAAGAAGCTCAGAGTTCATTTAGTAGGCAGTGAGGAGCCATTAAAGAATTTAAGTATTAGAATAACATGATTTGTGGTATTTTAGAAAGGTTCTCTGGGAACTCTGTAAAACAAGGATTGAATCTTTCTCTAGAAAGAGAGTAAGTTAGGGGAATTTGTGTATGTGTATACATGAATGTGTGTTCTTACACATGCGTGTGAGTAGGCATTTGGTGAGAATTGAAGCAATGGATACTACATATAGATAGGAAGTTCCTAAAATAAAATAGAAATGTTAAAGATTGTGAACTTAGAGTGTAGGCCCAGTGAATATGGGATGAATTTGAAGGTGATTTAGGAGATACAATAAAGAGGGATTAATGTCGGGTTATAAGAAGCATTTTAGGAAGAGGCATCTTGGATGACCCCCAGAGTTCTGTCTTGGGTGACTGGTTGAATACTGATAGCACACCATTTGCTATGATAGGGAATACAGGTTGAGTAACAGGTTTATGTTCCATTTTGTTTTCCAGGAATCTAGTGTGTTCCATGGCTACTTATGATTCTGGTAATTGTGATCTGTCTACTAGGAGATGTTTAGTTGGCAGTTGAATATTTGGACAAGACAGAGGCCTGAACCAGAAAGATGATATGGTATTTGATAGCATACTAGTAGAATTTAAAGGTTGGGTAAAACTCCCAAAACATCTGTCAGTAGAATACATGTTTAGATTTATTAGGCTAAAGAGAGGAAAAGAGAAGTGCAGATGTTTGCTATAATCTTGTTTTACAGTTTTTCACTCTGCTTTTTTACTTCTCTGGTTTTTGTGGGGAGGCATGGTTGGCTCTGGTTTGTAAGTCTCATGATAGACTCTCAATATAAAATCTCCCAAATTCCTTGTTTTCAAATTACGAACACAACTAAACAGCCTATATTTCTTGGGGAGAAGGCTAAAAAGGGATTTTTTCTTTCTTGAGAAAGTTGTGTTGTATAGTAAAAAGAACTTAGATGAACATTGGAGTCAAAGTTTGGTAGGAATCCTGCTTCTCATATTATTTAGCTATGTGCCTTTGGGCAAGTTATTTAGTTTCACTAAGACGTAGCTTATTTATTTGTAAAACTGCAGTAATTATAGCTATCTTTTATGATTATTATAAAAATTAAATGAGATGAGCTTTTGGATCTGGAAGATAATGGCAACTGTCCAAATGTAAATCTCTCCACACATTCTCCCCAAAAGCCGTAAGACCAAACAGGACCACACATGTACACACACACACACGGCCCATATATAAATCATACCTTCAGCATTACTACAACATAAATAATACCATGAATTTTAAATTGCTTTTATGTAAAGAAACAACAAATTACAACAATTCCTGTTGCTGCTACAAACCCCTGAGTCTGGAAAGTGGGGCAAGGAGAGGCTCAAGAGACAGTGAAGACAGGAAAGGAGATAGGAGGTTTACAATGAAGCACAAGCAAAATGACCCTCAGAAAGAAAACATCCCGCACACAACTGGGAAAATACAGACACAGGCCTGAGACTTAGGAATTCATAGCACTAGCTATAGGGAAGGTGTGTGAAAGAGAGGGACCACTAGCAGCATCAGAGATAGAGAAAGGATGGTGCCCCTCGGAGCCATTGCAGGGAGAGGAAAGAAGAAAGTAAGGAGAAAATAAGTGTCTGGAGAAATCAAAGAGAAACAAGGCACACAAGTTCAATACCCACCCACCCACCACCACCCCTACCACCACCACATCATCCGTTAAAACAGCTGCTTTTACTAATCTGCAGAAGCAGACAGCCTTCGACTAAGAACTCTATCCATAAAGTGCTCAGGAATAGAAAAAAATTAGATGCTATAAAAAGCTGCTTTAAGAGGAATACACAAAATATGAACCAATGTATTTCCACCAATAAAAATTCTTTCACAGAAAGGAAACACAAAACAGAGGGCAACTCTTATTTTTTTAAATAACAGTTTAATATACAGTGTTATATTAGTTTCTGGTGCACAATATAATGATTCAACAATTCTGTACGTTACCCAGTGCTCATCACACTAAGTGTACTCTTTTTTTTTTTTTTTTAAGATTTATTTGTCAGAGAGAGAGAGAGAGCACAAGCAGGGGAAGCGGCAGGCAGAGGGAGAAGCAGGCTCCCCACGGAGCAAGGAGCCCCATGTGGAACTCGATCCCAGGACCTCGGGATCATGACCTGAGCCGAAGGCAGTCACTTAACCAATTGAGCCACCCAGGCGTCCCGCACTAAGTGTACTCTTAATCCCCTTCATCTCTTTTACCCATTCCCTACGCACTGCCCCTCTGGTAACCATCAGTTTGTTCTCTGTATTTAAGAGTATTTTTTGGTTTGTCTCTTTTTTTCTTTGTTCCTTTGTTTCTTACATTCCACATATGAGTGAAATCATATGGTATTTGTTTTTTTCTGACATATTTCACTAACGTTATACCCCCTAGATCCATCCATGTTGTTGCAAATGTCAAGATTTCATTCTTTTTTTATGTCTGAGTAATAATATTCGTGTGTGTGTGTGTGTGTGTGTGATCTTCTTTATCCATTCCTCTGTCAATGGACACTTGGGTTGCTTCCATAACTTGACTATTGTAAAAAGTGCTGCAATAAATACAGATGTGCATATATCTTTTCAAATTAGTGTTTTCCTATTCTTTGGGTAAATACCCAGTAATGGAATTAATGGATCCTATGGTAATTGTATTTTTAATTTTTTTTTTTTAAAGATTTTATTTATTTATTTGCTAGAGAGAGTGAGAGTATACAAGGGGGAGGGGCAGGCAGAGGGAGAAGCAGGCTCCCCGCTGAGCAGGGAGCCCGATGCGGGACTCGATCCCAGGACCCTGGAATCATGACCCGAGCCGAAGGCAGCCGCTTAACCGAATGAGCCACCCAGGCGTCCCTGTATTTTTAATTTTTTGAGGAACCTCCATACTGTTTTCCACAGTGGCTGTACCAGTTTGCATTCCCACCAACAGTGTACAAGGGTTCCTTTTTCCTCTGCGTCCTCTTCAACACTTGTTTCTTCCATTTTTTATTTTAGCCATTCTGACAGGTAGGAAGTAATATCTTATTATGGTTTCAGTTGCATTTCCCTGATGCATCTTTTCATGTGTCTGTTGGCCATCTCATCTGTATGTCTTCTTTGGAGAAGTGTCTGTTCATGTCTTCTGCTCATTTTTTAATTGGATTATTTGTTTTTTTTGGTGTTGAGTTGTATAAGTTCTTTATATATTTTGGATACTAACCCCTTATTGGATAAATCATTTGCAAAGATCTTCTCTCATTCAGTAGGTTGTCTTTTTGCTTTGTTGTTTCCTTTGCTGTGCAGAAGCTTTGTATTTTTATGTAGTCCCAGTAGTTTATTTTTGCTTTTGTTTCCCTTGCCTTAGGAGACATACATCGAAAAATGTTGCTACCACCGATGTCAGAGAAATTACTACCTTTGCTCTCTCCTGGGATTTCTATGGTTTCAGGTCTCACATTTAGGTCTTTAGTCCATTCTGAGCTTATTGTTGTGTATGGTTTAAGAAAGTGGTTCAGTTTCATTCTTTTGCATGTAGCTGTCCAGTTTTCCCAACACCATATGTTCAAAAGACTGTCTTTCCTTTGCATATTCTCGCCTCTTTTGTTGTAGATTAATTGACAGTATAATCATGGTTTTATTTTTGGACTTTCTGTTCTGTTCCACTGATCTATGTATGTGTCAGTTTTTGTGCCAGTATCCCACTGTTTTGATTAGTACAGTTTTGTAGCATATCTTGAAATCTGGGATTATGATAACACCAGTTTTGTTCTTCTTTTCAAGATTGCTTTGACTATTCAGGGTCTTTTGTGGTTTCATACAAATTTGAGGATTATTTGTTCTAGCCCTGTGAAAAATGCTGTTGGTATTTTGGTAGGGATATCCTTAAATCTGTAGATAGCTTTAGGTAGTATGGATATTTTAACAGTATTTGTTCTCCCATTCCATGACCATGGAATCTCTTTCTGTTTCTTTGTGTCATATTTAATTTCTTTCATCGGTGTTCTTTTATGGTTTTCAGAGTATGGGGTCTTTCACCTCTTTGGTTAAGTTTATTCTCAGGTTTTTATTATTTTGGGGGCAATTGTAAATGAGATTGTTTTATGAATTTCTCTTTCTCCTACTTCATTATTAGTGTATAGAAAAGCATTGGATTTCTGTATATGGATTTTGTATCATGCAACCTTACTGAATTCATTTATCAATTCTAATAGTTTTTTGGTGGAGTCTTCAGGGATTTCTATATATAGTATCATGTCATCTGCAAATAGTGAATGTTTTACTTCTTTCTTATCAGTTTGGATGCCTTTTACTTCTTTTTCTTGTCTGATGCCTGTGGCTAGGACTTCTAGTACTATGTTGAATAAAAGTGGGGGAAGTGTACATTCTTGTCTTATTCCTGATCTTAGAGGAAAAGCTCTCAGTTTTCACCATCAAGTGTGATGTTAGCTGTGGGTTTTTCATATGTGGTCTTTGTTATGTTGAGGTATGTTCCCTCTAAACCTATTTGTTGAGGGTTTTTATCATGAATGAATGTTGCACTTTGTCAAATGATTTTTCTGAATCTATTGAAATGATCATATGGTTTTTATCTTTTCTCTTACTGATGTGATGTATCATAGTGACTGATTCGTGAATAATTGAACCATCCTTGCATCTCGGGAGTAAATCCCACTTGCTCAGAGTGAATGGTTTTTTTAATATGTTTTCAGATTCAGTTTACTAATACTTTGTTGAGGATTTTTGCATCTGTGTTCATGAGAGATACCGGCCTATAGTTCTCTTTTTTTGTAGTGTCTTTATTGGTTTTGGTATCAGGGTAATGCTGGCTTTGTAGGATGAATTTGGAAGCTTTCCTTCCTCGTGTATTTTTTGGAATAGTTTGAGAGAAATATGTATTAACTCTTCTTTAAATGTTTGGTAAAATTCACCAGTTAAGCCATCTGGTCCTGGACTTTTGTTTGTTGGGAGTTTTTTGAATACTGATTCAATTTTATTGTTGGTAATCGGTCTGTTCAAATTTTCTGTTTCTTCTTGATTCTGTTTTGGGAGGTTATATGCTTCTAGAAATTAAGACATGTTTTCTATATTGATCAATTTGTTGGCATATAATTTTTCATAACATTCTTTTATAATCTTTTGTATTTCAGTGGTGTTGGTTATTATTTCTCTTTATTTTTTTTAATTTTATTTATTTATTTGACAGAGAGAAACACAGTGAGAGAGGGAGCACAAGCAGGGGGAGTGGGAGAGGGAGAAGCAGGCTTCCTGCTGAGCAGGGAGCCCGATGTGGGGCTCGATCCCAGGACCCCGGGATCATGACCTGAGCCGAAGGCAGATGCTTAACGACTGAGCCACCCAGGCGCCCCCATTATTTCTCTTTCATTTCTGATTTTATTTCAGTCTTTCTTTATGATGAGTCTGGATAAAAACTTATCAATTTTTTTTTCTCATTTCAGAGAACTAGCTTCTGGTTTCATTGATGTGTTCTATTTTTTTTTTAATTTTTTGTTTATTTCTGCTTTAATCCTTTTATTTCCTTCCTTCTGTTTTTGCGTTTTATTTTCCCTTTTCTATCTCCTCTAGATGAAAGGTTAGGTTGTAAATTTTTCTTGCTTCTTGAGGTAGGCCTATATATTGCTACAAACTGCCCTCTTTTTTTTTTTTTTATTTAAAGATTTTATTTATTTATATGACAGAGAGACAGAACAGGAACACAAGCAGGGGGAGTGGGAGAGGGAGAAGCAGGCTTCCCACTGAGCAGGGAGCCCGATGTGGGACTCGATCCCAGGACCCTGGGATCATGACCTGAGCCGAAGGCAGATGCTTAACGACTGAGCCACCCAGGCTTGTGCTCCCTCTCTCACTGTGTTTCCCTCTTAAAACAGCTTTTGCTGCATCTCAAAGGTTTTGGATTTTGTGTCATTTGTCTCCACGTTTTAATTTTCTCTTCGGTTTCTTGGTTGACCTATTCATTATTTTAGTAGCATGTTATTTATCATCCATATATTTGCGTTCTTTCCAGATCCTTTCTTGTGGTTTATTTCTAGTTTCAAGGCATTGTGGTCAGAAAAGATGCATGGTATGACTTCAGTCTTTTTTAATTTGTTGAGACTTGTTTTGTGTCCTAATGTGATCTCTTCTGGAGAATGTTCCTTGTTCACTGGAAAAGAATGTGTATTCTGTTTTTTAATGGAATGTTCTGAATGTATCTTGTTAAATCTGTCTGGCCCAATGTATCATCCAAAGCCACTGTTTCCTTGTTGCTTTTCTGTTTGGATGATCTATCCATTGATGTAAGTGGGGTGTTAACGTCTCCTACTACTACTGTATTACTATCAATTACTTCCATTATGTTTGTTATTAGCTACTTTATCTAGTTAGGTGCTCCCATGCTGGGTGCATAAATATTTACAATTGTTACATCTTCTTTTTGGATTGTTCCTTTTGTAATCATGTGATGTCCTTCTTAGACTCTTGTTACAGTCTTTGCTTTAAAGTCTATTTTGTGTGATTATAAGTATTGCTACCCAGCTTTCCTTTCACTTCTGTTTGCATGATAAATGCTTTTCCATCAGGTCAGTTTCAATATACATGTGTCTTTATATCTGAAATCAGTGTCTTGTAGGCAGCATATAGATGGGTCTTGCTTTTTTATCTATTCCATCATTCTGTATCTTTATCAGAGCATTCATTTAGTCTATTTACTTTCGAAGTAATTGTTGATAGGTATGTACGTATTGCCATTTTGTTACTGGTTTTATGGTTATTTTTATAGTTTTTCTCTGTTCCTTCTCTTGCTCTCTTCTCTCACAGTTTGCTGGCTTTCTTTGGTGATATATTTGGATTCCTTTCTCTTCTATTTTGCATATCTATTATTGGTTTTTTATTTGTGGTTAGCATTAGGTTTATCTCTAACATCTTATGCATATAGCAGTCTATATTAAGCTGATGGCCTCTTAAATTTGAACCCATTCTAAAAGCACTAAATTTTTACTCCTCACCCACTTCCACATTTTAAGTATATGATGTCATACTTTACATCCTTTTATTTTGTGAATCCCTTGACTGATTTTTATAGATATACTTAATATTACTGCTTTTATGCTTCCTACTGTTCTTACTCCTGCTTATGGTCTTTCCTTTCCAAAGAGTCCCCTTTAACATTTCTTGTGAGCTTAGCTGGTTTAGTGATGATGAAGTCCTTTAATTCTTGTTTATCTGGAACAGTCTGTCTCTCCTTCTGAATGATAGCCTTGCTGGATAGAGTATGTTTGGTTGCAGGGTTTTTTCTTTCAGCACTTTGAATATATCATGCTACTCCCTTCTTGCCTGAAATTTTTTTTTCTAAAAAAAATCAGCTCATAGCCTTATGGAGTTTCCCTTGTGTTTGTTTCTCTTACTGCTTTTAAAATTCTCTCTTTATCACAATACTTGCCATTTTAATTACTGTGTGTCTTGGTGTGGACCTCCTCGGGTTGATTTTGTTGGGGGTCCTCTGTACTTCCTGGATCTGGGTTTCTCTTTCCTTCCCCAGATTCAGGAAGTTTTCCACTATTATTTCTTCAAATACATTCTCTGCCCCCTTTTCTCCATCTTATTCTTTTGGGATCCTTGTAATTTGAATGATTCTACACTTGATGGTGTTACTGAGTGTCCTTAATCTATTCTCATTTTTTCTTCTGTTGAGTTTGATTGTTTTTCATTACTCTGTCCTCCAGGTTGCCAATCCATTGTTCTTTCCTTTAGAGTACTGTTTATTCCCTTTAGTGTATTTTTTATTTCGGTTATTGAGTTCATCTCTGATTGATTCTTTTTTAAATGTTTTCTCTTTGTTGATGTTCTCACTGAGGTCCTCCACTCTTTTCTAAAGTCCAGTGAATATCTTTATGACCATTACATTAAATTCTCTAGCAGGCATATTACTTATCTCCATTTCATTTAGCTCTCTTGTTCTGTTTTGTCCTCTTCTTTATTTGGGACATATTCCTGTCTCCTCATTTTGCCTAACTCTCTGTTTCTATGTGTTAGGTAAATCGGCTACATCCCCTGCTCCTGACGGCAGTGGCCTTAAGATGAAGATTCCTATAGTGCCCAGCAGTGCAGTGTCCCCCCTGTTCACCAGAACTTGGCACTCCAGGTGTCTCCTATGTGTGTTGCGTGTACCCTACTATTGTGGTGAGCCACATTGCCTTCAGTCCAGTCGTCTGCAGTGACTCCTCTTGCCTGTTGCAGGCCATGGTCCTTGTGTCATTAATGGGCCAGTCTGGGGCTGCCTTGGGCTTAAGTGGAGTCAGAGCAGGTGTTTGTCAGAGATACAATATCACTGAACTGCAGGGTGCTTTCTCTTTGTTGTCCACTGAGAGAAGCTTTTGTTGGTAGGTGGGACCTGCAGTCAGACCACATGTCTGGCCTCTGCCTACTGCTGGGGCTGCAGTCAGACTGGTGTATGTGATTGCCTTCCCCTCTCCCCAAGGCAGGAGTCACTTTGGAGCAGTGCTGGCCTCTTTTGGGGCTACTTGCACACTGCCACGCTTGTTGCACTGCTTTGGGTGGACTCCTGCTGAGGGCTTGTTGGAGGAGGCAGGTCCACAGGAAAGAGCTCTGTTAACAAGGTAGGTGGAGAGAGTTCCCAGTGGTTCTCCCAGGTGTCTGTGTATCTCTGCTGGGGGTGGGGGGAGGGAAATGGCACCTTCCAGCTCTTTTGTTCTTGGAGAAGTCTCCTAAAAATCCCTGTCTCTCCAGCATACATTCTGAGATTCATAAATGAATCTTCCCCAGGTGTTTTTCAGACTGCTCTTTCTAATCTATATCTCAGTGGGGCTCTTTCTTACACTGTCTCTTTTCGGTCAGGGACTCACTTTCTTTTTTTAAAAAATTTTACTCATTTATTTGACAGAGAGAGACACAGCTAGAGAGGGAACACAAGCAGGGGGAGTGGGAGAGGGAGAAGCAGGCTCCCCGCTGAGCAGGGAGCCCGATGAGGGGCTCGATCCCAGGACCCTGGGATCATGACCTGAGCCGAAGGCAGACGCTTAACGACTGAACCACCCAGGCGCCCCAGGGACTCACTTTCTATCACTCTCTGGCTCTCCCAGAGCCAAGCCCACTGATTTTTTTAAAGTTCCAGTTTTTAATCCCCACTGATGATAAGAACTCGAGATGTTAAGACCCTCTGGTTTTCAAAGCCATATGTTATGAGGATTCCTTTCCCAGTGCAGGTCCCCCATGCCTGGTGAGGTGTCTGCTCCTCTCTCTGTGCCTGCAGCATCACTTCCTCCTGCAAACAGTCTCCTAGTCAGTTTGGTTCCTAGCCACGTCTCCACCCTTCCTACCCTCTTTGATGTGACCTCATCTCTACATTTAGTTGTGGAGAGTCTTCAGGTTGTTTTCTGGGTTATTTACACTGATGTGGATGTTACCTAGTTGCATTTGTGGGATGAGGTGAGCTTAGGGTCCTTCTACTCCACCATCGTACCCAGAAGTTTCAGGAAACTATTAAATACTCCAACTGAATAAAAAAATTCTCTTGTGGACATACTAATAAGGGCATTGATGTAAGAGGCATTACAAAAGGAAGGAAAACAAATGAAATAATGGAAAAGATGCAGGAAGAAGTAAAAAGCTTGAGAAAAAAAGTGTGTGAAATGCAATATAGGCAAAGGAAGACCCAACATATCTACAATTAGAGTCCCTGAGGGGGAGAAATCAGTGGAACAGAACTAACTACTAAACCATAATCCAAGGGAACTATTCAGAAACAAGAGAAAAGCTGAAATCTAGATATTAAAAGGGCCCACCTGGACAGATTGATCCAGAACAATGAACTCTGAGTCAGAAAGTATTAGACTTTAAAGGCAATTTTTTTTTTCTGTCCCCTGGGGTAAGGAATGAGCAGATCACTTTACTTAAAAAAAAAAAAAAAAAAAAATTAGATTTACATCAGACTTCTCAAGAATAATATACCAAGGAAAGCTACCATAGAGCAGCATTTTTAAAAGCTCAAGGAAACAAAATTCAGGCTTAAGATGTATTTGCAGTTCTTTTTGTTCACAGGATGTATCCTAATGTGTGTGTGTGTGTGTGTGTGTGTGTGTGTGTGTGTATAAACTACTGTGTTTTAAGCCAACTTGAAATAATTTTTCCTGTATATGGTTAAACCACCAAATCTCTACATAATTAAGTTCATTTGTTTTGTTGGTTTTTTTTTTTTTTAAGATTTATTTATATATTTGACAGAGACACAGCGAGAGAGGGAACACAAGCAGGGGGAGTGGGAGAGGGAGAAGCAGGCTTCCCGCAGGGCAGGGAGCCCAATGCGGGGATCTATCCCAGGACCCTGGGATCATGACCTGAGCCGAAGGCAGACACTTAAAGACTGAGCTACCCAGGCACCCCTAAGTTCATTTGTTTTATTTTGCTTTTTATTTTTAGGGTTTGTTATTTCCATTTTATTTTTGCTTTATTTTTTATAAATCTTAAAATATTCAAAATAACATAACTGACAGTTGTGGTTTATTTTTCAAAATATAAATAGGGGCGCCTTGGTGGCTTAGTCAGTTAAGTGTCCAACTCTTGATCTCAGCTCAGGTCTTGATCTTGGGGTCCTGAGTTCAAGCCCTGCATTGGGCTCCACACTGGGCCTGGAGGGAAAGGAAGAAAGGAAGGGGGGGAGGAGTGGAAGGAAGGAAAGTATTAGGCTTATAGGAACAGTATTTAATCAAAGGAATGTTTATAGTTATTCAAAATTTTCTACTCAGTTTTTTTCTAAAATGGGTAAGGAATTTACTATAATTGAATGTATCAGCTATTCCTGTATTCTAACTGGGAGTCTATACCCTTCAAGGCAACCCTAAAAAGTGTAACACACTACTACCACACGCACTATTTCTGAACTACTTCTCGGAGTGTGTATCAGTATTTTCTAAGACATTGGAACTATCACCAGAGTCTTGCATGAACTTGTCTTAACCCCATCACCTACTAATTTGGGTTACTCAGGGCCTCAGTTATAAAGATAACTGCTCATCTACCTTTCGAATACCAAAGTAAATTTTTGCATAATATCCAATATAAATAAAATGATATACTGTAAAAAATATGTGCCATGGCTTGAAATCTGAAATTTAAAACTTTAAATGATTCTGCTGGGTCATGGAAGTTTTTGCCACAGTTATAGTAACAGAGTATTAAAATTATAGTTATTGTGTCTCTTTCTGGAGGTTGGATCCTAAAATGTATAATTCTGTGTTTTCTCTTTTCAGAGGCAGATAAAATACTAGTAATGCGTGGACAGTGGTTTATTGATGGTACTTGGCAGCCTTTAGAAGAAGAAGAAAGTAATTTAATTGAGCAAGAACATCTCAGCTGTTTTAGAGGTCAGCAGATGCAGGAAAATTTTGATATTGAAGTGTCAAAATCCATAGATGGAAAAGATGGTAAGACCAATTAATACATTTAATATGTTGTAAACCAAGTAAGTTCTTAACAAAGTTTAGAGTAGTTCTTAATTTTGCCTAGTAATTCATGAGTGTTAGAATTTATAAAATTTCTGATTTAAACATTTGATGATTATTTTAGAATTTAATACTGCTATGAATTCCTGAACTGTCTCAATTTTTATTTTACTTAATATGTGTGTTCACTGACATGACACTAACATGACTTACTATTGTACAAATTGTATGTGTTCCATGAATTAGTCCTTTTCAGTAGTTTATAATTACCAACCAAAATTGAATCTACAAAAATATGTCATTACATCAAACAGGCAGTTTTGTTAATATTTTAATGTTGGTTCTTTTCCTGAAATTTAAGAAAAAAAACACCTTAATTTCCTTTGTATACGTATCTTTAGGTTGTCTCCATACTAATAACCACATCAACTTTTACTTTGAAACAGTCTTCTCTTTATATTCCCTTACTCAGCATTTGGATTTGTTTGCAATAGCTTAAAATATTTATATAATAGCAAAGATTGCCATGTTTCATTATATGTCTGATCTTGAGTAAAATTCAAAATGTGTGGTCAAGTTAAAAATACTTCTATTGTTCCATTTACTGCAGGCAGTGGGATCAGCTATTCTGGTGAGTATAATAATATAGGTAGATTAGAATTTGTAGATTTCTCTAAATATTTTTTTCTAAAAAGTGTTTCTTCATCTATGCTTGCCTTTATTTTGGAGGTTTCTTGGCAAGCCCTATTGAAACTAGTGAATTAAAATATGAATTAAGTGATTTTTTTTCCCTTTCTCATAAAACATCTCTAAAGCAGAAAAACTCAGTATTGATCAAGTAATTCACAGAATGCAGCTTGGGAAAATTATGTGGTTATAAGTAATTGTTCACATGACTTAATTAATGGCAAAACAATAAGCTTTAAATTGGCTTGGATTATTTTTTTTCTTATTGTTAGTAACAAACATCCTAAGTCTTTTATTTCACCTACCCTTTCCCTCTGAAGACACACACGCATGCGCGCACACACGTCACAAGCAAGGAAACTATATAGTTTAGTTTATACCAAATTAACATATCTTTTGTGTCTAGTTAATTAAAATCTACATAACTGAGGAAAGTTGTGGCTCATCACCACTACCAAAATAAGATTGCTATCAGAGAAGGCTGAATTCTAGATTTCTTTCTATTAAGTCTCCTTCAGTCCTCCCTCAGAAATGGCAGTTCACCTTAACAAACCCAGTTTAGCCACCCAAATTCCTTACTCTTAGTGTAGGGGGAAGAAAATCCAAAAGCTTGGAGGAGAAAAAGGGTGAGTATAAAAAATAAAAATATAAGTAGATTATTCCCCTTTCTTGTACTGTATTCAAAACATTCTTTTTCCTCTTGCTAATTCATCTTATAGAAGTTAGTCATCAGCTCTGTTTCATCTCTAGATCACATCTATTTGGAATTTTGTTTTTATTACAATAAAAATTACAATTTTTTTGTCTTTTTTATTTCTACTGCCTACCAAAATGCTGAATATAGCAGGATACTTCAGTTTTCTTCACAGTGCCCTAATTTTAATGAGCCAGTCATTTAAATAAGTCTGATAAAGAATGTAGTATATTTGTGTGAGTAGATTTTTAGTATGTCTTTGAGTGTGTGTGTTGATTCTAGAGTATCAATTTAGGGTATTATAGTAATATTTTTTGCTAGCTTTAAGGATATACTTTGGTCAGAAAATTTTTAAACTGTTATAACATTTTTGCATTGTAATCTTTCAAAATCATGATTTTTTAAGGTTCATTAGAAGAAAATTGGTTTTTTAAAATACACTGTAGCATATAAGTAAAGCTTCAGCATATTTTATTAACAAAGATTTTAAATTCAATTTAGTATATATACTGTCATAAATTTACAGCCATTTTAGTTGTTATTCAGTTTTATGTAAAACATACATTTCTGTGTTAAGATGTGATATTTGACTTTGAAGATTATGGGAAATTTTGTAGTACATTTGAAAATTATCACTGGTCTTGAGGAAAGAACATCTGCTGTCCAGAAAGCCACCATTGTTAGAAAAATCAAATTTACCACATCTACAAAGATAAAAACATATTATAATCTTTTGTTTTGCTTCTTACCTCTAAGCTTCTGAAATTTCGTATTTCATTAATTAATTAGGGTAAAAAATATCTTTTCCACCTAAATTTTCTCATGTACATATGAGAAAGCCTGACTCTTCATATTGTCAGGAGGTTTTAAATGTTTCCATGTGCAGATAGTACTGTGCTAGGCACTTTTGTGAAAGATACCTCAAGAAGTTTTGGGCAAGACAAAGCCAAAGATGAGAGTAGTTACAAAGAGTAAGTATAAGATAACACAGTAAGCAGTGAATACAGAATTAGATACTCTACAAACAGACTTGGAATACAGAGTTGGAGATCACAGTGCCATGGAGTTTTTCAAATAAGGCTTTCTGGAAAAATCCCATTTAATAATTAAAAACATTTTAAAATACTGTATCTAGGACTCTTAAGTGTTCTGTGGAATTTTTTTTTCTCTGGAATTTCTAAGAAACTAAACAGACTTCTTGCCTTGAAGGACATTAAAATAATTTCTTTTCTTTCTGACCTTACCTGTGTTTTGGTTAGGGTAGCTGATGCCACAAATAAATTGGCTTTTTTGATATTTTCTCCTTGTTAATTTTCCTAATAATCTCAAAGTAAGCATTGAAATAGATTGATGAAAGTTTTGCATAACTTTTAGCATACAAATATAACCCATAAAAGCATCATCACTGGGCGCCTGGGTGGCTCAGTCATTAAGCATCTGCCTTCGGCTCAGGTCATGATCCCAGGGTCCTGGATCTTGCCCCACATCGGGCTCCCTGCTCGGCAGGAAACCTGCTTCTCCCTCTCCCACTCCCCCTGCTTGTGTTCCCTCTCTCGCTGTCTCTCTCTCTCTGTCAAGAAATAAATAAAAAAATTTTAAATAAATAAATAAATTTTGTTTTCTCTTAGAGTGAAAATAAAAATTGATTCTCTTCCCACCCCTCCTTCTTGCAGCCTAACAAATGGAAGTCTAGAGTTTCACTAGGGATGAATTCTACAAATAAAATCAGCCCTTCAAATAAGTAATTTTGAAAATACTTGGAACATAGTGCCAGATTAGTGTTTGACTCGCTTTATAATTTATCCAAGCAATAACCAGTTTTAAAAAGGTTAAACTAAATGAGTTAGTCCTGTACTTTACCCTGACCAAAAAATGTGTAACATCAATCCAATTATGAGAAAATATCAGATAAACTCAAATTAAGGGACATTCTACAAAATAACTGATCAGAGGTCTTCAAAAATGTTAAGGCATCTAATTAACTAGATAAGGGGAACCCTTTGACAATGTATATCAATTCACTATGATGTGCATGTTAAATATCTTATACTTTTATCAATTATACCTCAATAAGGATGATTTTTTTTCTTAAGTGTCAAGGTTACGAGAGAAAAGAAATCAAGTAGGGGCATTAAAATAAAATAGTAAAAAATATTTAATTAACCCAAAAGAAGGTAGGAAAGGAGAAACAAGAAACAAAATACAGATGGAACAAAGAGAAAATAAATGGGAAATGATAGACCTAAATTCACCTGTGTTAATAATTACAGTAAATATAAGTGAACTAATGCTCCAATTAAAAGGCAGAGATTAACAGATTAAGAATGTGAAAACGATATGCTATCTGTAAGTCACACTATCAATATAAAGTCATGGATAGGTTACTGTTCAAGCTATTTTGGGGTACTGTGACATCACAGGTGTTGGTGTATCTTGAAAGACTTAATACAGTTAACAATTTGGCATGTAAAGTGTGTATTGCTATCACTGTTGCTGGATAAGAATATCCCAAGTTGTGAATATAGAACTGCAAAAGTCAAAAAGGTGAGGAGTTGGGGGTTGCTAATCCTTTCTAACCAGCTTTCCTTTTCCTCCCTCTTTGGTGACTAAGAGGATTCCCGTCTTCTAGCTTTTGGTTATTACTTTTTATAAATTTACCTAACTTTACTGAGATCCAAGACTCAGTTGCTGGGAGTTTTCTCATTACAGTTGGCATGCTTGAGATGTGCAAACCTGCTTTCCTTAAAGTTGAGATTATCCAGGTTACCAGCTTTTAGAAAGGGAAAAGTCATTGGGGCACCTGGGTGGCTCAGATGGTTGGGCGTCTGCCTTCGGCTCAGGTCATGATCTCGGGGTCCTGGGGTCGAGTCCCGCATCGGGCTCCCTGCTCCTCGGGAGCCTGCTTCTCCCTCTGCCTCTCTCTCTCTCTCTCTGTCTGTCATGAATAAATAAATAAAATCTTTGGAGAAAAAAAAAAAAAAGAAAGGGAAAAGTCATTGAGTTGTTCTGTCCTGGGGATTAGTGTGTCATTAGCAACTCCCTCTTTTGATACTCTGTTGCTTTCAGAATTATATAATGAAGAAAATCCCTTTAAGAGAAGGATTAGTAAGGAAATTTATTAGAAATGCTATAGTACTTTAAATCTTTTTCATTGCTATATAAGGCTTTAGTATATAAAATAACATTTTAATTAAATGTTAGGATTTAATACATTAACATTTTGAGTTTATGCATATTTTTGCTAACATAAGAATTCCTAACTAAAACTTTATTTTAGGGGGAAAAATTTAGTAATGCTTTCTAGCACTTGAATTTCATTTAATGGTGATCCCTGTTGGATTGATTGTAAATACGTTTTGTCTCTACTGTGCTTACGGTAGTACCCCTAATGCTGTGCTTTGGGCTGAAAAAAATTAAGCTTTCTAACTATGCTATGGGGAAATTGTGACACATAGAGCAAATGACTTTCAAGTGAAAATAAGAATTTGGTTTGAAAGGAAGGTAAAGAACCATGTCTATTTAATTTTGTGAAAATGTTTTAAATAAATGTGCTTCTCTATTTTTAGTATATTAGGGTATTTGTCTTTTTTTTTTTTTTTTAGATTTTTTTTATTTATTTATTTGTGAGAGAGAGAATGAGAGACAGAGAGCACGAGAGGGAGGAGGGTCAGAGGGAGAAGCAGACTCCCCGCCGAGCAGGGAGCCTGATGCGGGACTCGATCCCGGGACTCCAGGATCATGACCTGAGCCGAAGGCAGTCGCTTAACCGACTGAGCCACCCAGGCACCCGGGTATTTGTCTTTTTTAATCCCTAAATTGTACTGTTCCTTTAGAAAGAAAAGCCTTTCTTTTTTATATCTTGACTAGTTTTCTGAAAGTGTTTGCATAATTTTGAAGTGTAGTCAAATGGTCCATATGTATTTCAAGTGGATTTTTAAATAATTGCTTATTTAAAATGTAAAGACATTTTATGTTATATATAACCAGCAGTATTTAACAGGGAAAATGTTGACTTCAGGGTTATCTGCTGATTTGCCAAATATCAAGTCTGTGTCTGGCTTTATGTTGGCTGTTTCATGCTTACCAAATGTCACAGCATACATTTTTACTAATGACTTTTTTAATTATTATTTTAGTTTCCTTGTAGTAAATATGGATTTGGTTCATGTTAGTTTTATTAGTGGATATATAAAATCTAGGTTTTGTTTCTTTGAGTAGTAAAGTCTCAAATTTATGCCTATTTGGCCTACTTTGATAGCTTTTTCCTAATGAATTTTTTGTTTAAAAATGTTTCCTGGAAGTGGTACA
The DNA here is from genome assembly GCF_054177405.1 of Leptonychotes weddellii. Taxonomy (NCBI): domain Eukaryota; kingdom Metazoa; phylum Chordata; class Mammalia; order Carnivora; family Phocidae; genus Leptonychotes; species Leptonychotes weddellii. The sequence goes on from NC_138377.1 coordinate 41,328,704, forward strand.
TCTACTCCTCAATAACTGACCAGAAGGCACCTTTGAGAAGAAACTTTTTCAATGAAGAAAATGTTTAAGTTGTCATTTTCCACCCCTCTTTAACAAAGAAATGTTTTTATAATCTTAGTGTTACAACCCAGCTTTTAATCCTAGTCTGTAGCCATCTAATTACATATAGTTGTAATTAAGTGGCTTGTAAGCATTTCTCAATTACCTTTATTGCACAAATCTTTGAATATACTTCATCTATGCATACAACAGATTTTTAAAATGTATCTAGTCCTATACAACAGGAATTAAATATATTCATATCTGAGCAGTATTTAACCTTTTGAATGTCACATTATTGTAGAAGGGAGTGAGGATGAAAAAGCAAATGTTTTAGAACATAAATTTGAACTAAGTCATAAAGGTTCTGTGGTTCATTTCCTGAAGTGTTAAGAATCTGATTTATTTAAAAAAAAAAAAAGAAAAGAAAATGATTTATAAGGTTCAATTTCAAGTGGATTTTTTTTTTAAATGCTTATTTAAAATGTAAAGAAATTTACTGATCTGTAACTAGCATGTCCAACAGGGAAATTATTGACTTTAAGGTTATCTACTGATTTGCCAAATATCAAGTCTATGTCTGGCTTTATGTTGTCTGTTTCATGTTGATAAGATGTCACAACATGCATTTTTTACTAGTGGCTTTTTTTTCATTGTTTATTACAGACTTCCATTATTTTATCACTAACCAGTTAAAGAGCTTCCAATTTGATTTATTTTGGCGAAAGTTTCATTTTAAAATTCTTTTCGCAACTCTGAGTTGCAAAAAGAGTATTTTGTTTCTGTGGGAAGTTTCCATGATATACTTCAGTAATAGAAGACATCTAGTGGAATGTATACTGTGATATTTTCTCAGGAAAACTGCATTAAATGTTTAAAATGTTATTTATTGCCTTCTTAATTTGGACATCAGCTGTCGGCTAATTTGGTGAAAGTAAATAACCTTAGTATTGTGAAAATGGGGCTTATAAGTTCCTTATGCATACAAAAATACCATGACCTATTTTTTATTCTATCTGTGCAAAGACATTAAATATTATGATCATATAGTTGTCTTTAACTGATAAATTTTAGGTATCATTTGCCTTTTTTTCTTTCAATAAAAGTAGAGCATATATTTGATAAACATTATTAAACTGATTTTGCTTTACTGATTTTTTTTTTTTAGATTTTATTTATTTGAGACAGAGAATGAGAGAGAGAGAGCACATGAGCGTGGGGAGGGTCAGAGGGAGAAGCAGACTCCCTGCTGAGCAGGGAGCCGGATGCGGGACTCGATCCAGGGACTCCAGGATCGTGACCTGAGCCGAAGGCAGTCGCTTAACCAACTGAGCCACCCAGGCGCCCGCTTTACTGATTTTTAATTAGAAATTAAAGCATTTAGAATAATGTTTGTCAAATACAACTCATTTTTTTAAAGTTAATACAGCAAAAAGGGAAAATGGCAAACCATTTAAAATTTACTTTGAAGCTCAGTGTTTTTGCTTTCTTAGTTGTCTACCACCTCCCTCCCTTCTCCCTCCCTTCTCTCTTCAAATGGAGAGGATATAAGGAGAGTACAGATGCGGCAGGTCTTAAACGAAAGCGTTCTCAAGGTACAGTAATTGTAGTTTTATTTCTCCATGTAGTTATTTCTCCCTGGCTTACAGTATTCAGCATTTAAAGCGTAGAAATTACTAGTTTTTTAGAAATGTGTCTGTTGTGCTATTTTGCTTAGAGTTACTTAACTATAAGCGATATAAACATTTGTAAATAATGTGTGTGGTCCAGAGTAATGGGATGTTCACCAATACTAAGATGTTTTACTTTAAGGCAGCTTGTGGATGATTTGAAGAGGAACAAAATTTTGTTGGCTTAACACTGTTCTCTTAATATCTTAGTCTTGTAGTTTCAATGTTTTAAGCATATGTTGCTCAAAACTTTTAACAAAGATGTAGTTTGGAAACATTAGATAAAAAGGCATAAAATAGTGGTTTGGACCAGACATAGAAAAGTAAATAATTACTAAACTCTTGCAAAAGATTTTTAAAAGTTCTTTTATAAAAAAAGCTGAGCTTGTACATTGCTATTGTTTTTTTTGGATTGAACATTATTAATATTTGTTACATTCATTGCATCTTGGTCTGTGTTCAGTGTTAGTAATGTATCCTGACAGGTGAAATATAAATTGGTTTTTCATAAATTTTTGAAATTACATTTGTAACATAACTGAGAATAATTTCTCTGAAAGGATTTACTTTTCTATGTGTTTTAGTAGGGAATAGTTTTTCATAAAAATGACTTACGATCTTAGTTCTTGACCAGGGCTATGTAACCTTTCATATTTAAGTAGAGGTTATTTTCAACCCATCTTCAAATCAGAATAGTTAGACTCTGCTGGTAATCAGCTTTGTGGCAAGTCACTTACTCTTTTTGTACCTCTGGGTCTTTATATATAATGGGAGGTAATATTTTGCTTAAAAAGGATTTTTTAAAAAAATAAATCAGGCATAGCAGTTTTAAGGTGCGTACTTTTCTGAAGAGGGATATGTGGATTTTTCTCACCTCTATACCAGAGGTATAGAAAGGAAACTTTAAGGCCTTCAGAATATAAGAATTATCAAGTTATGAATGGATGAATATGTAAATGACAGTTCTCTTAATCCATTGCTTCCACAAACATTACTGAATTTGTGATACATGTCGGGCATTGTGCTAGGACACTGTGTTTGGTGCTAGTGGTACAAAATGATCAAGACATAGTACCTGCCTCAGAGAGTTTATGTATTTCTTGAGCATATAGGTTTGATTTTTTTTTTTCCTTAGAGCTTATTTTCACCAGGCATACCTTAGTTACAGAAATGCAATAACCATAGTGATTTGAACATCACAGTAGAAAAAATTTCTTTGATTTCTTACTAAAACATCTTTCAACTTTGGATTTCTGTTATGGTGAGCAATATCCAGTGATAATTGGTTTTTATATCCATTTCAAAACTACCATATATTCTCATAAATTAGGTTGTTCTCTTCCCAGTTTAAAGATAAAATTTTTTCCTCTTAGTCTTGTTTTGTCTTGCACTGAGTGAAATTTTCACAGATCCAAAAATAAAATCCACAGAAGAAAGGAAACTTAAGTTTCTATGTCAAAGGTATTGAGGACTTTCATGAAGGTATATATTATCCCTTAGAACTAAGAAATGGTCATTATCACGTGGGAAAGCAGTTCTTTAATAATCAGAACATATTAACTACATGTTAGAGGTTAAAATTATGGTGGTTAAGCCAGTTATTCTGTGTTGTTCTAACAAGTTGACATTCCCTATAGCATGGTTAATCATTTATAAAATAAAGTTCCTATCCATTACTTGCTTCACATCAATATGTGTTTCAGCAAAACAGTTTTTTATTGAACTGAGTTCAAATATTGATTCAAAAATCTGTGTGTTATAATTCTTCACACAAATGAGCAACTACATTAATTTTTCCTTTTTGCAACAGCTATTCATAGTTTCAAGTTGAGTCGAAATCATGTGGACTGGCACAGTATGGATGAAGTATATCTTTATAGTGATGCAACAACATCTAAAATTGCAAGGACAGTAACCCAAAAACTGGGATTTTCTAAAGGTAATTGTTAAATATTACTATAGTTTGTCAAAATTTTGAGAATCTTTTTCTCTTACATTCAAAGTAGACTGTTCAAATTCTATTTTTAGTATATTTTAAATATGTATTAAATTTAGTGACAGTTACTGTCCTATTAAATGAAACTTTTATTAAGGTGATTGAGTTCATATGTATTCATCAGTGATAATCATATATTTAGAATGATCTGACAGGATTAATAAATGTCTTTTATACTTCTAGAAACACAACAGCAGTCAAACCTCAGGCAGTGATGTGAAAATAAAACATGGCAATTGAAGGTGAAAACTAAAAATTTCTGTTGGAGGTAGTGAAATGGAGGTCATTGGTGACTTGGATGGATTGAGGGGGCAGAAGCTAGATTGGTGTGGGTTGAAGTCTATCTAGGTAGGTGAAGAAATGGAGGCAGTGAGAATAGACAACTCTTTCAAGAAGTGTGACTAAAGGGAAGAAAAGAGGAAATGGTACCTGAGGAAGATGTGAGAAAATTACTAATAAATTTTTCAGAAATTTTTGTTAAGTCTGATATTAAGGTTTTTTTTGCTATTCCATCTTTGTTGTGATTTCTTTGAAAACAGATGTGCTTGAATATCTTCTCTATGTTTACTAGTCATTTGTATTTGTTTTGTGAATTACGTTGTACCTTTAGCCCATTTTGCTATTTGAATGGTTATCTTCTCACTTTTTGTTTAGTAAGCTTTCTTTCATACCTCAGTAATTAACATATTTTGCAAAAATTTTCCCAATTTGTCTTTTAGCTTTGCTTCATGGAATTTTTTTGATAGAGAACTTTTTAAAATTTTTATGTGTTCTGTCCATCCCTCCCTCCTTCCTTTCCATTTTTCCTCTTGTTTCTGGCTTTAGCATCATGTCCAGTCAAGCACTTTATATCTGAGCCAGTCAAGGTACATCTTCTTACAAGTTTCATCCCCACCCAACCCAGTGAAATTTTTTCTTAAGATCTCTTTTACTTTATTATTTTCTTTCAATATATTGTCAAAATGTTATTTCTGGAATAAATAGTGAACTTAGAATCATAATTTTTCTACAGCATCAAGTAGTGGGACCAGACTTCATAGAGGTTATGTAGAAGAAGCCACATTAGAAGACAAGCCATCACAGACTACCCATATTGTATTTGTCGTGCATGGCATTGGGCAGAAAATGGACCAAGGAAGAATTATCAAAAATACAGCCATGTGAGTTCTTTGATGAATACATTCTCCATCTAGTCTAGAATCCAGACTTTGGTCTGGGGTATAACAGAGTTTAATCATTCTACCACATGTTTCTTCAGTGTACTCTAATATATCTTACTTTATAGATGGAATTTCTGGACCAAATTTTGAGAGTGATTATGTCCAGATGATGATGATGGTGATGATGATATTTGAGTTTTTTCCCCCTACAGCATGGAGAAGATGAAGGTTAAAAACGTAAAACTAGGTTAGGTTGAAAGCAAAGAAAAAGGCTTAATTTTCGGTTTGTATCTTACTCTCTGAACTGCAGAAACTGAGAATAATTGCAAAGTTGCATAATTATGAAAAACCTAAGAATCATTTAAATTGCCAGTCAGCAGTTTAACCTGATCAATTAATTACTACCAGGGGAAACCGAACTCTAAATTTTACACAGAGAACAGTGGGTGTTTTAACCAACACACATGGTATATTATTTACCTCGTTAATTTATTTATATTCATCTTTATTCTAAAAAGTCCAACATGTTAGAGGGGTGGGGGATGTTTTTATTTGTGTGTGAGGACTGTGTTGAAGGGACATGTTAGGGTTAAAGATTCCACCACAAGTTTGGCTCTAAACTAGCAGCCAGTATGAAGAAAAATCTAATCGGGGATTCCTGTCTGGCTCAGTCTGTAGAGCATGCAGTTCTTGATCTCAGGGTCATGAGTTCAAGCCCCATGTTGGGCGTGGAGCCTACTTAAGATTGAAAAAAGAAAGAAAGAAAAATCTAATCATATTTATGATGTGATGAAAACAAACAGTTGTTGGTTCAGAGCACACTTTATCTGGTTCTGAGGCTTCAAGTAAATGCGTTTCTTGAGTCCTTTAGAACAAATACTGTGTGATACCAGGAACTTTGTCCTCATCAGCATCTCTCTAATAGTGCAGTGTTGAGTTTTGTTTCACTTTTTATTGTAATACCTCTTAATGCCAACTGATGGATTAAAGTAAAGGTACAGTTCAACTTTTAAAAACTTTGTCAGATACTGCCAAGCCACCCTAACTTTTGTCGGTCTTCATAGCTTATATTACAGAAAATCTCTTCCCTCTGATTCTGACTTTATTTTCTGGTGAGTTGCACATGACTTCTCGAATATTTATGTTTTTATTGTTAAAATGCTGATCTCTTGCTTGGATACCTAGGAACCTGAGACATAGGTTTAATGGCATGTTCTTTCTGGAGCTATTGATAAATGGGAAGGTATCACCTTGCTTATTTTGGGTGTAGGTTGGGGAAAACCTAACCCAAAAAGGCTTAAGCCTAAAGGAGGATTTAGTAATTCAAATCTAAGATTTGCCAGTCATGAGAATCCAGAATCCAGTTTCTGTCTACGCTACTTTCCTTCATTTTTTAGCTATTCTCAGACATCTGGTTCCAGATGTGATTTATATTATATTGTGTTCAACTTCAAGAAGAAAGAAGAAGCCTTTTTTTCCAGAAGTCCCAGCTAGTCTAGACATTTCAGTGACCAGTGGTGTTGCATCCAACTGCCTGAATCTACACATGTGGCCATGCAGGGTCTGATCTGTTGAACTTGTCATCTTTCCACAGTCAGATGGAAGTTGGCTTCATCATAATCATTGGGAGAGGTAGAGCCACAGATAAAAATCAAGAGCTAGTATTGGAAGTAGGATGAATGAATCCAAAGTGGCTCAAAAAAACCAAGTATCTGCTGGGGCACCTGAGTGGTGCAATTGGTTGAGTGTCCAACTCTTGGTTTCCACTCGGGTGGTAATCTCAGGGTCATGGGATCGAGCCCCATGTCGGGCTCCACTCTCAGCACTGAGTCTGCTTGGACTCTCTCTCCCCCTCTCCCTCTGCCCCTCATGCTCGTGCTTTCTCTCTCAAATAAACAAATCTTAAAAAAAAAAGTATCAGCTACAGAGAAGATTGCCGTCATTCCTTCAGAGACAGGTTAGTTTGATGGAAAACCCCCCACATAAATTAGTAATTGATAGAGAATAAACATAAAAGAATTCTGCTTAATAATAAATGGGGAAATCCAGAGGATCTCTTAATCCTTTCCCTGCTTTCTACCATTCCTAAGTTAGTCGTCCAATAAAAAGAGTAAAATTAACTTCATCTTTGTCACTGCCATTCTGAGTCTTGTTTGTATTTGTGAGACTACAGTTGAAATGAACAAAGTAGTATAAAGGGTTACAAGACTTCCCCCCCTCGACCCCCGGCAACATTTTGTTCTCTGAGGACCTCTTGAAATCATGTTTCAGAAACCTAGAATTAGAGGTTTATCCCTCACCTTATTTTAGTGATTGATGTGGATTGAGAAGAAAGTTGATAGACAACTTCTAGGAATATCAGAGCTGGTTTACTAAAAAGGATGAATGTATTTGAATTGGATTGGATTTACTTTTTGTAGCAATTTATTACAAGGGAAATCTTCACTGAACTTATATACTAATACCATAAATAAGTAATGTTAAAGCTATAATTTTAGAAGAGTATATTGATTTTTTTTTTTATTTTTTTTTAAAGATTTTATTTATTGACAGAGAGAGGCAGTGAGAGAGGGAACACAAGCAGGGGGAGTGGGAGAGGGAGAAGCAGGCTTCCCGCGGAGCAGGGAGCCCGATGCGGGGCTCGATCCCAGGACCCTGAGATCATGACCTGAGCTGAAGGCAGATGCTTAACGACTGAGCCACCCAGGTGCCCCAAAATTGATTTTTTAAATAGGAAGTCCATTCACATGGTTGACAAATCAAAGCATAAAAATGTGCAGAGTGAGAAATCTGACTCCTGTCCTTATCTCCATCATCCCCCATTGTCCACTGTCCTTATGTCTCAAGGCAATGTTAATCATTTATTTTATATTGTTCTAAAGTTTCTTTAGGTAAATCCAGATTTTTTCACACAAAGGTGGCATATACACTTCTGGACCTTGCTTTCTTGTGTAAAAAGTGTACCTTGTTGATTGTTATGATTTTCTGTTTTTCTCCTTTCCTATATATGTCTTAATACCAATTTGTTTTATCAGTTGATTTTTTTTTTAATTGAGAATTATAAAGACTTATTCTTTTAGAGCAATTTAGTGATCCTTAATTGGACAGTAATTCTCAGGCACTATTAATCTCTTCCTTCCTTTTTCAAAATATCAACTAAATAAGCATTCATTGCCTAGCAGGGGAACATTGAAGTTTAATAAGCTTCTATAACAGGACGGAGCTTTGTGCGTGGCCTTTCAGATGCACGGTCATGGGTTGTAGCTTGAGCCATAGCATAATGGTTTGCAAGCATTCCTGTTTTGTTGTTTCCTCCACCCTCCGTTGGTCTCAGTGTTTCTCATGTTGTCAAGACCTCTACATTTAGGAAATGTTTTACCATTTTTAGTAAGGCAAATCTGGGGACATAACCAATCTCTCTGTCCCTCCCTCCCTCCTACCCCCTCTCTTCTTCCTCTTCTTTCCTTCTCCTTATCCCCTTCCTTCCTCCATTTCTTACTGTCTTCTTTCATCTTTCCCTTTCCTTTTTTTTGAGTCATTCCTATTAATTACAACCAAGTGATTTAGGAGATATACCTGCTTGCCTAATCAGTATCTACATATGTGACCATCTGAGAACTAGGATAGTGATCCTGTGGAGTAGAGGACTGTGTAAGTTTACTGTAGAAGAGGACAGTATTTTAGGCTAATGTAGTGTTTTCCTGAGTTTATAATTCAGTCAGGGTTCCTCAGCCCCATCAGTTTTGACATATTTGATCAGATAATGCTAATTATTATATCATAATGAAATATGTAAGAACTATACAGTCATCAAACAAAAATGTGGGTAGAATAATATTAGAAATCTTAAAATATGGTCTTTCTTATACGTTCTCATACTTGTTAAAACTAAACATTTGAAAAGATGGCAAAGAAACTTAAAAATGTGTTTATAACCCTTATTGGAGTATCTGCTGTAAAAAATAAAACAAAAACAAAATAGACTCTGTGGGTAATGAAAGAGATCATGCCTTCAAGTCTGAAGTTTTGGCTGTCATTTATTTTCAGTAATGATAAAGGAAGCAGATTTTCCTTTTGGCAACCTAGAATTTATTTAGATGTTTTTAAAGGCAACTGTGAGGATATACAATCAGTAAAATGTAATCATATTGTAAATATTGCCTTTTAAAATATACTAGAAATGGAGATAGACTTTTTAAACAAATAGTATTGGGATAATTAGATAGCCATAGGAAAAAAATAAAATTGGGTCCATTTCTCACACTCAGATAAATTTTTATTGGATCACATTTAAATATAAGAAATGAAGCCATACAAATACTATGGATTTAAAAGGTGGAATTGAGGGGAATTTGAATTCTTCTACACTTTAAGAATAGAGAAAACTGTGGGCACCTGGGTGGCTCAGTCGTTAAGTGTCTGCCTTCGGCTCAGGTCATGATCCCAGGGTCCTGGGATCTAGTCCCACATCAGGCTCCCTGCTCGGCGGGAAGCCTGCTTCTCCCTCTCCCACTCCCCCTGCTTGTGTTCCTGCTCTCACTATCTCTCTCTCTGTCAAATAAATAAATAAAATCTTTAAAAAAAAAAAAAAAGAATAGAGAAAAGTATCCTAACTATGACTTGATCCAGAAAAAAAAGCTATGTTGACAAAAACATAAAATAAGACAAGCTGAGAGAAACCATGTGCAGCTTTTATATCACAGATAAATAGTATCCTTAATATATAGGGAACTTCTAAAAATAAAGAAAAAATATCTGGCTACCTTTTAGAAAAATGGGCTAAAGAGGTGAACATCTAATTCCCAGAAAAGGAAATGCTCAATCAAATGTAAATTAAAATTGCACTAAGATGCCATTTCTTGACTATGAGATTAGCAAAAAATCCAAAATTTGACAATATACGCCTTTAGCCAGACTGTAGGTGATAGGCATTCTCATACTGCTAGTAAACTGCAGTGAAGAAGAGAGAATGTGGGAATGTGTGTCAAAATTATATATGCATTTATTCTTTGACCCAGCAAACTTAACTTGGGAATCAAGGATAATATCAGCAAAAATATTTTTAAAAAGATATATGCACAAAGCTATTCTTTGCAGCATTATGTGTAATGGGAAATTACCCAAATGTGCATCAGTAAGAGACTGGTTGATAAACTATGGCTATTTATATGATGGAAAACTATGCAGCTGTAAAACAATGAGGATGACCTCTATATATTATTGTGGCTCTTTGAAAAGATCGGCAGAACTGAGAAACCTGCAGCTCGACTGACCAAGAAAAGAGAAGATTCAAATTACTAAAATCAGGAATGAAAGAGGGGACATAATTACTAATCTTACAGAAATCAAAAGGATTATAAGGGAATAGTAAGCATAATTCTGTGCCAACAAATTAGATAGCCTAGATGAAATGGACAAATTCCTAGAAAGATACACACTACCAAACTGATTTGATGACCAGTAAGAAGATATAGAAAATCTAAATTGACCATTAACAAGTAAAGCATTTGAATTAATAATCAATAAACTTCCTTCCAAAAAAAAAAAAGGCTCAGGACCAGATGGCTTCACTGGCAAATTCTGCAAAACAAAAACACAAAAGAGGAGCACCAATTCTTTATAAACTCTCCAAAAAATGGAAGACGAGAGAAAACTTCTCAACTCATCCTTTGAGGCCAGTATTGCTGTGATGCCAAAAACAGACAAAGATACCATAAGGAAAAAAAAACCTATAGACCAGTATCCCTTGTGAGTACAAATCAATATTTCTTATGGACACAAAAATCCTCAACGAACTGAATCCAGCAGCACATAAAGATTATACACTATGACCAAGTGGGATTTATCTCAGGGATGCAAGGTTGGTCTGACATATTTTTAAAAGAAATCAGTCAAGGGTAATAGAACAAAGGAAAAAAAAAAACATACCATGTGGTTTTTGATGCAGAAAAGGCATTGACAAAATTTAACACCCTTTCATAATGAAAACACTCAGGAAACTAGAGAGAGAAGGGAATCTCCTCAATCTGATAAAAGGCATGTACAAGCCCATGACTAAAATTATACTTTAACAATGAAAAACTGAAAGCTTTTCCTCAAGATCAAAAACAAAACAAGGATGTCCCCTCCCAATTCTGTTCAACATTGTACCATAGGTATCAGCCAGGGCAATTAGACAAGAAAAAGAAATAAAAGAGATCCAGATTATAAAGGAAGAAATAAAATGATCTCTGTTTACAGATACCATGATCTTATAGAGAGAAAATACTAGGGAATCTATACATACACACAAAAAAAACTACTACAGCTAATAAATGAACTCAGCAATTAATAATCCGAAAATTAAGAAAGCATTTCCAGGTGTGCCTGGCTGGCTCAGTCAGAAGAGTATATGACTCAATCCCGGGGTTGTGATTTCAAGACCCACGTTGGGGGTAGAGTTTATTTTAAAAAAAGAAAAGAAAAAGCATTTCCATTTATTACAGCATCAAAAAAAATAACCTACTTAGGAATAAGTTTAACAAGAGAAATGTAAGATTTGTACACTGAAAACTACAATACACCTTTGAAAGAAATTAAAGAAGACCAAATAAAAACAACAGTTGTGGATTAGAACATTTAATGTCATTAAAATGGCAGTACTTCCCAAATTGCTCTACAAACTTAGCACATCCCTATTAAAGTCCTACCTGTCTTTTATGCAGAAATTGACAAGTTGATCCTAAAATCCATATGGAAATGCAAGGAACCCAGAACAGCCAAAGCAATCTTGAAAAAGAACAAAGATAGAAGACTTACACTTCCCAATTTCATAACTTGCTACAAAGCATGATCCCAGTGGAATAGAATTAAGAGTTCAGTTGATTTTCAGCAAAAGTGCCAAAATAATTCATTGAGGAAAGAATATTTTTAAGTAGGCTCCATACCCAGAGTGGAGCCCAATGCAGGGCTTGAACTCATATCCCTGAGATCAAGACCTGAGCTGAGATCAAGAGTTGGATGCTTAACTGACTGAGCTACCCAGGTGCCCCAAGTATAGCCCTTTAACAGTTGGTGCTGGGACACCTGGATATCTATCTGCAAAAGAATGAAATTAAAACCCTACCTCACACACAAAAAATTAATTCAAAATTAATCAAAGACCAAAATATAAGAGCCAAAACTATAAAACTCTTAAAACATAGGAGTATATCTTTGTAACCTTGGATTAGGCAATGGTTTCTGAGATACAACATCAGAAGTAGAAGCCACAGAGGGAAAAAGAGATAAATTGGACTTCAGCAAAAGTTATAACTTGTTCTTCAAAGGACATCATCAAGAAAGTGAAGACAACCCACAGAATGATTTACAAATCATAATCTGAGAAGGATCTATAGTATCTAGCATGTATAAAGATAAAAAAAGAACTCAATTTTTAAAATAGATAAAGGATTTGAAAAACATTTGTCCAGTTAAAATATACAAATGGCCCTTAAGCACATGAAAAGATGTTCAATATCATTAGGCATTAGGGAGATGCAATTCATAACCACAAAGAGATGCCACTCCACACCCGCAAAGTTGACTGTCATCAAAAAGATGGAAAATAACAAGTGTTAGTGAGGATGTGGAAAAATTAGAACCCTCATGTTGCTGACGGGATTGTGCAGTAGTACAACTGCTTTGGAAAAGAGTTTAGCACGTCTTCAAATATTTAAACGTAGAGTTAGCATACCAGCCCATAATTCCACTCCTAGGTATATATCCAAGAGAATTGGTAACCTATCTACACAAAAACCTGTTAAAGAATATTCATAGCGGGGTGCCTGGGTGGCTCAGTCTTTAAGCGTCTGCCTTCGGCTCAGGTCAGGGTCCCAGGGTCCTGGGATCGAGCCCCGCATCGGGCTCCCTGCTCCGCGGGAGGCCTGCTTCTCCCTCTCCCACTGCCCCTGCTTGTGCACACACACACTCTCTCTCTGACAAATAAATAAATAAAATCTTAAAAAAAAAAAAAGAAACACTTCAAATAAGTTTTAAGTGTATGAGTTAGTAAAGATGTCAAAAAATATACAAGCTAAGAACTCAGTATTTTGAAAATTGTTAATAAAAGGGAAGAATTAACCATTCATTTTGCCTTTTCTCAGTTCATAAACTATTTGGTTGTACTACAAAGCAGCCAAATATTTGATGTGAGGAAATTTCTGGAAGTATAAGCTTTATAAAGAAATAAGGCGTAATGGAACCATAATAAATTAATCAATCTAAGTAATGATCGTCATAACTCCTAGTGTGACCAAAAAGAGACCACCACATTTGTATGCACCCATGGAGTAGTAGTCTTGCCAAAACAACAGAACTTGAATCTGATCAAGCCCCTGTATCTCACTAACAAATTACAGGAAATAGAGAACAAAGAACATGTTAAACAATACCACGGGGTTGCAGTCATTAAAAACCAGACTCTCAGGAACTCTACAGGACAAAAATAAATTGTAAAACAAAACCAAAAAAAAAAAAAAAAGGTGAGGGGAACTGATAGATTAAAAGACACGGGATGCCTGGGTGGCTCGGTTGGTTAAGGCTCAGGTCATAATCTCAGGGTCCTGGGATCAAGCCCTGCATCGGGCTCCCTGCTCGGCTGGGAGCCTGCTTCTCCCTCTGCCCCTGCCGCTCCTCCTGCTTGTTCTCTCTCTCTCTTTCTCTCTCTGTCTCTCTGACAAATAAATAAAATCTTAAAAAAAAAAAAAGACGCGTAAGAGACATACCTACCAACTACAGTGCACGGACTATACAGTCCCCCACCTTATCTGCAGTTTCACTCTCTGTGATGTCAGTTATCTAGTGTCATCTGCATCTGGAAGCAGGTGATAGTAGCCTAACACTACATCACCATGCCTGTGTCATTCCCCTCACTTCATCTCACCGCACAGACATTTTATCATCTCATGTCATCACAAGAAGGAGGAGTACAATGCAATAAGATTTTGAGAGAGAGACCACATTCATACAACTTTCATTACATTATATTGTTATAATTGTTCTATTTTATTATTAGTTATTGTTATTAAGCTCTCACTGTGCCTAATTTATAAATTAAACTTTATCATAGGTGTGTATGTATAGGAAAAAACAGTACATGTAGGGTTCAGTACTGTCTGCAGTTTCAAGTATCCACTAGGGGTCTTGGAATGTGTCCCCACATATAAAGGGGAGGACTATTGTATTTGGAGCTCAATTCAGACAAGTGTAAAAATATATTTTATGTTAGAAAATAACATTTCTAGTCTAACTGGGAAAATGGGACCACTGAACTACATCTTTGCTGAAATTAAAAAATTGTTAAAAGTTTTGGTATGATAATAGTACTAAATAGGTTATGTTTTCCTTATATTTTAGAAATAGCTACTAAACAATTTACAGATGAAATGATGTGATGTCTGGGATTTGCTTTAAAATATTATGGGGGAAGGGTGTTACTATAAAGGGTTAGTATGAGGGAATTTTGGGGGGAAGATAGAACTAGTTTGTATCTTAATTGTGGTGGTGCTAACCACAAATCTCTACAACTGACACCAAAAGGGAAAAGATGTCAATTTTGCTATATCTTAATTTTAAAAATAAAATTTAAAAATTCATATTATGGAGAGAATGAGTGGAGGAATAGATGAAATAAGACAGGCCATGACTTGCTAATATTTGGAACAGAGTGATGGCAGAAGAGGGGGGGATTTCGTTGTCCTACTCTCTCTACTAAAAATTTATACATATAATTATTTAGAATATAATGTGAAAGTTTGTAATATTTGAAATCATAGATGACAAATTTAGGGAAATAGCTTTGAAATTAAGGTTTCCTAGTATTGTGAACTATTGCATAGTGTAACGATGATTGAAACATTATAGGATGAAGTTAGAAGCAAGTGGAAGTGGTATGATTAAAGACATTTTATACTGTATAAGTACATATGAGAAATTACTCTGATAATGTTTTGTTTTTATTTTGTTTTTTTTTAGGATGAGAGAAGCTGCAAGAAAAATAGAAGAAAGGCATTTTTCCAACCACGCAACACATGTTGAATTTCTGCCTGTTGAGTGGCGGTCAAAACTTACTCTTGATGGAGGTACAGTTTGTTTAAAAATTAAGTGATTTAGTCAGTGGAAACAAGGTGTTGCTCGTTGGGAACAAAGTGTCTTTCATTTAGTTGTCTTGAGGTATAGTCACTCTTTGTTCTAGATAATTTAAGAAAATCCACTGATTTTTATTTTTTTTTATCTCTTTTTTATTAACATATAATGTATTATTTGTTTCAGGGGTACAGGTCTGTGATTGATTCTTAAAATAATTATATTGACATATGTTGATTTGGATCACCATATAGATTTCACAGATAGCCCAGTTTTTATGCATGCCTTCTGTGGACTAGGGGGTGGGGCAGGGGAATGGGGAGCATGTGGAGGGAACAAAATATTGTCTTAAGTTTTTGACAGAAAGTGATTTGTTGACAACTTTAAAAATATTTGTTGTCCACAATTCCATATGAGCTTACATTTTCTTTCTAATAATTTTCTTTTCCTATATTTGGAAGATAAAATCTCAGGTTTTTTGTTTTCTTTTGTTCCTGCATTCCCTGGGCTGGTAAATTATAATCTAGCATAGAGAAATTATACAATATATTTGTTTAAATAAAATCATTTTTGTTTGCTTCCTTAAAGAGTTATGAGCTAAAATATGCACAAAGCTGTGACCTTTTAATATTTAAACCATTAGGATGGCATGTTTCAGTTGATGATTTGCATAATCTGGAAAATGAAAGAGTTTTAGACATATCAGCTGCTGTTTGTGGAGCTTTTACTGTGTGCCTGGCATTCCATAGTTCATTTTGCATGGAGTTTCTCATTTAATTTTCTCATATAGCTATGAAATATACCTACTTTGTTTTCTCTACTTTACTGATAAGGAAACTGAAACTCAGTGAAAGGTGAATGAATTTAACTAAGAATGGCAGGAATCTAGATCTGTATGATACCAGAGCCCTTATTCATCACATCACTAACCTGCCTCCCTGGATGATTTCCAAGGATTCTTACAAGTCTGTGGTTCTATCTCATAGTCAGTTAGCAATGTCAGTTATAGCTTATAAACCAAAATGGTATCCAAAGTTGTAACGAATTTAAAAAAAAAAAAATACTAGTGATCAGAGAAGACTTCTCAACAGCAGGAGCTCATACATAAGGTTCTAGTGTAATTAACACTATCTTTTGGGCTTTTCCCATTTACCCAGATAAATTTCTGAGGCTGCTCAGGAATGTACACAGTATGGATGAGTTAACATTTAATAAAACTGAATCTGTAATTTTCCATTAGGTTTAAACTACTGTGATAGATTCTCAAAGGCATTATGCTGAGTGAGAGAAACTAAAGGAAAAACACCACTGTTTCTATTCTCAATACTTCTGATACCAAAGGTATGGAGGTTTTTCCCCATACCAGCTATTTCTCCAATTCTGGGATCCTGGAATTTAACTCAATTCTGCCACAAACTCCCCAGAGAGAGTGCAGTCAGATTCAGGACTCAGTCCCACAAGACTGCCCCCTACTTCAGATGCCATCACACATTCCAGATTGTCACTTATACATCTGACTGACTGGCTATAAATTGGGGAAGGGGATCCCGTGACCCTATCCTAAGGTTCAATAATTGACCAGATTCACCACAAAACTCAGGGAAGCATTTACTTACATTCACTAGTTTAAAACACATTTACTGATTTAAAAGGGTGTTACAAAGGATACAGTAAAAAGCCAGATAAAGAGCTATGTAGGGCAAGGTATAGGGAAGGGGTGCGGTGATTTCATATCCTGTCCAAGTGTACCACACACACGTGTGTGCCAGTCTGGAGGCTCCCCAGACCCTGTTGTTATTTAAGAGTTTTTACGGAGGTTCCATTCTGTAGGGATAATTGGTTAAATCATTGGCAATTGACCTCAGTCTCAAGCCCCTCTCCTTTACGGATGTCAGGGATGGGGCAGAAAGTTCAACCCTCCAATCACATGGTTGGTTCCTATGGCAGTCAGTTCCCATCCTTCAAGAGTCACCTTATTAGGGTAAACTCAGGTGTGGTTGAAAGAGGCTTATATGAATAATAAAAGACATTTCTTTCACACTATCACTCAGGAAATTATAAGGGTTTTAGGAACCCTGTGCCAAGAACCAGGGACAAAGACCAAACATGTGTTTCTTATTACAGTTGGCCCTTGAATAATTGGGGGGGCGGGGTTAGGGGCACTGACCAACCGCCCACGCAGTCAAAATTTGTGTATAACTTCTAACTTTTCAAAATCTTAATTACTGGTAGCCTACTGTTGACCAGAGTCTTACTGATAACATAGTCAGTTAACACATGTTTTATGTTATGTGTTTATATACTGTATTCTTATAATAAAGTAAGCTAGAGAAAGTGTTATTTAGGAAATTATAAGGAAGAGAAAATGCATTTACAGTACTGTACTGTATTTACCAAAAAAAAAATCCATGTATGAGTGGACCCTCACAGTTCAAACCCTTGTTGTACAGAGGTCAGCTGTATATCACAGTATTACAGAAGCCAGTCTCAAAGGCTGCATAACATGTGCTTCCATTTATATGACATACTGGAAGAGGCAAAACTGTAGGGACAGAGAACTGATTAGTGGTTACAGGGTTTAAGGGAGGGTTTAAATTTAAAAGGGAATTTTTTAGGGTGATGGAACAGTTCTGTATCCTGATTATCATGGTAGTTAGCAAAAGCATATATGCATTAAAACTCAAATGTCAATTTTACTGTTTGTAAATTCAAAAACATTGATTAAGAGTATTTACCCTCATTTACCGTTACTGTCCTCATTGGTATTGAAGGACTAAAATCATTTCCTTCAAATTAGGAAGAAGCTAAGGATGTCTACTCCTATAACAGATACTCAATTTGAAAGCTTAACCAGTATAATGAGATAAGGAAAAGAAATAATAGCTTTAAGGGATGGAAAAGATATGTTTTCATTTGCAGGTCTGATGGTTGTCTACACAGAATATACAAAAGAATCTAAGGAAAAATTATTAGAATTAATAAGATAGTTTACAGTGTTGTGAAATAAAAGATCTGTATGCAAAAATAACTGCATTTGTATATGCCAGCACAAACTGTTCAAAATAGCATAAAAATACAAGGTTCCTAGAAATCTAATAAAATACGTATATTTATATTAAAATGAAAAAACAAAAAATATTAAATATAACTTTTAAATATATACAAAGATCATTTTTGTAGATTGGATGGTTCAATATCCTAGAAATATTAATTCTCCCAAACTGATCTATAGATTCCACACAATTCCAATCAAAATCCCAATAGAGTTTCATAAAACTTAACAAACTGATCCCAAAATTATTGTAGAAAGATCAGAGGCCCAAAAATGGCCAAGAATCAGAACAAGAGGGTGGAGAGGGTGTCATGTCCTGGTAGATAACTGGACCGTTTTTTAATTTTTGTATTTAAGACAATTTAGATTGGCACGAGGATAGTCAAACAGATCAGTACACCAGACTAGAGACCCCTCAAACGGATTTATGCTTAATTTGGAAACCTGGTGTATGACAGACCCGGCATTACAGATCGCGGGTGAAAGGATGGCCTGTTCCATAAATGGTCCTTGGTAACCAGTTATCCTGTGTGGGGGGGGGGGGAGTGGGGCGGAGGTGGTGAGAATGATTCCTACCTTACATTCCAGAAGATCAAACACATAAGCCAGGACTTTAAAACATATTAGAAAAAAAATATGGCACAAAAACACAACTATAAAGTAACATTGGTAAGTCTGATTAGATTGAAATTAAGAACTTCTTTTTCTTAATAGACAACATAAAAAATGAAAGACAAGCCACAAACGGAAAAGATGTTGCAACAGAACAACAGATATAACCACCAAAGCTTTAATATCCAGAATAAAGAACAGGAAACTTAAATGGAGCTAGATAGGCAGCACATACATACACATATGTGTGTGTGTGTATATATATATATGTAGGGGTGTGTGTGTTATATTTTTTAATTATATATTTTCATATATAAAATGTACATCTCTCTAGTAATCAAAGAGATGCAGGTTAAAACCACAATGAAATATCTTCTAGCCTTCAGGCAAAAATTTAAGAAAGTGACAATACCAAATGTTGGTGAGGATGTACAGCATTGACAATTCTCATTGACTATTGGTAGGAATGTGAATTGGTACAATCTATTTGGAAGATGGTTTGACATATTCATATAAAGTTGAGTATGCATGTGCCCTATGACACAGCAGTTTCACTCCTAGATGTATATACCCTAAAGAAACTCCTATACATACGCACCAGGAGACATGTACAACAGTGTTATTAGGAGCATAGTTTATATTAGCAAAAAACTAAAAACAACCCAAATGTCTTTCAAAGGAAAATGGGTGCATTGTTAGGTATGTGTGAAATCCTATACAGCAGTGAAAATGAGTGGATTACAGCTATATGAATCTCAGAAGCACGCTATTGGGGGTGAAATAATTCGATTTACATAGTGTTGAGAAACAGACAAAATGAAATAAAATAGGCTCTGGCACATAGTAAATGCTATAGTATTGGCTAAAGTTATTAATATTAATGAACATGTAACAAATCTATAAATCTATAAAGCAAGAGTGTAACACCAGCTTCTTATGGGTGGTTACTTAGGGAGAGCCATGTGATCATTTAGGGATATACTGTGGTTTCAGAGATACTGGCAATATCTTTTTTTTTTTTTTAAGATTTATTTATTTATTTATTTGACAGAGACACAGCGAGAGAGGGAACACAAGCAGAGGGGGTGGAAGAGGGAGAAGCAGGCCTCCCACCGAGCAGGGAGCCCGATGCGGGGCTCGATCCCAGGACCCTGGGATCGTGACCTGAGCCAAAGGCAGATGCTTAATGACTGAGCCACCCAGGCGCCCCGATACTGGCAATATTCTTAAGCTAGGTGGCAGAAACATGTTTTCCCGTATATAAATTATTCTTTCAAATGCACATACATATTAAATATCTTCTTTGTATGTATGTGTATTTTCCAGTAAAAACTTTTTTTTGGAAATGCATTAAAATGGCATTGAAACTCTTTGTATCAGCATAGTAGTCACATCTTTCACTTTTACAATTTAAAAATGGGTTGTGCTACCCATATCCTTTACATCTTTGAAAAGACTTCTAGCTTTGCTTGAATCATTGTGGTCCAGTCATTATTAGATTGTATTAAAGTAGGGAATAAATAAATTAAATAATAAATTAAAGTAGGGAATAAATAAAACCAAACCAATTCAGTGAAAAACTGAAGAACTGCACTAGACTAAAAATATAAGCCTTCTCCTGCCTAACTTGTTCTTCCATATTATGATATTAATCCAGGTATAGGGCTTCTTTATATTTCTGTGAGAAATGCAAAGTTTCCTGTATCTCTGATCATTAGGCATTTCAGAGAACAAGCTTCCCAAGATAGAATTTCCATGGGTTAGCTGTAACTCAGGAATGCTAAATTGTTTGCAGTGCAGTGTAAGTGACTTTCTTTTTTCAAAAGCAAATTATATCAATTTATCTTGTTTACTGAAGAGGACCTTTGCTGATTTGCCTTTGTGCATATTTGTAATTTGGCAGCTTTTGCCCATAGGATCTTGGGTTCACTAGAGAGATGTATGTAAAGCATAGGGAAACTTTAATTTGTTGCCGGTTTGTCACCAGTGGTGGTGGGCATTCCACATGGGTATTGCCAGGCCCAAGGTACAGAGAGCAAAGAAGAAGAGAAAGGAAACAGAAAAAGTACAGGAAGAGTGAGGTCGTGTCCCTTAACACTTGTTCCAAGAACCGAGATGGCCTCGTTTTGCTCTGGGTACCCCTGAATGTCATGCAAAAGCCAGTACATAAGAAAAAATGGTAAATCTTTATAGCTTTTATAATGGCTTTCATCCTTAATGTTCCTTTTCTTCCCGTGTCCCCTTTTAGTCTTTTACTGTTTTGGGTTTTTTTCAACATTTTGCAAGAAGGGAAAGTTCATTAGATCCAAAGCCACTCTTGAACTTTCAAACATGGACTTGAAGACCTGTTGTTTCAAAGAATGTAATTTTTTTCGCAATTTATTTTTTCCCTAAAACAAAGATCTTCTGTAAGTTTAATTTTTTTTTAAATTTGTAGACACTGTCGATTCCATTACTCCTGACAAAGTACGAGGTTTAAGGGATATGCTGAACAGCAGTGCAATGGACATAATGTATTATACTAGCCCACTTTATAGAGATGAAGTAAGTATCATGATTATCTTGTTGCTGTTGGGTATTTTTTAGAGTGATAGCATATGTGTCCTGCATTTTAAGTTTTTATGCACTTTTTTTTAATAAGCAAATGAGAATTTGCAGGAATCCGTTAACCTATAAATAGCCTGTGTTTAATGGTAAATTTGATTATCTTCAAACTATAATTGGGAAACCCTTAATAAAATGGATAACCTTGGAAGTCAGAGATTGGTTAGAAAACAACCAGTTTTTGTAAATGTGATTAATTTTATCTATAATTATTGTCCTCACAAAAAAGTTTTAGACACTTAAGAAATTTCCTTCCAAGTTTTTTGATTGTAATAGACTTGCATTTATTGTGTCATTTCTGTAGTGAATTCGTATGGTTCTTAAATTGTAATGTTGCTGATGCATCACAAAAATAACCCTGGGGGGAGTGGGTAAGGGTAAAAGTTTATTCAGAGGGATGAGAGACTCTCCACTGAATGCATTTTGTCACTTTATTGGTAAGAGAAAAAATTCTGTTTCATAGGAATAACCTTGTTAATTACCTAGCATATGTTAGCTTATCTAATCCTCTCATAAAAACCCAATGAGGTAGATATAATTAGTATCCTCATTCGAAAGATGAAGAAACTGGTACAAGGAGTAGTTACCTACCAGTAGAGCTGCTCTGTGCTGCTCCAAGCCAGTTCATTTCTTGATTCTGTTCATTCAAAGTCATCCCTGATTTCACTCAGGATATCCCTTGCATATCTACAGAAGTATATTAGGTTAATTGCCACAGAACTTCCTTCTCTTTGGGCTGCGATCCCCTCAGGATTTTTCACCATTCCTCTTTCTATATCCCCTCATTGTCGTATCCCAGTATGGGATAAAGTCTGCCTTGATCTGCTTGATAACAGTAAAAGAAAATACAATAAACAGTAAAAAGAAACTATAGTGGACTTCATTCTAACCCAAAAAGGAAGGCCTGGTTCATGAAGTAGAATACTAATAATTTACATGTTCATATCCATTGTTGGATATGCCCTAAAGGTTAGGAAATTGTGAACTATAGTATTGCAAGTGAAACCAGTAAGGGGGGAAAAAAAGGAGAGAATGGCTGAGAACATATAACATATACACACACACACACACACACACTCATAACCCATAAGTATACCTTAAACACACACAACAGGTATATGGTTGGTAGGTTTCCTAAGAAGGTATCCTGAATGTTTTTTTTTTCTTTTTTTTTTTTTTAAAGATTTTATTTATTTATTTGAGAGAGAGAGAATGAGAGACAGAGAGCATGAGAGGGAGGAGGGTCAGAGGGAGAAGCAGACTCCCTGCCAAGCAGGGAGCCTGATGCGGGACTCGATCCCGGGACTCCAGGATCATGACCTGAGCCGAAGGCAGTCGTTTAACCAACTGAGCCACCCAGGCGCCCAGTATCCTGAATGTTTAAGGGTAAAATGTACTGAGACATGTCCCCCAAAACTAATATTAAGAGCTGTTTAAAAAAAAGTTTTAAGTTGACATTAATAACAGGAAAAACTAGAAAAAGTGTCAAAGCTCTGACCATTGGCTAGTGATGACTGAGAAAGTGGACACTTTCTATTTTACTCTCTTATATCTCCAAAAATAGTTATCTTCGGAATGGAATTGAATAAAACAGATACCCAGTAGAAAGAAGGAACTGATAGCTAAGATAAATGAAATAGAGAACACCCAGAGTGGTTTTTTTTTTTTTTTTTTTAAGATTTTACTCATTTATTTGAAAGAGAGAACGCGTGCTCCTGCAGGGGCTGGGATGCAGAGGGAGAGGGAAAAGCAGGCTCCCCAGCTCCCCACTGAGCAGGGAGCCCAATGCAGCCATCCCAGGACCCTGAGATCATAACCTGGACCGAAGTCAGACGCTTAACCAACTGAACCACCCAGGTGCCCCAAGAACACCCAGCATTTTAAATTAGTTTGTCTTTTAATCCAGTTGAATTTTGTGGAAAAGCACCAGAGAACTTGTGGTTGAGATTCATCATCAGTCTTGAGCACTGTTTCCCAGTTTCCCAGACATCCTTAACTAGAACAATTACTTGGGGTACTCCATAAAAATACAGGCAAAAAAAAAACAGTCTCGTGGGGGTTATTGGAATTAAAGGTATAAATGTGAATTCATGATTTTTAAAATACGTGGATGTGTATAGATATCTATATATTCAAGTGTGTACGTATATATATATACTTGCATGTATTTCCCACCTGTGTGCATTGAAAGGGCCAAGAAGCGAGGATACCCCAATCTAATGAGCACACCTAGCACCCAGATCTTTGCCTCCAGTACTATTATTACCTTCTAAGAAGAACTGAGGTTCCTTAGGAAAATGGGTGATTCCAGTCCTGGAGTAGGGTAGGAACAACTTGTCATGACAGAAAGTAGGAAAATGCTCGAAAGAATGATGGGGCAGATCCCACTGGCCAAATCTGGAACAATTTGAGCACCAAAATAATCAAGTAATTATTATTACTTATTATAAGGAATTGGTAATAGTAATTTTAATATAGAATTATAATAAGGATAATATAATAAGGAGTTATAAAACCACTAAAAAATTTATGATCCGTGTTGATTACAAATAGATAAACAAATGGGGGAGAAAGCTTCTTTGCCCACATTTTCACTTCTGCTATTGAAAAATATAAGGAACATAAGGGCGCCTGGGTGGCTCAGTTGGTTAAGCGACTGCCTTCAGCTCAGGTCATGATCCCAGGGTCCTGGGATCGAGTCCCGCATCGGGCTCCCTGCTCTGCAGGGAAGCCTGCTTCTCCCTCTCCCACTCCCCCTGCTGTGTTCCCTCTCTCACTGTCTCTGTCTGTCAAATAAATAAAATCTTTAAAAAAAAAAAAAAATGTAAATCTTGTGAAAGACGAAGAATGGCTGTGGAGAATGTTCCAGATTAAAGGAGGCTAAAGAGACAGAATAGCTCAATACAACATCATATCCTAGACCATAACTTGTACTGGATGGGGGGAAATGCTACAAAGAATGTTATTAAATCATCTGACAAAATGTGGATGGTAGATCAGATTAGATGAAATGTTATATCAAAGTAAATTTATGAAGTTGATTACTACACTTTGAGTATGGAAGAGAATATTCCTAGTCTTAGGAAATATACACTGGAGTATTTAGGGGGTAAAGGACGATGACGTATGTAATATATCCTCAAATGGTTCACAAAAAAATGTACATGGGTGTGTGTACTACAGAAACAGGATAAAATGCTAACAATAGATAAACCTTTGGTAAAGGATATATGGATGATCTTTGTGGAGTTGTTTTTTGTTTGTTGTTTTGTTTTTGCAACATTTTATAAGTTAGAAATTATTTCCAGGTAAAAGGTTAAGAAAAGGAATGAAAAAAATGGTTTCCAGGATCTCCTCCCTGGAGATTCTGATTCAGTGGGTCTGAGGTAGAGCCTGTGAATTTGTGTTTTTTAACAGTTCCCCAGGTGATACCATCAGGGAAATTTGGGCAACATTGCTTAAGGTATTGTGAAGAACAAAAGAAAACTTAGTGAGAAGCAAGCAAAAATCGTTCTTAATGTTAAAAAAGGAAAGCTGATTCTTCAAATCAAGCCCGTTTAGCACAGGGTTGTTGTTAGCCTGTATTCTAGATTAAATTATTTTTAAACAGTATATGTTTCCTTAAGGAAGCAGTGATAAATAACAGAAATCAGGAATTCTTTAGAATTATATCTTGCCTGGTGAATGAACCTTGTTTGGTTTACTCAATAGGCATATGAAAGAGCCTTTTTTTCCCTTTCTCTCAGCCTTTGGAGTTAAAGTAGATGCCATTCAAAACCTGCCACTTAACTAGCTGTGTGACCTTAAATCACATTTCTCACCGTCACAGCTTCCTCACTTATAAAATGGACACAAGATACCTACCTGATAAAGGTTGTCATGAGGATTAAAGATGTAATGTATATAAAGTTCCCAGTACAATTCCTCATCCTTAGATTCTCAAGTTGTGATTAATTATCTATCTGTCTTTATGTATTTCAAGGACTCCCATTTAAGAAAAAAAAGGAATAGACTTACTCTGTTAACTCTAGAAAGTGAATAAAGATCAGTGATAGAAAATATGGAAAGGAACATGCTTGTTTACTAATGAAGAACTTTGTAAGTAACTAAAGCTGCCTTAAAAAAAAACAGGAATGTCTCAAGGGAAAAAATTGTAAATAATGTGATGGATTTTAACTAAACGTACTTGTAGTGATCATTTCACAATTTATACATCTATGATATCGTTATGCTGTGCACCTTAAACTTATACAATGTGTATGTGTCAATTATATCACAATAAACTGGAAAAAAGTTTTTAAAAACTAGAAGTATCCACCTTAGAGTGGAGATACTCATTGGGGTGGATGCCGAGCGACTTACCGGGATGCCACTGAAGGGACTCATTCACAGCAGCTTAAATTAGATCATCTCTTAGTTCCCCTTTCACTGAAGATTGTGAGATGCTCACGGGAGGGCCCTAATTAGTGATTGTGCCAATAATCATTAAAAAGCCATGGTTAAGGGAAAAGTTTTGTATATCAATTAGTGCTTCTCATGTCATACTTTCCAAGGACCAATTTAAAAAAAGGAAACTAGGGGCGCCTGGGTGGCTCAGTCGTTAAGCATCTGCCTTCACCTCAGGGAGCCCTGCATCGGGCTCCCTGCTCTGCGGGAAGCCTGCTTCTCCCTCTCCCACTCCCCCTGCTTGTGTTGCCTCTCTCGCTGTGTCTCTCTGTCAAATAAATAAATAAAATCTTTAAAAAAATAAAAATAAATTAAAAAAAGAAACTAATCCAGACTACAGAGACATCATCAAAGAGCCTTTGGCCCTGACTTTAACCCTGAATAAAGTAACATGAAAAATCCAGAGAGAACTATACATCTTGTACATCTGAACTCTCTTTCCAATGACTTTTAAAAATGAAAAATTTTAAAGAGAATGGTCACGGACATCTCTTGTTATTATTACTTGAAAATCATTCAACTGATGCATATAACTAAAACTCTCTAAATTACTTTTACCCATTAAAATTTCCTGAAGCAGAGAGAAGGACAAAGGACTAATTATATTCATCAGCCATACTTTGTGGGTTTGGATTCTCTGTTGAAACCGCTGGCTTTTTCCTTTTGGGTTAATTTTCTTCATAAATTTTAACTTTTAAAGCAGCAGTTATGAGAACTAAAACTCTTAAGCTTTTGAAGAGCCATCAGTTGCCTACCGTGTGAGAGGCTAGCTGACTTGATAATATTGTAGAGCTAATAAAATTAATATCACAGGGTATATCATTAATCTTGGTTCATATATCTCAAATGAATATACTTGGTCACAAAGGGATCTTAGCTGGGAGAATATAATTGGATCAGCGAGGAGAAGGAGAAAAAACCCTAGTTAGTGTGGACTTTGTGGACACAAAATAGAGGTGGAGTTTTCCTTTTTCTGCTGACTGGATGATTTATAAAAGCATTTCAAGGTAATGCACAACTGTTTAAAACTTGGCTTTCAAAATCATAATGTTTTGGAACACAAACATTCCTGTATGTGTAAGCTATGGGCAAAGATTAAAAATGCTACCATATCTAGATATGTTCTAATAAGGAAACATGAAGACCACTTATATTCAAGCATATGATTATTAAAATAGATGAAAGCATCAGCTCTCCAGAAACTGTCCATTCTGTGTCATGGTGAAATATTTTAACATCAAATAGACTTTCTCTGTCTTAGATATTTACCCTTGTTTTGTTATCCATATATGATTACTGAAGTATTGGGTATAGTGAGAAGTGCTTTAAAATTTTTTTGATATGAAATAGGTTACTCATTGGTAGAGATGCTGGTAGATCTTTTCCCTTTTTTTAATTTTTAAATTTTGATGGAGAGGGTGGTATTTTTTTTTAAAGACTTTTTTTTTTTTTTTAAAGATTTTATTTATTTATTTGAGAGAGAGAGAATGAGAGACAGAGAGCATGAGAGGGAGGAGGGTCAGAGGGAGAAGCAGACTCCCCGCCGAGCAGGGAGCCCGATGCGGGACTCGATCCCGGGACTCCAGGATCATGACCTGAGC
>NC_138377.1:41356487-41401312 GCF_054177405.1 Leptonychotes weddellii
TTTTTTTTTTTAAAGATTTTATTTATTTATTTGAGAGAGAGAGAATGAGAGACAGAGAGCATGAGAGGGAGGAGGGTCAGAGGGAGAAGCAGACTCCCTGCCAAGCAGGGAGCCTGATGCGGGACTCGATCCCGGAACTCCAGGATCATGACCTGAGCCGAAGGCAGTGGCTTAACCAACTGAGCCACCCAGGCGCCCCCTTTCAGTAGCTTTAAGCAGACCTCAGTATTGCATTGTAGAGTCCCGTGATGCCAACCGTCAGGAGAGAGCACCATGCCTTCGTTCCTGTTCCTGCTAATCCTGCCAAGCATGAATGCTCAACTGATTTTCAGTTAATGTCAGCAGGTAGAAAATGTTCAGTAAAATCTAGCGGAGGCTAGTTGCCTCTTGAGATGGAATAACAAGACCAAAAATAGAAGTAACACATAAGTAATATTTGTACGTCAGAGCGGCGGCTGGCATTCTAAGAAGTACTGAAATGAGGAAGTAAATTAATAGCAGGCAGGAAATTTATAATCACATAGTAGTAAGCAATGGTAGGGTGAGGAGAGGACTGCCTTAAAACTCAGTCAGGGCCCAGTATGGGTTGGTCAACAAACAAACATCTTTCTGACTTTATGGGCTGTTTCAGTTAATATTTGTTAAAGCTAAATTTCAAAGGAAGCAATTTTACAAAGAAAAATGACTAAGGTACTTCTCACATTACTAACCTTAAGCCTTAAAAAGCCCTGCTTTGCAGCCACATGAAACAACATTTCACTCATATCCATATTGCCAACTTAATGGGAATCTTGGAATATCGAGTAGATCCATGTTAGCTTTTTTTTCAATCATACAATGGCCTTTCATTACATTACTCTTATCTAAATGCACAGTGTCATAACATATATGTTAGTACACCTGTTAGCATAAACCCAGATAGTCTTTCTCTAAAATTTACTATAGCTTAAAACTACAAGATACAAAAGTTTAGAATAGCATAAGAATGAGTTGGCAATGAAGAAGAAATTTGAAGGGGCTCTTTGGGAAACTTACTGGACTCTGCATGGAACTTTGTTTTTTAATCTCTGAAACTGCTGGCGTTTATAGCTGCTTTAAGGTCCGTGAAGACATCTAGGTGGTAATACCTACTTTCATTCCTTAGCGATGAGATGGATTACACATTATGTATACTTTTTCATTTTCTGCAAGGTTTTGAAGCACCTGAGTTAATTTTAATGATTTAGGTATATTTGGCCAGTAACATCTGTTTTTCTTTCTTAATGTATTTGGGTTTAGAAATAAAGTTTATAGCAAAGTCAGTGACTACTCTAATATGATAATGTTTTCTTATTTCAAACAGCTAGTTAAAGGCCTTCAGCAAGAGCTGAATCGATTATATTCCCTTTTCTGTTCTCGGAATCCAGACTTTGAAGAAAAAGGGGGTAAAGTCTCAATAGTGTCACATTCTTTGGGATGTGTAATCACTTATGACATAATGACTGGCTGGAATCCAATTCGACTCTATGAACAGTTGCTGCAGAAGGAAGAAGAGTTGCCTGATGAACGATGGATGAGCTATGAAGAACGACATCTGCTGGATGAACTCTATATAACAAAGCGACGGTAAAATACCCTAGTCTCTTCAAAGCATTTTAAAAGTGTTTGTGGAATTACTGGACTTCTTAGGAGAACACTGTAAGATGTTCATGATAAAGAAAAATACATTATTCAGAGTGAGAAGATTATTAGATGCCTAATCAGCTAGAGACTATTTTGTTAATTTTCATGCTAATTGCATGTGTGTTCCAATAGCACAAAATAAGTTGTTTTGTCATCATCTTATTTTTCCTTCCATGTCTTCTTCACAGTTTATTAGGAGTGAAACCTAAAACGTACTCCAACCTGAGTCACCACACAGAATCCTTATCGAAAATGTTTACCAGTTTATAATCCTTCATAGTTTTTACGAATCTTAGAGATGGGCCTTTGTCTGTCTTACTATTCTGAAAATAATTTTAAAACCCTTTTCTCCTTGGCACATAAATTTTTTCACAGATTTACAATTATTTGATCACTTGTGGCCTTCCTGATACTATCTTATAATTCTTTAACACATTCCTATCTTCATCTGTAGTTACATATTGCTCTATTCTTTGTCTTCTTAATGCAGCCCATCAGTTCTAGTGGAATAGTGAAAAGTCACTGATTCTGATAGTTAGCATCATATAAAAACAACCAATTTAGTTGACTAAAACTTCTTTTCAGGAAGCCTTGGATTTGTTTTAGTCTTATAGAAGTTGCCTAAGGATTTCATTTAGAATATTATTAAGTACCATAGGCTAGATACATAAATTTTGTAGTGTCAAAATAATTATAGTTTTGAAAGAAAATATAAGCAAGCCTCAGAGCAGCATTTGAGATATAAAATCCAATAAAAAAAAAAAATGAGGTTTAGAAAATGAACTGAACCTTTAAAAAAAATTAGTTCTGTTATTTATTAAATGTAAGTAGATACAGAACATTATAATGGGAAAAAATTGAAATAACCCAAATGTTAATCAGCAGAGAAGGATTAATAAACTGTGGTTGATCTGATCTGTATGAAGGGCAATTACACAGCTATTACAAAGATTGAAGTAAATCAGGAGGCAATGAAATGAAAAGACCTCCAAGATTCACTATTAAATGTAGAAAAAAAGAAAAACATGGAACAGTGTATATGGTATGAACATTCGGTGTGATTCTTTTTTATTTAAGATGTATATATGCTTGTATTTGCCTCACATTTTTCTGAAGGATCCTCCCAAAGAGCTATTAACAGCAACTATTATGAAGAGTAGGGGTACTTTTACTAATCATTTTATAAATATTTATAGACTACAGCAGGTGCATTTGTTAAATACTGTCAGTAGGGATTAATTTTAGGGATTGGATAATGGGTCATCATTTTCTTTAGTGAACTAGTGAACATCTAATATTTATGAAATTATAAATATTAGTACATAATCTCATACTGCTTCCTAGGCTGAGAGAAATAGAAGAACGGCTACATGGATTGAAGGCATCATCCATGACACAAACACCTGCCTTAAAATTTAAGGTAAGGAAAGAGAGATGAGATTTTCATTATTTATCTGTTTCTTTTCAAACATCATTTGAAGCATGACATTAGCACTCAAGTGAAATCTGAATTTTTATTTCAAATGAATATATATTGAACACATATTGTGTATTGGACATTGCTAGTTTTGGAGTTCTGCAAGGAAAAGAATGGACAAGATGGTTCCCCAACCATCAGAATCTGTAACGCAGTGTTACTGGTACTATTAGCAGTGTATAGATGACATATACATGAGAGAGGGGTTTAAATTTTGCCTGGAAAGGTTTACAAAGGAATGACATTTGTACTTGATCTCAGTAATTTGGATTTTGCCAAGTGGAGGAAAAGAGAAATGCTATTCTGTGTAAAAAAAACAGCATAACAAAGGTGTGGAGGAATATGACTTCATAGTACAAGAAACATGAAATAATCTCAAATAGTGGGAAGAGAAAAAGAGAGACAGATTTGGGAAATATTTAGCATTTAGAATTAACAAACCTTAGTAACCAGCTAGTTGTGGCTGATAAGAAAAATAAGTAGAAGTATAATTAGTGATGATTTTAGGGATGGAAAGTTGGCATTTCATTCAGTGAGAAGTGTATGACAGAAACACAAGATGGGGTGTATGTGGTTAGTTCAGGGCAAAAAAAAAAAAAGAATGCACAGGATTGGGCAATGGGCTGTGGGATAACAGGAAAAGCTAGAAATAAAGACCTTATATTTGATTGGACAGTGGGAAACTTTTCAGGGTTTTTGAGCATCAGAATGGAGCTGTTGAAAGCAGTGGTTTAGAAGAATGAAAAGTGACCAGAGAGATGTGGACATTGACCTGACTGTTGGAAAGGACACAGCCTATAGCTGAATAACAGATAACTTGTTTGCAGTGTTAAATGGAGCATGGCATACATTCCCTAATACTCATTTCCTTTTGAATGTATACCCTAGGATAGTGTACTATATTATCTCTTCTTGAAATCTCTTTCTTTTATCACAGGAACTTAATATCCAGGGTAAGTAATGGAATGATGCAGAAATTTTTTTTTAAAGCAGTAAGAATTTTCTTACTGAGCCTATCTCTATGACTTATGTTTTCTTTTTAAACTTAACACATTTAAAAGCCATATGGTAAAGTTACAACTTATATTTAAAAACCGTATGAGCATGGTCTTTGGAGTCATCCCCGCCTGGAATTTGAGTTCCATCTCTGCCACCATTATTACATATAATCAATGTGTTAAATACATAGAAATGATCTGATAGAAAAAGTAAACTCTTGTATTTCAAGTCCTGGGATTTTTACTGGAGAGTTGAGTATGATCCACCAAGTACATTAGGTTCTCAGTATTAAATATCATACTACTAGAACTTATACACTATAATTGTGTATTCTTCTAAAACAGTCATATGTAGTCTAATAAGAGGGATTTTTAATTGTTATTTAATGACTCATGGAGAAAAAATATAGAAATCTGAAATTTAAAAAGGAATATCTGATGCATTGCCAAATATTTAGGACTCCAGACATCTAAGAGGAACAGAATAGGTGGATTTACTTTGAGAATACAGGTGTTAGATCTGTTACAGGTGACCACTGAATTTAAAAAAAAAACAAACTATTGACAAATACTGGTCTGGAGAGTGGGAAACTTTGTTTCTGATCATGAAGCTTTGCTGCTAACTGGTTATGTAATGTCAGCCAAATCATTTAAGATCTCGAATTCATCTGGGGGCGCCTGGGTGGCTCAGTCGTTAAGTGTCTGCCATCAGCTCAGGTCATGATCCC
The DNA here is from genome assembly GCF_054177405.1 of Leptonychotes weddellii. Lineage (NCBI taxonomy): Eukaryota > Metazoa > Chordata > Mammalia > Carnivora > Phocidae > Leptonychotes > Leptonychotes weddellii. Next base: position 41,361,353 of record NC_138377.1, read on the forward strand.
AGGGTCCTGGGATCAAGCCTCGCATCGGGCTCTCTGCTCCTCGGGAAGCCTGCTTCTCCCTCTCCCACTCCCCCTGCTTGTGTTCCTGCTCTCGCTGTCTCTCTCTGTCAGATAAATAAATAAAATCTTAAAAAAAGAAAAAAGATCTCGAATTCATTTGTTTACTCCTCTCTGGACGAGGAGGTTAGACTAAATGTCTGAAGCGTTTTTTCACCTTTAGAATTCTTTGATGGATGTAGATATCATTACTCCTAGAATAATTACTGGTGTGTTTGTGAAACTGCATTCCAATCATAAAGAAAAGTTATTCATTCCAGGGATGTAGGAATTTAACAAACATTTATGAAACGCCTGACCAAAGCATAAAGCATTTTGCTAGGGTGTATATGTATATATGTGTGGGTATCAAGCAGAAGGATTTACAAAAAGAAAAAAAAAAGAAAGGATTTACATAGCTTCTCTTCTATCTCAACTATTTTTTGTATCTTTCTTTCCTTTATTATCTTAATTATATTTTCCTTTCAAAATTGGTGTTTTCATCTGTTTCACTATTTCAAATGCTTTTTCCTATAATTTTAATTAACACAAGTTAATTTTCTTCAGACATATTGAAGTTACCCAGTCCTTTAAAAACAAAAACTTTCTCATACTTTCTTTAACATAAAGGACCGTTTTCAAAATATATAGTCATTCATTTGGAAAAAAAGAAGAATCACTTCGGATGCAGTGGTGGGAAGAGATTAAAAGTACATAAAATTGGAGCCAGAGACAATATAGTTACAGTGCCATCCAGATGAGAGGCCATGAGGAGAAGTGTTAGAGTCTGTTGGAATAACTTCTTTGATGTGGGGAGGAGAGGGAAGGATGAATTGGGGATATCTCACTCATCAGGATAATGGGACATATGAGAGACGTAGGGTAACTTTAGGAGGAAGGGGTGTCACGTTCTGTATATAATCCAGTGCTGCTGACCACACTAGTTTTCTAGAAGCCCTCTCCCGTGGCTTCCATGTATACTGCATTATCCTGGTTCTCCTTTTCCTTTCACTCTCCCATTTGTAGTCTGCCTCCTTCACCTGCTAATCAAATATAGACATTGCTCATAGTTCCAGCTAAAGCCCTCTCTTACTCTGTGCAATTCCTAAGCCATCTTACCCCTTCTCTGGCTTTATATGTCACTTCTGTGGTGGTGACACATGGACTTGGGAGAGGACATATCCAACTCTCCATCTCTTGCCCTAAAATCTCGGCCCATTAGGTATGTTACAGATAGTTCAAACTTACCTTAAACAAAAACAGGACTTACCTAGAGTTTCCTCTTGTAGTAAATGAACCACTGTCTTCCCAGTCAGCCAGACCCAAAGCTTGTAACTTGCCTCTGACTCATTCCTCATCCCCATCTCCATTCGGTCATGTTGATTCCACTCTCTCATCTCCCATTTCCATTTCTGAATGGAACTTTTTTTTTTAAGATCTTATTTATTTATTTGACAGAGACACAGCGAGAGAGGGAACGCAAGCAGGGGGAGCAGGAGAGGGAGAAGCAGGCTTCCCGCCAAGCAGGGAGTCCGATGCGGGGCTCGAAGCGGGGCTCGATCCCAGAACCCTGGGATCATGAGCTGAACCAAAGGCAGATGCTTAACGACTGAGCCACCCAGGCGCCCCTGAATGGAACATCTTGTCCAGCCCAGTTCAGATTATCTTTTGCTTAAACACTTTCAGTAGTTTCCTAACTTGTCTCTGAGTCACCGGAGTCTCAGTTTTCCAGTTCATCCACACACTACTACCAGGTTTACTAACCACCTAAGACATGGGTCAAATCCTGTTCTTCTTTACTACCTATAAAATCAATTAAGTCCTACTTTTTTTAGTCAAATAGTGAAGGTTCTGTACATTCTCATTCCAAGTTACATTTTCCTGACACCCAATTTTTCAACTGTATCCGACTATTTCTATTTTCTAAATTGAGCCAGGTTCTCTCCTGCGTCTGCCTTAGTTCATAGTGATTTTATCAATCTAAAGTGTCCTCCTTTCTGGCCCAGTGACTCAGCCCCAAATGTAGAAATCCTTTTTACCTTTTATCGCCAATGTTGAATGCTTCCTCCCTGTGTAGCAGAAGACATGAACAGACATTTCTCCAAAGAAGACATACGGATGGCCCACAGACACATGAAAGGGTGCTCAACATCACTCCCCATCAGGGAAATGCAAATCAAAACCTCAGTGAGATACCACCTCACACCTGTCAGAAAGGCTAAAATCAACAACACAAGAAACAGCAAGTGTGGGTGAGGACATGGAGAAAAAGGAACCCTCGTGGACTGTTGGTAGGAATGCAGACTGGTGCAGCCACTGTGGAAGACAGTATGGAGGTTCCTCAAAACATTAAAAATGGAATACCATACGATCCAGTAATTCCACTACTGGGTACTAACCCAAAGAGTACGGAAACACTAATTTGAAAAGATAGATGCACCCCTGTGTTTACTGCAGCATTATTTATAATAACCAAATTATGGAAGAAACATAAATGTCCCTCAATAGATGAATGGATGAAGAAGATGTGAGATATATATATATATAGATATATATATATATGCCATGGAATATTAGCCATTTAAAAAAGAATGAAATCTTGCCTTTTACAAAACATGGATGGGGATCTAGTGGGTATAATGCTATGTGAAATAAGTCAGAGAAAGACAAATACCTTTATAATTTCACTCATTTGTGGAATTTAAGAAACACTTTGACAAACAGACAAACAAATAGACCCTTAAATACGGAGAACTAAATGGTAGTTGCCAAGGAGAGGTGTGGGTGGGTGGTGATGGGTGAACTAGGTATAGGGGATTAAGAATACACTTACTGTGTTGAGTTCTGAGTAATATATAGAGTTGTTGAATCACTATATTGTACACCTGAAACTAATAAACATTGTTAATTATACTGGAATAAAAAAAAACTTCACACAATGTGGGAAAAAAATGCTTCTTCCTGTGTAAACACCCTCAGAGTTGGAATTATTCCTTTCTTTACTCTCTTATTATTTTTTTTTAGATTTATTTATTCATTTATTTATTTGAGAAAGCACAAGCAGGGGGAGCGGCAGGCAGAGGGAGAAGCAGGTTCCCCACAGAGCAAGGAGCCCGATGCGGGGCTTGAACCCAGGACCCTGGGATCATGACCTGAGCCGAAGGCAGATGCTTAACTGACTGAGCCACCCAGGCGCCCCTTTTCTTTACTCTCTTATAGCAGTCTTTCTCTCTATTCATTTATTTTATTCTGCCTCCCCCACAGGATTGTAAACTCTTTGAGTGCAGAAGTTCTGCCTTACTGGTCTTTATAGACTTCACAGCACCTAAAATATTACTTAACACAAAATAGTAGCTTAATGAAACTAAGGCGGTCTTCCTCATTCTTCTCATTCTTTGTTTTCTATTAGATTTAAGGAAAAAGACGTTGCTTCTGAAAATAGATTTTTAGAATAATGGTTGGCATATAATTAACAAGTAATGCGGATACCATCTGAACAAAGCTCATGAAAAAAGACTTTGAAGATAATTTTATTTGCATTTTTACCATGTATTATATTGTGCCCAAATTCTGCTGAAAAGCATTTCACCGGTTTTAAAATTTAGGATAACTTTATCATTTTAGGTTGAGAATTTCTTCTGCATGGGATCCCCACTAGCAGTTTTCTTGGCATTGCGTGGCATCCGCCCAGGAAACACTGGAAGTCAAGACCATATTTTGCCCAGAGAAATTTGTAACCGGTTACTAAATATTTTTCATCCAACAGATCCAGTGGTGAGTTGCAGTTATGGATGTTTTTCCCTCAATACTAACCGTTCCTAAAGACTCTATAAGAAACATTGCAAGGTACACCTGAACTAATGAGAAATTAGTTCATTTATCTGATTATATTTTCATAGATTCCTGTTTTTAAGACATTTGTGTTTTGGTTAATTTATAGGGCTCAGAAAATACCTTAGAGATGATCTGTTTATGTCATAGTGTAATAGCATAATGAAAAATACTATCTCTGGACAATTAATACCTGGAACAGCAGTCTTCTTAACTGTTAAACCATTACCAGATGTGATACCAATAACCCAGGAACCATAAATTTTAAAATCCCACTTTAAACTCTTCTTTCTCGAAAGCATGCTATAATATTGAAATGTGTCTGGTAGGTCCCCTTAGAAATGAAAATATTTTAATATTATGTGTTAAACATGAAAAAATGGATGAATTTATTTTAGCCTGGTGGGATTATAAAATTTGAGGTTTTTATATTCTCTCTTATGTTTGTACTGTTAATAATTTTTTAATGTAAATACTCCAGTGATCTTGCATCCAGGTAGGCCATGTAATACCAAGTAAGATTTTTAGATGAGAAAAATGCTTCCTTAAATCCTTTTTGGGGACAAGGTTAGGTATAACTAAATTTAAAACAAACCATTTTAAATAGCATTCATTCTCAGAAAAATAGCTTTGTCTTTTAAAAGATCTTTAGCTAGTACCAAGTAAATATAACATTGATTAAATACAAGAATTTTAGAAAATTTCCTATATGTTAAAGAATCAAAAATGCTATATTTAAGAAATAAATTTCACTGAGTTGGAAACTAGTATCAGATTCAAATACAGACGGCACAATCTTGGCCAAGTCTCTCTTGAGACTGTTTGTTATCTGTATGTTGCAGATGATAATATTTTACCTCATAAGGTTGTTGGTATTAAGTAAAATATATGTGAAAACACCCAGCTAGACATTAAGTATTTCATTAATATACATTCATTTTACTCATTGCCTTGTAACTTGAAAGTGAGAGTTCATAGGGGAACTCTTCATTGTATACCCTATTCTGGGTATAATCTTAACTTTGTTATATTATATAGGGGGGCTCCAAAGTCATTGTATTATTTTAAGTTATTTTTATTATTCATTTTATAGTTTTCCTGTGACTTTTTTAAGTGAAGTTTTTTTTAATAAAGTTTATGTCAGAACTGTGCTAGGCAGTATTTACAAACGTTATCTGTTCCTCAACATCCTTATGAGGTAGGAAGCAGTAATCTCCTTCCTATAGCTCGGGAAACAGTGTCTCTGAGACCTTGCAACTCAGTAGCTGTCATACACTTAATAAGCAACAGAGGCCGGAATATGAACTTGGGGAATTCTAATTCTGATTGGCCAAATCCATTCATTACCTTTTCTGCTATATCATCCCTTCTTCACGTTAGACAAATGGTCTTGTATCAGCATGTAATTTGTGCTGTTACTATATTAATCTATTTGAAAATAGAGCTTACTGAGAGCTCCTAAAATATTACAGATTGACCTTATTTATCATGTTCTAGTTTATGTTTACTGCTTCAGCTTTGTTGTTGAGACTAACATAAATCTAATTGTTAGATGATATCAGAATACAATAAAAAATGAATGTTTCTCTGAAAAACAAATTAACGGGCACTGTTAGCTTAGACCAACGCTAATTGGTTTCTTAATAATCTCATCATTAAGGATATATAATTAGACCAATTACATATTATTAACAGTAAACAAATAGGAATGCATGTTAGAAATACCTGGTTTTTTTAAATTCCCTAAGGTCTGCTGAGCAGGCAATAGAATAAGAATAAACAGTTTAGTAAAATCCAACCATTGTGCCTTAATGTTGTGTTTCTTTGAATTTTTTTTAATCAAGGCTTATAGATTAGAACCGTTAATACTGAAACACTACAGCAACATTTCACCTGTCCAGATCCACTGGTATAATACTTCCAATCCTCTACCTTATGAGTACATGAAGCCAAGCTTTCTCCATCCAGCAAAAGAACCTACCTCAATTTCAGAGAATGAAGGCATTTCAACAATACCAAGCCCTGTGACCTCACCAGTCTTGTCCCGCCGACACTATGGGGAATCTATAACAAATATAGGCAAAGCAAGTATATTAGGTAATTTCTCTTAAGTATTTCTTATCAGTAAATATAAGCACTTTTTTAGATAGGCATTAAATTTGGGGTACTTGAAAATACTCTCTGTATTACAAAACATCCAACACTTAATCCCTGTGTTTAGGATTAACTATCCTCTCACTGTTCATACTGAGAGCCAAAAGCCCTAAACGTTCTCTAATTAGATCAGATCTTATAGTTTTAGACTATGAGATAGCTGGATATTCAGGGGAAGGTCTGGGAATCAAGACCCTCAGTTTAATCTTGGCCTTGCCACCTACTGTGAGATCTTGGGTAAGTCACATCATTTTTAATGGTGTGCTTCCTCATCTGTAAAATGAGGGAATACTTGAGTTCTAAGGGTGCCCCCGCCAACGAGTTCCCCACTTTGTGTCTTAACAGTCTTTCAAACCGGGTCCATCCTGGGGGCAACAAGGATATTTAATTTCTCTAAATGATTGCCAACACCAGCCACAGTGTTTGGTGTAGCCCTGGAGTTCAGTTACGTGCCACTTGAATTAGTCCATTGCTCTTGGTTACGGGTTGTCTTAATATAAAATGCCACAAGATGGCACTATAAATAGGTGTTTCATTGATATTTCACTTTGTCATACAGATTGTTTATGATAGCTTTTTATAAAATATTCACCTAATTTTAGTAGTAAAGCATATCAATAATAAATACATACCCATGTCAATGGCATGGTTCTGTTATTAAAGTTTTTAATCTTACCAAACACTTGAATAAACAATGATCACTTGAATAAAATAGAATCTTTATTCTTTTTTTTTTGTAAGCTATATTCCTACAGTTTGTACAACTCTCATTCTATTCAACACCATTTTTACTTAGAAACCTACAATATAAATTGCAGTTTTCCTATGTTCCCACCCTGGAAAAATATGACTAGGGCTTGGTTCCTCTGCCAGGTGGCTGTAACTGTGGATAGTGCTCTGTAGCTTGGTATGTGGTGTGATTCAACAGACTGACTGCCCTGTTGTGTGAAATACAGGGGCCGCTAGCATTGGAAAGGGCCTTGGAGGAATGTTGTTCTCAAGATTTGGACGTTCATCTACATCACAGTCGTCTGAGGCATCAAAAGACTCAATAGAAGACGAGAAGAAGCCAGTTGCCTTGCTTCCCACGACCACTGTTGCAACACAGATCCTTCCACACAGCAGTTCTGGCTTTCTGGATTCTGCATGTTAGTTCATACTCTTCTTTCCTTACGTTTATACCCTATCTCTTACAACTTGAGGCACAGAGGATGAAGATACTGACAGGAGCAGTCAACTCTAAATCTAAAGCATAAGTTAGCTTTTAAAGAAACAATGCTTTCCTTTGATTATATTTTTAAGTGTAATTCCCAGGTAAATGCAGTATTACTCTCTGCATTGGTGACTTAATAGTTAAGAATTATTAATAATCAGGGCCTGGTGGCAAGGTGTCTTAAACATCAAGTATAAAACAAATCTCTTTGGGGTGAGCACCCCCTGATTTTTATGAAGTAGAGTTTTTATAATATGGCCTTAAAAATTAATTTAACTGCTTCAAACCTATACTGTGTATATTCTTGATACTTTTTAAAAGCCACTATGCCAAAACCATCCTGCTGCTAATTCCACAGTTCCCTTCATCCAACCAAATTATAAGACTTTCAGGCTTATATTATTGTATTGGATCTGCTGTATGGCTTTCAATCCTATCCCAGCTACCTAGCAAAAGTAGATATTCAAGAAGTAAGTGAATGAATGGATAGTTATGCTGGACTTAGCATTACCATGGAGCTTTATTTAATTTTTTCCAGTAGATTTCTAAGGTTTAAGATCTTGAATAGTTGTGAAACTCTTACACATTTATTATATATATCTAATTCCAAGGGTCTAAATTTGAACCTTATATTTAAGTGTCCATTAAAATAAGACTAGTAAGTCCTATTTTTCTATTGATTTACGTAAGGAAATGTGGATTCTCAAACTAGCTGCTTTTTGTAACTATAGCCAGCAGAAAGCTTTCCTTCCTTTTGTCAGTAAATGTTTAAGCAGATTTTATTTCAGGTACTTGTAGCCTTATTTTCTTGCTGTGTCTGCTACTCTAAATTTTAAAATGACCAGCATCCATTGCCATCCATAAAACATACTTAAAAAGGAAACTCAGATGTGGCAGTCCTAGAGGCTGGATCTTTCTCCACAGTCAGGCCCACTCCAGAAGGAATTGTCCTGGACATTCCTGACTTGGACATTCCTATTTGGGCCAGTAACATTTTTTTAACTTAATCCTATTTATGTCAGACTCTTGAGTACTGAAAATTTTATAATTGTAAGCCTTTTGAACACTGCCTAGAAAATTCATTTTAGACTTTGATATTTGTACAAAATTCATTTTTTAGTTTCTTACATAAGTTCCTATACTATTGCTGACTTAAGCTTTTACTTCTATTTAATACCAGAAATGTGACTGTAAAAATACAAAATTCTATTGTGACATGCCGAGGTCAAAACTCTAAACTTCCGAGGAAAAATACTTTCAAAGAATTTTGTAAGATGGCAGGTAAAAAGTCACAATTCCTTGTAATGTTAATGCCCCCGAGAAAGGGTAATGAAGACATAAAGAGAGAATCTATAGTATCTGAGGGAAGAAAGCTGTTTTTTAGGTCTTTTTACTGTTTAACATAGTAATTTCAAAATGGTAATAGAGAAACCTCTCTCTTCTTTCAGGACAGCAGTTATAGAGGTGCTTAGCTATATTGCATCATTATATTTTGATAGCTTAACAATACACTTTCTGTCATTCTTGCATATAAATTCTTTGTTGGTCCTAATGGTAAATACCTTGTCGACTATAGACTCCACTAAATATGAGCTAATGGTAACTCTTGGTTAACATATATTTATCTCTAGACATCGATGTAGCTATTAAAATTAAACTACTATAGAATTCCACGTTTTAAACCAAATTCCCAAGATTTGCCTTACTAATTCTCAGACTTGCTTCAATAATACACTTCTATGTAATCCTGATTTAGACATTCCTTATGTCATACTTGCTGTATCTTGCAAATCATAAAGCCTTTCTTCCTTAAATCTTCTTTCTGGAATTTGGTCATCGTGACTAGGTGATTCTGGCTTCCTTCCTTCTTTCTGCTCACACTGATTGCCTCAGTTCTTCTTGATAACCTTTATTCTGAAGCTTCAGATTCTCTTGCTTTTTCAAGGTAAGATGGACACAGACTTTGAATTCATGAATCAATCTGGGTTTCTCTCTTTGAAGAGTATGTGTGTGTTGTCCGTTGAAACCGCTTTATTGTCATCAAGTTGAAGCATCTTAGATAGCTATTCTTCATTTCTTTTGAAAAGTCCAGGCTTATATATGGTGGTTTTATGGTTCCATTTCTTGTGCTCCTCTGTGTTTGTAACATATTATATATATTAAAAAAAAAAAAAAGTCTGTTTCTTTTAGCATGTTTTGCCTCTACATTAGAATTTATGTGAGCTATAAATTTTGGAGGTATCTGGGTGTCAACAGATTATGACATTGTATTTCAAAGTTAATTATGCTTACATTTTCCATGAAAGAGCTCTTCATAAAAACCAAAGTGTGTACTTCTTTATGTATGCTAGGTGTAATCAGCATATTTGGGAGTAGTATTCTAACTTTTGACCACTACATCATTGAAGACCCTTTGTAGCCATCAGCCAACACTTTACAGCATCTTGTATTTTCAGCCAACACTTTACAGCATCTTGTATTTTTTTTTTCACAGATTTCAGACTTCAGGAATCGTTCTTTAATCTCCCACAACTTCTTTTTCCGGAAAATGTAATGCAGAATAAAGATAATACCCTCGGTATGGTATATGTCAGGAATAGCGCCAGAATACTATGAAAATGATCTACTTAGAGGTCTTCTGCTCACTGAAAAATTTCATCAATTCTTCTGTGAGATCAGCTTGAATGTCACCATTATAGACTATTTTATATATATTTTCTTCCTGTATTTTCTAATCTTAAGTAGTAGTGGTCCTGAAACTCAAGTATTGATTAGCCACTCAATGTGCTAAAATGATACTCCTGTACGTTCCTACAAAGAAGGAACCTTATAGAGAGGGAAGAAAAGCATTAGTCTGTTTTCCTTCTTTATTGTCCTAAAGGCTTCAGAGAGGTTCACTGTTCTTTTCATGTAAGACATGTAGATATAAAAAGGTTTCATAATATAAGATATGTAGTCATTCCCAGTTATTTCAGGTGTCAGTAACATTACTCCTTAGGGCTGTAGGTATGCACAAATATTTAACCTTCTTTAAGAGGGGTAGGGTTGCTTTTAAAAATTAGTGGTTTGGGATGTAAGAGATATTTTCAGTCTTTTAATTTTCAGCAGATTCTAAATGTATCACTAAGGATTCATCTTAGTTTAAAATCACTTTATCATTAACTTTCATTCCTTTTTCCACAGCTCCTCTCTTTTTCCTTTTTCTTTTTTTTTTTTTTAATATTGGATTTGTCTTTAACAAAAAATATGTTACAAGTTTTTCCTTGGATTTTTAACTGCATCTAATTTTACAACTTCTCTGTTTAACTGTTAATATCCCATACTTTTTTTTCTATTTTAAAAGAAAAAAAAACTCGATAAAAATTCCAAAACAATATTTTAATATAACAAACGGATTCGGGTTTTTTTGCTCCCTAGCAACAGTTTGTGTTGCTGTAACTTCATGAATTTCCCCCCAAGGAATGATCTTATATAAGTGCTCTCTCTGGCCCCACTCATGTAAATAGTTAGTCAAATCCATGAAGAAATTATTTGATTTGTGCATTTTGCATATTTAATTGGATGAAGGAAAATTAATCCACTCATTTATCGTGCATTCAAGTAGCCCTTATATCTACCATCTTAAAACGATCCCAACTATCTAGGCAACTAGACCACTAATTATAACTACACCAAACTGACTCAAATGGTAATATGTGTGTGGCTTCTATTTCTCTTCCCCTGCTTTTTTTCATTTAACAATTACTTGTTAAAGGTTTACCATGGGTCAAGGTACCAAGCTTGTCACTAGAAAAGATACCAATATGAAACAGACTTCAGTACTGCCCACAAAGATGTAAATGCTGGTGTTGAAATTAAATATTTTCCAGAGAATATATATATATTCTAGTAGGGAGGTGAATAACTACATGAATAATTATAGTATATGGTAGAATATGATGAGCCACATAACAAAGGTACAGGTAAAGGACTCTGTCAGTTCTAGGGAATGAGAAAATGCTTTCAGGTAGGAAAATCATAAAAGGCTCTGTGGAAGTAGGATTTGGACATGCAGAGAGAAAAAGATGTTTCAGGAGAAAAAACAGCATAAGCAAAGCACAGGGTATGTAGAGAACCAGAAGTTAGTTAAATGGAAGGGAATCGTTCTAAATAGGATTGGAAAAGTTTCTTAAACCAGATTGTAGAGGGTCCAACAAATCTGCCCATCTCCTGGAGTTTTTTGTATTCAAGATTTACCCACAGAGCCTACATTTACCCATAAAGCCCATCTGTTCTCAAACATGAGGTATTTTGAGTATCTTTCAGGATAGATTAATATTGGGAAATTATTTTAGCAGATATGAAAACTGATTACAAAACTCATTTTAGAGTTTTTGTTTTTTCCTTTTTTTTTTTAAGATTTTATTTATTTGAGAGAGCGAGAGTGAATGAAGGCGGGGGTATGACGGAGAAGGAGAAACAGACTCCCCACCGAACAAGGAGCCCGATGCGGGGCTCCATCCCAGTACCCTGAGATCATGACCTGAGCCCAAGGCAGATGCCTAATGACTGAGCCACCCAGGCGCCCCAGAGTTCTTGTTTTTTCAAATAAAGGACAGCTGGAGAGTATTCTTAAATGTATTTGAAATTATAACAATTCACAAAATATAGATATTCCTTGAATGTCAGACACCTAACCACATGAAATGTATAGCTGAACTGAGGCAGCACAAAAATAAGACATAATTTACCAACAAGAACTCAGCATAATCTTTTTTATTATGAAAGAATCTTTTGCCAGTGATTTGAAAACACAATTTCCTTTACTAGTATTTTTCTTGGTGTCTGCCTGTAGCCAAAAATCATGCAGTTATGACCGTAATTATTACTTAAAATAGATTTTTTTTTTTAAGATTTATTTGTTAGAGCGAGAGGAGGGGGAGGGGAGAGGAAGACGGAGAATCCCAAACAGATTCCCCACTGAGCGCAGAGCCCAACTCAGGGCTCTATCTCATGACCCTGAAACCATGACCTGAGCCAAAACCAAGAGTTGGACACTTAACTGACTGAGTCACCCCGGTGCCCCCAAGATAACTGTTAAGTTTTTGAAAATTTCTCTCCAGGAAAGTTAAGATGTTTCCATTAAAACAGTAGAAACCTGTCCAATTAGTACACATTTTAATACTAAGACGCTAACTTTCTGTTCACACATATTGTTTAATACCATATCCATGTGGACAAGCCTTGTACAGAGTTCTCTAATGAAAGCACAGTACTGATGACACTTTACCTCCATACTTCATAAATTGCAGACCTTCACTTTGGGGAAAGAGGCCTATATGCGAGACTCCCCAGAAAAGCAGAGAATCCATGTTTTAAAGCAGTATAAGCAAACTGCTAATGATTGTTAAAATCTAACAGTCTTTGGGCGCCTGGGTGGCTCAGTTGGTTGAGCGACTGCCTTCGGCTCAGGTCATGATCCTGGAGTCCCGGGATCGAGTCCCGCATCGGGCTCCCTGCTCGGCGGGGAGCCTGCTTCTCCCTCTGACCCTCCCCCCTCTCATGTGCTTTCTCTCTCTCATTCTCTCTCTGTCAAATAATAAATAAAATCTTTATAAAAAAATAAAAAAAATAAATCTAACAGTCTTTTTCTCAGTTTTACTTCTCTTCAGTCGGTCAGGATCGCAGTCTTTTCTTTGTGGATCGAGGAATTCTAGCCCTCAGGCACTCAGAAGAAAGGACAAAGTGATGATACTACGTTCTCCTTTCTCTTTGACCTACCTCGGTGAGAGAAACTAGGAAAAAACTACCAGCTGTGTTGTGCCACCCATTTTTGATATGTTAATCATGAGAAAGTAGGTCCAAGGCAGTTCCATATAGATTTGGGCCTACTTTGGCCAAGAGCACATCTCACAGCACATAAAGAACGGTACTGCCATCTAGACCCTTGCTCCCCTGGAAATTCTGTGATCTACATAAAAGGGAGAGAATGGATGAGACCTGGGCCCACCTAATTCCATCTCTCCACCAGCAGAACCAACACATGTGAGGTCAGCTGCGCTAGCAGCCAGACGGCCTATTGTAGACCTTTTAAGGAAAATGAGAGACTAAAACTGATTGATCGGGTACAGGCTGGCTACCTTACATTAGTCCCATTTTGATGAGGACGCCTACAGATAAATAGCGAGGGATAGGAAGTCCCTGTAGGTGAGAATGACAAAGGCTATAATAGGATGATAATTAAATTCAGCATTTGAGTGTCTAGTATATGAAAGGCAGTGTTTCACGACAGTAACAGCATTTAAGAATAAATGTCAGGGAACCATGAGAGACAACGGACTCTGAGAAACAAACTGAGGGTTCTAGAGGGGAGGGAGTGGGGGATGGGTTAGCCCAGTGATGGGTATTAAGGAGGGCACGTTCTGCATGGAGCACTGGGTGTTATGCACAAACAATGAATCATGGAACACTTCATCTAAAACTAATGATGTAATGTATGGGGATTAACATAACAATAAAAAATTTTAAAAAATAAATGTCAGGGACACAAAATCAAAGCCAAATAATACTTGCTATAACAGAAAAAAATTTCTCTTTCTTTGACTCTAAAACAACAATTTGACTTAAGACTGTTAGACTAGGAAGACATTCTACAGTAGCATTTTAAAGTAGAAATTATAACTTGGTGGTCTTCACCGATATTAATGTGTATTTTTCTCATCTCTTCTGTTTTTCCTCTTATTTCTCCTCTTTTCTTTATAACTAACTCCGTTTGACTTCTCTTCATCATGCTTGAGAATTCCAGTTTCCTCTTTTTTCATCTTCCTGTTGTGCCAGAATGTGCCTACAAATCAAACTCAAATGTCCCGTGGAATTCAAAAGACAAAAGATTCAGACGTTACTACCCCACAGTTCCACATATGGATTTCAGCTATTTCTGATGTATTGTGGATTAGCTTACTGTAATTTAAATGAGAAAAATAGCAGTTTAAAAAAATTATAAAAGGCCCATGTCAGTATATTTTACAAGTGTTTTATAACCTAATTGGTATTTATGCTGCTTAAGGGTAACCTTATCTGAAAATGTATAGATAGTCCATGGACTTTCCTTGTCAGAAAAGCATAGTTGAATAGAAAAGTAACAACTATATGCATTTTTAAATCACCAGTGGATCTTGTCACAAAGTACCTATTTAAAATAAGCATTAGCTGAACATTTATATGAAAGCATTCTCTAGAGTGAATACGATTTCCTCTGCAATTATCAAATTCAGTAGAAAGCAAAACCCAACTTTTGTTGGAGCCTCCTTGATATTTGCCACCTTTTACTTTCCACATCTTCTGGCACTCTGAACAAAGATCTGAGTGTTTTTTTGTTTTTAAGAGAGTTCCTTCAAAATATTATATAGCTCAATGACTGTTTTAAAGGAGTTCCTAAAGATCGAAGTATTGTTTTTCTAAGTGTTTTATCTCTGAGAACTTATTCCTTGGTAATTCTCTTATAGCCTCGATTTTTCTCTAACAGGTATTGCAAGGGCTTCCTGTGGGCTTTAGAAAAAGACTTGATTGAATTCACTGATTTGTTTGAGGACAACATTGTTATCAATGAAGTCCTTCATCCCAAGGATCACCACTGTTCCTCCCGGTTTAACTGTCCACCCAGTGGATTCTTTATCGATCATACATTTAGTGAGCACTTGTATGTCCCAGGTGCATGTGAGGCCCTGCTGATTGCATGGGGACCAGGCTGTGTGACAGCAGCCACATGGGGAGTCTAGGACTGCAAAAAGTCACCACCGAGCGAGGTGATAGATAGGCCCTCCCCAGGGAAGGAGCCTTTGAGTGACCTGTGTACCCCCCCAGACATTATTGCATATGAGCCTGGCGAACAATTTTGCAGGAGGGCTGTTTTCCTTATTTTAGATTAGGAACAAAAATTAAATGGGAAAGCTAAGATTTGAGCCCAGTTTCTTTACTCCAAATATACTCTGTGATACCAAGTGAATTTTTTTGTTTTATTCCTTTACTGTTCCATATTGACCTGAGCATACAAAAGAAAGGACTCCACCAAAGAGAATTCCGAGCTATTGAGGCTGTTTTGGGTGTTGTGTTTTGGGGGTTTTTTGTTTTTTGTTGTTGTTATTGTTTTGTGGTTTTCCCCCCAAAAGCTTAGAGTGGAAAGTCACTAAAGGAAAAAAAGGTACTTAGGAAAATCACTTCTGTTAGCTAAATTTTTATTCTCAACTCTAGGTGAAGTCTATATAGAACATATTGTAATACTTACTCCTTTGTGTGACTTTCTTTTCTTTTTAGTGGAATTGGATCACAGAATTGATTTTGAACTCAGAGAAGGACTTGTGGAAAGCCGCTACTGGTCAGCTGTTACGTCGCATACTGCCTATTGGTCTTCCTTGGATGTTGCCCTCTTTCTTTTAACCTTCATGTACAAACATGAGCACGACAATAATGCAAAACCCAATTTAGATCCAATCTGAACTCTTGAAGGACATTAATGGCCCAAAACTGATTTCTTTCTGTTAAAATATGTGTGTCAAGATATGGAGATTTCAGGTGTACGTGTGTTTCAGTTTTGTTTAGGGCAAGAAACATTTAAATTTAAAAGCACTTTATTTAAAAAAACAAAAATATTTTTCAGTCTGAAAGAAATTATTTACAGTTTTCATCATTTTAATTATGAATCTGACAGAACCCCCTGCAGAAAATCAAGCACGACCTGGAATTGAGTTTGGGTTATAAATCACAATCTCATTTCTCCAAATATAAAGGCATATTAATAAGTTGAATCTAATGTATTAACCAAAGTATGTTGTAAATCTAAAATGGCCAAGGTCCAGTGTAGTCTATGTAAAGATCACTGGTGGTATCACTGTTGTAGATTCCTATGAAAGCTTCTATTTCCATAGTTCTTTGAAACAAGAGGATGACAGATTTCAAGTGTTTTGAATTTAACTTGCTTAGAAAAATTAATGCTAAAAAAGAAACAATGTTTGAACTACTGTATTTATAATTTATTACCTCTAACGGCTTTATTTCAATATATGAAACATGACATTTTTAAAATGTTTCCTTTGAACAATTTCAGAACCACCTTTGTTTTCTATAGCATTAAGACCCTTTTTTCCTCAAAACTCCATCTTTATACTCTTCAGAGGGATATATAGACACTGTGGCATACTTTCAGTATTTTTTTCATTAAAAACTTGTGGTTTCACATAATTAACACTAGTTATTTTGAAAAAAATGAACTTTTTATTATGTCACATGTACCTCAGAGAAAGCTAAAGTTTTCTAAATTTGACACAAAGTACTCCATCGTGGCTACATTTCATTAACTTTATTGGACAACTAGTAAACAACTTTGGAGTAGTGAGTACTACGACTATTTTAAATATATAAACATCGGTGTGCCAAACAATTAACATATATAAAGGGATGGAGTGCCACTAACACATTTTACTTGTGAAGTATTTAAGAAAACCTGGTTGAGACACAAGGCACATAGATCAGGATTCTAAGGCACTGGGAGAGTTTTCCTCCGCTGTGATTGTCTCCACAGTGCTTTTCATCTGAGGAGCCCAAAGTGCTTTAAGACTCAGTCATCTATGTGGTAGCTCCTTGAGGTAAGTAAATGAGTGTTTTTCTCATGTTACGTGTTAATACACTAAGGCACCAAAACATTTTAAAGTGCCTTGAATTAGATTACAGAGCAAACAGAAGAGCTCAGATTGAGGCTAGGCTATATTTATATTCTTTTATATGCTGTAGTGACTAGTAATTCACATGTGACCTCTTAATTTGCAAACAATAATAATCACAGAAGTTGCAATGCATAATTTGGAGAAGAGACTGTGAAGCCAATATTTTACCCTACTTTTCGAATATGTTCTGGGGTTCTCACATACAGAGGAGAGTTACTTAGAGGAGATCATCTCTACCCCAACCAACCCTCACTTTCGAGTGGCTTCTACTAGGTTCCACTTAAGGTGCTTTCTTCGCTTATCTTACAAGGGTTTTCTTAGCTCCCAGTTGGATCAGTTGCACATCTCACCTACTCCTTTCTTTACAAAGTAGTGGAATCGATAGGCTCGCCTGTAGGTTTTCCTACAGCACTGTCAGTCTTCTTGTCTATTCTGGCCTTCCATTGAATTTGCACAACAGAAAGCACTTCTTCTTAGTGCTTAAAAAGATCCCAAGGCTCCATGACCAAATATGTGACTCCCTGAGAAATGCTTGCTATAAAAGGCTTTTGATGAAATCTTAGCAAAGCTGAAGCAATCTCTTTCGAATTTAGAGATTCCTGTGAACTCAGGTCATTTTCATACCCTAGTTTATTTCATAAGTCTAATTTAGTTCTCAGGAAAATTAAACTCCTGTCTCATATGACTGTATCTTTAAAGGTACTTGAGCATATATTGCTATAGATGGTGTGACACTCAAATGTCTAGGAGCTTTAAGGGATTCATTCTTAACCACTAGAATGTGAAGAGCCCTTTTTACCTGAGAAGAGTAGAGTCTATCAAACCTTTTAATTTGCTATGGAGTAAAAAAAAAAAAAAAGATATAGCTGTAGCTATATTATCTGCTTTTCATTTTTCATGTTGAGGAAACAAACTTAACCATATGGAGTTTATTTGAATTCTTGAAAAGAGCAACACTTAAAACCCCCCTTGGCAAAATGAGATATTCTGGATTACTGAACAGGTATTTTGATTTCATTATTTCATCAATAGAGATGGTGATCTTGATTTG
The DNA here is from genome assembly GCF_054177405.1 of Leptonychotes weddellii. Lineage (NCBI taxonomy): Eukaryota > Metazoa > Chordata > Mammalia > Carnivora > Phocidae > Leptonychotes > Leptonychotes weddellii. The sequence continues at coordinate 41,379,336 of NC_138377.1, forward strand.
ATAGTACTCTTCTTGTTTCCATGTCTCTGCATGTTATCATGGAATGTACTTGTATATACTCAAGTAATATACAGAGTATGTGTAATTCTGGCTTGATTTAGAAGCTAAGTCCGTTACTGAGTAACATTTTGCAACTTTATTCCAGCAAGTACTAAATTGGCCAAAAAGTTCTGTTTTTGATACCATTAAAATTTTATTCTCTATTTTGTGTACATGCTATGATGATTCTTCTGAGTATTGGTCAGATCATTCAATTTGAACCTAGTTAGGGTCCCAGGAATTATCAAAACTTAGAATAAGGAGAATGTTTCAGATTAAATCTTATCTTATTTTTACTTTGAAATTAGCCTTTGCTAAAGCCTTTTGTTAGTTCATAACTTTATTTTCAGCAGTAATTATGCTTATGTTACAATCTATCATTACTGTATTATAGAATATAATTACAAAATGTACTGGAACTACCCCTTTATATGTGAAGCAAACTGTAAGAATCTTATCTTTTACTTCTTTTTATTAAATAGCGTCTGTCAGCTTTTGGAAATTCTCACACTGCACATGTTCTGTCGAAGCCTTTGGACAGTGACATGTGAACATTTGTCCTCACCTCTTCTTCTCTCTGTTGTTTCCTCACTGGGGGCTGAAGTGTCCTGGTCTACATGGCATTCACACACCATATGCCCGCTTTGCATTGCCCTGAAGAGTAGACAGGGAAGGGCGCCTGGGTGGCTCAGTTGGTTAAGTGACTGCCTTCGGCTCAGGTCATGATCCTGGAGTCCCTGGATCGAGTCCCGCATCAGGCTCCCTGCTCAGCGGGGAGTCTGCTTCTCCCTCTCCCGCTCCCCCCCTTGTGCTCTCTCTCTCTATCTCATTCTCTCTCTCAAATAAAAATAAAATCTTTAAAAAAAAAAAAAAGAGTAGACAGGGAAAAGAAACCATCAGTGGTGTCCCAGTCAGTTCACCCTTCATTTCAGTAATGGCACCTGAGCCCCTTAAAAAGTAGAGCAGACCAGACCTAGAGATTTCACTGTAAGGTCTGCAGTGGAGGAAAAACAATTGAATGGCTTTCTTGTTAATTAGGTTGGTTAATATTTCTGTCTTCTCAGCTACTACATTTGGATAATTGAGAAAGTTAATTTGAGTGTATGTCTTAACTATTTTTTTAATACTTTTAATTTTATTTAAGTAGTCTCTGTACCCAACGTGGGACTCGAACTCACAATCCCAAGAGCAAGAGTTACATGCTCTTCTGACTGAGCCACCCTGGCACCCCTGTCTTAAAAGTATTTTTCAACAGTCTTGTTGGCATTGAAATGGGCCTAAAGAAGAAATGTGTGATGTTAAAGAAGGGTCAAGACAGAGTGAAAAAGAGGATCTAGTAACTCCTACACTAGAGAAAGAACTAGAATTGTACTAAACTCTCTGAGTGTTGGCTAGTTGACTTCTGTAGATATTCTCAAGTTGTCTCTTACCCATATTCTGTCATCCCTGGGCCTCACACCTCTACCAGGAATTGGATGGTACTCTGGCTGACTTTGAAACACATGCACTAAATATTTTTATAATTAGGTATGGTCCAGTATGTATAGTTTCCTAATGTTTTATAAGAATTTACTTATATGAAGAACCTTTTGCTGTACCTACAAAGAGCAGATTTGGCAGGAAGCGCCCCCACTGGACTCAACTCTATCACCTCTAGGATGGGTCTAGGGAGCCCGTACAACCCACACTGTCTCCCTATATGTTCTCCTTTTGCATTAGTCAAGGGGAAAGGAACTTGCAAGGAAAGAGAGTATTGAGTTTAGAGCCGTGTATACGATGGCAGGATATAGAATTTCATCTCCCAAGTTCTCATGTAGTAAATATGAGTACTGTGATGGGAACAGCTTGGGTTATATACACCCTGTTTTGGTCTTCAGTGGATGTTTGTGAAAATATTAAAAGAATCCTAAAATCTCAGGGCTTGTACAGATTTTAGAGGTCATCTGGTCCAACCCTGTTTTAGTTTCATGTGAGCATTTAAATAGCATAAAGTCATGAAAAGTAAAGCCAGAGGTAGCATGTTAGGTTCAGCCCAAGAGGCTCAATGAAAGAGGAGGGAAGTGATGGTGCCCATAAGGAAAAATAACCACTAATCATAGTAGAATTCTAAAGCTGGGAGGGGCAGAGAGATCAGCATTTTCCAAAGCATGTTTTGCAAATGTCAGCAGATGTTTTTTCAGAAAATAAGTTTGGGAAATGCCAAATTTAAAAGAATCTTTTACAACAGGACTTTGGGAGCCTTTGATACACTAAATGTAGTAAGAATCGATCTGGTACTGTGGGGGTTCAGGAAGGGAAGTTTTTCCAAATTTATTTAACCAGATTTTTTTTTTAATTGGAATGTACTTAGAGAAATGATCACATTATTTAACTACTCCATTTTACAGAGATCTGCCCCTTCATGTTATTTCATTTGACAAGTGACCACTCCCACCCTGTAAGATCACATGGCCAGCCAATGACAGAGTCAGAATTAGAACCTAGTCCCCACCCCCATTCCCAGCGACGTCTTAGGCCACACTACCTGTTTCCTTCCCCTAGGAGATCGGCAACTCCTGAAGGGCAGAAACTCCCTCTCCATTTTTTGTGCCTCCTCCCGGCCCCACCCACAGCCCTCTTGCGTAACCTGATGCTTTACGGGCTGCAAGCTCTTGACAAATGGCTCCAGGCTTGAGTTCCCCAGTTGGTCTCCTTTGTTTCCAAGGCCCTTATGAAAGAGTGCCCTACCGGATCAGAACAGAGGGCCTTTCTTGTCTCAGACTCAACATACTCAAGAAAAAAAACAAAATAAGAAAAAAAAGGTACACCAGGAACATACTAGTTTTCCATTCTGGAGACAAATGCAAATTTGGTAGGGAGGTTGCACAGTGTTAAATAATGTTTGATATTCCTTTCACTCCCTTAATGTTTGTATGTTGGCCTTTTATCAATTCATGACAAGCAGGTCCCTTCTAAAACTGTTCCAACATAGGTTAACTAATGGAAGTTTTTTAATTTAAGTACTGGAGAACAGAAGAATTTTTGCTACTGCTGCTGTATATGTTGTGTGTGTGTGTGTGTGTGCATGCTTCTTTTCTCCAAAAATCTCTTGGCAGATAGCATGAACTTTTCCTCTGCCTTTGTGTTTGAATAAGGGTGGGAGTGTGCTTAGTATTGTCTGTCACCTTATGGTTTTTCATTTATTTGTAACAGGGTGCAACTTGCTTCCTCCCCACCCTACAGTTATCAGGATACTTTGGGAAGTCACTCTTTAGAAAGATTACATCTGGTCTGCTGTTGGAGTAAGATGAAAAACAAGTGTATTAACTCTTCACCTTTAATGCTTTCTCCTGGAAAACATCGAGTGTCTGTGAGCATCATTCCTACCTTCCCTTGACTACACCTACACACACCACCTTCTCTGCTTGATCTCTGAAAGTCTTTGATTCCCTGTGAGCTCTGTCATAGAAAAATAAAACCATTTTTGGTCCTGAGGCTGTCATAATAAATCCACACTCTGCAAGTAAGAGTCTGGGGAGCTTTTTGCTCTCTGCCACTGGGTATACTTCTCAGGAGCCCTGGCACCGTGACTCTCCTGAGACCCTTTCTTCAGCTTCTGTGACCTCTTCTGATGTTTGCCCGCTCTCCCTGACAGTACGAAATGCAGTGGCTGCCGTAACAACTCTTAGAAGGTGGCCTTTTTCTTTTTCCTTTCTTTCCTCTCATTTTCAATAGTCAAGGTTAATTTTCTCAGAAACTTCAGTTTTTACTGAAGCATTATTCCCGTTTTTATCTCTGCAGTGATCCGCTTGGATGGCAAAAAACCCTCATTTTAGAAGTGTTCAGTGTTGATTTTTCACAGCTGGAGTTAGTGCATGCACATTTAATAATTTCAAGGAAGTGAGGTGTAAATGTAGTTTGCTCCTGGATTACACAGTTTCTCTAGCTGAATCGATCCATTCATTATCTCATTCACCAGGAGCAAGCAATTATGCCCTATAGTAACCTGAAAGAGTAGGCTGTTCTAAGCATTCTTAGGAACATAATCCTCCTGATCCTATACAGTTTATGGTAATCTTCCCCAAAAGTTTATGAAGAGTGAAAGATATTAAAATCTACACATTCGGGCGCCTGGGTGGCTCAGTTGGTTAAGCGACTGCCTTCGGCTCAGGTCATGATCCTAGAGTCCCGGGATCGAGTCCCGCATCGGGCTCCCTGCTCGGCGGGGAGTCTGCTTCTCCCTCTGACCCTCCCCCCTCTCATGTACTCGCTCTCTCCCTCATTCTCTCTCTCTCAAATAAATAAATAAAATCTTTAAAAAAAAAAAAATCTACACATTCATGAGCTATGGCCACAATACCACCTCCTACTAGGAGGGTTGGTGGCCACAGGGGCACACTGGCTCCTTCAAGAACACGTATAGAAAAAAAATTGGCACGTTCAGATCTTGTACAGTATAATCCATTCACAGCTTATCGTCCCAGGGTTCAAAAGATGACCATAGTTCTCAAGCTTTCAGGCTAATCTGAATATGTGATAAGCGATAGAAAATTAACCCCGAGGGCACTTGTGTGGCTCCGTTGGTTAAGCAACTGCCTTCGGCTCAGGTCATGATCCCGGAGTCTTGGGATCGAGTTCCACATCAGGCACTCCCTTCTCTGTGAGGAGCCTGCTTCTCCCTCTGCCTCTGCCTCCCACTCCCCCTGCTTGTGTTCAATCTCTCTGTGTCAAATAAATAAAATCTTAAAAAAAAAAAAAAATTAACCCGATTACCCATGCAGATTAGCCACCAACTGGTAGTACATTTCCAATTCCCACCCCCCTCCTTTGGTGCCTGAGTGACTGAAAAATAAGACTTTAGATGTTATTTTGTAAGAATCCAGGAATTTCAGTGCTGGACAAAAGCAATTCCCTAATGGGGTATTGACCTTAGATTGGGAAACAAGTGACCAGGATGTCAGGACTGCATCTAGACTTGAGGCGAGATAGTATGTGGACTGGAGAAAGAAAAAGCAAATGGGACTGGAAGAAGTCCATGGTCATGAGAGCCTGACAGCTTAGACATTCCAGAGGAGTTAGCCCAGAGGCTGTTTCTGGGAAAGGGGGAGTAGAGCCCAGCATTTTATTTCTCCTCTTTGGGGGTCCTCTCCTCTCCTATCTTCTTAGGAAGTACTGCCCTAGCCCTGCCCACTTCTATATGGTCCTAATAGAGCTGCCAATCCTACAAAAGTCTTGCAACTTTTCCTATCTCTGGTTAAAATTATTTTCTGCTTTGTATGAGCCCCTATTAACACAGCTCCATCATAGCACTATCTGTACCTTGGCCACGTGGTGGGCATACTACCCACTCCATGAGCTACAGTGATTAGCCTGGAGATAGGCACATGACCCAAACTAGACTGAGCAGAGGCTTTCCGTGGGATCTTATTAGCCTTCTATGGCTATTAAATACAATCCAGTGTGATATGAGCATGGAGCGATCTGTGGCCAAACTCCCCCCCTTCCCCTGCAACGTGGATTATGTCTATCTGCTATGGAAGGAAAGGAAGCCTACACACATAAGCAGGGTCAAGAGTTCCGGAAGAGCTGAAGCAAGTGCCACCCCCAGATTTCCCAGTCACACCTCCCTTATATTTGTGTAAGCTGTTTTGAGATGGGTTTCTATCTCTTGGAAACGGAAGAATCCAAACTAATAACCACTTGACCAAAAATAACCTCCACATCCCTAATGGAAACTCTGTCTTCGGGGACAATGTCTTATGAAGCTTTTCCTCAATCCTCTGGTTGAAATTAATTACTGCATGTGAGCACCATGTCTTCGTCTTTTTGGACCGCTGTAGCAAAAATAGCATAACCCGGATGCCGTATAAACATCTCTCACCGTTCTGGAAGCTAAGAAGCCCAAGCTCATGACACCAGCAGATTCGGTATCTAGTGAGGGCTTGTTCCTCACAACTGTCTTCTCGCTGTACCTTCACAAGGGCTCTCTGGGAATCTCTTTTATAAGGGCACTAATCCCAGTCGTGAAGGTTCTATCCCATGACCTAACCTCTTCCCAAAGGCCCCTCTAAACTCTCTCACACTGAGGATTAGGTCTCAGCATATGAATGTGGGGGAGAGACATGTTCAGTCCACAGCACCCCCCATTAACAATATATACCTCAATAGTTGCACTGGTTTCATTCTGCCTTGATTTGGAGTTTGATTACACATCTCTTTTCCTCGTTTGCAAGCTCTTAAAAGGTAGCATTGGACCCTCCATAGGGCACCACATCATAGGTGCTTAAATGTTTTGAATTATGTCTAGACTGGTACTGTGTACCAAGATCTATTCTAAGAACTAGGAATAACAATGAATTTTAAAATACAAAAATTCGTGCTTTCATGGAGTTTACATTCTAGTAGGAAAATTATTGGACCAAAATTCATGGGAATTGCTGAATTGGGAAAAGCCTTGAGGAAAGGCAAACCCGACCTAGAACCAAGAGGCTCAGACAAAAGGGACCTTGCTTTTTCCACAACCAAAAAAAGCAAAATGAAAAGCTCTTAGGGTGTGGCAGAAGTGTATGTCAGGATGAAGTTGAAAATAGAACTTGAGCATACTATTTTAAAAGATGGTTGTATTAACCTGTGCCAAACAAAAGTGGCCAGCTAGATATAATTATAGGCACTCCCCAACTTGTGCCCCATGGTAACTCAGTGACAGTTTCCTACAGAGACCAAGAACTATTTTCCTTCTCACCATATGCTCTTCCCTAAACTTAACGGTGCATGTTCACATCTCTCTTCCTTTGTACTTGCCATCCCCTCACCCTGGAATGGGTTCTTTTTTTTTTTTTTTTCCCATTTATTGAACTGTTATTTTGAAGTCAATAATCACTGAATTCATGATAGGGAGAAAAAAAATCCCCAGTGCTTTCCCAATTACTTCCAGCTGCAGAGTGTTTCTCTCTCTACCAGAGATTAACTTAGGATTTACCCTCACAGCAACTGAAACATAGTGGAAGGGAAAACAAAGGAGAAGAAGATGCAGTTCATGAGAAATGGTAGTTGGTCAATTAATCTGTTTTTGTGAGAGACTAGAACATTTTGCCTCAATATTTATAAAGAAGGAAGTATATTCCCAAGTTTCAACTAACTATTAACTTTGGGACTATAACTTTTTGGGGAGCTAAAGTTTGTCCCTATGTTTAAAGGCACCCCAAGGTCAATGCTTACACAAAACGTTACCTCTGGTGGTCGCCTGAGCATGTGTACTAAAGATGCCCCTAAAGAAGGGGAAGAACTGGTCTGGGAGAGAAGCATTCCCACAGGTAGGGCCAGTGGAAAGTTCTCAGGCTATGGGGACAACTGGGGCACCTTGTTGGGGGGCTGTCGGAGCTGGTGCCTCAGGGTAATGCCAAATTGGAGAACACCTGTTTCTGACCCAATAAAACCTGGGAATTTTTCTCATCTAGATCTGTGGTTGTAAAGATTTGCTACCTGTTTCAAAGTTTTCTCTGCTCATTTGCCCCCCTCAACTGTAAAACGATTGAAGGATATGTCTATATCCAGGGGTGGGGAAGCTTACAGCATGCTGTTTATTAAATCTTCACTTGAGTGGCTTTTATATACAATCATTGTTACCATCTACCTGGCACCATTCTAGATGCCTTAGATGTATTCCCTCATTTAATGTTCACGATACCTCTATGAGGTAGACGAACACTGTTGTTAGGCCTTATTTTCCCGCAAGGAGACCAAGACACAAAGGTTTGGGTAACCAGACCCCGTCACGTAGCCACAAGATGATGGAGCCGCATCGTAGAGATGCTGAAACCTGTGTTCTGCTGCCTTGCCCGGCATGATGTGTGGGAAAGCATTCCAGATGGGCCTCAGAACCAGACTCCGCACAAGTATCTATAGGAAGAGGCCTGGGAATCATGACTCAGTCGAAATTCTAGCTTACTCCCCTGCTTGTGGCCTTGATTGCTGGTAAAATTAACCACAGTGCTTGCAAGTGGGTTAGAAAAGAGCATTATTGGGACGCCTGGGTGGCTCAGTTGGTTAAGCGACTGCCTTCGGCTCAGGTCATGATCCTGGAGTCCCGGGATCGAGTCCCACATTGGGCTCTCTGCTCAGCGGGGAGCCTGCTTCTCCCTCTGACCCTCCTCCCTCTCATGCTCTCTCTATCTCATTCTCTCTCTCAAATAAATAAATAAAATCTTTAAAAAATAAAAAAAAGAAAAAAGAAAAGAGCATTATTTCACGAGAAAAATAAACCAAGGTGATCGCATCCTACTTTGCCTTCTTCAGGGCTATAAGTAGGAAGGCGGATGTCTTGACAAGTGGGTTGCTCAGTGAGTATAGTCTTACCTGTATTTCTTTCAATACATACAAAAGCTAAATATTCTTACCTAGGAATAAAATCATCCTGTGAATGGTCAATCCAGATACCCTAGGTTTAAGCAAGCTGAAAATAACCTGTATTGTAATTTGTCATAATCATCCTGGAACCACATTTTTTAATGGTGTTAAGTCTTTTCCAGAATTCAGACCCTGAAATCTTTCAGACGGTTATACAGGATATATTGCAACAATCCTGCTGGACAAGATTTAGATTGAGCACTTTCTCACAGGACCTAAGAACTCCATAATGAATTTGTTGGGTTTTTTTACCCTTGAATTGTTTCTTGTTCTCTTTCTGTAGTGAATAATGTTTATAGATATAGGCACTTAGGTTCTTAGCTGTACAGAGGTCCCTAAGAAGTCCATAAATCCTTAATAAAAAATTGTCATTAGAAGGACCTACAGGGGGGCGCCTGTGTGGCTCATTTGGTTAAGCATCTGCCTTTGGCTCAGGTCATGATCTCAGGGTCCTGGGATTGAGCCCTGGTCAGGCTCCCTGCTCAGTGGGGACTCTGCTTCTCCCTCTCCTTCAGCCCTTCCCCTGCTCCTGCGCGCTTGAGCTCTCTCTCTCTCTCTCTCTCTCTCAAAGAGATAAATTTTTTTTTTTAAGATTTTATTTATTTGAGAGAGAGAGTGAGAGAGAGAGAGAGACCACGAGCCGGAGGTGGGGGCAGAGGGAGAAGCAGGCTCCCTGCTGAGCAAGGAGCCTGATTCGGGATTCGACCCCATGACCTCGGTGATCATGACCTGAGCTGAAGGCAGACACTTAACCGACTGAGCCACCCAGGCATCTCAAAATATTTTTAAAAGAATAAATAAATAAAAGGAACTAGGGGGGCACCTGGCTGGCTTGGGTCAGAAGATCATGTGACTCTTGATCTTGGGGTCATGAGTTCAAGCTCTACACTATGATGGGTGTAGAGATTACTTAAAAATCTTAAAAAAAAAAAAAAAAAAGGAATTCCCTTGAGTTTAAATCATGTTTTACATTTCTCTGAGAGGCTTGACAGACTCAGACTTCCACTCACCTGAGATGTGTTGAGTTCTATAACCACAGAGTTTAATAATACTGAAGGCAAATTTCAAGATTCAGGAGCACAGTCATGTTTGTAAAAGCATTCCATGTATGACTTGGTTGAGATAAATTCTATTAATCTAAGGAGAATCATGAAATTTGTATTGTCATTTTCCTAGACTTGTAAATGCTTTCCTAACTTCATATGCCATGTCCCTAATTTACCATAACAATTTCCTTTGGTTGCCGATTTTGCCTCACCTCTTATTTATTTCTCATGTCTAAATAGTTCATATTTATAGCCTAAGGTGTTGCCATGATAATGGGACTAAAAGGCAAGTGATATATGACATCATCACACCATCACCATTCTTTGTTCAAAGAGGTCTAATCTTGTGATTTTGGCAACACTCTTACTGTTTAACAAACCAGTGAATCATCTAATTAAACAGCTATCCCATTAATAACTCATCTTTATACTTTCATTAGCTAGATTTTACAACCTGGTCTCTGCCCTGGTAATTAAATATTTCATCATCCATATACCTTTAAGTTCATTGCTTAAAACTTGCCCCATGTTTTTGCTGTTAGCCTTTGTCCTACTCTGGTATGTCACTAAACAGGCTGAGCATTCAGTAAACTATGCTATTCAGATTCTTGCATAACATTCTAGTTTAGAACACAGTAGTCTTTTTGTTTTAGAGGGCCAAGCTAAAGAATGTTCTCATTTAGGTGGTGGCAAATAATCTCAGATGTTATCTAGGTATGTATATCATACTACTATACATTTTTAAAATATTTTACATAAGTCAGCTCGTAATTATACATGGCATTGAGAACAGTGCTGACTGAAACAAAATGATGAAAACGATAATTGTTTTGGAAATGTAATCTAAAAATACACTCAGATATATGTCAACACGTGCTTGTGTCCTAAGTAATTCAGTAACTCAGGCAGGCTCTTTGTCAACTCTCCCCATGTTAACTGAGCCAGGGTGATGGTAGGAAGTGTTGCAGATAATCAACTGTTTATCAAGTCTTGGCTGACCTTTACTAAGTGGACATTTGTCAAAGGTGGCATTAAAGATAGCTTTTAAATCCATTTGATATTTATTTAAGGACTTGAAGATCCTCCAGCTGGAACACCAGTGTGTCCAGGTATGTAACTCAGTATTCACAAGAGAACATTCTCTCTCAAGATCTTTGCCTTCCATAATCAATTCACAAACTGTCCTTCCTCTTTGCACCCTTGCAACTGAGCACCAGTTCACTAAAGGACTTATTTATAACTGCAGTAGTCTAAAAATTATACTCCAAAAATCCTTGGGCAGACAAATGCCATTGATCCCAATGTCACATTCAGGAAGTCACTGATCTAAGTACCATATTCAGCAAATTCCCAGGCATGACCAAACTTGCTAGAAAACCAAAAAGGGGAAATCTGGGAAGTAAGCCAAGATCCTGGGTGTCATTGTACAGTATCCAAGCCAACTCTGGTTTCAAAATTCTTTTGAAATTGTTACTCCATGATAGGAATGCATTCTGTGCTTGGCCACAGATCATCACACAAGAAATACATTGCTGAATTGTTCTTGCACATTGCTGGTTTTTCGCAATAGGAAAATTTAATCCTTGGTAGAAAAGTTTATTTTGTTTTTGAATTTGTGTAAAATCTGGTGGTGAGGCATTACCAAAAAGTAGATATAATACTGGATTAGGACTTTTTATCATATGTAATCTTGGGCTAATCCCTTATCTTCTATCTTCCCTGCTATTTCCAAAGATGCTGTGAAGAATTAACAAGAAAATATTTAAGACATTGTTATGAGCTTCAGGAAGACATGCCTCAAAAGGTACTGGTAAGAAATGGTAAGCCTGCAATGATAAACCTTAAAAAGTAGTAGTATCCCTAAATAGTTTATTGATGTAATGTAGTCTCAGTAAAAAATGCAACAGGATTTTTTTTGAAGCAAAACAAACTTATTTCTCAAATTCATAGAGAAAAAAATAAAAACAGCCAGGAAATTTCTTAGGGAAAAAGAGAGCAGCAATAAGGGTAATTAGACCTACAATAAAGTAAAACACTCTAAATCTACTGTGATCAAAACTGTAGTAAGAGTGTATGAAGAGAGAAGAGAGACCAGTAAGATAAACCAGAAAGCCCAGAAATGCATCAAATAGACAAATTTAGTATATGATAAAGAAGACATTCTGGGACGCCTGGGTGGCTCAGTCGGTTAAGCGTCTGCCTTCGGCTCAGGTCATGATCCCAGAGTCCTGGGATCGAGTCCCGCATCGGGCTCCCTGCTCCGCGGGGGGCCTGCTTCTCCCTCTGCCTCTGTCTCTCTCTCTGTCTCTCATGAATAAATAAATAAAATCTTTAAAAAAAAAAAAAAAAAAAAAAAGAAGACATTTTGAATCATTCAGTGAGAAGAGTCTAAAAGTATGACATACACTTTTCACCTATAAGATTGACAGCAAAAAAAAAAAAAAAGGTGAAAAAAATAACCAAAAAAATTAACATTCTCTGATGGTCAGGGCACTAGCAAACAGGTATTTTCAAATATTTGCTGGTGGAAACATGAATAGGCACAACCCCTTTAGAGAGCAATTTGGCAATAGCTATCAAAATTGAGAATACTCATACCCTTTAACTCAGCAATTTGCTTTTACTAATTTACCCTTCAAATATTCTCTTATATGCAAAATGACCTACGTATAAAGTAATTCATTGCAGAAATGTTGGTGAGAACTAAAAATTAGAAGCAATGTAGGTGTCCATTGATTTGGATTAAATGATGATTCTTTCATAAAGTGGAATGATATGCAGCATAAAGATAAAGATAAGGCAATCCTGTTTGTGCAGATCTGGAACAATCCCCAAGCTATATGGTTAAGTGAAAACCAAAATGCAGAGCAGTGTGTATAGAACATGGAATGTGGAATGTGTAGTGTATAGAATGTATACTTGGGGAGGGGGGAAAGTCTATCTTTCGGATAAGAAACTAGTCCTAGCCCTTCAACAGATGAATGGATAAAGAAGATGTGGTCCATATATACAATGGAATATTACTCAGCCATCAGAAAAGATGAATACCCAACTTTACATCAACATGGATGGGACTGGAGGAGATTATGCTAAGTGAAATAAGTCAAGCAGAGAAAGTCAATTATCATATGGTTTCACTTATTTGTGGAACATAAGGAATAGCATGGAGGACATTAGGAGAAGGAAGGGAAAAATGAAGGGGTGGGAATCGGAGGGAGAGATGAACCATGAGAGACTATGGACTCTGAGAAACAAACAGGGTTTTAGAGGGGAGGAGGGAGGGGGGATTGGTTAGCCCGGTGATGGGTATTAAGGAGGGCAGGTACTGCATGGAGCACTGGGTGTTATACGAAAACAATGGATCGTGGATCACCACATCAAAAACCAATGATGTATTGTATGGTGACTAACATAACATAATAAAATTAACAAAAAAAAAAAAAGAAACTAGTCCTAGTGGTTTCCTCCGCAAAAGAGAGTAAGTGAGGGACAGAGCGGGAGAGACTTCACTTTTAGGCTATATATTTTGTGTCTTTTGACTTTTTAATTGTGTCCATAAGTTACCAACCCAAAAGCGTGGGGCTTTTTATTTGTTAAGAAACAACAAACAGGGCGCCTGGGTGGCTCAGTTGTTAAGCGTCTGCCTTCGGCTCAGGTCATGATCCCAGGGTCCTGGGATCGAGTCCCACATCGGGCTCCCTGCTCGGCAGGAAGCCTGCTTCTCCCTCTCCCACTCCCCCTGCTTGTGTTCCTGCTCTCGCTATCTCTCTGTCAAATAAATAAATAAAAATCTTTAAAAAAAAAAAAAAGAAAAACAACAAACAGTGTAACACTGATAGCAGAAATAAAATAATACGAAAAATAACTTCTGATAGATTTACATACCACAGTCTAAATACCATAGAATATAAATGTTTCTTATTCTTTTCAGGGTATTGAACAATATAAATATGATTATTCCAGAGGTGGACACTGGAAGATTTAGAATGTAGGAAACAAGAAAGAAATGTCTTACCCAGACATTTAGAGGAATAAAGGGTCAGAATCTCTTAAAAGGATAGTTTAACTATATGTCTCAGTGTTCTGAAAGAGCTTCAGTAACTAAGTGGTGGCTTTAAGTCAGCCTAATAACTTAATAACTTTAAAAATCGTAACGCTTGCCCATGAATCCTGGCTTTTGAGTGGTCCAAACACTTTGGGAATAGTATTTAAATATGCTCAATGGGACTTAGATTGAGCACTTTCTCACAGGACCTAGGAACTCCATAAATGAGTTTATCATTTTGTACTCTTTTAACTTTGGACTGTTTCTTGTTTCTTTTATGTAGTGACTAATGTTAGGCAAGGGGGAGAATGTAACTCAGATGGCTATGAAATCTGGTCCCTTCCATGGTGGAGAAGAAGGAAATCATGTAAGACCAAAACTGACTGTAGCCCCTTCTGCCTTCTAAGGACAACAGGATAGTAGCTCCTACCAGTGAGGAAATATCAGCCCCCTACTTCACACAGAGGCCAAAAAGAAAAGTCTTTGCTAGCACTATTACTGCTGGCAGGCTCAAGGTGCACATTCTCTTAGATGAGCCATTGTTTTGCAAAACATACCAGTGAGTTTTGGGATACACAAAGGAAGCCTGGAAAAGATCAAAATAGTTCTGCATGTAAAGAAAACTGAACTGATGCATAAAGAGCCCCAAGAGCCCTGTTAAATTTAAGGTGAGACTATGCGAAGAAGGTGTCAAAGGGAAAGGAAAACCAAGCCAACTTACGTAAAGTCTGCTCCATATGTAAATGCCCTACACAAATGATAAGGTAAGGGGTGGGGGGAAGGGCTGCTATTCCTCCCGTGGGGACAAAGCAAAGCACAATACTAACAGCACACGGGTACACAGTTAGGCAAACCAGCAAATAAATGAAATAAATTCTCCAAATCCCGAGGGGATTGGAAAATACATAAATTGACCAAATTTCCTTAAGGAAGAACATAGAAGCTCAAGCTAATTTCCTTTGAATTTCAAAGGAAAGTAATCCAGCTGACATCTGGGTTATGCCTCCTCCCTCCACTCAAGACCTGCACAGTGAGATTGTGAAATAGACCAGTACACTTACTACATCAAAAGCATTAGCAGGCACAAGGGGAGTACTTGGAATTCCCCACTCCTTCCTCTAAGAAGAGAGTTTCAGAGGTTTCACCTAACCCAATCTCCAGCTCTTGGTCAGGAAATTAGACTTTTTAAGACCTCTCATTTCTCCTGAGATCTTTAAAATACTTGCTTCCTCCAAAGAACTCCCTAAATTCCTCCTAAGAATTTACTCATAAAAATGTTTCCATGGTTTTTTCTCGTACTCTCATGGACTCATTTGTTACCATTTATGTCTGTTGATCTATCTCAAATTTATTCTGAGATATAGAGGGAAGTTTGTTTTTTTTTTACATAGTCACTCAGTTAACTGTCTAGACATTTTTTATTGAATAATCAATCCTTTCCCTATTCAATTAAAAAGCCACTTTCCATCATGCTAAAATTCTTCACAAGGCTATTTCTGGATTCTGGAATCTATTCCACTGACTTTGACGGTGAGGGAAAATTCTTCATCTACCCTCAAGGTCTTCCAGATGGACTAAGAATTAATTTAACTGAGACAGGTTAATAGAAGGAAAAACCAAATTTTTGTTATGTGCAAAAAGAGGCCCAATAATGAAATCGAAACCCAAAGAAATGACTAAGGCAGGCAGTTTTTATACATTTTAGACAAAGGGACAATAGATTTGTGAGGAATTTACAGGTTAAGGAAAACAGGCATTTGAGAGCTTTAATTAGTAAGGAATTCTAAACAGAATTTAGGCTGAGGAAGTAAATTAGTGAAAAAGTAGCAAGACTTACTTAGAGCTTTTGCAGCTTTAACGTCCCTATTTCTGCTGATAAGGAAGTCTTTTTAATTCTTAGCACAGGGAAGCTGTTTTTCATAAGGGAGATTTGTTTTCTGCTTTCATGGGGACAGAGGAGGGTCTGAGTGTCCTTGTCCTGGTTGTTTCCCAGATAGATTCAATTCAAAATGATCAGTGCGCTATTGCGGTACATCGGAGGACAGCCTGCGCTGGGCCCCTACAGCTTCGGTCACAAAGCACCTGTTTAGATGCAGTTTTATGTTACACTATCTTGTAGAGTTGGTTTTCCCCCATTATTCTCCTTTTTTGTTTTTAAGTAAGTTTCTTAGCTCTAACTTTGAAGGTTTTTTTGCTTTCCAATAAGAACTCTAAAGTCAGTTTTTCTACTTGTAAAAAATTTCTTTTGGTGTTTTCATTGATACTATGTTAAATTTCTAGATTAATTGGGAAGATACAGAAATCCATTCAAGAATTTTAGAAAGTTTTCTTTGTATGAATTGTGAACATTTCTTAATTTTATCCTGAACTATTTTGTCTTTTTTGTGGCCATTATATACGGCATCTTCATATATATTAGGCTGACCCATATGAAATTGCTATTTCTGTAAGTCAAAAGAGGTGAAATATTGGCAATCTCATATAGCTTTCCTAATGGCAATGCTAATGATTCTTTTATGTTTACTTTATTCATAATTACCGTAGTGAATACTCCTGTTGTTTGTCATACTTTTTCAGGTCATTTTCTTGGGCTTTTCAGCTGTAAAATCATATTGCCGATAGATAATGATTAATATTAACTCTATCTTTACAATCTCATTGTTATACCTCTTACTTATTTCTCTCATCTAATTGTGTAGGCTCTTACCTTCAGGATGATGATGGTTGGGTATAGTGGTGAGGGTGACATGCTAGTAGTTCTCTCTGCAGCATAAGCTTTCTGGTTATATCGTATGTGTGTGATATAAAGTGATTATTCCTACTTTATTAAGTATGTTAATCAAGAATGGTTGAAGTTTTCAAGTGCTTTTTTAGCATTTATGGAGATAACCCTATGATTTTTCTCTTTTTAAACACTGACATGGTGAGTTATACAGACATAGTTCTTAAGATGGAATCATCTTTGCATTCCTTACATAAATCTTACTTTACCAACGTGTGCTATTCTTTTTTGTGTTGAATCTGTTTGTTAATACACTCTTTGGAGCCTGTGCATTGATATTCATATGTACTTTTGATCTGTAGTTTATTTTTTGTGTTGCTTTTGTTGAGTTTTGGTATCAGTTATAGCCTGGTTTCATCATGAGGATCTGGAGGTTTTTCTTCTTTTCTGCATACTCTAAAACAGTTGCTGTCATCTGTTACTTAAAAGCGAGTAGAATTTACTAGTAAAATCATCTGTGACTAGGGCATTATTTATTTGTTTACTCTTGGTAGGGAGATTAACAACTCTCCATATTTCTCTCAGTAATTGCTGTGTTTTGATTGTCTATCTCTTCTGGGGACAACATTGGCAATTAATATTTTACTAGAAATTCATCCATTTTGTGCATTTAGAATTTTTTATTTGCATAGAGCTGAGCAAAATCAGCTTTTAGAAGTCTTTTAATTTCTCCCATGTATGTGGTTATTAATCTATTTCCATTTCCTATTTTTAGTATGTGCGTTTTCTCCATTAAAAAAAAGGGTTAATTATTAATTTTGTTGGTTTTCAGATTTATTTACCAGTACTACCATTTCTCTGTTTTCTAATTCTTTATCTTTATGCCTTCCTTCCTTTTGTATTGAGTGTAATAATGCCAATTCCTGCATAGATAGCATTTTGGAAACTGTTTAAATAAATAAAAATTAATATGCCATTTCTATTGCTCCCCCTATATAAAGAATTATAAAAGAGAGAGGGGAAGAGAGAGAGAGGGAATTACATTTTAGAGAGGAGAAATGTAATGAAGTCCTTAACTCTTTTTTTCTTCTAGATAAATATCATTATAAACTTAACTGTCTTGTGATTTTTTATTTTGGAATTGTTGACAATTCATTTTTCCTAAGAAACAAACCCAATATGACAAACCTAATATGAGTTAAAAGGATGCTGTTTTTATTGACTTTCTTTAAAATGGCATTCCTCTGTTCCTTTATTTCTTAAATGATTGTGCAATGGGTCAAGCTATAATATAAAAATCAAGGAAAAATACATCCCCCGCTTCTCTCCCTGCCAAAAAGTTGCCTTATCTATTAATTTGTTTAGATACCTAGCAAGTATTCCTTGTCTGTGTGTGGTTTTGGTATTATGAACCAGGTAGTTTCATTCCTTTTAGTTCAATTCAATCCAGCAGTCCTTTACTATGTGCTTTGACTGTCCTAGGTGCTGGAGAGAGTATACTCAATAAACCATGCCTCCCCTTCTCCCCACCTCCCTACCTTCACAGTCTGTTCTGTTGGTACAGATTACTCTTCCAGCCTCAATCAGACTTTGCAGAGAGATGTGCTGCAAGACAGGACAGAGGGAAGGAGGAATGGCTAAGCCCAGGTCATCTGCCATAACTATAAAAACAAGGAACAAAAGTTAAGCTGGTTAATATGCATGCTCCGTAGTCAGCAGGATACTCACAGCAGTATTACTTGTAGCAACCCTCAGGAGCCTGAATGAAGCTCTTGTTTGACTCTCTAAACCCTGCCAGTATTGAATCCCCTGATTGAATTCCCGGGGAGAAGACTTGGTCCTGGATGCTGTGCCAAGGAGAGTTGAAGGTGAGGAGGCCTTCATTTCCTCCTAACCTCTCTCAATTCTTGATGCCAGGGGATCCTAGGAGTGGTAGAACCAGTTTGCATACAAGCTTGCAAAAGAGTTTAATTACCTTCAGAGGTTTTAATTTCTCAAAAATGTAAAATATCCTCAATTATTTCAATTCTTACATTCTACATAAAAGTCAGAAGAAATGCACAAGTAATATATGCATATATAAGATTTATTATTTCATACTTGACATAGTTAATTCAAATAATCAACATTATCCTCAGGCACACTCTGATGATGGAAGCAGCCTTAGATTTATTATGAAGCTACCAGAAAGAACAGGGTTTGAGGCTTACTACTCATTTGAAGATATGAGAAACCAGAAGGTAGAACAAGAATATGATATTATACAATAGGATACTTTTGGAATATTTCAGTACATTTAGATCTTGTATTTCTTCTACAATGGAAAAGGTGAGTCATCTGGAGTCTCTGAAACAATAGTTTAAGAACACTGTTGGAGTAAAAGATATCTGCACCCTATGGAAAGGGGCCCCCAAAAGGAAAGTGTCAGTCTGATTGGAGCCTGGGAAATGGTCCCTCCAAGGTTCATTCTACTAGTGATAGAAGTGAGTGTCCAAACAACACTCACGTCTTATCCTTGTCCCATCTGAAAACTCTCAGCCCTCACTTTCTTTCGCCTTTTGCGATATACACACAGAGCTCAATATTGGTGTGGGGGACGTTGTTTTATTTTTAAGATCATTTTGCATCTGTCTTTGTATCCTTACATTTTTATAAAATTATCTCAGCAGTAACATAATTTTGAAAGAATCCTAGAATGTCCTCCCTATGGCTTTTCTAAGTTAAATTTCTCCAGCTCCTCATACAAAGACACATCAACTTCCTGGCCACTCTTCCACTGTACATATTTTAATCTGTCCCCATCAGCCTTAAAATAAAACACTTTGAACAGGGAAATATACTCTAGTTGTAGTGAACAAGAGCAGAAGATTGAATAAGATGGCCTCTGACCATCTTTGTCCTGCCTCTTGTAGCCCTCTGCCAGCCACACCCTTTTACTGATACCCATTACATCACAGTTCGCTATGTCTTTTTCACATGAATTGCCAAGTATCCAGGTCTTCTCGGTTGATTTTTGGATCCTGAACTCAGATATGTTGTACGTGACAAGGTTCTTGATTATAAATAACAGAAAACAACTATGGTTCCTTACGCAGAAATGGAATGTAGTTTGAATCTCGTGGCTCCTAGAATCAAAGAAAGGTGGAAATGAATCAGACAGGCCAAGAGAGGCAAGGCCCAGATGAATTTTCACCACAGAAGCAGGCTGCTCAGGACGTGCCACTTACCAGTAGGGCACTCACAGCCCCAAGACTGGCCTCACCACCCCTGGACACCTACCATCCCTGTGCTGCATTCTGCTGGCATTAAACATGCCATCCTTCCAGGCTCCGCCCACCTTCCGCCTGCAGAGCCACCCCTGAAGCACACCTAATCGACCTGAGCCTTGTCATTACCCTTCAGGATATAAAGTCCCAGGTGACAGCATTTCATCAGCTGTCTTAGGTCTTGTCCTTGCTTGTGCTCCCAGGGGGATAGCTGCCATTTTAGTTTCCATGGTGGAAGAGAGGGCTGTTTCCTTATCATCATCTTAGAATTCCTCCCAAATAGGAAAAGCTTTTAGATGCTGGGAAACCCAAATTATAAATAATCTATTATGCATAAATTTTCATTTTGTTAATTTGGGTTCATCCCTTGCAAATAACTTCCAAGGAATAATTCTATCATCTAGTTAGTTTTCATTCCCAGGCTGCTGGGGCTGCTGCTACAGACTTGGTAAGCTAGCTTTTTGTGATTCTCCAGACTCAAAGGATTGCACAGGATAGCGTGAGAAGGAATCATTGTGGTTTGAGGACCACACATTGATCTCCAGGAAATGGTTGTCTAACCAGCTATATCCTCCCACTTGCCTAATCACCCAGTACACACACCTCCATCCTGCCACTTAAACAACAGGTATTAAGACAGGTTTTATCAGATGCCTTGCTCAAATCTAGACACACTAGATCTCTACCAGTACCCTTATCTACCAATCTAGTAAACCTATCAATTTTGTTAGTTAACGTGTTCTGTCCCGCGCCCACCAGAGGTATGGAGACAAGAAGGTCAGACCACAGGATTTAAAGCATAAAGTTTCCATTCTTCATGTCCCAAAGGTAGTAGGCATTAAAGAGTAAACTATTAAACTTTAACTTCATAGTATTACTTTTTTTCTACTTACGTTTTTTTCTTTTCTTTTCTTTTTTTTTTTTTTACTAATCTCAATAGACCAAATATAATTAAAGAAGAAATCAGCTTTCCTATTTCAAGGAAATGATTGTGTTTAAGGGGACTCTTCATTATCACAGCAGGAAGTAAGCTCCAGAGCACTTTGCTCCCACATGGTTTAAAGGGCTATTCGTATAATATTTCTGTAAATTTGAAATTATTTAATAAAATTATTAGCATTTAAAAAAAAACAGAAGCTATTAGAAAAATCCAGATAAAAAATGATACCCCAATGCCCAATGAATGAAATGAACACATAGTTTTTTAAAAGAGTAAAACAAATATTTACCTACAATAATCAAACAAGGAGGGGGCTTCACCAAATGCCATGAATTTCAATAAATAATTGTCAAGTAAGGCTCTTGAGCCATCCACATTACTAATTATTTAATCCCAGTTTAAATGATTAATCCTGATTGTTAAATAATCCTAAAGGTATTCCTCCCACCACCCCCCAAGAAGAGGATACAAACTCCAACAGGGTGAAAGAGAACTGATTCAGGCTATTTAACAAAATTTCAGAAAAGCAGAGCACAAGCTTTCTAAGACTACATATTGCCTGGTTGATGTTTATCTCCTCCATCCCTTGTCATCACCTCAAATCACAGAAAAGTGTGAAGACCCAAAATTTCCAGCCCTCAGATTGTGGTATAGAGAGGAAAGCAAACTGGAACAAACCGGTTTTGGATATTTATAGAGGAAAAAGAATCCTGACTCAAAGCAAATAGAAAGTATAAAATCTAGATAGAATGTGAGCAGAATGGGAAAAAAAAAATTACAGAACTATTTTACAAACATACTTGCTTTTTTTTTTTTTTTTTAAGATTTTTATTTATTTATTTAACAGAGATAGAGAGCACAAGTAGGCAGAGCGGCAGACAGAGGGAGAGGGAGAAGCAGGCTCCCTGCCGAGCAGGGAGCCCGATGTGGGGCTCGATCCCAGGACCCCGGGATCATGACCTGAGCCGAAGGCAGACGCTCAATGACTGAGCCACCCAGGCGCCCCCAAACATACTTGCTTTTTAACAATTCAGAGAAAGGGGGAAAAAAAGCACAAACCTAATAGATAAAGGGAGGTTCCAACTTAGAAAAACCCTAGAAACAAGGGAATTGCCTGCAAAAGCTTTATACCACAAAACATTTTAAGAACATGAATTAAATAGAACATGAGCTCAAATACCCTGTGATGAAAGAAGAAAAAGTAGAATGAGCTGGGAAAAAAATGAGGACAAAACAACATAATTACAAAACTAGTGAATAAAGATAAACAGCAAGGAACAGAGTTTTAACAGCTAAAACCTGAATTACAACATAGAGCAAAAGCTAGATATAACCACAATAAACCCCAGGTTTAAAAAAAAGGACCTAAGACATTAAAATTAGTAGAAAGGAGGTAGATAGTGGGGACTGGATAAAAGTGATCTCATGTGATGACAAATGGTGTCCTGATGTAGTAAACCCATCAAATTAAAACTACTCAAGAGAATGTCCCTGAAACAAAAGTGGATCTGCTGAATTAAAGAATACACTGGGG
>NC_138377.1:41401812-41439830 GCF_054177405.1 Leptonychotes weddellii
TAGACATTGGGGAGGGTATGTGCTATGGTGAGCACTGTAAATTGTGTAAGACTGTTGAATCACAGACCTGTACCTCTGAAACAAATAATACATTATATCTTAAAAAAAGAAGAAGAAGAAGATAGTAGGAAGGGAAAAATGAAGGGGGGGAATTGGAGGGAGAGACAAACCACGAGAGACTATGGACTCTGAGAAACAAACTGAGGGTTCTAGAGGGGAGGGGGGAGGAGGATGGGTTAGCCTGGTGATGGGTATTGAGGAGGGCACATTCTGCATGGAGTACTGGGTGTTATGCACAAACAATGAATCATGGAACACTACATCTAAAACTAATGATATAATGAATGGTGACTAACATAACATAATAAAATTTAAAAAAAAAGTCCTATAGATGATCAATTTTGTTAAGGGATCCATGATGGACTATATTACAATAGCATGACTATAATACCAGGCCATCTAAACAGAATTGTTCTTCCCTCTTACATGATCAAGTTCTGTGATTCTTGGCAGTGTACATACCTGATGTGCTCTTAGCAACTTTCAAAAACCTGATTGGGCTCATTTACCCATGTTGAAGGAGGATGACCCCATCAAAAAAGAGGTATAATTGGGGCGCCTGGGTGGCTCAGTCGTTAAGCGTCTGCCTTCTGCTCAGGTCGTGATCCCGGGGTCCTGGGATCGAGCCCCGCATCGGGCTCCCTGCTCAGCAGAATGCCTGCTTCTCCCTCTCCCACTCCCCCTGCCTGTGTTCCCTCTCTCGCTGTCTCTCTCTCTGTCAAAAAATAAATAAAATCTTTAAAAAAAAAAAAAAAAGAGGTATAATTTGGAAGCAGAGAGGTTTTCCTGTGCGGAAAGTAAAACAAAGGAGGTATAAATTCTGAAATTAAAACGTGACATTCTTGGGGAGCCTGGGTGGCTCAGTCAGTTAAGCATCTGCTTTCAACTGGAGTCATGATCTCAGGGCCCTGGGATCAAGCCCCACATTGGGCTCCCTGCTCAACAGGGAGTTTGCTTCTCCCTCTCCCTCTGCCACTGCCCCCTGCTTGTGCTCTCTCTCTCTATCAAATAAATAAGTAAAATCCTTTTTAAAAAAGGATTTTAACATTCTTGGCTAATTCAGGTCTTCAGTGATTTAGTTCATGCACTGCGCTACCCTTTGCAAAATGTCACTGTTAAGAGCTGGACATATAGTTCATAAATCTATTTACAGTAGTATGGTTCTATCAAGAGGTTAGCCTATTAGTACAAACCAATTTTTGCTAAAGGACATTATTTCTGTACTATGGCAGAGGTGCGAGCTGCTTCTTACCTCTCTCTTCTTAGCTCTCCTCTTCTCGGGCACATGGCTGTCCACCTGTCCCAGCCTTCCTTGTGGATAGGAGCAGCCATGTGACTGAGCCTGGGCCATCAAAACCTCGCATGCTTGACCCATCTTGCCCTTTGCCCCTTGCAGCTGGCTGGAACGCAGATGACCACCAGGGCAAGCTTGGAAGCCACCAGTTAAAGACAGCTGAGCCTCTGTCAGCTCCAGTGCACCCCACTGACCGGTGGGGATGACCTAGCACTGTTCTGTGAACAAGAAATAAGCGGTAAGGTATTTGAGCCCTTATATGTTTTTAGAGCAATTAGCCTTTTTTAACTCATAGCAAAATTCTTCTCTTTTACTTTTTTGGGGAGGGAGGAGACACACCAAAAAAGGACAAGTGGAGGGAAATCTAATTATAATGTTTGTGCTGGGCCTCTGTCATTTGCCCCTTTAGACTCAGGCTCTATCCTTCTGTATCCTGCTTTTAGCCCCTGAAGGCTGACCTACACTGTGGGCCTCTCAGGCCTCTGAGTGTGTGGTGATGAGAGGGAGGGAGGAGGGGGAGGTCAGGGCATTTCTTGCGCTGGCTCACTCCCTGTGAGGTCCTAATGGGAGTCCACGGCTCCTCTCAATCTGGCCGGTTTACAGGAGGGTCTCACTCCTTCCGGATTCAAATAGCGGTTCCCTGCCCTTGTCCGTGTGGCTTTGTCTCAGCTTGGCTGCCATAACAAAATACCACACACTGGGTGCTTACACAGCAGAAGTCTCTTTCTCACGGTGCTAGAGGCTAGGAAGTCCGAGATTGGGGTGCCAGCATGGTCAGGTTCCGGTGACAGCCCTCCTCCTGGCTTGCAGATGGCTGCCTTCCTGCTGTGTCCTCAGAGAGAGGGAGAGAGAAAAAGAGAGAGGGAGAGAGAGAGAGAATGAGGGAGAGAATGTTCTTTGGTTCCTTCTCGTAAGCGTACTGATCTCATCATGGCAAACCCTGCGTGACCTTATCTAAACCCAATTACCTCCCACGTCCTAATACCATCACATTAGGGGTTAGAGTTTCAATACCCAAATTTGGGGGGTGGGATACAGACATTCAGTCTATCACAGACTTAGGCACGTGTTGTCAGCCAGACTGCTATGAGACCCACGTTACTCCAGCATTTTTTGCAATGACTCCAGGCCCACACCTTGGCATTGTCCGTCTGTAAATAAACCCTCTTAGGATCATCCCACTTTGAGTGGGCCATCTGTTTGCTGTTAATACTCTGATCGAGACAATCTTGCTTCGCCTTCACTCTCAAAACTAATAGTAACAAATATTGTACATATTGCCTGAAACGAGTAAGCAGTTTTATATTTTAGGGCAATCAATAACAATCCCAAGCAATAATTCCCATGCAAATTACTACACCTCTCTCTTCAGTGGTACTTTGAACTTCCTGGCATCTCCAGATTCACCTCAGGCCACAAACCCAAACCTAAAAAGGAAGTCTCCTTAACCTTAAGGTCAAAATTTGAATCCTTAGCCTGACATTCAAGGGCTTTCATAATCTGGTCTCTCTCTCTCTCCTCTCCAGCATTATCATCACCATTTCCTCCCCCAACCTCCTTCCCCACCCTACAAGATGGGAGAAACGTGACTCTGACCCTGCACATCACAAGCCTTCTCTCTGGATCGCCTCCCATCTTCCTCCTCATTTAACTCCTGGTAGTCTTTCACCTCTGTCTTGCCGGGGCATCTACACCCAAGCCCCACCCGCATCCATCACGCACATACACACCTTCCCGGGCTGGAGTGGGCACTCCTCCATGCCCCCATCACGTTGTGCCTACCTACCTACATCACACCACTTTACTACCTGCCCACTGACTGCTGGATTGCGATTCTCTTAAGGACCGGAATTCGAATTCACTATTATTAAAGTCTTTATCCCCACAATAGGTCCTTAACATATATGTTTGCTGAATGCATAAGCCTCCAATAGTTTTAGGCTTTTGTTAAAAACTTGCATGTGCACTGAAATTCCTGTAGGGGACCTGGATAGAACTGGAATGAGGATTTGGGCATGCCCCTCTTCTGTTCCCATCACTCCTCTACAAGAGCTGGAGACTTGGAAAAAGAACCTTGTTTCCCTTCCAGATTCTCTACATCCCCACTTCCCCATGGAATGAAGAGATAATTGCATCACCCCTGACTTTCACATGTTCAACTCATCACAAATTCCCAATATATAGGACCTGAAGTACTGAAGTTTTGCTGTTAAACATATTGAATTTTTTTTTTAATTTAATTTTCTGAATAGGTAATACATTGTCATGAGTCAAAACCAAAATGCATAAAAATTTATACAGTGAAATGTCTCCCTCCACCATAACCCACGCCTCCATTAACCCAGTTTGTACTCTCCATATATGTCCCTCTTAACATATACTTGGTTCCAGAGTTGTTTAGTGCACCTGCAAGCAAATTGCAAATATACATTCTTATATTCTACCCTTCTTTACCAAAGCATGACATACTTTTTTGAACTGTTTTGTTTTGTTTTTTTACTTACCATGTTTTGGAAACTTTTCTTTACCTGTTCAGTCCTTGCCCCCTCACTCTTTTGTACAGCTGCATAGTATTCTAGCATGTGGGTGTATCATAGTATCTTTAGCCAAACCTTCATTGATAGACTTTTGAGTTGCTTCTAAGTTTTTTTGCGAACAATGCTTAAAATGATGTACATTTAATCTTGATATGATGCCATATGATTCAACGTATAATTCTTCTAACGTTTTTACTTTATACCTTGCTTCAAAAAACACTTCATTTGTGGGCCAGCTAATACATGACATTTGCTAAAGGATAAATTAAGGTTAGACCCTAGATCAATGACCTGAAAAAGTTATTTAACTTTATGAGTTCACTCCTGGGCATTTATCCATAAGAATGTTGGACGATTTAGCAGAGTATGAGTTCATTTCAATAGAGCAAGCAGTGTATGTGTAAGCTTTGCAGGTGTTGCCAAGGTCATTTGCACAAAGCCGCATTCAGGGCTCCCCTTGGGGAAAAGCTCCATCATTTTGGTACTTTTGATGATCAGTAATACTTTAATATCATTTGTTATGCTAATGCATTGTATTCAGCAGACGTTTACAAAACAGGGAAGGATTCAGCCTCCAGAATAGCAAAGGCCTCTGGAAGAAGGCATAAGGCATCGGTATCAAGACTCTGCTCATTCCAGAGGCTAAGAGGTTCAGTTGGGGTCTTTCTGACTGCTCCCACATACAGAACAGAATTCTGTGTGGGATTCTCCTGCACATACCTGCTGCTATAGAGGCTGGTGTTCCATTTGGCCAAAGGGAGATTGCCTCCAGCTGCCCTTCTTACTTGCTGGTTGTCGGGGTTGCCTAGTGAGGAGAGCCCTCAGACATGGCAGGTGCTGCATCTGCTGGAGGGCGGTGATGGTTTGGGAAGGGCCAACTGACTACTACTAGAATCCACCAAAAGCTTGTAAAAGCTGATTTCCTCAAGGGGGTGGGGGCACTATGGGTGGGGTCTTATGAAGCTGCTCAGCCTAAATAATGTCTGGGCTTAAGACCAAACCTGTAGGGCACCTGGGTGGCTCAGATGGTTAAGCGTCTGCCTTCGGCTTAGGTCATGATCCCAGGGTCCTGTGACCGGGTCCTGCGTCAGGCTCCCTGCTCAGCGGGAAGCCTGCTTCTCCCTCTCCCACTCCTCCTGCTTGTGTTCCCTCTCTCGCTGTCAATCTCTCCGTCAAATAAATAAATTAAAAAAAAAAATCTTGGGGCACCTGGATGGCTCAGATGGTTAAACGTCTGCCTTCGGCTCAGGTCATGATCCCAGGGTCCTGGGATCGAGTCCCACATCGGGCTCCCTGCTCCTTGGGAGCCTGCTTCTCCCTCTGCCTCTCTCTCTCTCTCATGAATAAATAAAATCTTTAAAAAAAAAAAAAAAAAGACCCAACCTGTAAGACCAGATGCATCTCCCTTCAGGAAGGATGGGCCTTGAGGCCCTCTGAGGCAGAACCAACTGAGGACACTCCACGAAGCCACACCAACCTCCGCCAGACCTTGTTTGCGGGGCTTAGAGATCTAAACTCACTTAGAGGAGCAAAATACTCTATATCCTTTATCTCTTTACATGTATATTTTATACTTTCCAGTTTGAAGATCTTCTGATTTAAGAAAATAAACCCGAAGAAAAAGACAGAGATAAAATTAGAGGCCTAAGTTAGAGGGAACTATTGCTGAAGAATATAGGCTTACAGCCTTGTTCTGGATAGTTTTCACAAACATTGGCTTTATTTTGAACTTTAGCCTTCATAACCCTTTCTGGGTTTCTGGTAATGGTATCATATCAATTTTGCAGATTTCTGGAACTCTCTCCAACTCACTCCATCTCTTTCCAGCTCCCCAGTCCTCTGTTTGGAAACCCCAATGCAAATGAACTACTCTGTTACATTTCTGATATGTATTAGGTACAATTTTTAAATGATATTGCTATTTCCATGTGTGTTTGTTTATTTCCTGCCACAAGTTTCCAATGAGCAGTTACCAGGCAGGCCCAGTTCCAGTCACTTGGATGCATTAGTGAGCAAAACTAGTAAAAGTGTGTCTCCACAATGAAGGATGGAATGGTAGATGAAGAATTTGTGTGATCAATAGTTGAACATGGGTCAGTTTAATACATTTATTTCCAGTGCTTCTTAGGTTTGAATATGGTCCTGAGAGAAAGATGAGCCCTTCTGTGGACTGTTTTCCCTTTTCTTCTTTCTTCTTCAATTTTCTCAGACATTTCCTTGACCTTCCCCCAACACACACACACACACATACACACACACACACATTCTTGTTTTATCCTATATTTAATCTAACTACAGTAATAACTCTTCATATCTTGTTTCACAGTTTTCTTGCATAGTTTGAATTTTTTACTTTTGTTTGGGAAAGTTATATCTACTACAGAGTAAGGCCCAGGTGGGCAGAAATCACAACACACACACACACACATACACACCTGTCTTTGTGAACCTCCTGACTGAAACCACATTCAATTTGGTGCTTAATTAAAAATTTGTATTATGACAATATCTGTATGTTTCAGTTATCTATTGCTGTGTAACAAACAAACCCAAAATTTGCTTAAAACAACAGCCATTTTATTTGGTCATGATTCTGTGGATCAGGAATTTGGGCTGGGCTTAGCTGAGTGGTCCTTCTGTTCCATATGACAGTGCCTGGGCTCACTCATATGGCTGCATTCAGCTAGGAG
The DNA here is from genome assembly GCF_054177405.1 of Leptonychotes weddellii. Classification (NCBI taxonomy): domain Eukaryota; kingdom Metazoa; phylum Chordata; class Mammalia; order Carnivora; family Phocidae; genus Leptonychotes; species Leptonychotes weddellii. The sequence continues at coordinate 41,408,394 of NC_138377.1, forward strand.
TTGGACCAGGGCCAGGCTGTTTGAGGTGTAGTCAGGCGTCTCTCCACCAGACTCTGTCCAGCAATGATGGGACTTCTTGCATGGCAGCTGGCTTCCAAGACGGAGACACAGACTTGGAAATTATGCATCACTTCTGTCACATTTTATTGGTCAAAACAGTCCCAGAACCAGCACAGGTTAAAGAGAGGAAACAGGGGCACCTGGGTGGCTCAGTTGGTTGAACATCCAACTCTTGATGTCAGCTCAGGTCATGATCTCAAGGTTGTGAGATCAAGCCTGCACGGGTCTCTGAGCTCAGCAGGGAGTCTGCTTGAGATTTTCTCCCTCTTCTTCTGCCCCTCCCGGCTCATGCTCTCTATCTATCTCTAAAATAATAAATAAATAAAATCTTTACCCCAAAAAAGAGGAGAGGAAACATACTCCACCTCCCCCAATTACGAGGGGAGTGGTAAGTTCACAATGCAAAAGAGCATGTAGGATGGGAGATGCCACTGCAGTAGCCTTGGAAACATGAGCTACCACACTCTATAGACCTGTTCTGTGTTAGCTGGTAATCCACTATAAATCCCAGTTCTGGGCAGTAGTAATGAATCTAATCTTAGTTTACTTTCTCCTTGTATGTCTGTCTGCTTTTTATTAATCAGCACTTTAGCTTGAATGGATGTTTTGAATTATAATCCTGAGTTCCATGTGTATCAGTCAGTATGTTCGGTTCCAAGGCACAGGAAGCAATTCTGGCTCACTTAAGCAGAAAGGGACTTTTCATTGGCTTATCACATTGTTTATAGAAGATAGGAAGGTTGGAGAACTAGACATGGAACATAGAACAAAACCTAAGGAAGGCTGGTGGGAAGGCATATCCACAGTGGTACCACAAGGACACTCTGCTCAGGGCTCTAGTGCTAACATTGTACACGCTAGGCTGTGGGGCTCTCAGTGCCACTGGGCCTGGGCCTGAGATTTTCATTCTTTCCCTTGTGGTTCCAAGTCCTGCATAGGAACAACCAGTTGTCCAAGTCTCCTTGCTCCATCCTTGACCAGGAAATGAAGAGAGGGCCCCTTCCACTTTAAAGGTTGGGGCTAAGAGTATTCTGCCTCCTACCTAGACTTATATGATGGAGTGTTCCCCACAAATACAAAGAGCTACCCAGTACTGAACATCCAGTCATTGGTAAAAGTATTAAATTGTCCTGATCTGGTCCCTGCTACCTCTCTGACCTCAACTCCTATTCATTCCACTGTAGCCTCAATGTAAAACACCAACTAAGTATGCTTCTGCCTCACGGCCTTGGTGTATGCAGTTTTCACATGTGAAATTCTTGTCCCCGGGGCGCCTGAGTGGCTCAGTCGTTAAGCGTCTGCCTTCGGCTCAGGTCATGATCCCAGGGTCCTGGGATCGAGCCCCGCATCGGGCTCCCTGCTCCGCGGGGAAGCCTGCTTCTCCCTCTCCCACTCCCTCTGCTTGTGTTCCCTCTTTCGCTGTGTCTCTCTCTGTCAAATAAATAAATAAAATCTTTAAAAAAAAAAAAAAGAAATTCTTGTCCCCAAATACCTGCATGACTCTCTCACACACCTTATTTAAGTCTTCCAATAGCCATTTTATCTAAAATTGTAACTCTTCACCCCATACTTTCTGTTTTATGGGGCAAGGATTTTAACCTGTTTTGTTCAGTGTTGCATCCCCAGCACCTAGAACAATGCCTGGAAAATAGTAAGTGTTCAATAAACACATCTTCAGTAAATGAATGTAGAGCCCTTTGCAGCCCCTTTGAAACACATTTGTTATACGGTTGACAATGATTCTTCTTAGAGTTTAATCCTTCTACCAATATATCTGCCTGCAATATGGTTTCCTCATTTTAAATTATTGTGCAAGACAAATGAAATTTTCTGATAGGTTAAAAAATTGTTTAATTTATTGTTCCCTTTCCTTCAACCAGGCTTATTCCTCTGCCTAGAAGGAAATTAGGTGAGTCAGACAGGATCATTTATTGTAAAACCATACCTTATGCTTTATTCTCTTCTCAGCATTTCTAAATTGATATTTTGCTGATTTATTGTATTACTTTTCAGGGTATTGCTGTGAGCTTAATAATTTTCAAGGTCCTCCCTATTATCCTTCATTCAGAAAGACATGAAGTTGGACTTTTTCCAGTTTTCAGGAATGTATTAGTCCTTGGGAGCTGCCACGAGCAAAGCAGAACAACAGTGACCTTGACTGATCCATGATCTATCCCAGAAGGCAAAACATCTGGCCCCGTAGATTTGAACACATTGATAGTGTTCAGGTAGTCATGAGTGAGGCAAAAAAGTTTACAGAGAACTTACTGAATGCAAAGTTTGTCCTGGATTTTCCCTTTCTGTGGTTTGGTGACCTACTTCCTCATCAGCGAATGTGACATCAATGGAGGATTTAATCAAGCTCTGCCATTTGCACAACTTGGGCAAAGAGGAAGCAGGAGGGAGGGGATCCAGCAAGCTTTAACAGGTGCTTCATGCCATTTCACATTTGTGTTCCTGCCAGAGGGCCAGTTTCTGTGGCCTGTTTCAGATGATAATGTATTTCCCTGTTTATATGATAACTGGTAAAGATGATCTCTCACTTGCTCCTTCACCCAACCATCCACTCATTCATGGACAACTTACTCCCTAAGCCCCTACTCTGTACCAGGCATTGTGGTTACAACAGTGAACAAAACGAAGTTCCAGCTTTCAGGAAGCGTATGACTAATTGTACCACCTAGTTTTTATAATTCTTGCTTTAATGACCACAAATATATACAGAAGAGAATGTTGATGGCTGACAATTTTACTATCCCCTAAAAAAAGCAAAAAGCCTTGGGTCAAAAAATGGGCAAAAGGGAGGGTTCAAGCCCAGTTCTTATTCATATTCCTAGCAAGCATCATCCTGACATATTGAGAAGAGGTGAATGATGACATTCCACCTGCCCACTCACCCCAGGCCTCTGTCACACCATAACACTGCCTCCTCGTTACATGTCTTCACCTAATGATATCACTCTGCTGTCCTGGGATATATGCAGTGGGCAGGTGCTCAAGGGCTATAAGTATTATAGCATTTGGGGCAACATTACCCCAGAAAATTCAAACTTTTTCATGTAAAACAGAAAATATTTGTAAACCATTTTCTCTCACCATTCCCATCCTGTTAATTTGGTGTAGCCCATTGGGTTTCCAGCTTTGGAGCTTGCCTGTTTTCCATCCATTATTTGCTCCAGAGACGCCTCCTATTTGCTCCAGGGCGTCTCTGGAGCAAATATCCTTTCACCCCAGGATATTTTGACAGAGTTGGTGTTCAGTGAATATTGAGCACCTAGAATGTGAGAGACAAGGTATTTTCCAGCATAGGTAGTGAGCAAAAATTAAAGCAACCTTTGAGAATCTGGATATAAAGGGATAAAAATCAAGATAATTCATGCATAGCCATTTGTTGTAGATCATCAGTTCTGCACTGAATTGAAGATCTACACAAACATTTCAATGTTTGAAGTGTCCAAACATTCTCTTTGGACTCTTTCCTTGACTCCACATTCTCCTGCTTTTCTTCCCAACTCTATGGCTGCTTCTCAGTCTGTTTTGTGGGTTCCTACCCCCCATCTGACCTCTACTTGTTGGAGGTCATGGCTCAGTGTTGAGCAACCTCTTCTCCATCCAAGCTACACTTTCTCCATAGGTGATCTCACCACACACTGTCTTTAATTGCTACATATAATTTTAATTCAATTACTTTATATATGTATTAATTTAATTACTACATATATAGGAGGAAAGGCAGGAGGGAGGGAAAGAGGGAGACAGGAAGAGTCCATTTAATTACTCTATATATATTACTTTAATTACTACAAAGAGAAAGTGAGAGATGGATTGAGGAGAGAGAGGGAGAAGGAAGAGAGAAGGCATATCAATATAGCACATTATTGCATAGTTTCAGCCCTGCTCTCTCCTCTGAACTCCAAATCCATATATTCAATGCCTTCTTAACATCTCTCCTTGGATGTTTCAAAGGCACTACAGACTCAACATGTCGAAACTGTATTTATATTCTCTCTCTCAAAACCTGGTATTTCTTTGCTCCTGATATCTTTGAATGGTGCTTCCCATTCATTCACTTGGTTATGCAAGCTGAAAATCCACAAGTTACTTGGACACTTCCATCTCTCTCCTTGCCCACATCCAATCCAGCACCAAGTTTTGACAAGTTTGCCTCCTAAATGTCATTCAAATCTGTCCTCTTCTTTTCTATTCCCATCACTTCAATCCCTGCAGAGAGCAAAAGTCCTCTGGATTTGACTCTTGCTGACCAACCCACATCCCTTTTTGACTCTTACAATCCATTTTCCACAAAGCAGCCAAAGAGATCATTCAGAATGCAAGGTTCTCAGATGGCTCCCAAATGATTCCACTGCTCTGAGGATACATGTGTCCCTGCTGACTTAAATCAGCCCTCATTTGATCTATATGATCTATATTCCCCCTCATTCTCTCCAGCCAGCTCCCCGGCCTTCTTTCCAGTTTTCTTCTCTGTATGTCTCCCCTACCATAGGGCTTTTGTCCTTCAACCTGGGAATCTTGACCATATCTTCTTGGAGTTTACTCTGATTCATGCTTCAGATTTTGACTGTCTCTTCCCCAGCACTTACCACAAAAATATTTGTTAAATGATATTGGGGCTTGAAGAGAGGTACTCATAAGTTAGATTTCTCTTTTCCCTGCTGGGTTGAGAGCCAGTTGAGAGAGTAGATATGGAGGGAACAATCCGATGGAGATCAAAATATCAGTTTTATGATCAATAGAGTGGTTGAAAAATGTGGTTTAGGTGTGCAGCAACATTAGTATGCCCAACATAAAATCCCAAATCAGGCAGCCTCACTCCCCTAGTCTTTGCTGTACACACATGCCCATGGACAAGCCCCTCACAGAATTCACCTCCTAGAAGAAGAACAGAATATGTATCCAAGAGAGGAGAGGAGAAAGAGGGCAGGCTATGCCCCACCACCACCCTCAAGAGCCTGTCCCAAATTTGCCATCCACATAAGCCACTCCACCTCCATGGTCAGAATTAGGGGTGTGGGAAGAGGCCAAGTGTGCTGGGAAGATCCTTCCTCATAGAAATCAGAGGAGAAGATCAGAAGCAATATGGCCCTAACAGGTCAATAAGTGGTTGGACATATGACTGAATGAATGAGTGAACAAATATTGACTACACATCTAATAAGTGATAGGCACAGTGCTAAGTACTGGAGATATATAAAGAAATAAAGATGTCTAACATTTATTGAACATATACTGTATGCCTAGCTCTCTTTTAAGTGCTTTGTCTGTATTAGTTTATTTACTACTAAACGCATTAGTATTTAATTTAATCTATTTAATTTTATTTAATATAATTTATCTCATTTTAATATAACTTAACATACTTACTATGTTATGTTTTATAATTATAGAATATATATTAAATATAAAAATAATTTAATATGTACTAATATTTGCAATGTTTTAATACATTTAATCCCCATAGCAACTCTCGGAGGTAGAAACTATTATTCCCCCTACCCTCATCTTTATGCACCACAGGATGAGGCCTGACCAGAGTGATAATGACCAGTGTGATGATGAATGCACACCTGCCTCAGCCACTTCTCTCTTCTTCTGCCTCTACCTGCCCACAGAAAGGATATATTCTCATTTGCTCTGCCTTGTGTGGTAAGCTTACAGTTTTGTGGACCTCATTTGCTTTCTTACTCAAAAAAATCCCAACAGATTAGGGGTGCCTGGCTGGCTCAGTCTGGAGAGCATGTGACTCTTGATATTGGGGTCATGAGGTCAAGCTCCACATAGGATGCAGAGATTACTCAAATAAAACTTAAAAAATACCAACAGATTAATCAAAATTTCAGATTATGCTCACATTGAATAAAAATCTCACTGAGCATTAGTTGAACATGATTCTGCAAGGTTAGGTAGGCCATTAATAAAAAATCAGCTCTGTCATCTGCATTATTTATATCTTGGTAAACAGCATTATATCTTGTTTCGATAATTATACTTTGAAAACAATGTAGTGAATGTGCTTAAGGTTCAAAGAAGAGTGACAAAGATGATCATCAAATCAACAGATAATAAATTACTGCAATGAAAGTTAAAATTAATTCAGGTTGTTAACTCATAGAAGAAAAGGCTAAGGAATTCTTTGATTACCTCTTATAAGCAAGTGAAGTACTTCAATAAGTAGGATGGTCGCTATGTCCACAAGAAAAAATAAACAGATGAGTTTGGTTTTAGAAATTTTAATTTTTAAAACTACAGAAAATTGCAACCAATACAACAAAACCGTATTCCATCCACCCCAAACTAGGAACCATTACCATTTTGTCTCCAGCCTTTAAAAAAAAGTCATAGAGTGCATGGTAGAAATTAGAACAATATCAAAGGGTTTATAATTAAAAAAGAATAAAAGTAAGCCTCCCACCCTCAGATGCCTGATCTCGCCCAGAGGCAATCCTACTACAGGTTTCTTATATTTCCTTACAAAGATGTTCTATGCATATATAAGCATATATGTAAGTGTATTCTTCCTTTTTTTTTTCCACAAATGGAAGTTCATGATGTACAACATTCTGGCCTTGCTTTTTTCAATTATTATATCTTGGAGACTGTTGAAACAGGGGAGTTTAAATCTAACATGAGAAAGTACTTTTTAGCAGTCATGTGGATAAAATTCTGGAAAGAGTCACTAAAACTGACATTAGTTTCAGCTCTCTTAAGCCACCTCTGTCATCAAACAGGTTAAGGTTCCTAGGAAGCCGACTGAAATGGAGATTAGAATGCAGGAATTTTATTAGGTAGTGCTCTTGGGATCAATACCTATAGAAAGGAATAGAAAGAGAAAAATAAAAAGCAGAAATGGGCAGAGAGAAAGTTTGGGCTGCAATGCAGTCTGAACAACACGAACCCTTGGGGAGCTAAAGCTGGAAAGGCCCTTCTGAGTTATCCTGAGACAGGGAGTCCAGGCCTTCCTGCCTCCACATTAATCAATCATGGGATGCAGATGGCCCTGGGGAGGTGTGACCTTAGGCTACACAGTCTCTTCAACCAAGACAAATTCCAAAAAAGACCAACAGCTAAGAGCTATATGCCAGTGGCACTCTAAAACTATGGGGGAATAAGTTCTTCATCTTTTGTAACTATCTAAGGACATGATTAGGGGGTATAAAAAACTCAGTGAGCCCCCATTAAGGTTTTCTCCCAACTTGTTGGACCTCATTCTGGGCAGGAAGAATTTTCCATCAACCCAAACACGTCTTCAAAAGGATAGTGGAGAGATTTGAGAAGCTATGCTCTCTGCACATCACTTAAAGAAAAAGTATCCAAAACTTACAAATGAAACAGAAAGTACTGTGTGCCCTTTCAATATTATACCAGAGCATTATCTAACAAGACTACCTAAAAAGTCTGATTCTCTAGGAAATACAATGTTCGATTTACTATTTACTATTGATTAGAGCCTAGACTCAAGGAAGTTAAATAGTGCCTTGTAGGAAACTGATAGTGATTTTTGCCCAGTCAATAAGATAACCTCAGGGCGCCTGGGTGGTTTAGTTGGTTAAACGCCAGACTCTTGATTTTGGCTCAGGTCATGATCTCAGGGCCGTGACATTGAGCCTTGCATGGCTCCACACTGAGCATGGAGCCTGCTTAAGATTCTCTCTCTTGGGGCGCCTGGGTGGCTCAGTCGTTAAGCGTCTGCTTTTGGCTCAGGTCATGATCCCAGGGTCCTGGGATTGAGCCCCGCATCGGGCTCCCTGCTCAGTGGGAAGTCTGCTTCTCCCTCTCCCACTCCCCCTGCTTATGTTCCCTCTCTCACTGTGTCTCTCTCTGTCAAATAAATAAATAAAATCTTTAAAAAAAAAAAAAAGATTCTCTCTCTCTTTCTCCCTCTGCCCCTCCCACCCTGCACCCATGTGCTCTCTTTCTTTCTCTCTCTCTAAAAATAAATAAAATAAAATAGAATAATAAAATAAAATAAAATAACATCAAAGGCCAAAGCACCTGTCAGGCTCTGTTGTTTTGTGCATCCATCATCCACTCTGACTGGACTAACCTTTTTCTGATTGCCCTGAGCCTTGGCTGTGCCAGCCATTAAATATTTTGAATATCATCCTTGAATTAATATAGCTGTAATAAGGTTATTGTTGTTTTGGGGATCATTTAAAATCACAGCATATTAGAGTCCAGTTGTGTTACCTCCTTTAAAAAACAAGAATGAACTTCTATGAAGTGCCTGGAATAGTCAGAAAGTAAAATAGTGGTTACCAGGGACTGTGGTTGGGGAGAAGGGGGAGTTAGTGTTTAATGGAGACAGAGTTTCAGTTTAGGAAGATGAAAAAGTTCTAGAGACAGATGGTGGTGGGGGTTGCACAGCAATGTGAATGTTCCTAATGCTATAAACTGTACTTAAAAATAGCTAAAATGGTAAATTTTGTGTTACGTATGTTTTACCACAAAAGAGTCACTATAAAAAATATTCAGCCAAAAATACCAGAATGAGACCACGGGTAGAAAATAAGTTCAAACAGATAATAAAAGGATAGAAAAAAATGTAGGTGTTCAGAAAAACAATAAAAACAAATGGTTTGGGGTATTAATTTCTTTAAAGGAACTAAAGATTGCCTACTGGAAAATTATTGGTATACTAATACCATATTTGAAAATTTTAACTTTTCATAGAAAGGAAATAATCTCCAAGAGAACAAGATGAAATTTTAAAATTTGGATTGATTACTGGAAACACTCCCTGTCTGAGAGATAAATATTAAATTATGAAATGGTCTCCTCAGGGAAATTGTGAAAGTCATCATCCAAAATATTAAAAATTAAATCAGATAAAACATTAGGCAGGCCTAATATAGGAAATGATCCTGGTCTGGTTTGGGGGGGACAGACTGGAAGGCTTATTGGGGCTTTTCTATTATGTATTTTAAAGATTCTGCCAAAAAGTAAAACTCATATTCTCAGTTTCAGGCATAAGCTAGAAATTGTTGTTCAGACTTCCTGAAGAAACAAGTGTTTGATTAGAGGTCGGAGGTAAGGTTTGGGTCCTATTTTGAGTATATTAAACTAGAGACCCAGACTGCCCAATTCCTGCACCACCAAGCATCCTGCATACTCAGTTGGCTTGACCACATGAAAAGAAAGAGCCAAATGCAAAACAGAGTTCTACTTCCTTAATAGCTGAGCAAGCACTTCATAGTCCCACGAGGAGGGACTGAAGTCCAGACTGGCTGGATTGAAGAATGTAGCTTGTGCTGAAGGTCTAGGTGAGGGGTCATTTCTTTGCCCCAAACAGGAGAGGCCTGAGTCTCTGGCAGCCACGTGGAATGAAAGATAGGAAGGTGGTAAGCCTGCCCCAGGTGTGGTATAGCTACCACCAAAAAAAAAGCCTTGGGGTGCCTGGGTGGCTCGGTCGGTTAAGCGTCTGCCTTCGGCTCAGGTCATGGTCCCAGGCTCCTGGGATCGAGCCCCGCATCGGGCTCCCTGCTCAGCAGAGAGCCTGCTTCTCCCTCTCCCTCTGCCTGCCGCTCTGCCTACTTGTGCTATCTCTCTGTCAAATAAATACATTTAAAAAAAAAAAGTGTATATAGGTGCAAACTTTAACGTACAGTAAATTTACCTGTTAACCAAACAGTCCAAACGAATAATCTGGGCTTTAAACTACAAAACAAACTCCTCATCTCTTGAGGCATAAAGGGAACAGAGATGGGCAAAGATTTCCAGGTGTGGTGAGAAGGGGGACGTGTCCTCATCCCCATTTTTTCACAGACAAAACTATATTATTTATGAGGATTGATTAAATCTCAGAGATGCAAAATTATTCAATATGTGTTCATATGTTCACCACCTTTAGAAGTGAGAAGGCCAATGGAAGCCTGCAGTGTCAAGGGAAATCATTAATGAGCAAGTTACCACTGTGGGTAAACTGGACCTCAGTCCTACTGGGAGCTCTCTGAGAAACTTTGTGGAATGTCCCTTAGAATGTCTTACTAAAGGGTATGGGACTGGGCTGTTTACCCAGCACCTCCCATCCCTCCATAGTTAAGGGTCACTCCAGGGGTGTTAAATTCTCAGCACTTGCAGCCTCCCCTCAGGCAGAGAGACAAAGGAAGTTTATATAAACACTATAAGGCAGGGGTTCCCAAATCTCCGGAATCACCTGGATGACCCAGATTGCAGGACCCCATCCCAGAGTTTCTGATTCAGTAGGTCTGGGGTGGGGTTGGAGAATGCATTTCTAACAGATTCCTGGGTGATGCTGTTGCTGTTGGTCCAGGGATGACATTTTGAAAATCACTGCTCTGGGCCAAAGCATCAACAGTATCTGTTACTTACTAATATCTAAAGGATAGTAGTCATTAAGGAGACAAAGGGTCAGAGGGAAACTAGAGCTGTCTAGGTAAAGGAAACCCTCTACAAAGACCTGAGGCTGGAGGGAGTCTGTGTGGTTAGAGGAACTGCAAGGTAGTGCTGAGTGAGAAAGAGAAAGACCAGATGAGGCTGGCAAAGTGTGTGGGGATGAGATCAGTCAGGGCCTTGGAGGCATGGTAAGGATTTGGGGTCTTTTTCCTAAGAGAAAGGCAAAGGTATTGAATGGTTTTATTTTTTATTTTATTTTATTTTATTTTTTTTAAAGTGAATGGTTTTAAATAGGACAGTGACCTGATCAGGCTTGCACTAAAGTGGTGGCAGTAGAGATGGAGAGAAGTAGATGGATCTCGTAAATATGTAGGAGAAAGAATCAACAGGACTTGATGATGGATTAAGAAGAGGAAAGAGGTGAAGAATGTATCATAGATGACTCCTAAGTATCTGGTCTGTGCAGTTGGATTGAGAACCACCCTACAAGGAAAGACCCAGGCAGGGTTGAGTAGTGTGCATGTTGAGTCTGAGGCTCATGTGGGACACCTCAGTGGAGACCTGCAATAAGCAATTAGGTATACAACCCTAGAGCTCATGGAAACTCTTAAAAGCATAAAATTGAACAAAAGCCGAAATGGCTGCACTAATGCTTCAGCGAAGCTCGATTTTAAAGTAACCTTTTTCCTCTCTTTCATAAACCTCCCCTCCTCCCTTCTTAGCTTTTTGTTTCAGGAACCCGGTACCACCCTGAAGACATGACAAAGGGGGCTGGCAGCAAGCACACGATTCCGGTCAAAACCAGCTAGATCCTGTATTTCCCTATAAAACCCCCCAGCCCCTTCCTCCGGGGCGGGCTTGCAGTTTTTTTGAAGGCCATAACCTGCTGCAGCCTCCTTTGCCAGGCAAAACAATAAAGCTATTGATCCTCTTTATCCCAAACTCTGTCTTCATGTGACATTTTGCTCCAAAGCATGGAGGCCAGTTTTTGACAATACTCAGAGAGTTCTGGGTTGGTGATTTAAATTTGGGAGTTATTAACATGTAGCTGGTGTTCAAGCCACAGGCTGGGTGAGCCCCCTAAAAAGAGATCTTTGAATGAGAACAAAAGGAGGTTCAGACAGAACCTCAAGGACTCCAACAAATCATGGTTATGATGAGGAACATGATCCAGCAAAAGGGTCTGAGAAGCAGCAAGGGAAGACCAGGAAAAAAATATGGCGTGACAGAAGACAAGGGAAGTGTTACAAGGATGAAAGGCTTAAGAACTGCCAAGAAATCAAATCAGGTGAGGGCTATTTATTTATTTATGTAATTTTAAGATGAGAGTTTAAAACGCCTTTCAAATTTAGTGAGATGGAGGTAATTCATGAGCCCAACATGAGCCACTTTAGTTGAACAGGAGGCAGAAACAAGGATGAAATTGGTTCCATAGTAAGAGAGTGGTAATGGAAATGGAGACAGTGAGCATAAAAGACAATGCTTAAAATGCTTTTGAGAAGTTTTGATATCTATGAAGGGGAGGACAGCAACTAAGGAGAGAGTGAAGTCCGGGGTGAACTTCATGACCTGTCTTCCTTCCAGTCTTTCAAATGTTGGGGAAGACTGGAGCATATTTAAATGCTGAGAGGAAGTCTCTGGGTTGAGAAAGTCTGAAGACCCTGGAAATGGATAATTGAGAATTTATTAATTGAGGAGGAAATGGAATGCAGGGCACAGGTGGATTAACCTTTGATACGAACACAGATGTCTCTTCTGCCTAATGGCAGCCAAGGAGGAGAAAGCACCTTGTGCAGATGCAGGTAGGATTAAAGGTTCAGTAGCATAAGTCAAGGGGTTTCTACTCAGATGGCTTCAATGTTCAATGGAAATAGGAGATGAAGTCATGGGAGAGGGAGGAGTGAGTCTAGTTTGGAAGGGGCTAGGGTTGACTATTCAAGGACAGTGGAGAAGACTGGAGAATGATTTTTTTTAGTGGGGGGAGGGGTAGAGAGAGAGAGAGAATCCCAAGCAGGCTCCACACCCAGTGCAGAGCCCGAGGCAGGGGCTTGATCTCAAAACCCTGAGATCACGACCTACGCCAAAACCAAGAGTTGGACGCTTAACGGACTGAGCCACCCAAGTGCCCCTGATTTTTTTTTTTAATACTGGAAGGGGAAAAAAACCTCATGGCTTGAATGCAAACTGATTTTCGCAAGTGGGCTGTTTTTGTATGAAGATGAGGACAGTACCTATGAACATTGACATACTTGTTTACAGCTCAGAGATCAGAGACACCATGCTACTCAATATGCATGTGGCCCTGAAAAACACATCAGTATTTATATGTGATGTTTATACTCTTGGTTCTAATGATCTTCTAGAGTTTAAGTTTCTTGGAGGCATGGATCTGGGATGTGCATCTGGGCTCATCTGGCATGCTACATTTCATTCTTTCATTCATTTCACAACTATTGAGCACTTGCCATATGACAGGCACTGTGCTAGGTGCTGGGGGATATGACCCTGAACGAGGCAGACAAGGACAGTTTCCCACAAGGACCTCCATTCACATGGACTACAACACTGATGGTGCCCCAGGAGCTAGTCATCACAATGCAATTGGAAGTTCCCTCCCTCCGAGGAGCTTACATTCTAGGCAGAGGGGAAGACTGGGTGGGATGGAGACAAGCAAACACATGAGATAATTTCAAATTTTTGTTAAGTTTTATGGAAGAAAAAAAGCAGATGAAATAGAAAGTAATTTGGGGGTGGAGACAAAGGTTACTATCAACTCTGTGGCCTTTCTGAAGAGATGATGTTGGGGCTGAGAAAGACCAAGTCTTGGGAAGAGCCAGGGCAGTGGCAGGGAGAAAGGCAAGTGCTAAGACAGAAGAGGGACGAGGCCTCTAGGACCAGAGACAGTGAGCAGGAGCTCAGCGAGGTAGGTTGGCCCAGATCCCATGCTGCCTCTTGAGCCATGTAAGGAGTTTGGGTTTTATCCTAAGCTTGATGGAAAACCCTTGATGTTTCTAAGAGAAGAGTAAATGTTGTGATTTGCACATTTAAAGGATCACTCTAGCTACTGTGTAGGAAATGGACTGCGTGGGGAGAGAGCAGAGAGGCCACTTAGGAAGCTACTGAATAAATAATCCAAGTGAGAAGACAGTGGCTAGGACTAGGATGGTGATGGTGAAGATGCAGAGAAGTGGATCAATGATGGATTGATTTCAGAGACAGATTTGGTGTTAAATTAGTCCCTGGCAGAGATGTTAAATTAGTCACAGCTGGGTGGGCGGGGATGGTGGTAAAGCTGATACCTCGTTTTTTGTTTTGTTTTGTTTTGTTTTTAGGCTGAGTGAATGGATGGGTAGTGGTGTTATTTACTGAGATGGAAAATACTGGAGCAGGAATAGATATTGGGGTAGAGCCAGTCTCACATTGCACACACTAGTTGGAAATGCCTATTACACATGGATCTCCAACTCTGGAGTCCCAAGGACAGGTCTGGGCTGGACATTTGGGAATCATCAGCATAGGGACAGTATTGTAAGTCTCTCAGGAGGAGGAGATCAGCTAGAGAGAAAATGCATATAGAGAAGAAAAGAGTGTCCAGACAGTCTACACCGCTGTGCTAAATTTAGGTATGGGCTAGAGGAGAAGGAGCCAGCAAGGGAGACTGAAAAAGAAGACAGAGAGGTAGAAGAAAAACAAGGATGTGGCAACTTCCAAATTCCAAGAGGAGCGAGTGTTTAGAAAGACAGCACCATGTGTTTTGCAACACAGAGGTCATTAGTGACTGTAAGAACAGTTTCAGGGGAATGGTGGAAACAGAGACCAGTTTGGGGGCAAGTTAAAATGTAATTTAGGGTTGAGGAAGTAGAGATGTTGCATAAAGGTGTCTCATCTGAGTGGTTTTGTGTTCTACAGGACCATGGCAGTTGAACGGGTAGTGGAGAGATGCATGTGATCAAGAGAGACCTTTTTCTTCCTTTCTTTAAATGGAGGTGCTAGAGTCAGTTTATTCAGCAATGGCAATGATCTGGAAGGAAGAGTAGAATTAGATGAAGCAGAAAAAACTTCCGATGTGGGAATAGGGTGGAAACCTCCAAAAGCACAGTCTGAAAGAGAGGATGGGATCCAAAAATGAAGAGTTTATCTTTAAAAGTGCAGGGACGCTTTTTCCATTTGCTTACTAAAGTTCTTAATTATTTGTTGAATGCAGGTCAAAGGAGAGAACAGATTTGCAGTGACACCTCCCAGGCACCAGATGGGGATGTTCAGCTGCAGTCAAGTCTCTGTCACCTGAGTACCTTCTTAGGAGCAAGTAGATAAGAGGTACTTCTGTCCTATGTTGGACGGGGTTGGCCCTAGGGCATCTGTAATTGTAGGTGACTTTCTGGTTTGGCTCTTTCAGTGGAACTGCAACTCCAGTTTTGGGAAGAAGAGAAGGTTTATGCATGTGAAGAGGACATTGTGATACAAAGCACAAAGAGCAGGGATCATTTCCCAGAATGGGGGTTGGGAGTCAGTCCGTGTTTTACCTGCCACTAAAAATTGGGAGGAACCAGCTAGACACTAAATAACACTGAAAATCAGGGAGGAGACTAGCGTGATCCTTCACCAGGAAACACTTGAACAAGTCAGAGTTTCTGGTGTGTTGTCGGAACTGACTGCACGAAGGCAGCGGTGGGGAAATGGCCTCTTAGCCTGTGGCCTTGGAGGGATCTGCGAGTGGTGACCCTGCTGTCCCAGGCCAGTGGGTCCCCAGCAGCGCCTCTGGGCTGGGCACGTTGGCTTCTGTGTTGTCACCACTGGTTCTCTGTTATGGGCCTTGGAATCTGCCCTAGTTGTACCGAAATAATCTCTTAATCACATCCTTCCTTTCTTACATCCGGGCCCCAATCTGACCTCCTGGGAGGGAGTCCACTGAACAGCACAATAACCCAGCCAGCCCCACCCTCTTGTTGGCTAATATTAACAGTATTTATTTAAATATGTTTATGCACGATTTGCTATATCCCGCTGTGTGTTTCTACTTGTGTAAGATGGTTAGAGCCTTCCAATAACCCAATCCAATCCTTGCAAACTGATATTTCTTCTGTCGTGGCAAGGGCTGTTCCTATTTCCCCTGAATCTGTGTAATTAGCCCCCAAATCCCAGAGGCATCTTGATTTTAGGTTTAAGCAAACTATTTCCCCCTTATATTTTCCATAGTCTTTATGCACGCTCCTGGCTCCTTTGTTCTGAAAAAGCATCTTTGCTCCTGTGGCACCTCCATATTACCGTACTAGTGCTTGCTTTCCTTTCACTGATAAACATCCCTTTTGCTTCTTCAGCTCTTTGAAACCTGTCTCAGCCAGCTATAAAATTGTCCTCTGCAAGGTGAGCAATGATTTTTGCCAGTCTTTGTGTTCTTCAATCACTCTTTATTCTCCTGGACTCCTCTGCATCATTTGATAGTGATGACCACCTTTTCCTCCTTGAAATGTTTTTTTCTTTCCTTGCTTTTTCCTATCCTTTCTTCCCCCGCCCCCCGCCCCGCCCTTCCTTCCTTTGATTTGCCTGACACTGGACTAACCTGATCTTTTTTTTCACCTCTGATCCTTTCCTCTGTTGCCTTAGAGGACTCTTCTTCCTGAGTCCTGCCCTTGGGGAGCAGTTAGTTACCCCTGGGTCAGGCTCCTTTGGGGGTGGAGCCATCTCTTCAGGCTTGCCTCTATGTTAATGACTTCTCTCAGAGATTTGATCCCCTCACAAGATAGCCAGGCTTATTTACCTAATTACCCTCTAAATGTTTCCACTGGGATATACGGCTCTCAGCCCAAGTTGAGTATTTCTTTTTTAAAATGTCCCGTCTTCCCCTTACTCCCTAACATCTGCTCCTCCCTATTTCCCATTTCCCAGTTCAGTAACTCCACTGTTCTTCCTGCCTGGTCACCCAAACATAAAAACTTTGAAGCATGAAGCATGTATGACTTTCTTTTTTCAGACCTAGGTTTTAATTCCGGTTCTCTGGCCATCAGGTAACTCACATTAAATAAGGATAATCATAAAAACGCAGGGTTGTTGTGAGGAACATTTAAAGTGTGCTGCACAGCACTTAGAACATCAAAAATGCTCAAAAGCTTTTGACAATAACTCTTTTGAACTTCTGTCCACCCCTCAATCCCTATTACTTTTCTTACACCAAAGTTAGGAGCAGATTCCAAACCAGCCTTCTGGATTCTAGTCCCTAGCTCTTCCAATCCATCATGCATTATTTTTACTGGGTTCATCTTACTTGAACTTTCATGATATTACTACCATGTACCAACTTTTTAATGGCTCACTGTTTTCTGTCTCAGAATCCAAACTTCTGTCCTTTCTACTCTGGCCTCACTCTATGCCCACTCTTCCCCAGAGCATCTTCTGGGCATTTCTTCCTTTCTTCTCCATAGCGGTGAGCATGCCACGCTCACTTCTGCCTCGTGATTTCACATACTACTCCTCTTGATAGGCCTAACTCCATTCTTCAGACCCAGTTAGATTTAGCTTCTTCATAAAGACGTTCTATGACTTCCCTGATGACCTTCTTTTGGAGGTTAGGTTATCATAGTCCTCATAGCGGGTTTGTACTTCACGATTTAGATGTTACAGCGATAGTTTTTCTCCCTTCTGACTTTTTTATTTTTATTTTTATTTTTTTTTAAAGATTTTATTTATTTATTTGACAGAGAGAGACACAGCTAGAGAGGGAACACAAGCAGGGGGAGTGGGAGAGGGAGAAGCAGGCCTCCCGCAGAGCAGGGAGCCCGATGTGGGGCTCGATCCCAGGACCCTGAGATCATGACCTGAGCCGAAGGCAGACGCTTAACCGACTGAGCCACCCAGGCGCCCCCCTTCTGACTTTTTTAATGAATCATTTCTTTAAATACTTGTACATAAATATTAATGCTAGGCAAAAGATGGAAAAATCATGTGCTCATTGACCATTATGTATATCTTCTTTGGAGAACTGCCTATTCAGATTATTTGCTCATTTAATTATGTCTTATTGTTGATTTATAATAGCTTTATATATTCTAGATATAAGTCCCTTAAAAGATATACGATTTACAAATTTTTTTCCCATTCTGTGAGTTATTTTTTCACATTTTTCATGCTTTTTGAAATTTAGTTATTTTTTTATTTTGATAAAATTGAATTTAGTTTTTCTTTTGTTGCTTTTGCTTTGATGTCTTATCTAAGAAGCTATTGCCTAATCCAAGATTACAAAGATTTACTCCTATGTTTTCTTCTGAGAATTTTAGAGTTTAGATCTTAAATTTAGGTCTGTAATCCATTTTGAGTTAATTTTTGTATTCAGTGTAAGGTAGGGGCCTAATTTATTCTTTTTGCATGTGGATATCCTTTATGATGTTTTAAATATAAGCCTCCTACATTAGATAGATGTTCCTTTAAGACCTTGTGACGTGTTATACATCTACGTGTCTGTCTCTGTGCCCTGCACTGTACTAAGCACACAATTAGCTACCTTGTTTGTGTGAGCCTATGTGTGAACCCTTCATATTTTTGTCAAGGACAGACTATCTCACAAAATGACATGATGTTCAAAATTAAATCAAAGAAAAGAGTTTTTAAAGTATCCCCCAGCGTGGTTTCCTGCAAAAAATTTTCTATACTCTGGAGTGGCAAATACAAGCAGCGCATTTCTTTCCCCTTGAAATAGATTTCATTGCTATCTCAGAGTCTGTGTCGAAACATCCCCACCCCCGGCAAATCTGCCCTGTTTCTAGGTTTGCCAGTCCTTTTCTTGCCGTTCGCAGTGACTACCACTTCTATAAAAACAGTGGCCCTTGCAACCTTCCTTCCCATTCTTCACACTCCATGCCCCTTGATTTCTACCTCCTTAGTAGCTTTACCAGTATCTTCCATTTTTGGCAATCCCTGGGACGAAGAATTCTGCTCACCTGGTATTTGACAGGAATAATTCATTACATTTCATCTTGCTGGCCTCATATGGTGGTTTTAAGTGCATTTTTAGCCACCCATACACATTCACACTCACACAAACCTTATTTTTTCCTATCACCCAACATCTCTTTCTTTCAAACCCAGTGGGTATATTTTGTATTAACCTTTTAGAAATATAAAAGCACAGTTTAGGTAGGCTCAGAGAAAAAGCTGAAATCAACCTGTGGATTCCCCAGCCCGAGGGCTGCATTTGACGGCACATCTGTGAGGTATCATTTGGTCTAAATCTAAGACCAGTGCTTGGTACCTTATTTGGATATTGCTGCTTTCAGTGCTTGGGCTGTTCTTCCAAACACTGGAGTTCTCAGCTACTTTTCAGCATGATGTCAGTATCACAAGTATTGCATTGTCTTCGAGGTTCTAGTGGGGGATTTCAGATAAGATTCCACATCTGAATATACTGAAAAACATTAGGTAGAAGTAAACATTTAAGAAAGGCACTTGAAAGCCAATCACTTGATAAACAGGGGAAAAAAAAAATACCAGTTTTAGCAATTGGAGTCTGACTCCCCTTTCATCTTCAAAACAAGCGCCAGCTTGAAATACTCAAAAAGAAGGCCGAAGGGACCGGCTGCACCCATCCTAATCTAATTATTCCTCCGATGGTACTTAACAGAGGGTCACTGCCTTCCCGGGCGCTATACTGCTCAAACATAAACTGCTGATTTTCTAAAGATAGGAAAGTCTCTTGTCACGCTAGAACTAAGCTATTTCAAATGTTGAGAAATGGGGCTGTTATTTACAATATTAACCATCCCCTCTGTCACTAAATGTAGGGAACATTCAAGAAGTGTGCAGTAGTCAGCGCAGTAGGCACTGTGGTGGGAGGTTGTTCAGAAAGTACTCTCTGGAAAGTGAGAAAAGAACTAGAATGTGGAAACTGAGTGTTAAAAGGGTTTCTGAGACATGACAGTTAGCTTCGAAAAATTTGTCTGAAGGAAGGGGAATATTCAGAAAGGATATGGATATTTTTGGTTCTATAGAGGCATATTTGAGAAGCAGGAGTTATTCGGGACTTACTGGAACACTTGGCAAAGGTCATTAAGGTACAATGCTCATTCCTGGCTTCATTTTAAATCTCTGTCCTTCCCTTTCCCGCCTCCCCCTGCCCCTAATTTTGTGCCACTTACAATGTATGCTATCTCATAGCCTATGCATCCTTATACATTGCCACAAATCTTTTTGAGATAAGATGTGGAAATAACAAACACAGAAAATTTAAAAGCCAGGATTTCCCTAGTAATGAGATTTCTCCCTGACCTACTGTTTCTTTGACATTTGTATTGATTGGGTACCAGCATGTTTTCCATTTTCTTTGTTTCAAGCTATTTGTAAATTTGTGGGCAGTGCAAAGAATTTAAGTCCCTGCTCTCAAAGAACTCATGTTTTATTTGGGGGATATTAAGAAATTTTGACAAAAGGAAACCCCTGAAAATCCTGCCACGGAGTCCAGCAGCTTCTCCATCAGCTGTGTCCATCATTGTGAATGTGATGGCATGCATAGAGAAATTGAGATGCTGGATGAAATTTAAGGTGGTGACAGAAAAGTCCTGAATGCAAACCTTTGGAGTTTGTAGAAAATGAAGAAGGAAAAAATCTCCCATGATCTCAACACCAAGACAGCTTCTTATCATTTTAGTGTATTTCCTTCCAGTCTTTTTTCTCTGAATATTTTAAGATAAGCTTGTGATGTTACAGCCACATGTACAGTTTTGAACAGCTTTTTACCCTAACAAGCAATTCCCTATTTTATTAAGATCGTTTTCCTATATATTTTCAGCACCATAATTTACACAAATATTCCCTCCTCTCTGGACATTCATACTGCTTCCAAGAGAACCATCTGGAACCTCCATGAGTAGAAATAATTGGAGAGTGGAGAGACGACAGACTTGAGGCATCAGTTTCTCCATGATGACTAGCTGAAAATACTGTAGTGGTTTTCCCTATTTTTTGTGCCAGACCTCTGGCATCTGAATTTCGCTGCTTTCCTTTCACTCTTTTACGGGTCCCACCCCTTTCTTGAGGCCTCTAACCTCGTTTCCCAACTGCGTTGATGAACTAAGGTTTATTTGCCCAGTTAGGTTCCTTTTCAAAGTAATTGACACAGTTCAAGAACACTGAGACTTTAAAAACTGGGGTCTTTTATGGGACCTGAGATATCTGAGTCTTTCTGACCCAGACTTTTTGAGTCATGTGTTTGCCAGCGAGGCAGGTTCCCTGGCTAGCTGTTTCTGAATTGAGTGCAACAATAAATGGGTGAAGTGGAAATGAGGTGGGAAGCAGGAGGACCATTTTCTATCACCAGTCAGTCTCAACAGGTAGAGTTCTTTAGTTCTTCTCGGTACCTGCTGGCACCATTCCAGAGCTATTAAAATTCTTTCAAG
This sequence comes from Leptonychotes weddellii, assembly GCF_054177405.1. Classification (NCBI taxonomy): domain Eukaryota; kingdom Metazoa; phylum Chordata; class Mammalia; order Carnivora; family Phocidae; genus Leptonychotes; species Leptonychotes weddellii. The sequence continues at coordinate 41,429,207 of NC_138377.1, forward strand.
GTGTGGCTGAGGGTGGGGTAGAAGATGTTTAGCCATCTGAAAGCCTTAGTAGACTGTTAGTTCTAAGTTGCATATAAAAATACACAAAGAACTGGAGCGGCTGAAGAAACAGTTTCTGAGTAAAACTCATTGCACTGCATTCCACACACACCCCCACCCCCAAACAAGAGCATCGTAGGGTGTATTTGACTTGCTTCTGGTTGGAGCTTCCGAACGGGTTAAGAGCGCAAGCAAACTCTTGGGAGTCCAGTAGGAGTTGCTGGTTGTGCCGGACATTGCTTACAAAGCAATTTTTGTGGTTCGCCTCCCTCTGGGTTTTTTCATTCTTTTGTGGGATGTTCATGGAGCTGCCCTGGGCATCTACTTTCTAAAGTTTTTTCGTCCCAAACCCCTCTCTCCAGCTCCCGGAGTGTGGCACCTCTTCCCGCCCCGAGGCTTCTGGACTTGCTCCAGGCGTGGGGAGGGGGCGGGGGACTTTGTTCCCTGAACACGACCTTGCCCTGGGAATTTCCTGTAGCCGTTTCTCACGGACAAGCCCCTTTCTCCCGCTGGAAGCACAGGCACCCGCGACACGCTCCGGCGAAGTCGAAGACCCGAGCACGAAACGCAGCGCCCCACCGCCCACCCACGCCCCCGCGGGAGGCGGCCCGCGCTCCCCCTCCTCAGGTCCCGCCGCCGAGAGCCCGGATGTTGGATTCAATCCCTACGCCCGGTCCTTCATTTCCATAAAAGGGCAGCGGCTCGGCGGGGCTGAGATTGCTGCGCCGCGGGCGCCCCCCGCCTCCCCAGCACAGCTCCCACCCCTGCCGCGCGCGCCGCCCCGCCCCCAGCCCGGGAGTGCGCCCGGCCCCCAGCCCGCAGCACGGCCGCGGGGGGACGGTGAGGGACGTGGGTGAGGCGGCGCGACCCGCTCCGAGCGGCTCGGCGGGGCGGAGGAGGAGGGAGCAGGCGCGCCCTGCCAGAGCAGGACTCCGACTGAGGGGGCGGGGAGAGAGGGGTGGAGCGCTGGGAGAGAGGCGAGGGGCCGCGACGACAGGACTCCATTAGTCGCTCCAGCCGGGAGGCAGCGCTTCGCCGGCTGAGGAGGGGGACCGGACGCTGCCGCCCCACGAACCGCCGCCCCCGCGCCTGTTGCGGCGCGAATCCCTGGCCGCGAGCGCAAGGAGCCTGCGGTGAGGGGCCGGGATCCCGACTGGGACCTGAGGGGGAGCGCGGGCGGGGACGAGGAATGTGAAGCCCGCGGGCGGCGTCTTCTCGGGCCGGGGTGCGGTCTGCAGGCGGGCAGGTGAAGCCCGCCGCGGTCCGCTAGGCGAGGGCCGCTAGGCTGGGGCCGCGCGGGGCGGACGGGCGGCGCCGTGTCCGCCGAGGGCTGCCGCGGGCAGGGGAGTGCTGGGCGGCCGCCGGGAAGGGCGCGGGGAGCAGAATCCCGCACCGCCGCTGCTCTCCCGAGTTCGTGCGGAAACCCTCGGGTCCTCCACCTTCTCCCGCTCCGCGGTCGACTCTGCGAATTCGGTGGGATTTGCCTTCCTTTGGGGGAGTGACGCTTACGAGAGCCATTTCCTCCGTGCTTGCAGGAAGGAGCCATGGCTCTGGACGGGATAAGGATGCCAGATGGCTGCTACGCGGATGGGACGTGGGAACTGAGTGTTCATGTGACGGACCTGAACCGCGATGTCACCCTAAGAGTGACCGGGGAGGTGCACATTGGAGGGGTGATGCTCAAGTTGGTGGAAAAACTTGGTGAGTAGCATCTCAGCCCTCCAGCCGCGCCTAGATAACGACCTCCAGACTGAGGCGGCGGCTGAGGGCCGGGGCGGGGGGGGGCGAGGGCGGCTTGCGGCTGGGGGAGGGGTGGGTTTTGGAAATCTTGCTTGGCATCGCGCAAATACTTTTCAAAATTGTAAGATCTTTCAGTACTTAAGCAAAAAGACTTTTTCACCTTTGTATCTTGTTTTGCGTTGTTACTGTTTGAAGTTTTCTTAATGTGATTCCAGCCTCCCAATTAATAAACTTAATTGTGTAGTTACTGGCGAGAACGCCTTATTTCTTTACATTCAGCGACTTGACGTTAGAAGAAATGAGAAAAGTGCGCATTTATGTGGAGAGGGGGGAAATTACAGGGCTGTGGTTATCAGTTACTTATCTTCAGTGTACCTGAATGTTGGTGACATCTGGTATTGAGGATGATGCAAAAAATTTTTAAAGTATAAATTGCACCGGAAAAGATGCAACTTCTGGCGCCAATATGAAGGTTCTTTAGCTGTGCTACTACGTGATGGAGTGTATTAAAATGTTCCAGTCATCCACTCTTAACGAGGGGTGGGGCAGTGTTTGACTATCTGTAGTCTGTGCTTTAAATGAGCTATTTCGAGTGTTCAGTTGTATATTAAGCTCATGAAAGAATTTTGTGCTATAAAACAGGCATAATTAAATTAAATCGAGATTCATCATATTTGCTTGGGTACAAACATATACTGCGTTGATTTAAAACTGACTCAATTTTAAATAATAGGGTATCCAACAATATGGACTGTAAGAAAATTCTGCAGTACGTATTTTGGTTGTGATGCATTAAATAATTTTCAGCTTTAAGAATCAACTAAAATGATTCTGTAGATGATTTTATCCTAGAAATGCTCAGAGGTGTGTCTTCCTGAGCTTAACACGCCTTTTTTATGCCATGCAGTTCTGGTAAGGTGATGTGTGGCACTGCCTTTTTTTTTTTTTTTTGTCTTTTTGAAACACAGCATTCATTCTTGAAGCCAGTCTGGAAAAGTAGAGAAGTGTTTGTTTATCAGGAAATGTGTTTCTTAACCAAGGGATTGTTGTATACCTAACATAAATCTATGGAACTAGTGCCCCAATGGTATTTGCAAAATAAGGCAGAATTCATTTAGGTGGATCTTTGTATCTCTACAGGAAGTTTAATTATTGAAGGACCAAAAAGAAGGCCCTTACAAGGTAGACTCTTCCTTAGGGCTGTGCATTGTTGGGCTCTCTGAGACTTGGCCCAGGAAGGCAAGCCCCCAGGGTAGTCCTTTGAAAATGAGATTTTGCTGTATTGTTAATCCAATTAACTGTTGGTTAACATTGTTCTTACCTGATATAACTGCATCAATCACTGTAAAATATCTGTGAATCTTTTTTGTCCAGCATTAGTGTGGGATCATTTAAGGAAGAAAATAACATAATTTTTAATGTTTCCTTTGTTTTCAGAGGAAACAAGGATTTGCATCAGAAGTTGCTTATATATGATAAATGGACCTTATTAATAACACTGGCTTCAATAAGAGATATTTCTTATTGTGAAAAAGGAGCTGTTGAAGGTGACTGAGACAACTTAATAGTTTCTTGAAAGCCAGTCTTTATCTGATGAATAAGTAATGACTTCTATATTTACATTGCATTGATTAGAACTGTTTATTACACAGAATCACAGGCATAAATAGAAATACAAAGAATAAACTGTTTGCAGACAGAACTGATGTTAATTTTAAGTGATTGTAATCTGAATCTTTTAATGTTGATACATTTTTTATTTTTTATGCAGTGAAAAGAAGCCCAACAAACTGGGTACGTGGAAACCTTGCATTTTTCTTGAACTGAACCAGTACTGCTCTCTTATATTTTGACTTCCAAATAGAAAGTGCTTTTCATCATTATTCTGACTTCTCTGGTGCATGTAGAGCTAAATGATTTTTTGCTTCTGGTTTTAGGATTAGATACTTTGAATGGTAAGCTAATTTGTTACCTATTGGTAAGTGAAAAAAGGAGAAATTGAGTAGGGCAGCACTTAAAGTTTACAAACCTGGTCAAATTAGAAAGGAACTTTATAGTTCTTGAAAGGTGCCTAAAACTGCAGTGGCCTGCCTTTTGAAACACTGAGTTGTGTCACTGAAGGTATTAAAGGGTGGACTGGGTGGCTACTTGTCAGCAACAACAGTACATCCGAGCAGCTTGCAGGATCTAGATGATTAGAGGTAGAGATAGCAGAGGGTCTGTGTCTTGGGATTGCAGACCAGGGATGGACAATTGGCAGAACCTGGCTACTATGGCCTTGAGACAGTTACGGTACTTTGGGAACAGAAGGTATCACAGCTTTGACCAATGTCTTCAGACTCCAGATGCCTCTCTGGTACCTTTCTTGTTCAGATCAGAATCTGTACGAAAACCAAAAGCATTAAGTTTTAAGGCTTTCTTCCTATGTAATCAGTGATAACGATTATTTCCTGGGGATTGATAGATTCTCTGGTGACTCCTCCCTTCAAGATTGTAGTAAAATTTTGTATGTGGGGGGATGCCTGGGTGGCTCAGTCGGTTAAGCGTCTGCCTTCAGCTCAGGTCATGATCCCAGGGTCCTGGGATGGAGTCCCACATCAGGCTCCTTGCTCAGCGGGAAGCCTGCTTCTCCCTGTCCCTCTGCAGCTTCCCCGCTTGTGCGCTCTCTCTCTCTCTCTCTGACAAATAAATAAAAAAAATCTTTAAAAAAATAAAATTTTGTATGTGGGGCACTTGGCTGGCTCAGTCTGAAGAGTGTGTGACTCTTGATCTCAAGGTCATCAGTTCAGAGTTCCACATTGAGTGTAGAGATTACTTAAATATTTAAAAAATAAAATAAATAAAATTTTGTATGTATGTACATATATGGGATTTTTTGAGAAGAGGCTTTTTAGCTTTCGTTAGATTCTGTGATTTAAAAAAAAAAGTTATGACACAACCCCTGGGTTTGACCCCTGAAGGTCAGCCTTACCCTGAAGGTATAGTGGTCAGCTCAGACATAGGCACGTTAATTAAGCAAGCTAAAGAATTTTATAAAGAACTTTCGTACTTCAGTTAAGGTCATTAAATCATGATTCTTTGATTCATGACTTTGATTCAAAGATCTGAAAGGCCTCCTTTAAATCTAAGTGTAAAATTCATATGTCATTCTGCACTAACCTTTTAAAAGAAAATAAAGAGTGTATGCTATGAAGAAGTAGGTTTTAGGGAATTATATCCTGATGTCACAGAAAACTTTTTGCATCTGTGACTTAGTTTAGGCTGATACTAGACAAATTACCTCAAGATTGGTCCCCTCAATGTTTATACCTCATTCTAAGAATGAAAAATTGTTATTTTTGCCATTTTTAAAAATCCAGGTTGAAAGCTTGAAATCGAACTTGAAAAATTTATTGTAGTTTTTGTTAAAAATAATTTTCAAACCTGTATAGTGTTTTTTATTTTGTGGGTTTTTTTTATTTCAAAGAGTTAATATGTAAAACAGTAGGGATAAAGATTATAAAAGTAAGACATCAGAGAATAAATTTATAAACTAATTATTCAAAAATAAATTTTGTAAGGAAGAGGCCCAATTTTATGGGATTCCCTTATGTTCTGGAGATCAAGAAATATTAAAACTGTTCTTCTAGGGGCTCCTGGGTGGCTCAGTCGTTAAGCGTCTGCCTTCGGCTCGGGTTATGGTCCCAGGGTCCTAGGATTGATCCCACATCGGGCTCCCTAGCTCGGCAGGAAGCCTGCTTCTCCCTCTCCCACTCCCCCTGCTTGTGTTCTCTCTCTCACTGTGTCTCTGTCAAATAAATAAAAATCTTAAAAAAAGAAAACAAAACTGTTCTTCTACTCACTAGTATTCAGAACTTAGTATCGAGGATTCTAAATGCCAGAGATGCTTTGTTTCACTGCGTTTTGCGCTTTATAAATGTCTTTTCTGAACCTTTTTTTCTTTTCTGAACAACTTTGTACAATTAAATATTACCTTTCTGTAGAAATTCATATTAGTTAGAGGATAAGGAATTTATTGTTACATGGAACTCACTGGAGTCTCCAGCCAGCAGCTCTGTGAGCTTGGAGGGAGGAATAGACTGATTTCTGAGTTTCTTTTCACTCTGATTCTATGAGTAGGAAAAACGTAGAAGTTGGGCTAGATCAGGTTAAATAATAATCCAGAGAAAAAGTACAGATTGGGGGATTCAGGAGTAACTAAAAAGAATGTACGTATGGAGTTGATGTAGAAAGTTTAAGGAATGTTTCTGAATATAGCCTTTATAAAGAAGTCCTTGAAGTGTGTTATGTTCTTGCTGTAAATAATGAAATAGAGTACATTTATGTTGGAATTGCATGTTCAGATGGAGTTAGGTTGTGAGGTTGGCACACATGACAAAGTAGATTTTAGTTAAAATAATCCCTAAAAATCCCTTAAAAATGCTCATGAATTATATTATACATTCATTCCATCTCCCAGAAGTGCAAAATAACTAGTTTTTCCTTCAGAAACTTTAAAAATAAATTTCTTTAGTTGAGCACCAGATGAAGAGGTTGGCTTGCATTAGGGGATTTGTTGCATAAAAATACTTTAAATTCTAGAACGAAGCTTGGCAATATGAACACAGGGAGAAAAGCATGTGTAACTGGACAGCTCCCTTTTCCTACTTGTGTTTAGTGCTCCTTGGGGAAGGCATGTTTATCTCGTGAAATGGTGTCTGTGCTATTGAAATCCTGTTTTTTTCCCTGAATGCTTATGGTTGAATTCATGGAAATATCTACATGGTGCAGATTCACAGCATTTATTTTGAAATATACCAAAATTATAAAAACATTTTTTAAAAATCTTTTAGAATGGGATGGGAGAAAAATTCAGTGGTAAAATCATATATATTAAAATGGGTTGAATTTAGTTAAGTATGTACTGTCTGATAGCAGATTTACTCTGTTTAGAATATTAATGATCCATAAGAAATGGGCATTGGAATTTTATCTGCTCTTAGCAAATATTAACCTTCTTAAAAATAGGGGACAGTATGTAAATTATATTAAATTCTCATAGTACTAAAAAAGTACAAGCTATTCCTCGGATATATTATGTGTGACTTGCTGTCATGTTTTGTACCCTATTTTTTTTTTTATTGCAACTAGCGTTAAATAAGTTAGGCACTAATAATATAGGCACTAAAGGGCACCTGGGTGGCTCAGTCGTTAAGCATCTGCCTTCGGCTCAGGTCATGATCCCAGGGTGCTGGGATCGAGCCCCGCATCGGGCTCCCTGCTCGGCGGGAAGCCTGCCTCTCCCTCTCCCACTCCCCCTGCTTCTGTTCCCTGTCTCGCTGTGCCTCTCTCTGTCAAATAAATAAATAAAATCTTTAAAAAAAAAATAATATAGGCACTAAAAAGAATATCTTTTTTAAATTCAACTTCTTTTCTCTTTTTTTTTTTAGATTTTTTTAATTTATTCATTTGACAGAGAGCACAAGCAAGGGGAATGGCAGGCAGAGGGAGAGGGAGAAGCAGGCTCCCTGCTGAGCAGGGAGCCCAGTGTGGGACTTGATCCCAGGAACCCCGAGATCATGACCTGAGCTGAAGGCAGACGCTTAACCGACTGAGCCACCCAGATGTCCCTTTTATTCAGTTTCTTAACAAAAGATCTCGTTGGAGATGTCTAATAGCTATTGAAGAAAATTGAAAGAAAATTAATGTTTTTTATCTTCAACTCTATTTTTTGAAATTTAAATCTTATAAATTCAGTAATAAACGTAACCATGAGGGGCGCCTGGGTGGCTCAGTCAGTTAAGTGTCTGCCTTCAGCTCAGATCATGATCCCAGGGTCCTCCAGTCGAGCCCCACATCAGGCTCCCTGCTTAGCGGGAGCCTGCTTCTCCCACTGCCCTTCCCCCTGCTCATGCTTTTTCTCTCTCTCTCAAGTAAATAAAATCTTAAAAAAAAAAAAAAAAAAAAAGTAACTGTGAGCACTGTATAATCTTCACCTAGGTCACCAGTTAGCATTTTGCCATTTGATTTCCCTATACACACATACATTTTTTGAACCACTTTCAGTAAATTGCATACATCATAACCCTTCATCACTGAATACTTAAAATATGTATTACCTAAGAACAAGGATTTTCTCTTATATATTACATTACAGTTATCAAATTCAGGAAATTAAACATTGATTCAGTAGTACTGTCTAATATGCATGTGTTCAAATTTGCCACCTGTTCAAGTAACGGCCTTTGGTTTTTTTCCATCCAGGATTCCATTCCACATTTAGTTGTCACTAAACTGTTCTTTACTCAGTCTCCTTTAATACACACAATGGCTACCAAGTATTGCTAATATTTTTAGACATTGTTAGGTATAGCTTTCCCATAACGTCGTCTGTCTTCAGACTAGTAGTAGATGCAAATGGATACACAGAATAATGTGAAACAGCATTTTGGCCCTGACACTTAACTGGCTTGTATGATCTTTGGACAACTAATCTAACCTTGTGAGTGGGTTTTGACATCTACAAAATGGAAATTAAGAACAACAACAACACACTTTCTCATAGGTCTTGGTGAGAATTAAAAGAGATAATATGTGTGAAAATGCATTTATAAACTCTTCGTGCTGTACAAATGAGAGTGGCTGTTTCTCAGTGGCAGTGAGAATCCCTGTGCATACTGAACTGAGGGGAAAAACTGCTTTTAAAAGGAGTTAAAATGTAATCTAAACTATTTAACTTTAATAGGTTCCAGCTTTGAAAGTAGAGAATTGTACTCAGAGGAGTTTAGTTTGGGACTGCTTTGTGTTCTCACTCCCCAAAACAACAAGAAAAAGCTATCATTCCACCCTTCTCACTTCCAAACACACACCTACTTCTTTAAAATAATAAAAGCTACTTAACTGCTGTTTTCACGGGATTTCTGAAGTCGAATGGACCAATAAGTGGATGATGGTATTACAGAGATTTGAAAAATTTATAACCACGAAAGCTTCAGTAGTAAATTCTTTTTATAAGAGTGATCTTTTTTTTCAATTATAACAAAGGAATGATATAAAATTGTTTCTTGGCACATGAAAACATTGAGCCCATTTAGAAACTAATGAAAGTGGTTTCAGAAAAAAGTTAACGTATGCAGTATTTTTATTTCAGTAATTATTTTACTGAAATAAAAATTAATGCTAATGCCATGGTATGTTACAAAATGGTATATATGCCCAGTGTGAGTTAAATGAATATTGTAAAGGAATATTTTTAAATAATTTTTTAATTGAGATGTGATGTTCTACACTTGGATTTATGGTTACAAATTCATATCCATTATAATTCATTGCAACAAATTACTTGCATAATTGTATTTTTGATTAGTGTTTTTTAATACTTGGCTTATTAAGATACAATTTATAATTCATTAACATTCATCCTTCTTGGTATAATATGCTGAGTTTTAACAAATATATATCATCATGTTAAACTACCATAATTAAGGGGTGTCTGGGTGGCTCAGCTATTTAAGCATTTGCCTTTGGCTCAGGTCATGGTCCCAGGGTCCTGGGATTGAACCCCACATCAGGCTCCCTGTTCAGAGGAGAATCTGCTTCTCCCTCTCCCTCTGCTGCTCCTCCTGCTTGTGCGCTCTCTGTCAAATAAATAAAATCTTAAAAAAAAAAAGATACAGAACCTATCCAGCACTCCGAGAAGTTTGCTTGTGATCCTTTATAAATCAGCCCATCCCCTTAACCCCAGCTCCTGAAAAACAGTGATAGTTTGCCTTTACTAGATTGTCCTATAAATAGAACCATAGAGCATGTAGCTTTGAGTCTGGTTTCTTTCACTTAGCATAATATATTTTATTTAGAAAAAAATTTTTTAGCATAATTTAGATTTATCTATGTATTGTGAATGTAAAAGTAGTTTTTTCTATTGCTGTGTAGTCATTGTCTGGATGTGTACGAAGTTTATCCATTCACCAGTTCAAGGGCGTTTGTTTCCATCTTGAAGAGATTATGAATAGGGCTGCTGTAAACATTTGCATGAACATACATTTTCATTTCTTTTGGATAACTACTGAGGGGTGGGATTCCTGGATAGTATTCTCTACGTATATGCTTAAATTTATAAGAAACTGTCGACTTTTCCAAAGTGGCCACATTATTTTGCAGTATTGTATGAGAACTGGAAAAAAAAAATGATAGTTCTCGTTGCCCTGGGTCCTTCCCCAACATTGGTATTGTCAGGTCTTTTTGTTTATATTTTTGTTTAACTTTAGTCTAATAAGTATGTAAGGGTATCTCATTATGATTTTAAATCACATTTTCTTACTGACTGATGATGGGGAGCTTTTCACATGTGTCTATGCCATTGGTATATCCTTTTAGTGAAATGTCTTCATATCTTTTGCCTGTTTTTTTTTTAATTTGTGTTGTTTTCTTACTGAGTTTTGGGTATTCTTTATATATATTTTAGGTATAAGTCCTTTATCAGATATGTGTTTTGCAGTACTTCCTTCCAGTCTATGGCTTGTCATTTCATTTTCTTTTCCTTTTTTTTTTTAAAGATTTTATTTATTTATTTGAGAGAGAGAGAGAATGAGAGACAGCACGAGAGGGAAGAGGATCAGAGGGAGAAGCAGACTCCCTGCTGAGCAGGGAGCCCCATGTGGGACCCGATCCCGGGACTCCAGGATCATGACCTGAGCTGAAGGCAGTCGCTTAAGCAACTGAGCCACCCAGGCGCCCTTCATTTCATTTTCTTAACACAGTATATTTCAAAGAGCAGAAGTTCTTAATTTTGATGAAGCCCATCTTATCAATTTTTTTCTTCTCTGGATTGAGCTTTTTAAGATTGTCATATGTAAGAAATCTGCCT
>NC_138377.1:41440330-41575417 GCF_054177405.1 Leptonychotes weddellii
TCCACTCCAGCAACCCTCAGTTTGTTTCCTGAGATTGAGAGTCTCTTATGGTTTGTCTCCCTCTCTGGTTTCGTCTTGTTTCATTTTTCCCTCCCTTCCCCTATGATCCTCTGTCTTGTTTCTCAAATTCCTCGTATCAGTGAGATCATATGATACTTGTCTTTCTCTGATTGACTTATTTTGCTTAGCATAATACTCTCTAGTTCCATCCACGTCATTGCAAATGGCAAGATTTCATTTTTTAATGGCTGCATAATATTCCATTGTGTGTATGTGTGTGTACACATACCACATCCTCTTTATCCATTCATCTGTTGATGGACTTCTAGGCTCTTTGCATAGTTTGGCTAAACAACAAAGATTTCTTGAAATCTACATAATACTGCTCTTACCAGTGCACTTAGCTCTGAGGTAGGAAAGGCAGGTGCTAAGGAAGGGAAGGGAGGAAATACAATCCTCATGTGAAGCATATCTCACTTCTCATTGCTCCCTCTGGTAAGACCTGGTGTTTCCACTCTGTGGGTTTGTTTTGTTTTGTTTAAGATTTTATTTGAGAGAGAGAACAAGAGAGAGAGCGAGATTACGAGCAGGGGGGAGGGGTAGAGGGAGAAGCAGACTCCCTGCTGAGCAGGGAACCCAATGTGGGACTCCCATCCCAGGACCCTGGGTTCATGACCTGAGTTGAAGGCAGACACTTAACCGACTGAGCCACCCAGGTGCCCCAAATCTTAATGTTTTTGTTGCTGTCCATTTAATTCTCAAGTTAGGAGCTTTCTAGCTTTCCTTTTTCACCTTCCAGCTGTCTTCTCTCATCTATAGTCAGTATCATTAAGACCTGTGATTCTTAGACATGTTCCTCATATTTGGCTCCTTCTCTTCAGCTTCTGCCTTAGGTCAGGTTCTGCTTCCAGAATATTGCAGTAAATTTCTTGCTGCCGGGCTCTTCCTTTTCCTGATTTATTCTCCATAATGCCATCATAATTATCTTCATAAAAAAAATTTGATTTAGAGACTCCAAGCACATGTTGGAAGTCTCCCACATCTCTTAAGACCCAGGTAAAATACCACCTCTTCTTCAGAGCCTAATTCCTCTTTTACATTAAAGTTGGTTGCTTCTGTGGCATTTTGTTTTTTCATATCTTTTTAGCTCATTTTACTTGTCTGTGTCCCTTACTTAGGCTGTGTCTCTCGAATGGGAGTTCTTACTAATTTTATATTCCCATGGCCTAACTTAGTGTGGCAAATGGTAGATACTTGGAAAATGTCTTTTAACTCATTTATTGATTGTGCACCTGAAGAATAACAGTCTTCATCCATTTTGCTTCCTCTTTCCCTTTTTGAAGGTCTGAGTAAACTAAAGAGACCAGAACAAGAAGGCACACCTAAAATCAAGGGCAGAGGATTCTTAGCATCCTCACCTGAAATTAAAAGTTTGGGAGGAAGGAAACCTAAAGGGGTGAGAGTAAGAAGTTCTTCAGGACAAAATAATAGTGATTGAATAATGAAATTAAGATCTTATGTCCTTAAATTTCAATAAATATTAGAGATAACATCATAGAGATAATTTTTAAACTTATTTAAGCATTAATTTTACTTGTAGACCCTGTCTTTACACATTAGTGGCAATGACATCTCATTAGAAACCTTGGGAGAGTTGTGTATTTGTATTTGTTTCAGCAATTGGAGAGGAAAGCAGAAACTAAAGCTCTTCTACTGTCGGTAGCTTAGTACATGTAAGAAACCTTGGCTTAAGGTTGGCTTAAGACAGCAAATTACAGCTGGGAAAGAGGAAGGAGGCAGGTTAATTCCTGGAGTTGTGGAAAGACGACTAGGGAGAAGCCCTTGTGTCCCCGACAGTTTACCAGCAGTGTTCTCTTTCTTCGCTCTCTAACCCGGACTCTGCAGGGGCCACTACTAGCAGTTTTCCTTCATCTCAAGTTGAAGCACTGACCATAAATCTTCCAAAAAACCTTGTGATATATGTTTAGTATAGTATAATATTGTTAGTAATATGCTCTGGGTTATTTTAGATTTGGGCAGCAATCTGATTTGAAACCTAGCTATTATTTACTGTTTCTTTGTGGCAAATCTGAATTCTAAGACCTAAAAATGAATTTTTGGAATATAATCGTTTCACATTATAGGGTTCGTCTTGAACAAAGTCATTCATCCTTTTTAGAAGATGTGAGCAAGAAGAGGAGGTCAGTTCAGTTTGATTTTCCCACATCTAGGGAAATCTCTGTTGTGCTTCTGGTTAGTATAGAAGCATGTTTTAATTCTGAAGTCGAAGACAAAAATGGATTTTTTAAACATACAACTAAATTAATCCTTGTTGGGGATAATATTTTCTTGGGGTAGTAATGAAGGATCTTTAAATTTTTCAAAATGAGGATTTATTCATTTATCAGGTATTGTGTGCAGGCACTGTGCTAGGAGCTGGCAATATAATGATGATTGAAACAGATCTTGTTTTTGTTTTAGAGAGTATAGTCTAGTAGGGAAGAAAGACACTTACCCCTCCCATGAACAACAATGAATGCAAATTCTGATCACAGTGTACTAAAATAGAGAATAATGAAGGGACATAGGACATTGGAAGGTTTATCTTAGGGTGGTTAGAAAGGCTTCTCTGGGAACATGAAATTTAAACTAAAATTTGAGAAAGATGAGAGGGAATTCGACATTCAGAGTGGAATAGCATGTGCAAAGCCATTAAGGCAGTAAAGAGCTTACTTATTCCTGGAATAAAGAGAAGGAAAGTATGGTTGAAGCAGAGGAAGAGTAGCATAATATAAATTCAGAGGAGTAGATGGGCCATAGTGTGTGGGGCTTTGTAGACTATGATAAGGCATTGAGATTTTATTTTGAGTGCATTTGGAAGCTGTTAAAGTATTTTCATCAGGGGAATGACATGAGTCAGCGTTGAGTAGATCACCTGGAATGTTGTGTGGGAAGTGCTGAATGGAATCAGTAGGCTGATTAGGAGGCTATTGTAGTAATCAGTGGAAGAGGTGCTAGTGACCTGAACAATATGGGTTCATGCCAGTGGAATTTGGAGATTTTTGGAAGTTAAACTGATTGCTGATAAATGTGGGGAATGGTGGGAAAAGAAGAATCCATTACTTACAGATTCTGGTTTGAGTCAACTGGGTTGATGGTTAGTGCTATTTAGTAATAGTAGAGATAGGAGAAAATTGGGTTAAGTTTTGGATATATTAAATTTGGGATGCCTGTGAGATATCCGGATGGAGATACGGGATAGGCAGTAGGATATATAAGGTGGTGCTCTAAGCAGAAGGTTGGGCTGGAGATAAAACTTAGAAATGTTGAGTGTATAGATGCCATTTAAAGCCATGGAAATGCATGAGATACCTAGGGAGCCAGTGTAAGAAGTGTATAGTTCCTAGAAGGTGAGAAGGGCAGCAGAGCATAGTTCCCAGGATTGGTTTGAGACAAATAGATACTTTATCATAACACAAAGGCAGGAGACCCATACAGGTACAAATAAATGCAAGAAAGTTTGTAAATTTGGTTGGCATGTAGGTGAAATAGTTCCAATCTGAAAGCTTCTTTATTTTCTGAAGTAGAATCCATGATTGTCTACTTAGAAAGAGGGAGAATAGTCAGCAATTTGAGGATGGTAAGTTTGAAATATAGTGGTGGACTGAGGAAACATAGGCTTGCCTAGTGGTATCTTAGACCATGTTGATCATAAAATTTATAGTGCAGGCATACCTTAGAGATACTTTGAATTCAGTTCCCAACCACCACAATAAAATGAACATCCCAATAAAATACATCAAATGAAATTTTTAGTTTCCTAGTGCATATAAAAGTTACATTTACTCTATAGTCTGTTAAGTGTGCAATAGCATTATGTCTAAAAAACAATACAAACACCTTAATTTATAAAAAATAGATATAAAAATATAAAAATAAAATAAAAAAATAAAATATTTTATTACTCGGGGCACCTGGGTGGCTCAGTCGTTAAGCGTCTGCCTTCGGCTCAGGTCATGATCCCAGGGTCCTGGGATCGAGCCCCGCATCAGGCTCTCTGCTCAGCGGGAAGCCTGCTTCTCCCTCTCCCACTCCCCCTGCTTGTGTTCCCTCTCTCACAGTGTCTCTGTCTATCAAATGAATAAATAAAACCGTTAAAAAATATTGTATTACTAAAAAAATGCTACTATCTGAGCTTTTAGCAAATCATATCAGTGATCACAGATCACCATAACAAATAATGAAAAAGTTTGAAATATTGCAAGAATTACCAAAATGTGACAGAAACATGAGGTGAGCAAATGCTGTTGGGACAAATGGCACCAATACACTTGCTCAAAGCTGGGTTGCCCCAAACCTTCAATTTGTAAACAAACAAAAAAGCCCAGCAGTATCTGCAAAGGACGATAAAAGGAGGTGTGCCTGTAATTGTTTCAGTCTGGTTGTGAAATGAAAGAGGGAAAATCCCTTAAGTCTGGTAGATGAGTGACTAGTGGTGGTATAAGTAAATGGTGTGATGGAGGAGTTTGAAAGTCTTATTCTGGAGGTCAAGAGAACACTGGCCTGTGATGTTATCTGGTCTGGTCGGTTTGCATGGCTTGCTTGCAGTGGTGTCAGAACCAGTTGCTTAATAGCTTCGTTAATAGCTTACCAGGATTGAAGAGTTTTTGCCGTCATTAAAGACAGGGTAAATTCTTGACATGCAATAGTTATACTACCTAATTTGGGGTTTTAAGAGGATCCTAAAACAAAAGGAAACTGTGTATTAGCACAACAGAAAAACCTATTTACAAAAAATAAGGTTTGTGCCCAGAAAGCATTTGTGTACTTCTAATTTAAAATGTTGACTTACCAAAGATTATCTAATGTAAACTTTGCTTCTGGTTTATGGAAGTTATGAGAATGCTAAACAAATTCTGTATTTCCTTCCTGAATGACTATTATTTCTTAAATATGCAAACAGAAATCTAAGCCACTTTAAAGTAACATTTTGTTTCCTGTTTATTTCAAATTGTTAATAAGTTACTTATTTTTGCAATGTGGGTACTTAAATAAGTTAATTCAGTTAACTCATTTTTTTTTTTTACTTTTTAAACAATCAAAATTGTTTAAAAATGAAAGTAAATAATTGTATTCTAGAATTGCATATCAAAATGGTCAAGAAGGAATTGTGGCCCTATTAGGAGAACATTAAATAGGGTGTTAATAGTGTATCTTCTTTCTCTGTGCTCATTTTCTAGAGTGTGAGGTAGCTGTCATTACATAAAGAGGGACGTAGTATTTTCTTAGCAGAAAGCTTTTTGAAATAACTTGATTTTCTTTTGTGACTGATGGAGTGGGTGAATGCTCCAAAGCCATTTGGTAGAATAAGCAGTGTTTGTATACTCAGCCTCCCAATAATGAAACCACTAAGCCTTCAGTTCCTTAGAATACACACATGGTATCTTTGAGGATAAATACTCAACTACTTCTTGAATTTGAAGAGCATTCTATTACAGTCAAGTGAGAAGATTTTTACTGATATAGTTAATGTTTTAGCCATTTGCAATTTTAATGATACGAATTTGAGTGTCTGTCAGTATTATTTTTATGTGGAACAGAGCACAACATGATTGGATCTATTAAATAAGGGAGGAACATAGGGGCGCCTGGGTGGCTCAGTCGCTAAGCATCTGCCTTCGGCTCAGGTCATGATCCCAGGGTCCTGGCATCGAGCCCCGCATCGGGCTCCCTGCTCGGCGGGAGGCCTGCTTCTCCCTCTTCCACCCCCCTCTGCTTGTGTTCCCTCTCTCACTGTGTCTCTCTCTGTCAAATAAATAAATAAATAAATCTTTAAAAGAAAAAAAAAAAGGGAGGAATACAGGAATAATTCTTTCCAGAATTCTGGCAAAATGTTTTTTAAAATTAATTTTAAAAGTTAATTTATTTATAAATTCCAGCATAATTAACATACAGTCTTATATTAGTTTCAGGTGTACAAGCTGTCAAAATGTTTTGAAAAATTAATGCATATTACTAAAATTTATTATAGATGACTTTTATTGGGTATATGAAACCATAATCTAAATAGTTCCTGACTTCTAAAAAGTCACTAAAAAGGCTGAATTTATGAATAAAGAAATATCTTCTCCCCCAAGAAAGAAAACCATGTCTTTATAGTAGTACATTTTCCCCCTTAGGTTTTCTTTTGAGAAGATTTGTATTTATGGTATGTTGCTTCTTAAAATATAGATAGAAAATTTTAAAGTCACAGTATACCAAATATAAGAAGGTGGTTACACTATACCTGGAGCATAACTGAAATCTTAACATTGGACAGACTATTGGAACATGTTGAGCATGATCTACCCCTTGAATGGTTTTATAATACTGATGAAACAAGTCCTGTGGTGATGCTTGCTGACTTCTACTATAGCAAGTGCCAGGCTGATTATGATTATGATTATTTTTATTTATTTTCTTTTTTTTGAGAGAAAGAGTGGGGGGGCGGGTAAGGAGAGAGAAAATCTTAAGCAATCTTAAGCAGGCTCCACACCCAGCATAGAGCCTGACATCGGCTCAGTCTCACGACCCTGAAATCCTGACCTGAGCGGAAATCAAGAGTCAAATCTCTTAATTGCCTGAGGGACCCAGGCACCTCCAGGCTGATTATTCTTATGTGCGAGAGTATGTGTGTGTTGCATTCAGTTGTCTGATGCTACATTTGAAACCCCAAGGCTGCCATTCTGAAAAATCAGAAATGTTTGTTTGTTTATTAAAACATGGTGCAGGGCTTAGATTTTGATGTGGAAGGGAGTTAAATACATGGAAAGTTGTTCCAAAGTTTTCGATTATGCATACGTAGGGAATTTCAATAACTGTTTCTTTATAAATCCTAATACCACACAAGAAAAATAAACCATTATTTTACAAATCAATAGCATTTTCACTTGCTTTTCATTATTTATTCATAGTTACTTAATAGATGACCATTTTACTTTTAAAATCAAAGTTTTTATGCTTCTATTCAGTCTTTAATTGGAGGAATATGTAAATATATATGTTGATATCGGAAATCTTTTGTGCATTGTGTTTATACCAGTTACAGTTGCACTGTAGAGGCAAGCACTTAAGTACTTTCAAGAGTTATTGCATTAAGATATACTGTTTCACACATATACACACAAAATTGTTAAGTATTTTTGATGTACAGTTGGCTCTTATGCTTGCCTCAGTGAATGATTCTCAATTGATGTACCATCATTTTTCTCAGGATTTTGATCAGTGTATAAAATTTGTTTTTGCTGCTTCTGAATAGAACAGCTGTATTCTTACGATATCCTGGGTGAAGCCAGTTGTGGGGTCTTGATGCATAGATATTAGTTTCAAAGTAGAATACATAGTACAATACAAAGCCAGCACCAAAGGAAGATTTCCTAGAAGGCGAGAAAACATTGTTTTGTGTATTTAAGAGCGCTCAATCAAGTCTCTAAAAGGTTTTGAAGTGAAACTGACACAGTGACTCTGCTGAAGAGCAAATTAAAGAATGATAATAATTGTAAACGTGCTTTGAGCTTTATAGGATCATTCCAATCACTGTTTAAGTGATATTGTAGGGGCACCTAGGTAGCTCAGTTGGTAAAGGGTCCTACTTGATCTCAGCTGGGGTCTTGATCTCAGGGTCGTGAGTTCAGGCTGGGCATGGGGCCTACTTAAAAAAAATGATACTGTAGGCGCCTGGGGGGCTCAGTTGGTTAAGTGCCCAACCCTTGGTTTTGGCTGAGGTTTCTGGGATCGAGCCCTGCTTAGGGCTCCCCACTCAGTGGGTAGTCTGCTTCCCCTCTCTCTCCGACTCTGCCTCACCCCCCCTCATGCTCTCTCTCTCTCTCAAATAAATAAATCTTTTTAAAAAAGACGTAATTCTTTAAAAAATGATACTGTAATAACTTTCTCTTCTTGAAAACAGAACTAAAAGTACTCCTTGGACTTGCCCTCCCCTTTCTGTCCATCTGCCATCCATTATTGTGCTCCCTGCTATAACAAAATACTCAGGAAAAGTTCTCTGTATTCCTTATTACTGCTTTCTCACTGCCTAGCCATTGCAACTCAGATTTTCATCATTTCCACTCCCACATTAACTTATGTCTCTAAATTTCATTCTCAGTTTGCACACCTGGGCCCCTGCGGTTCTTCAAAATTATCAGTGATGATTTTGAAACATAACACTCCCCTGTTTATTCTTGCTGGATGCAGGTGGGCTGCTCCTTTGTTGTGAGAAAGGGAGGTGGAATTGATGGGGAGGGTCAGATTTTTAAAGAGGAAGATCAGGGGAGGTACCTGTTTCTGAGGTTAGAGTTTGAAGTCTAACTGATGGAAAGTTGAGATTTTCATTCGTCAAGGGCCCACAAGGTTTTTCTGTAAAAGTCCTGATACAGATATTTGGGACTTTGTGAGTTTGCTCTGCCTGAGTGAAGGGTGGTCAGCTACATGCATGACATCCAGAAAGTAGTAGGAATTTAATGGCCTTGGGAGCAACCTTTAACCAAGGAAGTGGATAGATACCCCAGCTTCTCTTTCCCTAGGTGGGACAAGTCTTAGGCATGTTCTACATAATTCCTCAGGGGGTCTTTAGCAGGATTGAACTCCAGTTATCCACAGCAGTCAGTGAACCCTTAATAGACTTTTCTCCATCCATCTCACTATTCCTAATCCCCTCAAGTGTGCTTCCCCTCCAAGTTCTCATTTCAGGTTTGCCTTTTGGGGGAACCCAAATGATAGTGTTCACAGACTTTTAGTGGTGGTGATGGTGCTGGTGGTGGTAGTAGTATATAGCTTTTTCCTCCCTTCTCCCCCACTGGGGAGATATGGCTTCCTTAATGGTTGACATTAAGTCTGGTGCCAACCAGACTACAGCAGAGTGAATGGACTGAGGTATGGGGAAGAAAGTACTGTATGCCTACCTACCATTAATTCAGTCCAGCTCAGCCTTACTCAAATTGGTTTATTCTTTGCAGGTTATCTTTTTCTGTCTTGCGTTCTCTATTCTTGAAGAGAAAAGGAAATCACCTATATAACATGTGTGACCATTTACCTCAGTAAATGAAAAGGTCCCAACCTTGGTGGTTTTCTGTGAGCTAGATCAGGTTTTCTGTGTTAAAAAGTTAATTGACAGATTCTGTTCTGGAAAATAATTTAAGATGCAGGGTACTATATACATTGTGTCAGACAATTGAGTAGTTATAAAATAGGAGTTACAGAATTTCTACACCAGACTTCAAATAACATGATTGACTGGGCTTTCCCAAAACAAACATTAAAATTTCAAAACGGCAGTGTAATCACAAGTCACTACAGTTCTCCCATTAATAAAGCACTTACTGATTTGGGACTCCTGGGTGGCTCGGTCAGTTAAGCGTCTGCCTTTGGCTCAGGTCATGATCCCAGGGTCTTGGGATCGAGTCCCTCATCGGGCTCCTTGCTCAGTGGGGAGCCTGCTTCTCCCTCTGCCTGTAGCTCCCTCTGCTTGTGCTCCATCTCAGATAAATAAAATCTTAAAAAAAAAAAGTACTTATTAATTTTTTTTTAACGTCTGGGAAATTGAAAGTGTTTTTCCACTTGTGGTGTGTTTCTTCCACAATGAGAAGTTCAGTTGTGTGTTGTAAGTTTCATCATTAGAGAAGGTGTTTCTAGGCACATAATCAATATGAAAATTTCATTTTTTACTATTTGAGGCTTTCAGGTATACAAGTTATGTTAAAAAAAAATTCCGTATTAGTATATGCTTTTAAACTCATTTTTTTTAAAGTTGACCAACGCTTTTTAAATCTGTACTAAAATGAGCTTTTTATCAGAATCATGATAATAGTTCTTGTTTTTATTTGCAAGAATGCTATTTTCCATGTTTTTTTTTTTTCCTTCCCTGGAAGGCTTTGTTTGGCTGTTCTTTTTTTGTTTTTGTTTTAAAGACTTACTTTATTGGAGAGAGTATGTGCAGAGGAGAGTGGGGAGGAGGGGCAGAGGGAGAGAGAATCCTGGAGCAGACTCAGAACTGAGGCTCAGAGTCCCACTCTGGGCTCAATCCCAGGACCCTGAGATCATGACCTGAGCCGAAACCAAGAGTCGGTCACTCAACCAATTGAGCCACCTGGCTGCCTTGCCTGTTCTTTTTTTGAAATATAATGTCCCCCTTTTTTGGTTCTTAGTTTAACGCATAATTATCTAAAAAGTCTTTACTTTTTTTTTTTTTAAGGTTTTATTTATTTTGAGAGAGAATGAGAGAGATAGAGAGGGGGGAGGGTCAGAGGGAGAAGCAGACCCCTTGCTGAGCAGGGAGCCTGATGCGGGACTCTATCCTGGGACTCCAGGATCATGACCTGAGCCAAAGGCAGTCACTTAACCAACTGAGCCACCCAGGTGCCCTAAAAAGTCTTTACTTTTATTGCTACTTTAAAAACTAGCTGAAGTTGGATTTTATTTTGGAAGTTTATTGTTAATGATCTGCTTTGTTGAAGGAAGCCAAATCTTGTGTTTATTCTTTTATTTGGTTTCATCTAATTTAATTGCAAAAGGCTGTTAAATAGTTTAACAGAAATTAATGTTTTCTGTTATACTTTTTTTTTTTTAAAGATTTTTATTTATTTATTTGAGAGAGAGAGAGAATGAGAGACAGCATGAGAGGGAAGAGGGCAGAGGGAGAAGCAGACCCCCTTCTGAGCAGGGAGCCCGATGTGGGACTTGATCCCGGGACTCCGGGATCATGACCTGAGCCGAAGGCAGTCGCTTAACCAACTGAGCCACCCAGGCGCCCCTGTTTTCTGTTATACTTATACCAAGATATGTTGAGGAAAAAGTTGGGTTACTTTTCTCGAAATGTATTTGGGACAGCTCATATATAGTTGGGATGTGGTGTTTTTGTTTTTTTGTTTTCTCTTACTCATGGATATTTTTTTCATGCTCTTCACCTAGGATATTGGTTTTGGTTCACTTAGATTCCCTGTCTTACTTTTCACTACTCCTTACACACCTCAGCACGCATCTGCAGTCTCGTAAACAAACCTCAGCCTTCTCACTGGCTTTATCAAAATATTGTCCTTTCCTCAAGGCTGGGCTTAGAACCCACCAACTCCACTTCATTATTAATTTTTCCATGTCAAGTCCCCAGGGTTCTCTTTGTTCTCTGAGTGACTACAGTGTAGTCCCTCTTCATCCCTGTGTCCTATATTGTACCTGATGTAAACATTATTAGTTACAGTATGTATTCTGCCTCAGCTACCTTGTGTATGGGCTTTCAAGGGCACAGAGTGTTTTCTCAGCTCTTAAGGATCTCTTTTGTACCTATCACATAAAAGACACTTAGTATTTAGTTACTTGTATTAAGTGCCCAATTTAGTTTTCTTCTTATAATTTCTATCAAGATAATCTTAGATTAAGTGTTTTGTTTATTGCTTGTTTTTTTATAGATGTAAAAAAGGATTGGTCTGACCATGCTCTCTGGTGGGAAAAGAAGAGAACTTGGCTTCTTAAAACACATTGGACCTTGGATAAGTACGGCATTCAGGCGGATGCTAAGCTTCAGTTCACCCCCCAGCACAAACTGCTCCGCCTGCAGCTTCCCAACATGAAGTATGTGAAGGTGAAAGTGAATTTCTCTGATAGAGTCTTCAAAGCTGTTTCTGACATCTGTAAGACTTTTAGTAAGTATTAAATTCTTCCCTATGAAAGTATTAGTTGTGTGACATATATATGACTGATGATTAACAGCTTATTTCAAAGAGTAGGTTGGGGCGAGCTATGTATGCTTGTATGTGTATGTCCGTTTTTCACTTTATTCTTGAAAGTTTTTTATTACTTTAAGATAAAGAAATATTGAGGTAAGATGGAACAGGAGGAACCTAATATAGATTTTTTCCTTACTAGAAGTGTATCAGGTATGGATTATGTAATACTTCGTTCTGATGACTTAATTTTTATGTCTTGGGAAGGAAAAGAAAGAAGGCATTTTCAAGATGTAGGTTTTGCAGTGTTTCCTTCACATAAGTCACTATGTGATTTTAGTGATTCAGGCACATTGTGTCACTTCCTTCACTGAAGGCCTGACACAGCTCCTAAGGAAATGACCATGAATGTTGTCTTGGTTAAGCAGCCTGCAACTTGAACACTCTTGTAGTAACTCTATTTATACTTTCTGAAATGAAATGTGGATTACTTTTGGCTGACCCAGTTATGTCATATGACAGGAAGTATTCAACCATCAGAGAAAATGTGAACTATTGTCATTATCACTAGTACATAATTCTGTTATATCATAGATTTAGGAGGGATGTAGGACATTACTGTTTTGATCTAATGACTGAAATTACAGTGTTTTTTATGCTTAATGGAATTTTTAGGAAAAAAAATACAGAAAAGTATAAGAAATTATATAAAGATTACCTAATTCCTGTTATCTTAGAATTAATAACTGCCATTTTGCCATTTTGCAAGACTTTTTTTTAAGTCACAATAATAGAGGTAAAGTTCTTGAGTCACATTCTTATAATTTCCCTTCACAAAGCAACCACTGTCCTAAATTAGTATGTATCCTTTTTATACTTTTAAAAATACATTAACACACACATATGTACATGCGTTTCTGAATATCTGTGTGTTTACATATCCATAAACAGTATGTTACTGCCATTACTCTTTGGGTATTTTTCTTTTTGCAGTTTTGTATTTGTATGCAGGAATTTCTCAAGTAGTTATATAGTAGTCCCCCACTTATCTGTGAAGGATATGTTCCAAGACCCCCAGTAGATGACTGAAACTACAGATAGTACCCCTATATGTACTGTTTTTTTCCTATACATACATACCTGTGATAAAGTTTAATTTATAAAACAGGCACAGTAAGACATTAACAATAATAAACGATAAAACAGATCAATTATAACAATATACTGTAATAAAAGTCATGTGAATGTGGTCTCTCTCTCAAAATATCCTTTTGTACCGACTCACCCTTCTTTTTCTTGTAATGGTGTGAAATGATAAAATGCCTATGTGATGAGATGAAGTGAGGTGAAGGATGTAGGCACTGTGACACAGCATTAGGCTGACCTTCTGATGATACATCAGAAGAAGGATCATCTGCTTCCAGACCACAATTAAACTGAAACCATGGAAAATGAAATCGTGGATAAGGGGGGACTGCTGCACCAATTTACATTATAACCAGCAACGTATGAAAACCCATTGTCCCAAATCATCACTAATACTTGAATATTGTCAGTTTTTAGTGTTCACTTCTTTGAGTGAAAAAATACAGTTATTTCATTTTCGTTTATAAAGTTAAGTATGTTTCTGTATCTCTATTAGTCATCTAAGGTTCTTTTTTTTTTTACTTACCCATTTATATCATGTATTTTTTTCAGTTCATAAACTTTATTTTTTTAGAGCAGTTTTAGGTTGACAACAAAATTGAGCGGAAAGTACAGAGAGTTCCCATTCATTCCCTATCCTCACACATGTACAACCTCCCCACTATCAACATCCCACACCAGAGTGGTATAGTTAATAAACCTACACTAACACATCATTATGACCTAGAGTTCATGGCTTACATTAGGAATCATTCTTGGTGTTGTACAGTCTGTGGGTTTGGACAAACGCATAATGACATGTATCCATCATGATAGTATCATACAGAGCAGTTTCACTGCCCTAAAAATCTTCTGTGCTCTGCCTTTTCATCCTTCCCTCTCCCCTAACCCCTGGCAACCACTAATCTTTTACCTTTCCATATAAACCTTAGAATTAGTTTGTTGGTATCCGTAAAATACCTTGCTGGGATTTTGATTACATTGAATCTGTAGATCAAATTGAGAAGAACTGACATCTTAACAATATTGAATATTCATGTCCATGAACATGGAACATCTCTCCATTTATTTATATTTTGATTCCTTTCATCACAGTTTTATAGTTTTCCTCATTTAGATCTTGCACATATTTTGTTAGATTTATATATAAGTATTTCTTTTTTGTGTGTTAATGGAAGTAGTATTGTGTTTTCTATTTAAAATTCCACTGTTCACTGCTGGTATATTGGAAAGCGATTTACTTTTGTAAATTTACCATGTATCCTGCAACCTTTCTATAATTATTTGAGGAGTTTTTGTTGATTCTTTTGGATTTTCTGTAGGAATGATGATCATATCTGTGAATAAAGACAGTCTTCTTCCTTCCCAGTCTGTGTACCTTTTATTTGCTTTTCTTGTCTTATTGCATTAGCTAGTACTTCGAGTAAGATGTTGAAAGGCAGTCGTAAGAGAGGACATCCTTGCGTAGTTCTTGATCTTAGTGGGAAAGCTTCAAGTTTATCATCATTAAGTATGTCCTTTGCTAAAGGGTTTTTGTAGGTATTCTTTATCAAGATGAGAATGCTAGCTTACTGAGTTTTTAATCATGAACAAGTATTGGATTTTGTCATGCTTTTTTAAATTTGTATCTTTTGATATGATCATGTGAGTTTTCTTTAGCCTTTTTTGTTTAGACTTTTGATTAAATTGGTTATGTTGAATTTTGGACGGTGAACCACCCTTGTATAGTTGGCATAAATCCCACTTGGTCATGGTGTGTAATTCTTCTTATGCATTGTTGGAATCTATTTGCTAATATTTTGTTGAAGATTTTTGCATAGATATTGGTCTGTAGTTTTCTTATAATACCTTTGATTTTGGTATTAGAGTAATGCTGGCCTCACAGAATGAATTAGGAAGTATTCCCTCCACTTTTTTTTTTTTTAAAGACTTATTTATTTGACAGAGACACAGCAAGAGAGGGAACACAAGCCGGGGGAGTGGGAGAGGGAGAAGCAGGCTTCCCGCCGAGCAAGGAGCCCGCTGTGGGGCTCAATCCCGGGACTCTGGGATCACGACCTGAGCCGAAAGCAGATGCCCAACGACTGAGCCACCCAGGTGCCCCTATTCCCTCCATTTTTATCTTCCAAAAGACATTGTAGAGGATTAATATAATTTCTTCCTTAAATGTTTGGTAGATAGGAAAAAAGCTCCTTAACATGGGTCCTGGCAGTGATTTTTGGATATAACACGTAAAGCAGAAGCAAAAATAAAAAAGTGGGATTATATCAAACCAAAGAATTTCTGCACAGCAAAAGGAACGGTCAACAAAATGAAAACCTACTGAATAGGAAAAAATATTTACAAATCATATAACTGAGAAGGAGTTAATATCTAAAATATCAAAAGACCTCATACAACTCAATAGCAAAAAAAAAGAAAAAAAAAGAAACAATCCAATTAAAAATGGATAAAAGACCTAAATAGACATATTCCCAAAGAAGATATACAAAGATTCAACAGATACATGAAAAAGTGTTCAATATCACTAATCATTAGAGAAATACAAACCAAAACCACAATGCAGTGTTCACCTCATAATTGTTAGAATGGCCGTTGTCAAAAAGATAAATACTGGCAAGGATATGGAGAAAAGGGAAACCAGCCACAATGGAAACAGTATGGAAATTCCTCAGAAAATTAAAAATAGAACTACCATACAACCAGCAGTTCTACTTCTGGAATATAACTGAAGGAAATGAAAGTACTATCATGAAGAGATGTCTGCACTCCCATGTGCATAGCAGCATTATTTGCAGTGGCCAAGACAAGGAAACAATGTAAGTATTCATTGACAGATGAATGGATAAAAAAGTTGCGATACACAAACACAGATATTATTCAGCCATAAAAAAGAAGGAAATCCTCCATTTGTGACAACACTGATGGACCTTGAAGGCATTATGCTAAGTGAAATAAAGTCAGAGAAAGACAGATACTGTATAATCTTGCTTCTACGTGGAACCTAAAACAAAAACAAAAAAGCAAATTCATAGAAAGATCATATTTGTGGTTACCAGAGGCAGGAGTTGGGGAGTGGGGGGAATTGGATGAGAGTGGTCAAAGGTATACATTTCAGTTATGAGATAAGTAGTGGGGATGTGATGTATGACATGAATACTACAGTTAATGCTGGTATGGTATATTTGAAAGTTAAGAGTTCCAATCACAAAGATTGTGTGTGTGTGTGCCTATATGAGGTGGTGGATGTTAACTTACTGTGGTGATCATTTCACAGTGTACCTAAGTCAAGTTATTCTGCTGTATACCTTAAATGTACACAGTGATATATGTCAGTATCTCAATACAACCAGAAAAATAGTGTTTGGTAGAATTCACCAGTAAACCAGTCTGGCCCTAGTGCTTTCTGTTGTGGAAGGTTATTAATTACTGGTTCAATTTCTTTAATAGATACAGGTCTATTCAGATTGTCTATTTCTTATGTGAGTTTTGGCAGATCGGCTTTCAAGTTTTTTATTTACTAAAAATTATGTTGGTTTTCTTTTAAAAATTAACTCTTAAAAAAATGCTTTTATGTAATGATGAAGTTAGGTTTTTAGTTACACTTTCATTTCTTTTTTAAAAGAACCACCGTGGGCTAAGCACAAGCACTTTAAGTTCTTTGATGTAATGTGTCTGACATATAGGCTCTACAAATGTAGAGCCTTATTAAGAGGAAATGAAAATTCTCCCAAAGTTTAACTGACAATTACGTAGAGGCGCTATAAAAAAATATATTTTGTTTAGAGCTTGCTACCATTTCATATCATCAGTAGGTATGCAATTTGAGTCTTAGACATTAGTATATGCCTAATGGTATTAGGCATATACTAATACATTCATACTTCTTCCCTTCTATTCTTATAAAGATCTCTATTTGGGGGGCGCCTGGGTGGCTCAGATGGTTAAGCGTCTGCCTTCGGCTCAGGTCATGATCCCAGGGTTCTGGGATCGAGTCCCGCATCGGGCTCCCTGCTAGGCGGGGAGCCTGCTTCTCCCTCTGCCTCTGCCTCTCTCTCTTTCTCTCTGACTTTCATGAATAAATAAATAAAACATTTAAAAAAAAAATCTATGTGGTAGGGATAGAGAAGCACACAGTAGTAGTGGAACAGAACTCTGATTAACTCAAACTCAGCTGTGTTTAAAACATTTTTTTAAATTTAATTTTCATTTTGGTAGCCTAAGTTGTACAGAAAGATTCTAATGTAAAAGTTTTGTTTTAGGAGTAATAATAATGATTACTTTTTCTATAAAGATGAACAAGAAATGAAGAATCACTTAAAACTTCTAGCAGCATTTTCTAGTTTTAGCTATTCTAGTGGATGTGGGGGATGTGGGGTAATAGCTGCTTGTGGCTTCAATTTGTATTATCCTAAAGACTAGTGAGGTTGAGGATCTTTTCATGTGATTACCCATATGTCTTTTTTTTGGTAAAGTATCTGTTTAAATCCTTTGCCTCCCCTTTTTAAAAGAAAAAAATTAGGTTGTTTGTCATCTTACTGAATTGTAAGCACTTTTTAGATATTCTGGATGTAGAAAATTTATTGGATTTATGTTTTGCAAATACTTCTTCACCATGGTTTACTTTTTAATTTTTTAAGTATTTTTGAAGAACAGAAGTTTTAATTTTGATGAAGAAAGACAATGATGATCTGTTTTATGATTTTTATTCATAGACACAAAAATCGTTAACAAAATTTAAATTGGTTCCAGTAATATATAAAAAATATTAACACGTCATGATCAAGTGAGGCTTATCCCCAAACAGAAAACTTTCTGTGTGCATGTGGAAAGAATGTATATTGTATTATTACTGGGTGGGGGTGCTTTATAAATGACAGGTAAAGTTGGTTGGAAAAAAAAGGGACCTTGAAATCTTCAGCTATAATCGTGGGTTTGTTCTTGATCCTTTCACATCTGTCAGTTTTATCGAAGTATTATTAGTATGTGCACACATTAAAAATTATGTCCTCTTGATGAATTTCCTGTTAACACTATGAAATGACCTTCTGTATTTCTGATAATATTAGCTTTGAAATATACCATGTCTGTATTTAAAAAGTGCTACAGCTATCTTTTGGTTGGTATTAATGTCTTTTTTATCCTGTTTCTTTTAATTTATGTCTTTAAATTAGATTTCTTGTAAACAACGTACAGCTAGAACTTGCTTTTTTATTTATTCTGACAATCCCTGCCCTTTTATAAACTGTTTAGACCATTTATATTTAATGTGGTTATCACTGTGGTTGGGTTTAAGTCTACCATCTCTGTATTTGTTTGTTTATGGTATTTTATTTTTAAATTTCTACATGTTCTGTTTTTTTGTTTTGTTTTGTTTTGATGGGGTTTGTTTAAGTTATATTTATTTCTATCCATGACTTAAGTAGATTTGACTGCTTTTTTTTTTTACCTTTTAATATTTGCTCTAGAGTTTATATGACTAACTTAATCATAGCAAATGATCAAATAGTATAGCACTACATGCACATAGTATAATAATCTTACAGTAGTAAGTTCTGTTTCCCCTTTCCTGTCCTTTTTGCTACTAGCATATATTTTACTTTCACGTACTCTGAAAGTCACAATATGTTATTTTCCTGTGAAACAATCATTGTCTTTTAAAAGTAGTAGAAAGTAAGGAAAATGTTTTGGGTTTTTTTTTTTTTTTTAAGATTTTATTTGAGAGAGAGAGAAAATGTGTGTGTAGAAGCAGGGGGAGAGGCAGAGGGAGAGGGAAAGAATCTCAAGTTGACTCTGTGCTGAGCTCAGAGCCTGACGTGGGGCTCAGTCTCATGACCCTGAGATCATAACCTGAGCCAAAACCAAGAGTCAGATGCTCAACTGACTGAGCCACCCAGGCGCCCCAGGAAAATGGTCTTTTTAATTGCCCACACATTTACCATTTTTCAGTGGTCTTTGTGAGAATACTTTTTATTTGGTATCCTTTTTCTTCTGTTTGAAAAACTTCATATAACCTTTTAATAGTTCAGGTCTGCTGGTGATGTTTTTCACCTTTTGTCTACAGAAGTCTCGATTTTTGCCTTCATTTTTACAAGATATTGCAGCTTGGTAAAGAATCCTAGATTTTTCCCCCCTCCAGTAATTTTCACATGTCTTTCTGTTGTCTTCTGGTTCATGTAATTTCAGAGAAGTCTTTTATTATTCTTTTATTTATTCTTCTGTGTGTCTTTTCTGTTAGTCTTTCAGGAATTTATCCTTACTCTGTTTTTTTAGCAATTTAATTCTGATGATCCTGGCATAGTTTTCTTTAGGTTTATTCTCTTCTAGGTTCATTGCATTTCTTAGATCTGTGGGTTTATGGTTTTCATCAAACTTGGATAGTTTAATGTTTTGTTTTGTTTTTTTTTTAGTAGGTTCCATATCCAGTGTGGAGCCTGACATGGTGCTTGAACTCACGACCCTGAGATCAGGACCTGAGCTGAGATCAAGAGTTGGATGCTTAACTGACTGAGCCACCTGGGGTGCCCCAAACTTGAATAGTTTATCAGT
Source organism: Leptonychotes weddellii (assembly GCF_054177405.1). Classification (NCBI taxonomy): domain Eukaryota; kingdom Metazoa; phylum Chordata; class Mammalia; order Carnivora; family Phocidae; genus Leptonychotes; species Leptonychotes weddellii. The sequence goes on from NC_138377.1 coordinate 41,459,719, forward strand.
TCTTCAAATAATTTTTAGTGTACCTTCCTACAATTCCCATCCTTTGTGGGACTCTAGTTTCATGTATGTTAGACTGATTATTATTGTTTGCTCTATTCCTTTTTTTCAGTCTTCATTCTGTGTTTCATTCTGGATAGTGTCCATTTTTGTCTTAACATTCATTGATATCCTGTTAATTTGCTGTCAGTCACATCCAGTGTAGTTTTCATTTCAGATGTATTTTTCATTACCAAAAGTTTGATTTGGGCCTTTAAAAAATCTATAAATCTTTCATTTTTCTCATTATGTTTATGCTTTCCTCTATTCTATTAAATATATAGAATATGTTTCTAGTAGCTATTTTAATATCTTTGATTACTGATTCTATCATCCTAGATAATTACTTCTGCTTCTGTTACTTTATTTTTTTCCTTTAATGCTGCTAACGGGTTGTATTTTCCTGACTCTTTTATATCTGGAAATGTTTGATCAAATGCCAGGCTTTATTAATTTTATATTTTTGGTGGCTAGATTTCTTTTTATATCCCTTTTAATTAGTGTTGGCTTTTTTTTTTTCCCCCCTCCCTGATCAATAGTTAAATTACTTGGAATCAGTTGGGTCCTTTTGATACTTGCTTTTGAGCTTTGTTAGGGTAGGTGCAGAGCCACCATTAGCATATTTCCTTTTGAGGATTCTTTCCAATACCCTGTGTATCAGGAGGCCTTTCCCCCCATATAAATACACAGATCAGAATTCAGACAGACTTCATTGGATAACCACAGCTCTCCAGTGCTCTCTCCATGGTTTTCCCTTCTCTCTAGTATTCTGACTCACAAATTATATGCATCTTGGCCTCCCTGAATTCCATCTCAACTCCCTCAATTCAGTAAGACCTGGCTCTGTGTGCCCCCTCCCTGCCCTGAACTACTGCTAGGGAGCAAGCTGGTGTACTGCAAGGACTCATCCTGTTTTTTGTTTGTTTTTTTTTTCTCATTTCCTGGGCTTCTTGTTGTCTAATGTCTGAAAAGCGCTTCTTTTTCCTTTTTATTGTTTAAATAAAGCAGGAGGGTAAATCAAGTTCCTGTTAATCCATTCTTAGTTGAGACCCTCCATTCTTTCATTTTCTTCCAGCATTATACCTTTCTAGAAAGCCATCATTTGCTCATTATGTTTAATAATCCATGGAAATTTCAAATTAAGTATGTTCAAAACTGAACTCATGCTATTCCTTCTGAAATCTCTGTAGTTCTCCACACTCTGTCCCTCAGAAGTCTCCATAGTAGTAAAAAGCACCACCATCCCAGATAAACATACCAGAAACTTGGGCGTCATTCATCCTTAGCACCACTGTCTTTCTCACCTACTCATCTCATTCACCTAGAAGTGTTCATTTTGCCTCCTGGATAGATCTTGAATCTTTTCACATCTTTCTGTCTCTACCATCCCTACTGCTCTAATAGACCACACTGCTACCATCTCTCCCCTAGACTGTTCAGCAGCCTCCTCTATTCATTCTTGTTCCTTCCAATACATACTTTACACGGTAAGCAGAAAGATTTTGAATTTCTTTTTTAATCAGAGCAGGAGATACAGAGTTAAAGTTAAAAGGGCTTATGACAAGGGCGCCTGGGTAGCTTAGTAGGTTGAGCATCTTTTTTGGCTCAGGTCATGATCTCAGCGTTCTGGGATCAAGCCCCCTGTTTGGGGGGGGGTGGGTCCACGCTCAGTGGGGAGTCTGCTTGTCCCTCCCCCCTTCCCCCACCCCCGCTTATGCATGCTCTCTCTCAAATAAATAAAATCTTTTTTTTAAAGATTTTATTTATTTACTTAATAGAGAGAGCACAAGCAGGGGGAGCAGCAGAGGGAGAGGGAAAAGCAGGCTCCCTGCTTCTCCCTCCCGATGCGGGGCTCAATCCCAGGACTTGGATCATGACCTGAGCTGAAGGCAGATGCTTAACCAGCTGAACCACCCTGGCGCCCCTCAAATAAGTAAAATCTTTTAAAAAGGTGGGGGCAGGGGTGCCTGAGTGGTTCAGTCAGTTGAATGCCCAGCTCTTGATTTCGGCTCAGGTCATAATCTCGGGGTTGTGGGATCAAGCCCCGCGTCTGGCTCCGAGTTCAGTGCGGAGTCTGCTTGAGATTCTCTCTCTCCTTCTCCCTCTGCCCCTCTCTCCCCACCTCTTGTGTGCGCGCTCTCTCTCTCTCTTAAATAAATCTTTAAAAGGGGGGGAGCTTATGACATAGGGCAGAGGAGTAGGTTAAATAGGTGATGGGCATTATGGAGGTCACTTGTTGTGACGAGCACTGGGTGTTGTATATAAGTGATGAATCATTAAATTCTATACCTGAAACTAGTATTACACTTTATGTTAAGTAACTGGAATTTAAAACTTGAAAAAAAAGGGGGCTTAAAACATAAAACCACTTTTCTGCCCTCTTTCTCCCCAGCTCCTAATCACCGTAGTGCCACTTTTTACTCTTGAATTGTTTATTTCCATAATTCTAAATAATGTAATGTATTGTTATTTCTTGATTTATTAGTTTTAGGTATCTTTTCACTGCTTTTTACCCAGATGTTTCTTTTCCCTTTTCTTAGAACTATTATAATATTTGACTAATTATTGTTAACATTATTTCAACAAGGTAAATCTTTTTACTTGGTGAACCAAAGTGTATACTTTATCTCATATGCCTACTTGTTTATCATTTACTTAGTTTTCAGCCTATATCCATTGCTGATTCTTCTGCATTCTATATTCTCTATAGTAATCTCCTCCCTGCCCCCCTTTTTTTTTCTTCCTAGACACAGTCTGAAGCCTCCATCCTCCTGCTCCAGTCTGAAGTGGATGCTTTCTAGGCTAAGCTGTATAGTCGTAGCTCCAGGACTTCTCTTCACCACTGTCCAAGCAAAATGTCTTCTCCTCTCTCATATTTGATACTTGCATTTTCTCAGTATTGATTTGCTCACTTACTTTGGTGGACTAGCTCCTCCATCAGCATAGTAAGAAAAAAGTGAATGGGATATAAATTTTTGAGGTGAAAATCATTTTTCCTCAAAATTGGGAAGTCATTGTTATGTTTTTGCTTCCAGCACTGCTATTAATAGTCCTGATAGTGTTCTTAATTTTTGTTTTCATCCTTTTGTAGGCTGCTTTTTTCCTCTGGAAATTAGTTTTAGGATCTTTTCTTTTCCCTGCCATGTTGAAATTTCATGGTAATATGCCCTAATTCTTCCCTTTTGTTTTCTCTATTCTTTCTGTAACTAATAATTAGTCAGACGTTGTTGGATTGATCCTTTTACCTGACTTAATGTTTTCCATTGGATTTTTTATTGTGGCTAGCAAAATTAAATTTCAGTTGTTTTGTATTTTTATCTGGATGTTTGTTACCCAAGTATTCATGAATATATTTAAGATTTGTGGACTTTATATAAAGTAGAACCTCAACCAAAAAGAAAAAAAGAATTTGAAGAAAAAGGACCTTCCTCTCTCTCTCTCTTTCTCACTCTCTCAAATAAATAAAATAAAACCTTTAAAAAGGGGGCGGGGGGAGCACCTGGGTGGCTCAGTCTGCCTTCGGCTCAGGTCATGATCCTGGGGTCCTGGGATCAAGCCCCAATGTTATATTAGTATCAGGCATACAACTTAGAGATCAAACAAGTTTATACATTATGCTGTGATTACCACAAGAGTAGCTACCATACATGCTATTTCAGTATCATTGACTGTATTTCTATGCTGTGCCTTTTATTCACGTGACTTATTATTCATCCCATAACTGGAAGTCTGTATCTCCCATTCCTCTTCACCCATTTTGCCCAACCCCCCCAACCATCAGTTAGTTCTCTGTATTCATAGATCTGATTCTTTTTGTTTATTCATTTTTTTTTTTAGATTGCACATGAGTGAAATCATATAGTATTTCTCAGTCTCATTTCACTTAGCACAGTACCTTCTAGGTTCATCCATGTTGTTGCAAATGGAGGATTTCATCCTTTTTATGCCTGCATAATATTCCTGAGTGTGTGTGTGTGCGCGCGTGCGTATCCACACATATATATGCACTCACATCTTCCCTGTCCATTCATCTATCACTGGAAACAAGTTGTTTCCATATCTTAGCTATTGTAAATAATGCTGCAAATAAACAGTGGTGCATGTATCTTTTTGGATTAGTGTTTTCATTTTCTTTGGGCAAATACCTAGTAGATTGTGGTGAATGATCCAGTAGTGGAATTATTGGATCATAGGGTAGTTCTATTTTTTACTTTTTGAGGAAACTCCATACTGATTTCTACAGTGGGTTTACCAATTTACATTCCCACCAAAAGTACATGAGGGTTCCTTGTTCTCCACAGCCTTTCTAACACTTGTTACTTGTCTTTTTCATTTTAATCTTTCTGACCAGGTGTTAGGTGATATCTCATTGTGATTTTGATTTTCATTTTCCTGAAGATTAGTGGTATTGAGCGTCTTTCCATGTGTCTTTTGGCTATCTGTAGGTCTTTGGGAAAATGTCTATGCAGGTTCTCTATCCATTTTTTAATTGGATTGTTTTTGGTGTCGAGTTGTAGAAGTTCTTTATATATTTTGGATTTTAACTCTTTATTGGATAAATCATTTGCAAATATCTTCTCCCAATCAGTATGCCTTTTTGTTTTGTTGATGGTTTCCTTTGCTGTGCAATAGCTTTTTATTTTAGTGTCGTCTCAGTTTATTTTTGCTTTTGTCTCTCTTGCCTCAGAAGACATAGCCAGAAAAATGTTGCTATGGTCGCTGTCAGAGAATGCCTGTGTTCTCTTCTAGATTTTTATGGTTTCAGGTTTCATGATTAGGTCTTTAATCCATTTTGAGTTTGTTTTTATATATGGTGTTAGAAAGTAATCCAGTTTCATTTTTTACACATAGTTGTCCAGTTTTCCCGGCACCATTTATTGAAGAGACTGTCTTTTCCATATATTTTTATTTATTTTTTTTGCTTCCTTTGTCACAGATTAATTGATCATATAAGCATGGGTTTATTTCTGGGCTCTATTCTGTTCCATTGATCAGTGCATCTATTTTTATGCCAGTGCCTCTATTTTTATGCCCTTTTTTTAATTTAAAGATTTATTTTTTATTTATTTTAATTGATTTGGCAGAGAGAGAGAGCACAAGCAGGGGGAGGAGGCAGAGGGAGAGGGAGAAGCAGATTCCCCGCTGAGCAGGGAGCCTGATGCAGGGCTTGATCCCAGGATCCTGGGATCATGGCCTGAGCCGTAGGCAGACACTTACCCCACTGAGCTGCCCAGGCACCCCTTTTATGCCATTGTAAGGCTATTTTTATGTTTTGATTATTATAGCTTTGTAGTATATCTTGAAATCGGGAATTGTGATACCTTCAGCTTTGTTTTTCTTTCTAGATTGCTTTGGCTATTCAGGGTCTTTTGTGGTTACATACAAATTTTAGTATTATTTGTCCTATTTTTGTGAAAATGATGTTGGTATTTTGATAGAGATTGCATTGAATCTGTAGATTGCTTTGGGTGGTATGGACATTTTAGCAATATTCTTCTAATCCATGAACATGGAATATCTTTCCATTTGTTTGTGTCATCTTTAGTTTCTTTCATCTGTTTTATAGTACAGGTCTTTTACCTCTAAGTTTATTCCTAGGTATTTTATTCTTTTTGGTGCAATTATAAGCGGAGTTGTTTCCTTAACAACTGTCCACTGTTTCTCTTTCTGCTACTTTGTTACTAGTATATAGAAATGCTCCTGATTTCTGGGTATTTTTTATCCTGCAGTTTTTTGTTTTTTTTTTTTTATTTATTTGAGAGAGAGAGAGAGAATGAGAGAGAGCACATGAGAGGGGGGAGGGTCAGAGGGAGAAGCAGACTCCCTGCTGAGCAGGGAACCCTATGCGGGACTCGATCCAGGGACTCCAGGATCATGACCTGAGCCGAAGGCAGTCGCTTAACCAACTGAGCCACCCAGGCGCCCTTGTATCCTGCAGTTTTACTGCTTACTTCTATTAGTTATTTGGCGAAGTCATTGGGATTTTCTATGTATAGTATCATGTCATCTGCAAGTAGTGACAGTTTAACTTCTGTACCAATATGGACGTCTCTTATTTGTGATTGCTGTTTCTAGTACTTCCAGTATTATGTTGAATAAAAGTGGTATCTTGTTCCTGATCTTAGAGGCAAAGCTCTCAGTTTTTTTTTTTACCACTGAGTATACTGTTAGTTATGAGTTTTTCATAGGTGGCCTTTATTATGTTGAGGTGTATGTTCTCCCTAAACCCACTTTTTTGAGAATTTTATCAGGAATGGATGTTGAATTTTGTCAGATGTTTTTTCTGCATCAATTGAGGTGATTATATAATTTTTATCCTTCATTTTGTTGATATGGTGTATCGTCGTTGATATGGTGTAACGCCAGTCCTTCCTACTCTTCACATCTGTCTGACCTCTCCTTCAGTCTCATCTTTCCTGTGCTTACCTCTCCTGCCTTCCTCTTCTATTTGGCAGGCCTGATATGATTACATTGGACCCATGGAGAGAATCCAGGGTAGTCTTTCTTAAATTTTTGATGGATTTGTGAGTGTTGAGCCATCCTTGCATCCCCAGAACAAATCCCACTTGATTGTGGTGAATGATATTTTTAATGTATTGTTGAAAGTGGTTTGCTAATATTTTGTTGAGGATTTTGCATCCGTTCATCAGGGATATTGGCCTGTAGTTTTTTTTGTGGTGTCTTTTTCTGGTTTTGGTATCTGGGTAATTCTGGTCTCATGATATATGTTTGGAACTTTCCCTTCCTCTTCTATTTTTTGAAATACTTTGAGGAGAATAGGTATTAACTCTTCTTTAAATGTTTGGTAGAATTTAGTTGTGAATCCATCTGGTCCTGGACTTCGGTAGGTTTTTGATTACCTATTCAATTTACTTATGAGTAGTCTGTTTGGATTTTCTATTTCTTCATGATTCAGTTTTATTTTTATTTATTTATTTATTTTTAAAGATTTTATTTATTTATTTTGACAGAGAGAGAGGGAACACAAGCAGGAAGAGTGGGAGAGGAAGAAGCAGGCCTCCCACTGAGCAGGGAGCCCGATGCGGGGCTCGATCCCAGGAGCCTGGGATCATGACCTGAGCCGAAGGCAGACGCTTAACGACTGAGCCACCCAGGCACCCCTTTGATTCAGTTTTAGAAGATAGTATTTTTCTGGAAATTTATCTGTTTTTTCCTAGGCTGTTCAATTTATTGGCATATAATTTTTCATAGTAGTATTTTCTTAATAATCCTTTGTATTTCTGTGGGGTCAGTTTTTACTTCTCTTTCATTTCTGATTTTATTTATTTGGGTCCTTTCTCTTTTTTTCTTGATGAGTCTAAGGGGTTATCAATTTTGTTTATCTTTTCATAGAACCACCTCTTCATTTCATTGATTTTTGTTCTGGTTTTTTTTTTTTTTTTTTTTAGTCTCTATGTCATTTATTTCTGCTCTAATCTTACTTTCTTCTACTTACCTTGGGCTTTGTTCTTTTTCTAGTTCCTTTATGTGTAAGATTAGATTGGTCACTTGACCTTTTTTGTTCCTTGACGTAAGCCTAAATAATACTATATATTTCCCTCTTAGAACTGTTTTTTTTTTTTTTTTTAAAGAATTTCTTTTTAAGTTTTTCTAAGTAATCTTCACACCCAGTGTGGGGCTTGAACTTAAAACCCTGAGATCAAGAGTCACATGCTCTGCCAGCTGAGCCAGGCACTCCTTAGAACTGTTTTCGCTGTATCTCCAAAGATCTCTTTGTTAATCTCTAGTTATTCTTTATAACATGCTAGTCATCTGTCACAGATGTCATCTTTCTGAGAATTGTATTTAAGAAGGTTTGGTTTTGTTCGTCTGCTTCCTGCAGTATCTCTGGTTCCCTGAGTTGTTTTTCTTTTCCTTTTCATTTGGTGTTTTTCATGTTAGAAACTCTGTGCATGCATTCCATTGCTGCTGTAGCAAATTTTACCATAAATTTAGCAGCTTAAAACAACACATATTTGTTATCTCACTGTTCATGTAGTTTAAAAGTCTGGGCACAGTGTGGCTCAGATGGGTGTTCTAGTTAGTCTTACAAAGGTGAAAGTAAGGTGTCAGCAAGGCTGTGTTCCTCCTGAAGGCTATGAGAAAGAATTCATGGTAGAATTTGGTTCCATGTGGCTATAGGACCAGGGTTTCTCCTAGATTGTCTACCAAAGGTCATTCTCAGCTTCTAGAGGTCTCCGAAATTCCTTGACATGTGCTTCTTTCCTCTGTCTTCAAAAACAGCAGTAGCAACGCCAGTCCTTCCTACTCTTCACATCTGTCTGACCTCTCCTTCAGTCTCATCTTTCCTGTGCTTACCTCTCCTGCCTTCCTCTTCTATTTGGCAGGCCTGATATGATTACATTGGACCCATGGAGAGAATCCAGGGTAATCTTTCTTAAATCAGATGATTAGTAGCCTTAATTCCATTTGCAAAGCCTCTTCACAACAGTCCCTAGATTAGTGTATAATTGTATAATCAGGGACAGAAATTTTAAGGAGTTAGCTCCAGAACTGTAGACCTACCACAGAGTCCTTTCTCACATGTCTGTCAATCATTGTCCATTCATATATTTAATAATAGTGCATTACAAATACCAATAGGAAATCCTACATTGAATGAGGTTTAGCTTGTTACCCCTCTCTGGGGTATTTAGACATTGAGCAAGCTTTATCAAATGTCTGTATCTAAAAGATTGTTCCCTAGGGCTGTTTAGATTCTCCTCTCAGGGATCCTAAAGGGCATGTATTTAAGGGGTAGGTTTAATTCAGTATGGGACAGGATTTTTTTTTTTTTTTTTTTTGGTCTATTTTCAGTGCTTGGTCATGCTTGATGTTTGGCACTATGAGTCAGTGTGTTTCCCATTGGTATTTCCTTTTGCAAACACCTTGATTTTATTTTTTTTCCTTTTTTTAGTCATCTGTTACTCTTCCAATCTGGCTTCTGTCTCCCAAAATTTTTCTGACTTTTTTTAATGTGATGTTTTCTTCCATTCTTTTTGTCCTTAAAAGTACATGTTTTGCTTATTTCTTTAGTATGATTTTTGAGAGGATTGAAAATAAATGCACAAGCTCGGTATACATGTTTAACAAATTCTCAAAACAAAATTAATTAATTTTAAAAGATTTTATTTATTTATTTGACAGGGAGAGAGAGATAGTGAGAGAGGGAACACAAGCAGGGGCAGAGGGAGAGGGAGAACCAGGCTTCCCGCTGAGCAGGGAGCCCAGTGCGGGACTCCATTCCAGGAGCCCGGGATGATGATCTGAGCCGAAGGCAGATGCTTACCGACTGAGCCCCCCAGGTGCCCCCAAAATTTATTTTAAACTAAAATCTGATTATCTTACCTGAAAACCCTTCTGTGCTCCTCAGTTCCCCACTTCCTCACCGCATAGTTTCTGGTACATACATATAGCATTTATGTAGTCCATCTTCCACCAGATTTGTCTTCTACTTGTTAACATACTGATTTTGAACATTACATTTCATTGCTATATATTATATCTTTGTGTTATAAAGAGGTCCTAGATCATTACTTTGTAGAGTGACTCATAAATGCTAGTTTATATTTATTATTGAAGTATAAAATTTAGCATGAACGAAAGACAGCACTGTAATTTGGTATACCCATTTTAAAATAGTCCTCCAGGTGTATTTTAGTTAAGTATAAACTTTGTTTAATTACTTATGCTCTTCACCAGGCCCACTTTTACATGTGATTCAGATTTCTAAATTCACCAGTTTAATTCTTTCTTGATACAAGGCACGGTAAGTAAATCAGTCCTAAATTCCTGTATGAATGAAATAATTAGTATATTATGTGGAGGTGGAGGTTTACTTTTTTGTTATAATGAAATGAAAACTTATTTGTAGACTTCATGTATAGTCAGTGGCTACCCTGTTCCAATGTAGAGAACTGCCTATCATTTGAGAAATGTTATTCTCTACCCCCCGCTGCCCTTCCCCTTTACTTAAGCTACTAGTTGTCAAGAAGTTGGAATCAAAATTACCTATGGAGCTTTTTTTTTTTTGAGATATAATCGACATATAACATTATATTCGTTTCAGGTATGTAAAATGATTTAATATTTGTATACATTATGAAATGATCACCACTGTAAGTTTAGTTAACGGCCATCACTAGAGCTTTTATAAAACAAGCTGCTGGAAGCCCTGAGTCACTAAGAGTATATGAGGGTATGACTGAAGCATATATTTTTAGTAGTATTTTTAACTTCACAAGCAATTCTCATGGACACATACGGTTAAGAACTTTTTTATATGCTTATGACTGACCCAAAAGCTAGTTTACACTTAACAATATTCATTCTTCTAATAACATTAATAGCTGGTTTGTGAGCTGGACAGGAAATGACCTAGGAACAAAAATCTCAAAGGATGAATCATGTGAAATAGTGATTCTCAAGCAGAAGGCACATGGCAGAAACATTTGGAATGCAAATTAAACATGTGTGCTTTCCCCTCTCCCACTAACCTGACTATGGTGAACTGTGGTAGAAACATGTCCTGTATCTTAGGCGTGACTCACTGTATGTCCTTTTATACTTTTTTAGATTTTTCACCCTATACCAGTGCATGATTTACTTTGAGGGGATGAATGGTGGGTGGAGAGATAGATTACTACCACCACCCTACCTGACACTTGATACTGAAGTAGTGATTATTCCGAAGCTTGGGATTATGTAATGCCTTTCTTATCTCCCAACGTGGCAGGATGGCATTTAAAGCCGAGGGTATACTGAGAATTGAAAGTGTAACTCATAAGTGATTAGGTCTCAGAATGTTAAATTTTGTTTATTTTAAAAGTAAATAATAGGAAATATTCAGTTCTATTAAATATGACTCAAAAATATACTTGAAGTATATTCTGAGTTGTGAATCTACATAAAGCAATTAATGGTAATGCATTAAACCTCAAAAATTACATTTGAGGATAAGTTAACTTCTTTTTACCTGGAATATACAAGAATGAAGAGAATCTTTGATTTTTAATTAGGTAACTTTAGCTAAAGAATATGCTATACTATTTTGAACTTTAAAAACAAATCAAGGAATGCCTAGGTGGCTCAGTTGGTCAAGTGGCCTACTCTTGATTTCAGCTCAGGTCATGATCTCAGGGTCCTGGGATCAAGCCCTGCATGGGGTTCTGCATTCATCTCGGAGTCTGCTTGGGATTCTTCTCTCCCTGTCTCCCTCTGCCCCTCCCCACCCCTGCTCGTGTTAACTTTTTCTCTCTCTCAAATAAATAAATCTTTTTAAAAAATAAAGAAATCAGACATGCCTGAAAGCTTTTTTTAAAAAGAAAGCGACAATTTAAGGAGCAAGCATTTATTTATTTATTTATTTATTTATTTTTAAAGATTTTATTTATTTATTTGAGAGAGAGAGCACATGAGAGGGGGGAGGGTCAGAGGGAGAAGCAGACTCCCTGCCGAGCAGGGAGCCCGATGCGGGACTCGATCCAGGGACTCCAGGATCATGACCTGAGCCGAAGGCAGTCGCTTAACCAACGGAGCCACCCAGGCGCCCTGTTCAGGACAGTTTTTCTGGTAATTCTGTTTTTGTGTTTCAGAAAAACATTCCCCAGAAAATAGCCTGTAAAATAGAGGACAAAACAAAAACCTGACCTGTACCAGAGTGTTCATAATAGTAAAATTCAGATAACCAATACAGAAACAGAAAAAAACAACATATAGTAGTAAAAGTTTTGGACTTATTTTTTAAACGTGGGATGAGGTGTACATAATATAGATATTTTTAAACGATTTTATTTATTCGAGAGACAATGAGAGAGAGAGCATGAGCAGCAGAGGGAGGGGGAGAAGCAGACTTTCCGCTGAGTGGGGAGCCATATGCAGGGCTTTATCCCAGGACCCCAGGATCATGACCTGAGCTGAAGGCAGACGTTTAACCGACTGAGCCACCCAGGCGCCCCTAAAATAGATTTTTTTAAAAAAGAAACTCCAGTGTGGTTTGCAGTGATTGCTACCATCCAATTTACATGAAAATTAACTCTGATTTGAAGAAACCTAATAGAAAAAAAATGAAGAAACCTAATAGAAAAATCAGTGAAGGAAATATAAATGGCTAAAAACTCTTGAGATGTACATCACTAGTAAATAAATGTAAATTAAAACAAGGAAATAAAAAATCAAGTAAGCAAAGCTTTAAAAAACACATGTGCCCAACTTGCTCCACTTTTGCCTTAAAATTATTATTACCTTTGATCTAGTAATTCCACTCCAGTGAATTCTTGAAGAAATAAAATGTGGAAAAATACGTACACAGATAGATGGTTGTAAAATCATTATTTATAATGGGCTCAGTATTAGAAGAATGGTTAAATTATGCTACATTTGCACAGTAGAATTTTATATATCTATTAACATAATCCCTTATTTACATAGCCATATTGCATTTTTCAAGAATGGGTTTTAAATGACTCATTTATACTTTTGTCATTTCCAAGTTTCTACCATAAGTGCATATTTTTTTAACTAGAGAAAAACATTAATACCCAGTACTTAACGAAGTACTTTTTACGTGCCAGGCCTTGTTCAGGGAATGTTACCCGTATTAATCATTTGATTTTCAGAGGTACTATTATTCTCATTTTACAGATGAGAAAACTCAGACACTGGCAAGCTGAGTAAGCTTGTCCAATGTCACAATAAGTAGTGGAGCTGAGATCTGAATGCAGCTAGTTGGCTGTGTGCTTCTGCCTCAAATTGTGTCTCACCAGCTCTGCAGCAGTCTGCTCCATCCTGGTTTCAGGTCCCCTACAAACAAAAAGCTTCCTGAATTTGTAATACTGGATTGAATGTAGTGGATATTGTGAGCTCCTGAAGATACAAACTGCCGCATGTAAAACTCCCATCTGATCTAGTAATTTTTAGCAATCTGTAGCATTACAAGTTATGCAGTGGTTTGCATTTTGTTGTCTGTTCTACTTACGACACTGACAAACAGTGAGTATAGTGCTGCCAAATATACAGACCTAGTCCTTCTCCTTTCTGCTGCATTTTTCATTTTTGGTTTTTCTTGGCTCTCCTTCTCTTTACACTCTTTATTTTTAAATTAACCTAATTTTGGTATAATTGGTGTACAATAAACTGTACCCATTTAAAGTATACAATTTGATGAGTTTTCACAGATGTTTACATCTGTGAAACTATACCACAGGATAGAGAATATTTCCATTAGCCCTCAAACTTTAGTCAGACAACCATTTATTTGCTCTGTCACACAGATTTATTTTCATTTTCTGGAATTTTATGAACAGAATCATATAGTGTATATGCCTTTTTAGTTGGCTTCTTCCACTTAAGGAAGGATTTTGAGATACATTCAGGTTATTGTATGTCTCCATTGTTTCTTTTTACTGATGAGTTGTGTTCCATTGTGAGTAGTATTCCACTGATATGAAAATACCACATTTTGTTTATCAATTTGGGTTGTTTCTAGTTTTGGCTTTAGTGAGTACAGCTGTTACATATGTGCTTTTCATTTTCTTGAGTAAATAAGTAGAAGTAGAATGGTGAAGTTGTATATGTTTAACTTTATAAGAAACTGCCAAACTTTTGAAAAAATTGTCTCATTTCCCATTCCACTGGCTGGGTATGAGAGTTCCAGTGCCCCCACATCCTCACCAACACTGGCTGTTAGCAGTCTTGTTAATGTTGGCTACTCTGATGGGTATATAATACTTCTCATAGTTTTAACTTGCATTTCCCTGATGCTTAACCAACTAAGCCACCCAGGTGCTCCTGTTAGTTTTGTTTTTTAATAAAGGATAATTTTTTGTGGAGTGTATGTGTTCTATGTAAGAAATCTTTGTCTACTTATATTTTCTTTTAGGTCTATGATCCATTTAGAATTAATTTTTATATATTAGATAAGGGCTAATGTGTTTTTTTTTTTAATCTATGAATCTCTCATTTAGCATCATTTATTGGTAAAATTTTCCTTTCCTCTTGAATTGCCATGGCACCTTTGTCCAAAATAACTGACCACCTATATATGGATCTGCTTCTGGGTCCTCTTCATATATACATCTTATCATTTAGCTCATAATTGCACTGTCTTGATTGCTGTAGCTATATGATGTCGAGTAGTCCCTCCAACTTTAGTCTTTTTAAAAATTGCTTGGACTATTCTGTTTGTTTTCATTTCCACACATATTTTACAGTCAGCTTTCCATCTTGTATAAAAGAGCAGGTTTGGATTTTGACTCGGATTCCATTGAATCTTTAGTTCAATTTAGGGAAAACTGACTTCTTAACAATTCTTGGAATTCATGGACATGGTATGTAATATTAAATATAATGTTATATAACTTCATATGGGTCATTGTTAATTCTTTTTGTTACTTTCGTTTAACATTTTTGCCTCTTACCAGATTCTTCATATGAATAAGATAAACACAGAAACATGTCATTTCTACAAGGTAGAAGAGGTTGAATCAATTAAAACTTGGAAATTTGGTAATGATATGAAAGTATTTACATTTACTTCATGTGTCATGTGTAACTTACAACATACAGAATGAATATAGGCTACGCAATAATATAAAGCTTTTTTAAAAAATTGAGGCATAATTGACATAAATATTATAATAGTATCAAGTGTACAGCATAGTGAATCAACACTTATATACATTGCAAAATGACCATCATATTCATTCTGCTTACCATCCGTCACCATACAAAATTAATACTGTATTATTATTTTTTTTTTTTAAAGATTTTATTTATTTATTTGACAGAGAGAGACACAGCGAGAGAGGGAACACAAGCAGGGGGAGTGGGAGAGGGAGAAGCAGGCTCCCCGCAGAGCAGGGAGCCCGACGCGGGACTCGATCCCAGGACCCCGGGATCATGACCTGAGCTGAAGGCAGTCGCCCAACCAACTGAGCCACCCAGGCGCCCAATACTGTATTATTGACTGTATTCCCCATGCTGCATATCACATCCCCACATGTCAGAGAGAGCGCACAAGTAGGAGGAGCGGCAGGCAGAGGGAGAAGCAGACTCCCTGCTGAGCAGGGAGCCCGATGTGGGACTCCATCCCAGGACCCTGGGATCATGACCTGAGCCAAAGGCAGATGCTTAACCGACTGAGCCACCCAGGCGTCGCAGAACTTGTACTTCTTGATCCCCCTCCACCCATTGCACCTGCCCCCTCACAACTCCCCTCTCTGCTAGCAAACACCAATTTGTTCTCTGTATCTCTGCATCTTGGTTTGGTTTGGTTTGGTTTTTTACATTCCACATGTAAATAAAATTGTGGTATTTGTCTTTCTCTTACTCATTTCACTTAGCATAATATCCTCTAGGTCCATCCATGTTGCTGCAAATGGCAAGATTTCGTTCTTTTTTGTGGTTGAGTAATATTCATGTGTGTGTGTGTGTGTGTGTGTGTGTATGTACGTGTACACCACATCTTCTTTATTCATTCATCTATCAGTGGACACTTAGGTTGCTTCCATATCTTGGCTATTAGAAATAATGCTTCAATAAACATAAACCTTTTTGGATTAGTGTTTTTTTGTTATCTTTGGATAGATGCCCAGTAATGGAACTGTTAGATGATAATCTTAGTTCTAGTTTTAAGTTTTTGAGGGACCTTCATACTGTTTTCCATAGTGGCTGCACCAGTTTACATTCCTAAACAGTGCACAAGATTTCCCTTTTCTCCATATTCTAACACTTAATATTTTTTTTTTATAATAACCATTCGGACAGGTGTAAGGTGATAATCTCATTGTGGTTTTGACTTGCATTTCCCTGGTGATGAGTGATGTTGAGCATCTTTTCATGTGCCTGTTGGCTGTGTGTCTGTCTTCTTTGGAAAAATGTCTATTCAGATCCTCTAATTGGATTGTTTGCTTTCCTGTTACTGGGTTGTATGAATTGTTTACTTATTTTGGGTATTAATCTGTTATTGGATATATGATTTGCAAATATCTTCTATTCAGTAGGTTGTCTTTTGATTTTGTTGGTTTCCTTTGCTATGTAGAAGCTTTTTAGTTTGATGCAGTCTCATTTGTTTATTTTGTTTCCCTTGTCTTTGGAGTCAGATCAAAAAAAAAAAATTGCTAAGACTGATGTCAAAGAGCTTACCACATGTTTTCTTCTAGGAGTTTATGGTTTCAGGTCTTACATTCAAGTCTTTAATCCATTTTGAGTGAATTTTTGTATATGGTCCAGTTTCATTCTTTTGAATATAGCTGTCCAGTTTTCCCAGCATCATTTACTGAGAAGACCATCCTTTTCCCATTGTATATGCTTAGCTTTGTCATAAATTAATTGACCACATATGTATGTATATATTCTCAGGCTCTTTATTCTGTTCCATTGATTTATATGTCCATTTTTATGCGAATACTGTACAGTTTTGATTACTACGGTTTTGTAGTATAGTTTATTTTTTTTAAGATTTTTTTTTTTTTAAAGATTTTATTTTATTTATTCATGAGAGATAGAGAGAAAGGCAGAGGGAGAAGCAGGCTCCCAAGGAGCAGGGAGCCCGATGCGGGACTCGATCCCAGGACCCTGGGATCATGACCTGAGCCGAAGGCAGACGTTTAACCATCTGAGCCATCCGGGTGCCCCAAGATTTTTTTTTTTAATTTATTTATTTGACGGAGAGATTGACAGCGAGAGAGGGAACACAAGCAGGAGGAGTGGGAGAGGGAGAAGCAGGCTTCCTGCCTAGCAGGGAGCCCGATGCAGGGCTCAATCCCAGGACCCTAGGATCGTGACCTGAGCCAAAGGCAGACACCCAACGACCAAGCCACCCAGGCACCCTGTAGTATAGTTTAAAATCAAGCAGTGTATACCTTCGGCTTTGTTCTTCTTTATCAGGATTGTTTTTGCTGGTCAGGGTCTTCTTTGGTTCCATACAAATTTTAGAATTATTTGTTCTAGTTCTGTGAAAAATATCATTAGAATTATTAGAATTTCGATAGGAATTGCATTAAATCTGTAATATGGCTATTTTATTAATATTGATTCTTCCAAACCACAAACACAGAATATCTTTCCATTTATTTGTGTCTTTATTTTTTTTTTTCATCAAGTCTTTATAGTTTTCATTGTACAGGTCTTTCACTTCCTTGGTTAAATTTATTCTTAGAAGGGTGCCTAGGTAGCTCAGTCAGTTGAACATCTGACTCTTGGTTTTGGCTCAGGTCATGATCTCAGGGTCATGAAATCCAGCCCTGCAGTGGGCTCTGTGCTCATCACAGAGTCTGCTTGTCCTTCTTCCTCCTCCTCTGCCCTTCCCCATGCTCATGCTCCCACGCATGCACCCTCTCTCTCTCTCTCTCTCTCTCATAAATAAAATCGTTTAAAAAAAAAAAAAGTCTAAAAAACTCAAAAATTTATTCCTAGGTATTTTACTTTTTTGATGTAGTTGTGAATGGGATCAGTTTTCTCAATTTCTGTTTCTCATAGTTTATGTAGAGAAACACAACCTTTTTTTTAAAGATTTTATTTATTTATTTGAGAGAGAGATAGCAAGAGAGAACATGAGTGGGGGAAGGAGATCATGACCTGAGCCGAAGGCAGATGCTTAACGGACTTAGCCACCCATGTGCCCTGAAAAGAACACAACAGGTTTTTGTATATTGATTTTTTTTACCTTGCTACTTCACTGAATTTTACTAGTTTATTAGTTCCAGTGGTTTTTGATGGAGTAGTTAAGGTTTTCTATATATAGTATCATGTCATCTGCAAACAGTGACAGTTTCACTTCTTCCTTTCCAATTGGTATGTTTTTGTTTTTCTTGCCTAGTTGCTGTGGCTAGGATATAAATTTAATTTTTTTTATGGTTTTAGTTAAAAAAATAAATATATAAATAAGTTCTAATATTTTCTCTATTTTCTCTCTGTACCCTAATAGATTGTTATCTCTCCACTTCGAGGCTCCTACATTCATTAAATGGTTATGAATTGAATGCTTTGGTAGATTATTTGTAGAAGTGCCATACTTAAGTCTTGCATGGCATTCACATCTGGCAAAACATAAACACATACATACACAGATGGAAATTATGAATTCTTATATTGGAATGGATTAATAGATGGATTTACCAGATGTAAAGTATTTAAATTTTCCATTATGCTACTAAATAATCTTTCTTCTAATTTTAACAGATATCAGACATCCTGAAGAACTTTCTCTCTTGAAAAAACCCAGAGATCCAACTAAGAAAAAAAAGAAAAAGTTAGATGACCAGTCTGAAGATGAGGCACTTGAATTAGAGGGGCCTCTTATCACTCCGGGATCAGGTGAGACTTTGTTAGACTAAGCAGAGGCATAGTGTGAAAACTGTTTGTGGTTTTTTGACAAATGGTTTACATAGGTCAGGAGAGTGATCAACTTTAAAAAACTCTCCTTCAGCTTTTTTTCCCTCAATCATGAAATCACCTCTAGGGTCTCTCATGTGCAGATCATCGTGTCAGGTGTTAACAGATGCATCAGTAAAAAGGAAGGCTGGTTCTCTGCTCTGGAAAAATAAAAAAGGGGCAATACCTTAACTGGGCTCAGTTTTTTGCATTGTAAAAAATTGGACAGTTTTTTAGTATTTAGTTCTTTTTTCTGTATTCTGTGAAAACCACAATTAATTAATTAAGACATTATTACTTCTGTGGGTTACTTAAAATCTTTGTGCTTTGCATATGCTGGTCCCTTTGCCTTTTCACCTTTTTCCTTTAAGGTTTTGCCCTTTTAAGAAGCTTTCTCAGATTTCCTTCCATTATCTCCCAACCTGAATTAGGTATCCTTCTATTTTAAGACACCAGACTTTTCTGTGTTTGGTATTGTACTGCATGTTCTTACCTATTAAATTGTGAGGTCCCGGCATGATGGAACTGTCTCTCACATTTTTGTTATCAGAACCTAACTTAGCATGTGGCATTCAGCGGGAGCATAGGGGAGCATAGGCAGTGTCTTTTGGGTAGCTAGATGACTAATTAAATTACATGGTTATTTATTCAGTCCTGGGCATACACAGGGACTGGACATTACAGTTTCCCATGTGTCTATCAGCCATACATTTATAAATCCATTTCTTAGGAAATAAGTCCCTCAGTCAGTAAGTAAACTAATTTAACTAATTCAGTTCATTCTTGGTTTTTTAAATTCTGGGGTGATGATGATAATGGAAACAATTTAGTGCTTACTGTATGCCCATTTTACACATTATACTCTTGGAAATTAAATTTAGCGTATTTTACTTGTGGAAACTCACTTAATTCTCACTACAGCCCATTGCACATTATGTTATTACTCATTTTAAGGTTGAAGAAATGGCACAGTAAGGTTAGGAACGTCTTGTAACTTTTATGCCCTTACTCATGTACTGATTGGACTTGGGAGATACCAAAAAATAAGAAAATCCTTAACTCTTAAGAAGTTTTTAGGCTCTTTGGCTCAGGTCATGATCTCAGGGTCCTGGGATCAAGCTCCACATCAGGCTCCCTGCTCCACAGGAAGCCTGCTTCTCCCTCTCCCACTCCCCCTGCTTCTGCTCCCTCTCTCGCTGTCTCTCTCTGTCAAAAAATAAATAAAATCTTTAAAAAATAAAAGCTTTTAGGCTAACTGAAAAACAGTTACTGTATTTAAGGAGGTAATATATAAACGCTAAATGAAAGTTGTAGAAAGTAGTGTTCCAGGAATTTGGAAGACAAAACCATTCCAAACGGTATATTTATAGGTTGGGGAATTGAGTTTGTGAATTAAGCTTTTAAAAAGTTCCATTGTGGGGCGCCTGGGTGGCTCAGTTGTTAAGCCTCTGCCTTCGGCTCGGGTCATGATCCCAGCGTCCTGGGATGGAGCCCCACGGCACGAAGCCTGCTTCTCCCTCTCCCACTCCCCCTGCTTGTGTTCCTGCTTTCACTGTCTCTCTCTGTCAGATAAATAAATAAAATCTTTAAAAAAATAAAAAGTTCCAGTGTTTTAGTGATAACCTAATATTCTGATAAGTTATATTTTCCCTGTACTGGCATTTTGTTTTTAATTTTTTGGTCTTTTTTACTGTACTAAAGTTTTACATTTTTATGTAGTCAAACTTGTTATTTACTTTACAGTTCTGGGCTTTCATTCTTGGTAAAGAAAATCTTCACAAATACTAGAAAAATTCTATATTTCCTTTATACTTTTATATAATTATTTCATATTTATATATTTTAACTAATCTGTAATATTAACATTTGTTATTTTTAATTCACCTGAAATTTGTTTACTAAGTATGGTATGAGATTGATATTTTGGTGGGAAATTTTCTAAAATGGATTAAATACTTTAGCACTCTTTTAAAAAAGAATATGTAAGGATGTAATTTATAGTAACCAAGTTATCAGGCAGATTCTAAAGTTATATGAGGTTTTTAATATTTGTAGTAGGTGGCCCAAGACTGTAATGCTTATTGAATTCTCTCCTCCTTATAATTTTTGTTACTGTTCTGTATAGTTGAGCAAGCTTCTATTTTGTTGTTGACTAAATATGTTACTTCATCTTACCCTATAATAACTTTCTACTTCAAATATGTTTTAAATTGGGCAATCAGGAATATAAGGTAGTTGGGATTGTCACTGAACTGAGACTTAGAAGGAATGTAAAATGCACATACCCTCTGTCCTAGCAATGTTGCTAGAATTGGGAAATAAGTACAAACATACCTGTTGGAAGGCATTTGTTGGAAGGCATGTTTGCAGCAGCAGTGGTGAAGTCAACAAAATTCTAAACAAATAAATGCACACCAATTGGGAATGGCTTAAATAAGTTATGGTACCCAGGAGGTGATGTGTATAGCTTCAATTATACTTGCTGATTTATAGCTTGGCTCTGAAACGTAATAGCTTTTGACACTGGACAACTTACTTAACCTCTCTGTGCTTCAGTTTGCTCCTCTAAAATGAGAATAATAGGATTGTTGGAAACACTAATTATTACCATGGAGTGCCTAACAAAATAAGAATAGAAACAATGAAGTGATCAAAAATGAAGTGTAGAATATACAAAGTAGAGGAATTTGAGAGGGCTGATTCTGTTAAATATTGTGTAATTTAGGGGAATATATTTTGTTTTAGAAACCTCATAAAGAAAATTGCCAGTTCTAACTATTTAATTCTAAATAGTAATTATAGTCCATCACACTAGGAACAAATTTTCAATATTCTGACATTCCTAGTAAAAGATTTATTTGCTAGATCTTTGAAATACACAATGAGAAGATTTTGCCTAGAAGATAATGTTTTTCTATCCCTTATTTACATATATAGCAGGATTATTCTTTGCCCACCTGAGCTGGAGTAATGTTTTTAGCCCTTTTAATTAGTATGGGGTGCCCAAGTAATCCTTTCACAAAATACCCTTGTAGTTTGAAAGTTCTAGCTTTTAAGGGTATCACTGACTATCCCAAGGTTCTTTAAAGCTAAGAAAGGAGAACTGACCACTTTCTTTGTTGCTTATTTAACAATGTTTAGTGTTTAGATACTGCAAATTGCTTTAGTTATTAACATTGGAAGAATACATACTAGGGACATCAAATCAGATACTCTGTGGCTAGCAAGATTTTTTTTTTCCTTTGTGTTCTCTTCCTAGACTAGATCATGACAACTACAAAAATCTCTAGCATGATCACCACTTTTTCATAGGTAATTGTTTCTATCATTGCATTGAGTGAGGTGGTGGGGAGGGGTTGTTAGAGTGGAAAGGAAATTCCTAAGCGTATTTCTATATTAGGTAAGGGAAACAGCCATTCTCTTTCCATAATCCATTAACAGTGTGATACCCATTTACACATTTTCTTTTTAAAAATTATGACTGAAGACAAAATATAATTAACAGAGTTAGGACTTCTAGGGGAGGTGCTTTTACTTAACATTATTCTGAACTTTTAAGTCTTAATTTAATCCAGTCTCCTTGATTTTTATAGTTTAAATGATGGAGGATATATTGTCAGTTGACTAAGTCAAGAAGTTTTTATTTAGGTAGCCTCTACTATATGTTTAGCCCTATTGAACACTGGGGAATTGGAAAATAAAATATCCCTGCCTTTAGGGACTTAATTATAAGATACATCTTTGTTAGCAAAATGTTATCTACTCGTTTGCTTCAATACTTTATTTGTGAATCTGTTGGAACCAGTTTACCTATTCACTGAGAAAACATTAATATAAAATTATTCTCTTAATTTATGTGCATTTATTCAGTTACATTGAGCTGTCTTAAAATAGGGTATGGATTTCAAAGGGTGATAAATGTGGATATGTTTGTCACTGCACATTTGACTGGAGCACAACTTTATTCTTTTGAATTAGACAAAAAAAACTCAGGTTACAGTTTCTAAGATTCTTTACTCTTAATTCACTTGAAATATTTACTTCAGTTTATGATTCACATTAGGAAAAGTCTTTTTTCTTTTTTCCATTTCCTTTCCTTTTCATTCTTCTGTTTCTGTCTTCTATTGTTACCTTTCCTTTACCTTCTGAATTCCTTTCTTTCCTTTCCTATAGGCACTGATGTTCTTTACATTGGCCCTCTGAAAGGTGAGCCTTGCCACAATTAAAAACAAAAACTTGGTCTGTCTGCTTCAGCTATATCCTTAACTTATCTTCTAATTCCCTTGAACTGATTTTTCCCCCCGTATTTCTGCCAACTTATATTTTTTGACCTTGTTATTGTATGTTCTAATGTTACACAAGTAGAGTTAATGTTACATGTTTTCAAGACAGGTAAAATAATGTACTAAGCTTTCCTTCCAGAATGAAACTTTTGTTTCACAGTTTCCTTTACATAGCATGTATTATTGAAAACTAAGGTTCTGTACTTAATTCATATTTACTACCTGTTTTTCATGTTATTTATTAGGAAGTATATATTCAAGTCCAGGACTTTATAGTAAAACAATGACCCCCACTTACGATGCTCATGACGGAAGCCCCTTGTCACCGACTTCTGCTTGGTTCGGTGACAGTGCTTTGTCAGAAGGCAACCCTGGTATACTTGCTGTCAGTCAGCCAATCACGTCACCAGAAGTTTTGGCGAAAATGTTCAAGCCTCAGGCTCTTCTTGACAAAGCAAAAACCAACCAAGGGTAAGTTTTAAAATAGAGATACGTTGAGGGGTACCTGGATGTGGTTCAGTTGGTTAAGCATCCGACTTGTGATTTTGGCTTGGGTCAGGATCTCTTGGGTAATGGAATCGAGTCCCACATTGGGCTCTGTGCTCAGTGCAGATTCTGCTTGAGGTTCTCTCTCCCTCGTCCTCTGCCCCTCCCCCTGCTTGTGTACATGCTCTCTCTCAAATAAATAAATAAATCTTTAAAAAAATAAAATATAGATAGAATTTCTTTCTCCAACTAGAGGTAGAAACATTTTATTAATTTTGTCTTGAGTTGTTCCACTGCTCTTGTTAATTTGTCCAGGTGGCTTGATTCCTCAAGATCTCTCATGGAACAAGATGTGAAGGAAAATGAGGCCTTGCTTCTTCGATTCAAGTATTACAGCTTTTTTGATTTGAATCCAAAGGTACCGAGGGTTTAGAGGGATCTGTTCTTTTTTTCCTTTTTGTTTTTTTCATTTGGATGTTTGTTTTTTGGAGTTGGTGGGATGAGGAATCATTTGTATATAGCAAGTCTGAATAATATTAAAAACCCAAGTTTTAGACAAAAGGATCTGTATTTGAAGTAAGTCTATTGTGTTAGCAGGTTGGAAGCATAATTCAGCCTTTTTCTTTTTTGTTAAAATGAATTTTTGAATGATTTGTATTTTAAATGCACTAGCTTGGTACTATAGGATTGGTAAAGTTAGTTTTAGGGATTTTTTTACACCTCTCTTTAGCTGTATTTTTGGTAAAAGAAGAGTTTTATGAAATAGTACCTTTTCAGTGACTTTCAGATTTCTAATTATAAGTCAAATGACGTTGCTTCAAAGAAGAATTCTTTAAGTCTACATTTCTTCCTATTTAATAGGCAAATATTGTAATGTTTCACTATCCAATGATGACTGCATCATCTGTGCTACTGAAATACTTTGCTTTTCTGAGAAGAGTTAAATTTGCTATGAAATCTAGAGTATTTTTCCCTAGAAAACACATGGCACAGAGATTTGGATCTTTTGCTTCCTTATTTATCATCCTTGGGGGGAAAACCTCTCTTGACTACTTCTCATCCTTTTCATGTCTAGATTATAGTGTAGATTTTAATGTAATACTTCTCATTTTTTATTATGTGCTGAAGTAATTCTTTTTGTAACAGTAAAAAATGTATAATTTAGAACTACAAAAAAAAAAATCTTAACCCCTTTCGGGCCATATCATGTCTCATTTTAGTAAAACCAAAGCTGTTTTGGGAACATAGTTACATTTGCTGGGGAAGGGGAGTTGCTATATGTTTTGTTAACATTCTAAATAGTATTGTTAAGACATTACTATTAATTTTTATTAACATAACTGAATGGATAATTCAGTAACGTATAAGTAAATCTTTACCACAAGTATATATATGTACTCTGTATTTCAGATTCTTAAAATAATTACTGTTTCCAGGGACCTGACACTTTGTCTAAGTATGCTTTTCCATAGTGGGCAAGATGTTCCCTGAAATAATTTACTCTCTGATTGTAACATTTTAGTGTGACACGTTGCAATAACAATACTAAAAAGCAGTCACTTTTACCTTACTTTAAATGTAGTCTTTCAAGTTAAGTTCATTTTGTTAAGAGCTCTGTCCCTGTAAAATAACATACAGAATCTTACTTCTAATACTGAATAATAATATTTTGGTGTTTTTTTTAAATGTCATTTTTAATGGAAAATTAGATGTGGGTATATATACATATACCTAACCCTATAGGTATCTTTATTATTGAGTATTTGATACTGAATAAAAATCCCAGGAAAAAAAATGTATATCAAAACTTTTTTGTCAAGCTTTGAAAGTGAATATTCAGTTTTCAAACTTTTTTATGTTAAAGGTAATGTATTACAAAAGGATTGTGTCTCTTTTGCTGCAGTATGATGCAATCAGAATCAATCAGCTTTATGAGCAGGCCAAATGGGCTATTCTCCTAGAAGAAATTGAGTGCACAGAAGAAGAAATGATGATGTTTGCAGCCTTGCAGGTAGTGAAGAGTATTGTATTGGTAAATGGGACTTTTCATGGGAAAAGCATAGGGGATTATTTTTAAATAGTAAATTAGAAAACTATAATTCCAGTAGCATTTTGATAGTGTTTACTTTTTGCTATGTAGAAATTGAATACACTTAGAAGACAAAATAAGTACATGAATTTAATTTTTTGTCTTCTTATCTAAGAGTTTAGTGATATACTTAATATTTTTCTGTATCCTATAGGAGAAAAATATCCTCCCACCCCCAAATATATATTAGTTAAAAACTGCCCAGTTTTCCCTTAGAAATAAGATCTGTATTGCAAATCAGATTTCTAAAATGAAGCTTATTAATTGCATAATTTCCTAAGTAGCTGGGGATGGTAATCCTTAAGAAGTAGGTAGCTAATGTTTTCCCGAGATTAAACCAGTATTATCCCAAAAGTGGTTCTTGCATATGAGCTTTTTCAGAATTACAGTAGTGCTTATTAAAAAATTGTCCACTTCATTACTGCTGTCCCCTCTAGCAAAATAACATAGGGTGGCATCCACAAATCTGCATTCTTAGAGACACTGAGATGCATGTAGCTGACCAATGGAGTAGTCATTCTTCCATTTCAGATAATTGAGTGAGGCTTTAGTGAATGTTCTCAGATTATGGTAGAACTCTGGTTTTGCCTAAAGTCCTAACAAAATTGGTATTCTTTAAGTACAGGAAGCAGAGTTGACATTTAGTTATGAATCACTGTTGTGGCTCAGTCGGTTAAGCAGCTGCCTTTGGCTCAGATCATGATCTCCGGGTCCTGGGATCGGGCCTCATTGGGCTCCCTGCTCAGTGGGGAGACAGGGAGCTGCTTCTCCCTCTCCCTCTGCCCCTCTTGTGCTCTGTCTCTCAAATAAATACAATCTTTTAAAGAAGAAAAAAGGAAAAAGAAAAGCTTTCACTGTAAAAATGATTTTACTTTTCTTTAGAACACAAATAAAAATGCTCTCAATCTTCTAAATGCTTTTATACATCCAGGAAAGTTTTCTGGTTAAAACTCAAAAAATTGTCCTTTGTAATGGAAGAAAAGCACATTTCTTCTCAGTTTACATGACGAAAGAAAGGGATCGAAACAAAGCTTAGACAAGGAAAATCTTTGATGACAGAGGAGTTAGTTTAGAGACTTGCTTAATCAACTAGTTAAGAGTCTTCTATTGTGTTTCTGGATAATTCAGACTATCTGAAGAATTTCTTTTTTTTGTTGTTTTTTTTAAAGATTTTATTTATTCATTTGACAGAGAGAGACACAGCGAGAGCGGGAACACAAGCAGAGGGAGTGGGAGAGGGAGAAGCAGGCCTCCCGCGGAGCAGGGAGCCCGATGCGGGGCTCGATCCCAGGACCCTGGGATCATGACCCGAGCCGAAGGCAGACGCTTAATGACTGAGCCACCCAGGCGCCCCCTATCTGAAGAATTTCTTGAATTAAATTCTGGAGTAATCTTATTCAGAGTACCTCACTTGGTTTATGGCTTTCTACCTATATCTTTCTTTCTTAGAATATGGGCTTATAATTTTGTAGTGAAGGTTTTGCCAATGACAGAATAATAATACATATAAAATATATATGGGGGAAAACTCACAGATTTTTATTATATAGTATTTTTTAAATCTTTTTATTATAAAAATAATGCACTTAAAAAAAAGCCCAACAGATATAAACATGCCTGGCACATAGGTGCTCAGAAAAATTTGTTGAGTGAGAATATAGTTGACCCTTGAACAACAAGGGGTTGGGTCCACTTATAATAATGCAGGCTTTCTCCAATAAATATAGTACAGTAAATGTATTTTCCTTATGATTTTCCTAACATTTTCTTTTCTCTAGCTTTATTGTAAGAATGAGTATATAACACATATACAAAATATCTGTTAATTGACTGTTTATGTTATTAGTAAGGTTTCTAGTCAAGAGCAGGCTATGAGTAAAGTTCTGGGAGAGTTAGCGCCCCTAGCCCCCATGTTGTCCAAGGGTCAAATGTACACACAGTTGTATTTTCACAGAAATGGGATTATTTTGTAGCTTTCCCCCACCCCGTGTATTGTAGATATTCCATTTTAGTGCAGTAGAAAATGCATCAGAAACCATGAATTTTAATCTCTGGAAACTGAATGTCCCAAAACATAGCTCTCCTGAACCATTTTAGAATCTAGATTTAATGAGAGAATTCTGAACTAAAAATCTCCTGAGTTTTTAGAAGCCTTCCCAGAGACTGACCCAAAGGCTCTAGAACCCATCCAGTACCATAAGGGGGAAAGTTTGAAAAGATGGCAAGGAAATGCCTGGTATTTTTATCTCCGGCATAGCCTACACTGAATTATTTTCTCCTTGGGGCTTCTGTTTTCTTTTGTAACATAAATCTACAGTAGTAAAAAGAAACAAACAATTAAAAGTAAGAAGGCGTAGATAAAAAATAAAAAGGTAATAACACTGTTTTTAAAGCAATTACATCCTTGGGCACCTGGGTGGCTCAGTCAGTTAGGCGGCTGCCTTCGGCTCAGGTCATGATCCCAGGGTCCTGGGATCGAGTCCCACATCGGGCTCCCTGCTCTGCGGGGAGCCTGCTTCTCCCTCTCCATCTGCCTGCTTCTCTGCCTACTTGTGCTCTTTATCTCTCTGTCAAATAAATAAATAAAATATTTAAAAAAATAAAGCAATTACATCCAAGTCTGTATTGTAACATTTAATAGATATCCCATGCACCCTCTGAAAGCAAAGCTGGATTTTAAGACCAGTCCCATTCATAGCCAGGGTTTTTCCGAGGTAACTTCTAAGGACTTTTTGCATCACAATCACCTGACTCACTTAACCAACTGAGCCACCCAGGCGCCCCTCACCTGACTCACTTAATAAAAATGCAGATTCTGGGCTGGACACCAGATTTGCTGAATCAAAATCTCTGGGGATGAACCTAAGAATCTGTATTTTTAACCAACTCTCTTGATGATGCTTAATGTTACTCTTACATTTAAGGCAGCCGTCTAAGGGCCCTCAACCTACCTCATTCTCCATGATTGGTGAACATGGAAGTTTCTATCACTAAGGATCTCATTTTAGCACAACTGAAGGTACAGCGAGAGACTGTTCATTACCAATTCACTAAATCTTAAAATATAGAGGAACACTGACAATTGGCCTCAGATTAGTTCATTCAATGTTCCCCAGGAATAGACTGTATTCAGTGAATGGATACTTCAGAAATTTGGAGTGCTCTTTAATTCTTTGAAAGGTAACTGAGTAAGTGATTTTAAAAGTTCTGCTTACCTTTGTATGAAACCTCGGTAAGGTTTAACATCAAAATCCTAATAGATTATTAGTATTTGTTCTAAGTGACTTACCTAAGTATGTTTAAAATCATAACTAGTTATTCTATATGCAGAGATTTTTCTATCTACATATAGGAGTACTACTCATCGTGTATATACACACACAAATACATATATGAGTGTATATATTCACATATAAATGTAATCAATCTTATCATTCTTATGTAACTGAGAATATAAACATCTTCCTCTGATTATGTTTTCAGCATTGAATTGAGGTGGGGCAGGGGTCGTGGTGGAGAGTGGAGCTTTAGCTTTCAGCCTAATACTTACAACTGATAAATTTTCCTCTGCTGGGTAATAGCAGTAATATAAGGTAATTAATGTTAATCCATTTTTACAAAAGACCTTATGCATATTCTGTTAATTCATTCAGTATTCATCGGTTTCAGGACCTGTTCTAGACACAGGGAATACTGCAGTGGGGGGGGCAGGGTGGGGGGAGAAAACCAGTAAAAAAAGATCTGCTCATGTGGAGCTTAGTGGAGGACATGTTAACTCTGAATTCTAGGGCTTCCCAAACTAAATTCATTTTTATATGTCCAAAGACCTGGTTCTTTTGGATAAATATTTATTAGGATATCTGGGACACTGCTTTCAGGTGCCATTTATTTTCTGATCATTCTAGTTCTTGGACGGTTTCATCTTTTCAAGTTAGGTGATGAAAAGCATTCAGTATAGATGCAGGTAGTAATCTCATTTTAAAGTTTTAAAGTTAGAACAGTTAAATAAACTATCATTTCTATTTTCAGTATCACATCAATAAGTTGTCAATCATGACATCAGAGAATCATTTGAACAACAGTGACAAAGAAGTGGATGAAGTTGATGCTGCCCTTTCAGACCTGGAGATCACTTTGGAAGGGGGGAAAACATCAACAATTTTGGTAGGGTGAATCTAATTCCTACTAGTTTAGTTTGAATTGATGCTTATCTTTTTGTGGATTTAGGTTCTCATAAGTATTGGGTGGCTGTGGAGAAATATTTCATGCTTTAGAGAATACAGGTGTTGACTTTTCAGAAATTAGTATTGTTCTAGTCTCCAGTGCTTCAAATACAGTAAAGATAGATCTTGTGATATGGACCCATTCTCTCACGAGCAGTGGGAAAACAGTTCTGCAGAGTGAAAGGTAGTGAAAGGTAGTCTCAAGTCACGGCAAAATCCATTTAGTGAGCTGCACATTTGAAATATTACAAAAAGAAGAGAAGAGATCTTGGGAAAAATTTTAAATACTAAGTTCGGTTTTAAAGCTTAGGAATTAGTTATTACAGAAGAAACACTTACCTCAGGGCTGTTACGATTTTGCAGAATTTCCATATGCTCAGATACAAACAGTTTTAGGTGAATTAGAATCAGTAATATGTTCTTAAAGGTTATATGAATTGCCATTTTAATCGCATCTTTTATTAGCTTTTTATGCCATTTGAACATGACTTTGTAATTTATGACCATATAATATGATTATACATTTAAAACCTTCATAATCTGTATTTTATGTAATTTTGCTTATAGAATAAGCTGATAATTGATATCAGATACTAAACATTAGAGTTTCAAATTTCAAGAAAAATCAGGAGAAAATGATTTAATTCTTTCCCTAGGGTGACATCACTTCTATTCCTGAACTTGCTGACTATATTAAAGTTTTTAAGTAAGTACAAAAAGGGGAGGGATTCCATGGGGCGCCTGGGTGGCTCAGTCGGTTAAGCGTCTGCCTTCGGCTCGGGTCATGATCCCAGGGTCCTGGGATCGAGCCCTGCATCGGGCTCCCTGCTCAGCAGGAAGACTGCTTCTCCCTCTCCCACTCCTCCTGCTAGTGTTCCCTCTCTCGCTGTCTCTCTCTGTCAAATAAATAAATAAAAATCTTTTAAAAAAAAAAAGGGGGGAGGGATTCCAAATATTAATGAATGATAAATATCAGTTTCATAGTCTCATTCATATTATTGAAATTTTTTTATTGTAAGTTTAGCAAATGCATCTGTAAAAGCATTTACCAGTTAGAGAAACACTAAATTATGAGAGAAAATAACCATCTTTACCAAATTAAAACTGCAGTACTCATGAACTTGTTTTTTTCTGATAAAACTTTTCTTAAAGGGGAAAAACAAAGACTGTGTAGCCTAGATTGCATTGCATAGATTCTGAGACATACAGTGGCATTTCAGTATAAAGCATCCCCTCTGGGTGAAAGCAGGACATAATGAACTATTATTGCCAGTGGTTATTTCCTTGTTCAGAGCCCTAGATTCTATTGCATTTTATTCATTTGTTCATGGAACATTTTATAGTAAGATTCCAGTGTATCTTATCTAGACTTTTATCAATCTAGGCATAATACAGTTGAGAGCTAGGCATTAAAGCCAAGAGGGTAAAGAGGAGAGGAGGTGATGTGGAGTATAAGATGTAAAGCTATTATGGAATAAACCATTTACTGTAGCTAAACCTAGAACAGCTCCCCATATGGATCGTTTCTGAGGTAGGATCTCATGAGGATCTTCATGAGGATCATGATTTCAGATGCAGCTCCCTACCCCCTTTCTCCTCCCATTACACACCTTTCCTTATCCACTCTCCATCATGACTGCTGTTTTCTTTGTGTTTGACATTGGGGTGGCAAGTTGAAGATACACCCCTAAAAGAGATAAGCACTTCCCTCACTTTAGTTATGCTAGGAGCACCTGCCTGTCCAGAGAGGCCCCAAAGGCAGCCCTGCACACACCCAAGAACCTCCTGGTGATTATAGGACCTAGGAGCCTTCCCATTGGTGACATTTACTTCACCTTTCTTTTCTTGTCCTTTCCATGTGACCTGCTAGTGATAGAGATGGCTGCCACTGACAAGTACTCAAATCCTGGCCTTCCTATCTTTCTCCTCTGCCCATTCATTCTTTGTGAGATATTCCTGAGTAGATTGATGAAGAAGAGGCAAATCCAATAACAGCAACATTGAATAGGACACACTGGCCCAAGAACTCAGTTCAATATATGTACAACTTGGCCTTAGACTTTTAATGATGTGAAACTTTGCCACTAATACTATTGATAAAGTTATTTAAAAAGTTGTTTTTCTGTTAATTCTATTTGACACGTAGACCAAAAAAGCTGACTCTAAAAGGATACAAGCAATATTGGTGCACCTTTAAAGATACATCTATTTCTTGCTATAAGAGCAAAGAAGAATCCAGCGGCACACCAGCTCATCAGATGAACCTAAGAGGTAAGGAAAGCCTTGGAATGACAGGTGTTGATAATGAAATTTCTCTTGGCTAATAGTCAATAAATTTCACTTTGCTGGGGGGGGTAGTTTTTCAGCAGATTCATTACTCCTTTGGGTACTATTTTAGGTCTAGATTCTTCTTTTTTTTGGTATGTTGTTTTTATCAGTTTTGAATATTCAATTTCACATGGATATTTTGTTGTAATCTCTGTGCAATCCTCATTTGAAGTGATACCACTTTACTTCTTGTCAAGTGAATTTGTGGTACCTCTTTTCTCATCTTCAGCATTGGGATATTCAGGTTTTCTTCATTCTCATCCGTGTTGTAGTTCTCTCCTCTGTTTTTGCTGGCTTCTCCCTTCCTTATCAGCATCCTGCTCATCTTTCTGACTTTCACTGATGACAAGCTGATGCCTCTCAGGTTCCCCAGCCTCTTTTTTGGCTCAGCAGTGGGGTCGCAGGCACTTGTGGGGTTTGACCAAGTTCTTCCTCTTCCCCAGTAACTCTTCCTGCACATTTTTGTTCCACACTCAGCTCTTGGTCTGGCCTCTGGGGTAGCCCCAGGGTACCCCTCTGAGGCTCCTCCTAGCTGACAACCTGAATCTCATTGGCTTCCTCTTGTTTTCAAATCCAGAGCTGTCCCTAGGGGCTGGTATTTGAGGCAAGTGTGCTTCCTGTGGCCTCAGCTGATCCTGGCTGGGGGCTCAGAGCTACTACTGGCATTGGCTTCCCCCCCCCCATTTCATTTGCCATTTGGGTGACTTCTTTGGTTCTTCATACTGCTCCTTCACCTCCTTTATCTGATGGATGGTTCAGGTAGAAGGAGAATTTCCTGTCCAGGTTGGTCTGGTTCTTCGGCAGCTAGAGGACATCTTGCTGCTTCCTGCCGCGATTTTTTTACAGGGTCTTGCAGATTGTTGATGAGCCCTTCACTTGTGGGCATATTTACTAAAAGCACCTGGCTCACTTGCAGTGAGAACTGCACTCACCACACCCTTGGCACCAGTGTGCTTGATGCAGGATGCAGTAGATTGGCATCTTACCGATCCATACTCTTTACAGCAAAGGCCAGAAAACTAAGATACATTTTCTGGACTTATTTCCAGTGAGATTTTGATTCCAATCAGATGCATTCATGTTGAGACTTAAATTCCCGATTAAGTTAAGGGGCTGAAGAGACAGAATTGAGAAAGGAGCAAGGTGCTTCTGGGCTGTGGAGCTGCAAGGGCAGCCTCCTGGTTTCCCAGCCTCTTGGTGGTAGCACTTGCCTTTGGCAGGCCAGTTGTGAGGGTGGTGTTCAGGGGGTTAATTCCTATTGGCCCAGCCCATTTCTGCTTTAGGTAACATTTTGCATGTACATTTATGATTACATGTAAAGCAATATGTCTTTCTAACTAAAAATACCCATATTTGAACAAAAGTACCCAAGAACGGGGTCCCTGACTCATTCACAAAAACGATTCCCAAAACAATTTCATTTACTGCTTAAAATACAGAGGTGCTTTCCTTGATCTATAGTCTTAATTTTGCTTTCTACATAGTACATTAGGATATTTTTACTATATTTCAACAAAATGTCCAAATCTGTGTTCTGCCCAGTAGTCCTCTGAATTGTTGTTTTAAAAAATAGGAAATCCCTGTCCTGGGTAGAAGATTAATGTGCCCATGTGTTAGAATTCTGTAATTTTCCTAAAAGTTAATTAGGCTCACTGCCTTTCTCTTGTAAGAACCATGGGTTTAACTTTTGGGTCTCTCATTATTTGTTACTCTTAGAATCCATTGCAGTTTTGTTCTTGCTTCTCTTCTAAGTTGCCCAGGACCAGCCCAGAATATCCACTCTTGATCTATAGACTAGATCTGTCTTCTCTGTCCCCCCTATTCCATCCTTAACCTTCCTTTTTTTTTTTTAAGATTTTATTTATTTATTTGACAGAACACAAGTAGGCAGAGTGGCAGGCAGAGAGAGAGGGAGAATCAGACTCCCCGCTGAGCAGGGAGCCCGATGCAGGGCTCGATCCCAGGACCCTGGGATCATGACCCGAGCCGAAGGCAGATGCCCAACCGACTGAACCACCCAGGCGCCCTCATCCTTAACATTCTCCCTTTGTGACTGAGAAGTCAAGTCCTGGTATGGAGAATGGCTTATGATGTGCCGCCTCTTCCAGCTCCTCCCAAAAGAGCATTTTTCCGGCACATCACACTAACGAAGATACCACCAGTCTAAAAATCAAATGGCATAGATTCTGCTCTGCTATTAAACAAGCCCTGTGATTTTAGAAAAATAGCCTCTTTGGACCTCAATAACATCCTCTAAGAAATGAGAGTTTTAGACTAGATGCTCTCCCAAGGCCTTTGGACATCTAAAATCCAAGGTGTAAAAAATTCAGTTAAGCAAATACTGAGTGAATTCCTGTGTCGTAAACTGTGCAGATACTAGAGACATGAGAAAGAACAGATGACAGTCCCACCCCTTGAGGGGTTTAGAGCATGTTGGGGAGATAAAGAGTTACAATTTGGACAATAGTACTTTATCAGCACCACGCTCTAACCAACTGAGCTAACCGGCCTCTGCTAGATAATAGTACTTTAAAAAGTAAGTAACAGGTCTAAGGAAGAGCAAAGGGGTAAGGGTGCTTGCTACATCAGTGTTCAGTGACAATGGAGAGAATTAGGGTAGACTTTGTGGGGGAAATAATGCCAGAGTTAGATCCAAGGTCTAATTCGAGGTCCATGGAAGGAAGGTGAGTTGGTAAAAGCTGTCCAGGCAGAGACTGGTGTGGAGAGAAGCATCAGCAACCACAGGGAGTTTGTGCTGCTGGAATGTAGGGTTCAAAGGGGAGGATGAATACTTCCGTAGTGGCTGTTGAGTCTGATTCCTACTAAGATGAGTGATAATAGCAGAAGAAATCGGCAGGAATTAAGAGGATAAAAATGTTGAGACTGTTTTTTAAACTAGCAGCAGTGACGTGCCACGGAAAGATTATTAACATGAAAATGACAGGATCCATCCTATTTATATTGGCTACAGTATAGAGGAGTAATTTAGAGCAGTGACTGTGATCCAGATTAAGGTGATCAATATGGATGGGGAAGACCGTGCCAATTCAGACGACCCTGAGGAAGCCCAGTCAGCCGCCTGGGTGATTGACTTGGGAGAGGCCAATGGGAGGGACTTATTTCTGGCTTGTGCAGTTGGGTGAGTAGGGTTGAGAATGTACAAGAGCCAAGTTTGGGGAGAAAGATGATGAGTTTAATTTTGGGTCATTTTAAAGTCAAGGTACCTGGGGGATATCTCTTGAAGATACCCTGTACGCCATTGGATCACGGGAGATCCGCACTGCAGATACTGATGGTAGCAGTTTTAGGATTAAAGGTAAATGCAGCCTTAGAACAGTTGTCTGCAATAGGAAAAGGCTAAGAAGAGAACCCTGCAGAACACTCATGTTTGAGGTACAGGGCAGATTAGAGGAAGAGGAGCTTGCAAGGGAAATAACAAATGCTTATGAAGACCATGAAAATGAGGTATGGTGGGGGCTAAGGTAAAAGTTGTTTCCAAAAGGACAGTAGTCAATAGCATCAAATGCTACAGAAAAGTAAGATAAAGATTGTTAAGCCTCCATAGCATTTCACCCCATTGGAGGTGGTTAGTGGCCTTGATGAAGAACAGATTCAGCAGATTTCAGTGGCCTTTTGAGTATGGGAGCCAAAGTACTCACTGAGAAGTAAATCGGAAACAGCTTTTTGATGAACCTTATCTGTGACAAGGAAGGAGGAAAGAGGGCAATAATAGCAGAGAGGTATAAGGTGGAGGAGAAAGGCACTTTGTGGTTTAAGATGGGAGAAACTCAAGGAAGTTAAATGCTGATGGAAACATCACACTAGAAATAGAAAGGAAGAAAGAAATTTAGTATTTGGGAGAGGAAGAAGATCTCTTTAATGGATTGAGGCTCCTGGGATGGCAGGAAACTCAGCCTACTTGGATAGGAGAGCCTTAAGAGGAGAGATGCCTCTTCCACTGGGTGGAAGTTGAGGGCAGCTAGCTTTATCAGCCATGGTGGCACGAAGCTCTCTGTGACTCACTTCTGATGGCTTTCTTGGAAAAAAGAGATGAAGTTGTCCACTGAGAGTGAGTGGCATCAGAGGCCTGAGAAGATTTGAAATAAACATTGTTGAGAATGTCTGAAAACACAGAAATACTACAAGTGTTGAGGGCCAGGTTGAAGTTGGGAGTCCATGAATTTCTAGTGAAACCTATCTGCTTGGTTTTGTGATTTTTTTTTTTCCCCCTCCCCTCCTTTGAGTGTTCAGCAGCCTAATGTAGGCAAGTAAACGATAGGTTGGATTGAGCCCTGGTTAAGGTTTTGGTAAATGTGTATAATGGAAAGACAGTGAGTCTAGGGAATTGGAGCTTGATACCTGGTGAATGGTGTGCAGGCTGAACTCAGGAAAAGGAAGAGGTGAAAACATGTTGCTGATGGGGAGAAAGTTGAGGGGTTGCAGCAGAGGGTCCCTCAGATAGTTTGAAGAGAGGATTGAAGATTGTGATTAGAATGGGCTGTTTGCATTGAACATTTCAGAGGAAGCATAATTGGGTTATAGTGAAGTGTGGCATGTTGCCATTGAAGTAGGCAGCCAAGGTGGCACGGAGTGAATGTGGCCTGAGATGTGGCCTCGTTAAGTGCTTCTGCACCTACACTAGCACCTCTCTGGGCTTTTTAGTTTTTTTGGTATTTTACTTTACTTTTTTTTAAAGTTTATTTATTTAAAACAATCTTCGCACCCAACACGGAGCTCAAACTCAAGACCCTGAGATCAAGAGTCACACATTCCTCCAGTTGAGTCAGCCAGGTGCCCCAGTATTTTATTTTTAAAAGAGGCCTAATTATTATGGGATTATATAGTTTAAATCCACTTGAATGATTAATGAAGTCCGTAGAAGATCGCATATCTTCAAACATCTCTTTGTGTTTTTGTGTGTGTTTTTTTTAAGATTTTATTTATTTGACAGAGAGAGACACAGCGAGAGAGGGAACACAAGTAGGGGGAGTGGGAGAGGGAGAAGCAGGCTTCCTGCCAAGCAGGGAGCCTGATATGGGGCTCCATCCCAGGACCCTGGGATCATGATCTGAGCCAAAGGCAGATGCTTAACGACTGAGCCACCCAGGCGCCCCCAAACATCTCTTTGTTTTAACTTTGCAGATTAAATGCATTGCCACACAACTTACTGATAGTTTGTAATACTTGCACAGAAAGAGTTAAATGCTGTAGCTAATATTTTTAAAAGAAAGCAAGGGGGAGAAAGTCCACCAAATTCATGATAGGAGTTGCTTCTGGAGAGAAGACCTCCCATTTATCTAAAATGTTCTGTTTCTTTTAATATGATACTTCAGTTTTAAAATTTGTCCTTTTTATGTGGTGGATATATAGAGGTTTATTATCTTGTTTCTTATACTCTCTGTGCAGAGAGAAATTTGCTCGAGTACAAAGAGCAAGGAGACCACAGGCCCTGCTAACAGTTTACAAGCCTACTTGATGGTCCTGAGACATATTGAGGGTGACAACTGGAATGCCCTTTAAAGAGCTTGACATGTACATTATCTTTTTGTCCTTATAGCATTCCAATGAGGTAGAGTTTAAGGTCGGGAAATTTGGGGAGAGATGTTAAATAAATTGGCAATAATTACGAAGTGACAGAGAAAGGTGTGGAACCTAAATCAGATGGCAGAGCTCCACTCCACTGTATTACACCGGTTACTACTTGTTTATGACAGCCATTATCCCACCATCTAACTGAGTATATGTTCAGTCCATCTAAAGCTACTAGCTAATGCTTAACTGAGTTGATTACATGGATTTTGTAGCCCATAAATCTATGTGTTGCTGAAAACTTGACAGTAAAGTTCTGAATATCAGTTATTTCCATGCTGACTTCCCCAGTATGTAAGTGTACATTACCTTCTGTAGTAGATGTGCTCCTAAAATACTGCTGCATAAAGTTAACTTACGAATTGAGTCCTATCTATGAAGGAATTACGGTTTTAAAGAAACCATTTTTGTGCAGATGCTCACCCTCTGAATCGAAGTATTTGTAAGTGTGAATATTTAAGTGCTCCAGCACTGTGGAATTTGGGAAAGAGGCATGTGCGTAGGAGCATCCAGTTGGATCAGGAAAGCCTGTGTTTTCCCTCCCCTCTCCTCCCCTCCCCTCCCCCTGTGCCATTAGGCTTCTTCCTTCCATGGAGGCATAGGAGGGCCCTGAGGAGACTCCCATATAGGACCCCAGGTCAAACTAGGAATCCCACACACACAGTACCTTTTCTTTTTTTAAAGGCATCATAAAAGTTATTTATTCTTGGGGCACCTGGCTGGTAGAGCATGGGGTCATGAGTTCCAGCCCCATGTTGGGTAGAGAGATTACTTAATGTGTTTTGATAAGATGACTTTTTTTAAGTTAGAATTGAATTACAGAAAGATGCTTTAATACCCCTATACATTTAGAAACGTAAAAATCCCAAATAATTTAAGGTTCAAGGAACTGAATGATATTAAAACAGTATTGGGGCACTTGGGCGGCTCAGTTGGTTGAGCATCCAACTCTTGGTTTCAGCTTGGGTCATGATCTCAGGTTGTGTTGGGCTCTCTCTCTCTCTTTCAAACAAATCTTAAAAAAAAAAAACCCACAATGTGGGATGGTGTTTTGGGGTAATAATCCTTTTTAATAGTACCCTTTCCTTCTCTTTTCAGTCAAGTTTTATGAAGGCCACAAACTGTATTAGATGTGACTCTCTGCTCCACCTCAAAGTTATTGGGCAGAAAAACTTCTTCCGGAAACAGCAAAATTCAGCATGCTAAGATACCATAAAATGAGGGCTGCCTGTATTGGCTTGGGATTTCTTAAAAGTATATTTGACCATTTTAATACTTTCTTTATTATAGGATGTGAAGTTACCCCAGATGTAAACATTTCAGGGCAAAAATTTAACATTAAACTCCTGATTCCAGTTGCAGAAGGCATGAATGAAATCTGGCTTCGTTGTGACAATGTAAGTTTTCCGATTAAAAATAAAAACCTCAATTTTTCTTTGATTCCTTAGTATGAGTAGACCAGTCATCCTTATGTTTTATACTCAAAGGGACCCATCATGTGATACATTTCATATTTTAGTATTTCTTTTCAACAGGAAAAGCAGTATGCACACTGGATGGCAGCCTGCAGATTAGCCTCCAAAGGCAAGACCATGGCAGACAGTTCGTATAACTTAGAAGTTCAAAATATTCTTTCCTTTCTGAAGATGCAACATTTAAACCCAGATCCTCAGTTAATACCAGAGCAGATCACAACTGATATAAATCCTGAATGTTTGGTGTCCCCTCGCTATCTAAAAAAGTACAAGAACAAGCAGGTATTTGATTCATTTTACGTCACCTATTTTCTTCTGGTTTTATGATTTTATGTACATACTTTAAATTTAGTTTCCCCTCTTATACAAAACTTTTAATCTTAATTTCATATCCGGTGGCCAGAGTATAAAATAGGCTGCAGATATAAATTGGTCATGTAAAAAAATGTTTCTCATTTTCATAGGACAGATAAGGAGGTAAGATGTTGGAAGCATATTTACTCGCAACAACCTAAGGAAACCACCCTGTGAATGGGGTGTTCTTTCAGTGTGGATGCTTTGGGTTTTACTCATTATATAATGAAATGTGGGTATAAAGCACAGCCAGCATTTCCCAACAAAATCTATAACAACTCTTCTTGCTGTCGAAATTGACTTTTCCAGCTTCGGAAATAAACTTTGTTTAAGGGTGGAAATAGTCTATAGTTCAACATTGTTTTTTCTTAACAGTGAAGAACCTAAACCAAGATTTACATGATGTGACAGAGTTTGGTAAATTTTCATTGAAAATTTCACTGCTTTTGTTCACTCTGTTTAGAATTCCTTTCCTGGAAATTAATACCATAAAAGGATTGCTATTTAGGAAAATGGTTCTTTGGTACAACATAAAAGGTTCTTTGCAGGGGAATTTCACTTGGGATAGCCCCCAGTATTCGCTACACCAAACATCATGCCGTAAAAGGCAAAGGCTTCAGTTTGAGGTGGGGGGTGAAGAAGACCTTTCAAATAAATATTTCATTTCTATGTAGTTTCATTTTTATCTCTGTTAAAGAATAATTTTAAAACATTACTGAAAGGGCCCAATGAAATACCCAGAAAGCTTATTAATTCTTAACTTTAAATATAATGTTTATCATATGGGTCTGAAATCACTTAGCTAAAAATAAATATTCAGAAGTTTTAATCACCAAGTATTTGTCTTTAAGTTTCAGAGGTTGTGTAAGCTACATGGAAATTGTTTATCCCACAGTCCTATGATGTGGGAGTAGTAAGGAATGGAGGAAATGCTGCCCTGGGGAGCTTTGTGGAATGTAGATTGTAAGTTAAAAAGGGAAAGTGAATCAAGTACTAATTTCATTTTTTTTTTATTCTTAATTATTTCATTTAAAAATTACTTGTTAAAAAAAACTTGTTTCTGAAAGTGGATTCATTTGCCTTCAGAAGGCAAGGAAGAATTTCAAACCTTAGCAAGCTTACCATTTCACTATCAGGTATCAGGAAAAAGAGATCTTAAAATGTAACTGTGAATATTGCCAAATGGTTTAGTTGTCAGAGGTACTGAGTTGTTTTCTCAGAAGCCTTTCAAATGATAATTTTCACTTTTTAAAAAAGATAGTTTTCTATCCCTGATTTCTCAGCTAGATTGTCAAGTGAAAATTCTCTTGTGGACAAAAACAGTGAATATTTGACTGTCTTTAACTGGCAGGATGGCAGTATGTGTGTGGTCCATGGTTAAGGATTCTTCCAGCCTTGTCTTCCATGTTGGCCTCTTACCAAATGCATAATCTTTCCTAATTCTCCCTTCCCTGACTAGATTTATAAGTTGTTCCCAGAAAGTAGAGACCTAGGAAGTGCTGACAGGCAGAAGTATAGTTGCTATTGTGTGTCAGGTGCTGTACTAGTCATTGGATGTAGTGCTTAGTAATCGTTAAGCTATCTAATACAGTGGCATTCAGGAGTCCAGTAGGAAGAGATGTGGGCCATGGGCTCTTTCATTCCGACCAGGGCCCATCAATAGAGATTCTGTTATATTTAATCTACTTTAAATCCCCAAAACTACATATTATTTAAACTTGCTATATATATCTTAACGTGACTATGACTCCCAAACCGGATTTTTACATTTTAAAGGAGAGTTGTTCCCTGTTTTACCCATGTGAATACAAATTGAAATAGACTAATACGTGTACAACCTCCATTCCTAGTGTAGTGTATAGCATCTCTTCATTTTCCCTTCCAGGAAAAAGGATGCAAAAAACAGATGGTAATTGAGGGGTTTGCTTTTCTCTTGTAAATAAAGAAACAGTATGGTCACTGCACTTACTTTATACCTTCAGCTTATTTCTGAAAAGCGGTGCATGGGTCATATTATTGGACTCAATCTCAAAACATTAAAGGTTTTTGAATATTAATTTTGATTTTGCTACTAAAATCATTAGTCCTACCCTAACCAGTAAGAACCTGGTAAATGAGCAGGGAAAAGGGTATTTGCTCTTTATTTTTCCCTACAAATTCTCTACCCATAATTTTAGTAACACTTAACAATCTTAAAATAATGTTGGAAGTATTTCTCAGTATCCTAAATGGAAAGTAATCGCTGCTTCCTTGTTTTCATTTTCATGCTTGCATTTACTTTGCTTGGTTTCCACCTAAAGTAATTTTTTTTGCATGGTTTTTGGCTGGAATTTTGGTTTGCAGGTTACCGCAACTTTTTCTTTGCTTCATTGCCATTTTTCTGATTGCCTTTTTTTTTCTTTCTGCTTCCTTTTTCTTTCTTCGCATTGCCATCTACAGCCAGGCTATATAAGAGATTTGGTAAGTTCTCCATATTTACCAAAAAAAAAGAAAAATACATAAAATATTGAAAGCCCTAGCCACAATCCCCTCTTACGGATTAATTTCCTTCCACTCTGTGGGAGTAATCATCCCAAAGGGAGTATAATTTAAATTAAAAGTTAACTTTTCTAATGATTCCTTTAGAAAAAATTTTAAATTATTATGGTGATTTCAAGTACTAATTTAAAGGTGCTAATATTCCTGCTAGAAATTTATGTTCCAGGTACTCACTCTGATAATTGTGTCTTGGTGCTCAACTTAAAACTCATATCATGTAAAGGATTAGAACATGCCCTTTTATAAAAGCAGTGACATACGTGTGTATACTTGGAATGTATCTCCAGCGTGGCAGTTACGTACTCCTAATTGTACTTCTTGTTTCTGGATATATGGAAACTGACATTAATGAAGAAATATATCAAGGTTTATTTTGAAGAGTCATCATTTTACTGAAATTCCCAAATGTAGCTGTAGAAATTTCTTAATTCCAACTCTTAACAATACGTGATTGTAGGGTGGGGCACATAATTCAATTTTTTATTTTTTGTCTTGATCCTCCCATGAAAGAATATTGTCTCATGGTAAAGGTGGTGTTTAATCATGTTTAGATAACAGCAAGAATCTTGGAGGCCCATCAGAATGTAGCTCAGATGAGTCTAATTGAAGCCAAGATGAGGTTTATTCAAGCTTGGCAGTCGTTACCAGAATTTGGCATCACACACTTTATTGCAAGGTCAGTGGTTCTCCTAAACACTTGTGTATAAATCTTAATCTGTTCCTTTTTACTTAATCTACTTAAATTAAACATTTAAAGTACCTACTGAGATCTGTTGAGCAATTTGAAACCTATTTTCTATACTTGTAATTTTTACATTAAAAATTCAAAATGATTTCTATTTTTACTTATGTGAAAATACCATTTTTTTTTTAAAGTGCACATCTTAAAAGAATACCAGAGCAGCATGTCCTCCCACTCCCACCAACATGTTTTTAAACATTTTGTATGTTTTTAATACTGTAGGTTCCAGGGAGGAAAAAAAGAAGAACTTATTGGGATTGCATACAACAGACTGATTAGGATGGATGCCAGCACAGGAGACGCAATTAAAACATGGCGTTTCAGTAACATGAAACAGTGGAACGTAAACTGGGAAATAAAAATGGTAAGCTCAGTGTTAACTTGAGTGCCTGCAGAGCCCTTCTGCTAAGAATTAGTCAATTAAGA
The DNA here is from genome assembly GCF_054177405.1 of Leptonychotes weddellii. Taxonomy (NCBI): domain Eukaryota; kingdom Metazoa; phylum Chordata; class Mammalia; order Carnivora; family Phocidae; genus Leptonychotes; species Leptonychotes weddellii. Next base: position 41,502,660 of record NC_138377.1, read on the forward strand.
ATAAAAAGGCCGATAAATTCTGTAGATTATTTGTATCATCACCTCTTAAAGTATAAAACCTGGTTGGTTATTCATTTCCCAATTAAACTTGTCCACTTCATAACTAGCCCAGTTATTAGAATTCTAAGAACATAAGGATCTGCTTAGAAGCTGGTTTTCTGGAAATGGTACACCCCTGTCAGTCACGGTAGCAGCTACTGTTTATTGAGGGCCTCCCTTGCACCAGTGCTGATGCTAGATGTTGTTACATTCATACCCTATTTCTCAGCTCACCACAGCCTGCTGGGGTGGTTGGATTGGCCCTCCTTTACAAAGGAGGACACTCAGACTTAGAGGCCTGACAGCCATGATTGCCATAACCACACACTTGGTCACAGGGTCAGGATTCAAACTCAGACGCTCAGGGCGTCAAACCTGGCACAGCTACTCCTACATATCATGCTGCCCCTAGCCTTGGAGTACAAGGAATAGCATTTAAAATAAGCAGTCTTCTACTGATAAGCCATGGGTTTTGGGATCATTAGGTTTGTTGTATCAGTTTCTCTTACTGCATAGAATCTCATATTTCTGAAATACAGTAGTATCTCTCCTTATCTGTGGTAACCACGGTCCAGAAGCAGATGACCCATCCTCCTGACGTATTGTTAGAAGGTCCATAGTAGCCTAACACTACGTCACAGTGTCTGCTGTGTGCTTCACCTTCATCCCATCACGTGGGCATTTTATCATTTCCCATTATCACAAGGGTGAGTACAGTACAATAAGATATGTTGAGAGAGACCATATTCACATAACTTTGATTATAGTATATTGTTATAATTCTGTTTTATTATTGTTAATCTCATAGTATCTAATTGATAAACTTTATCATAGATATGTATGTAAAGGGAAAAAAGCATAGTATATATAGGGTTCAGTACTATCCACAGTTTCAGGCATCCACTGGGGGTCTAGAAATATAGTCCCCATGGATAAGGGAGGGCTACTGTATTCAAACATGATACCTAAAGGTTAAATATCTAGAGCAAATATTAAATTAAATGCAGGAAGTAGGTTTTCTCCCAGGCCTTGAAGAGAGACCTCATTAACTGAATCACCAGAGACCATTGGGAACATAATGACCTAAACCCCTTGCATTCAGTCTTTTCAGAACATGAAAACTAAAAAGGAGTGGTGGAGGGGCTAATAAACTTAATTCTTTTGGAATTGAAGGCATTATTAAGTTTAGGATTTAAAAAAAAAAATTGAGGATCAACAAGTACTCTGTGAGAGGGCAGACTTTAAATAGAACACTACCATACGGAGTTCTCCTGGGACTGACAGACAGTTCTTGGGTCTTTGTTCCAGGTCACGGTAGAGTTTGCAGATGAAGTACGATTGTCCTTCATTTGTACTGAAGTAGATTGCAAAGTGGTTCATGAATTCATCGGTGGCTACATATTTCTCTCAACACGTGCAAAAGACCAAAATGAGAGTTTAGATGAAGAGATGTTCTACAAACTTACCAGTGGTTGGGTGTGAATAGAGATACTGTGTAATGAAACTCCATGGCCATAACAATATTTAACTTTGAAAGCTGTTGGTTGTTATATGCTGCTTAATAAAGTAAGCTTGAAATTTATCATTTTATCATGAAAACTTTTTTGCCTTACCAGACCAGTTAATAAGTGCACTAACAAGCACGACTATTAATCTGCTATCATGATACAATATATGGACTTGAATATGGCACACATTCCTTAGGGCCATGAATTGAAAACTAAAGTAGTGGGCAAGTCAGGAGCAAAAAATCACTGATTTAATTTAAGCTAGCCAAACCAAGAAACTTAAGCCATCTACTTTAAAGCTATCCAGGGCTTAAACTATATGAAGTCTATTTATCATGTTTAATGCATGTGTTTTAATGTATGTTTAATTTGATCTTGTGTTTTAAAAATACCTACTTCTGGTAGCCATTGATTCTCCATCCCCCACTCCCACCCCCAAATAAATCAGGCCTGCGAAAGATGCCTGATATTTAATAATGTCATTGTTTGACCTTGAAGGAAAATGCTATCAGTCCGTTAGGCTTGGTTTGTTTTTGTCCTTGAAGAAGCATGTATGTATATTGTCTTGTGTTTTTATTTTTACACCCTATTGTATTACAACACTTTTAGTATTCACCAGCATATTCACTGTCTGCCTAAAATATGCAACTTTTGCATTACAATATGAAGTAAAGGTCTATGAAGTATGCATTTTGTGTAACTAATGTACAAACACAAATTTTATAAAATTGTACAGTTTTTTTAAAAAACTACTCACAACTAGCAAATGCCTTAGATGTAGCATCTTTGCATTAATTAAATGCTTTTAAAAATATAATTAATGTGCAGTTTTCTTACCTGCTAAATTAAGAATGACTTCATTATAGTCATGATTTGCCACAGTGTCCTTAACTCTAATGCCTGGACTGGCCATGTTCTCGTCCGCTGCGCTGTTACAGTCCGCGTTGGTGCTAGTCAGAAAATTCCTAGCTCACACAAACCCAAAAGGATGCCGGGAGGGGTGGATTACCAGTATTGTCCAATAATCCATGGTTTAAAGACTGTATAAATGCATTTTATTTTAAATAAAAGCAAAATCTTTTATTTATGTTTCTTTTTGTACTTCTTGTCTTTACTGTTTACATACTAATTATCTGATGAAATGAACTTTTGCCTATACCTTGCGTTATGAGGACAGCTTGCTGGTATTCCAGAGTATCACCAGGTAGTGATACTTAATCTCTAGGATAGAGTCTTCCACCCCCCTCACTTTTTCTGCTACTTAAAAATGAACTGCATAATATTTAAATATTAGAAATATAAACAGAAATATGACAGTTGAACAGACATTGTTGACTTGGGCCAAATTGGTTTGAACTGCAAACTGACTCCTGGTCTAAAAAACCACAACTCACATGTATGAATTTATTGCCTGTTGTTAGTGCTATTACATCCTCATTCCACCACAAAACAGCAGTCCTGGACTTTCTCCTTTAGCTCTGGCATTTAATCAGGCCAAGTCTTGTTCATTTTTCCCTCAGGCAAACTTTTGTCATTGTTATCACTGACACCTGAATTCAGGTCCTTGTCCTGTGCCTGCTACGATGCCAAAGCCTCTAGAAGCAAAGCTTGGATCACATTCTCTATGGCTTTTCTTTGTACTCTAAGGTCAGGTCCTAACAAACCTAAACCTCACTCTAAAATATAAGGGCTCCTGGGGCACCTGGGTGGCTCAGATGGTTAAGCGTCTGCCTTCGGCTCAGGTCATGATCCCGGGGTCCTGGGATCGAGTCCCACGTCAGGCTCCCTGATCCTTGGGAGCCTGCTTCTCCCTCTGCCTCTCTCTCTCTGTCTCTCATGAATAAATAAATAAAATCTTTAAAAAAATATATATACATATAAGGGCTCCTTCCACTAAAAAAAAAAAAAATTAAATAATATATTCCCTTTCCTCACCTTAAATACAGGTCACCAACTTGTATAGTCATTTGGTGAAAGCCCTAACATATATATATATATATATATATATATATATATTCATTTATTTATTTATTTGAGAGAGAGCAAGAGTGCGTATGAGTGGGGGAAGGGCAGAGGGAGAAGGAGAGGGCGAAGCAGACTCCCCACTGAACAGGGAGCCTGACTCGGGGCTCCATCCCAGGACCCTGAGATCATGACCTGAGCTGAAGGCAGACGCTTAACCAACTGAACCACCCAGGAGCCCCAGCCCTGAAATATATTTAGACGAAGGCATACCTGAGTCCCGTAGAGTCTCATAGCCAACTCTGCTGATTTCTTGGGAGTTTTGCCCCACTTTCCATCCTAGCGATTTCGACATTAATTCAGCCCCAGCACAGCCCTGGCTGTATGTCAGTTCTGATGACCCTGGTTGACTACAGCATAACAGCCAAAGTCCCCAGGCAGGAGCTAAGAGGTCTTCCATGGTCAGGGTCCCAGCCTGCATTCTCCTCCTCATCTCCCAAACTGGGCGGCCCACATTCTCCAGACACAGTTTGCACTCGCCTGCCACCATGTCATTCCGCAGACTTTCTTCCCATCTCCTACCTGTCCCAAATCCCATCTTTGTGGCATTCTAGAAATTTTAAAAGAGCTCAAAGGTTCTTCCATGAATACTTCCAATTTTCCTCACAGCCCCAAATTTTCTTACTCCTGTAAACAGCTACTGAATTTGGTCCTTTTTGGAACTTAAAGAGCAATCATCCTTATTATGATTATTGCCTCTAATAATTTATTACTCCCTTGAGGACCAGGTCTAAGCCTCATGGTTTCTACCTAGGATCAGTTAACACATTTGTTCATTGCATATGGCTATTTTAGAAATCAAGGAATTATTACAACTTAGAATTTTTACAACCTCAGCATAGTTTAATATGGAGCAAACAGACATGGTTTTTGCACACCAGCTATGCATTAAGAGGCATGCTGAGTGTTCATGTACATGATCTCTTCTAAAGATTCACACAATCCATCCTCATTTTCTAGACTCAGAGAGGTCAAGTGACCTGTTCAAAGTAACAAAGCTATAATTAGTGCCAAGGTAGAGCTAGAAGTAGAACCCAGATTTCCTTCTCCCTACCCAATAGTGTTAAAAACAAACCCTTCACGAATCTTGAGGAACCCCATTGGTAGTGGTCTGTCTACGGAGACAACATGGCCGGAGCCTCCAGAGACAGTTTCAGCTTTCTGCTTTGTGACTCAGTTTCATGTGAACATGAAGTCACCGGGGCCAGGAGACCAACCAAGCTCTCTTCCAACTCTATTTCTCTTAAATCAGCAAGTTAGAGACCTGCTGATGATGCAGTTAATCAGTAATTTTAACTTGGCACAAATTATTTTTTACACAACCTTGAACTTCAAAGGGCAGGGACCTAGATACATGAACTTACTTTCTTTTTCAGCTTTACCTAGGTATAACTGACAAAACTGCAAGATATTTAAAGTATAGGACGCCTGGGTGGCACAACTGGTTAAACATCCCACTCTTGGTTTTGGCTCAGGTCGTGATCTTAGGGTCCTGAGATCCAGCCCTGTGTTGGGCTCCACACACAGCTCAGAGTCTGCTTGAGATTCTCACTCCTCCCTCTGCCCCTCCTGCTCATGCTTGCTCACACTCTCTCTCAAATAAATCTTAAAAAGAAATAAAGTGTACATCGTGGTGATTTGATATATGTATATATTCTGAAAGGATTTCTACCATCTAGTTAACATATCCATCCCCTAGAGACACAAACTTTGTAGAAGAAAAGCCGCTTGCAATTCTTGACCTGACCCTCTGCTCTCTTACACAAGTCAAAAAACAACAGTGTGGCAGATTATACTTTTTGCATTCTGTGTACCATAGTTTTTGTTCCTTTTTTATGTTAAAAGTCTTTGCAAATCAAAACCACAATGAGATATCTCACACCTGTCAGAACGGTTAGGCTCAAGAAGACAAACAGGGACGCCTGGGTGGCTCAGTTGGTTAAGCGTCTGCCTTCGGCTCAGGTCATAATCCTGGGGTCCTGGGATTGAGCCCCGCATCGGGTTCCTTGCTTCTCCCTCTCCCTCTGCCTACTGCTCTGCCTACTTGTGCACGCGCTCTCTCTCTCTCTGTCAAATAAATAAAATCTTAAAAAAGAAAAAAAAAGACAAAAAACAAGTGTTGGTGAGGATTTGGAGAAAAACGAATCCTCTCATGCACTGTTGGTGGGAAAGCAAACTGGAAGGTCCTCAAAAATTTAATAAGAGAAATCCCGTACGATCCAGTAAATCCACTCTTGGGTATTTACCCAAAGAAAACAAAAACACGGGGTGCCTGGATGGCTCAGTTGTTAAGCGTCTGCCTTTGGCTTAGGTCATGATCCCAGGGCCCTGGGATCGAGCCCCACATCGGGCTCCCTGCTCGGCAGGAAGCCTGCTTCTCCCTCTCCCACTCCCCCTGCTTGTGTTCCTTCTCTCATCTCTCTCTCTCTCAAATAAATAAAATCTTAAAAAAAAAGACACTAATTCTAAAAGATACATGCACCCTTATGTTTACTGCAGCATTATTTACAACAGCCAAGATATGGAAGCAACCCCATTTATTATTAATAATATTAATAATAATATTAATACAATATATTAATAGTTTATATTATATTAATAATATTATTATATTAATTATAATAATAATAATATTATTGATGTCCATTATAAGTGTCCATCGATAGATGAATGGATAAAGAAGATGTGTGTGTGTACACACACACACACACACACACTGGAGTATCACTGAGCCATAAAAAAGGATGACATCTTGCCATTTGCAACAGCATGGATAGACCTAGAGGGTATTATGCTTAGTGAAGTAAATCAGACTGAGAATGACAAATACCATATGATTTCACTTACATGTGGACTCTTAAAAACCAAAGGCAATGAATAAACAAGCAAGCAGAAACAGACCCATAAATACAGAGAACCGATGGTTGCCAGAGGGGAGGGGGGTGGAGGGATGGGCATAATGGACGAAGGGGCGTGGGAGGTACAGGCTTCCAGTTACGGGATGAATCACGGGGATAAAGGGTGCAGCATATGGAATACGGTCACTGGTACTTAGTAGCGGTGTATGGTGACAGATGGCAGCCACACCTGTGGTGAGCATGGCATGACGTAGAGACTTGCCAGAGCACTATGTTGTACACCTGAAACTAATGTGTGTCAACCATACCTCGGAAAAAAAAGTCTCATGAAGGTGTTTTAATTAGTTACCAGCTAGTGATGTAGTGGGATCCTACCAACCTGGGTTTCTGACCTTAATTTATCTGGAAAAAATACCACACAGAGTTAAAGAAAATGTTTAAAGTACCCAACACTCACCTACATTGCATATAGTAATTTCTCAGTGAAATGTTAGGTTTTTTTTAACACGAAACTTTTTTTTGATCCTCTAAGACATATTCCTATCCTACTCCTTTCATAACTGTTTCTACCCCTATAATTAAGTTTGACAAGGTCTGCTGCTGGTTTTAGACCAACCACTTAAAACATGGCAACATCTTTACCACTTCGATAATTCGTAAGAGAACAGGGCTTTCCGAATTCAGCCCTTTGTGCCAGAACCATCACTGATACTTACTGAAGCCTTTCCTACATGCAAAACCCTACACAGCTGCCGTCTGTGCTCTGCTTTATTCCAAAAATGTAGACTGATTCAAAAAATCCCGCCACCCCTCAAAAACCGTTTTTGCGGCTACTGTAGTCATTCCCCTTTTTGTAGCTCTGCCGTTGTGAAGAAGGCAAGGAAGAGCCGGCAGACATGGTACGATAAATTGGTCAATTCTTAATCTGCTGATAAGGGTCCAGTCACCTCTACACAGCAATATCCAGGAAGAAGTTGTTTACTGAAAGCTCCGTGCTCTTCAACAAATTAACTGTGTCTTTATCTGTTTGAACTGCTTTGGTTTGGCAACTCAAGAAAGGGGGAGGTGGTAGAGAGTGACAGGAAATGGGAAATTTTCAATCTGGGTGAAAGGAATGAAATTCTCAGAGTGGATTGCACAGCCACCCAGAACAGGAAACAGGGTAGCAAAAAAAGCCTTATCTGGTGACCTTATTTCCACTGTGCTGATTCCTCTCTTGCTTTCTCTGCTTTATTTAATAAACAATACAAAGTTTCCCAGGCTGAATGTGTACATTAAAATTCTCTATTGCTGTAGTAAACAGTTACCAGCACACATACACTCCTAGTTGAGTTTCCCTTTTGATATTTGTGCATGGGCCTTCATATTACTAAAAATTATAAGCACTTAAAATAATTTGAGACCCTTTATTTCATGAAATCTAATTAGAGTCACATGGCCAGGCATTATGTGTATTACTGCTCAGGGAAGTGGTCCAAGTCCAACGTTAATTAAATTTGTGATAAAAACAGCACAACCAACTAACAAGTTTAATGTACCTGTATTAATATGGTTTGTAGACACTGCACAATAAAGAAAACACTTTTATGAGCACAAATTCTCATCTCAAATCTATATTTTGTGAGTTTTATTTTTATGACCAAACAAAATTCAGGTAAACACACTTACTCTCAGGTTTACTGATCAGAATACCTAAACTTTGTTTCTATCTTCCTTGCCTAATTATAAGTTCAGTTAACTCTTTGAAGGAACATTTGGAAAACACATTTCTTCTATTCCAGGAGAGCAAAGGGCCAAGAATAGCCAAAACACTCCTAAAGACTAACAGGTGAGGGGACTAACCTCACCAGATGGCAAGAAGTCATATCGCACTGTATGCGAAGTGTAGTTTTGGCACCGGGGTAAGTCAAGTAACCAGAGTCCAAACAGAGACTGCAGAAACAGACATGCACATGTATGGAAACTCGATTTCTGAGAGCCAGCCTTGCAGATCAGCACGGAACAGGAGGACTTCCCAATGAATGGTGCTGGTGATTATCTTTATGAAACAAAGGAATCTGGACCACTACCTCATACATATGTGTAGTAGTCCAAATCAATTCCACACAAATTTCAGACTTGAATGTGAAAAGAAAAACTGTAAAACAGAAGAGAGCATACTGATGTGATGATGAGGAAAGATTTTGTGTTATTAAAAAGGCACAAGTACAAATTAATTATATTAAAATGAGAACTATAGATATAAAGCATAAAAAGGCAACTCAAATTGGGAGAAGATATTTGCAACACATAATGGACAGAGGATTGGCATCTAGAATAGAAATACATACACCTGCTCAGTGATCGAGCCAAAAGAAAAATGGACAAAACTTTAGAATGGGTACTTCTGAAAAAGGAAAACTGAATGGCCAATCTACAAAAACTGTTCAATTTCACTAGTATTCTAGAAAATGGGGAAAAAACACAAATTTTAAATACAATTAAAATGCAGTCTCACACGTACCATATTAGTACAATTTTCCAAGTCTGACAAGAGCTGGTATTGGCAAGGACAGGGAACCAACCACCAGGATACTTACTGTTGGTGGGAGTACAAATTGGAACTGAGCACTTCAGAAACACTTTGACATCAGCTGGTAAAATCAGAGATCTATCCTACAACCCTGCAATTCCACTCCTAGGTATGTATACACTCTGCAGAAACTCTTGCATGTGCATACCAGGAGACATGCACAAGAATATGCATAGCAGAAATACTTACAATAACAAAAAATGCAATAATCAAATTGTCCGTCAGAGTAGATTGAATTAGTCATAAAATGGAATCAAAATAGCAGTGAATAAATTCCAATACACAAACAAGGATGAATCCCAACCCAATGCTGAACCAAAAATTTAGCTGCAGAACACACAGTATGATTAAAGTTGAAAAAATGTACAAGATTTCTGAAACACTAAAAAAAAAAAAAAAAAAGGAAATGGCAAATATTTTCCTCTTCTACTGGAGAGTAAAAGCTGCATTTTTAAAAGGCAGACTACTGGTGATTCTAAAGTTCAGTGTGAAACAGTGTGATGCTAAGAATCACTGTGGCCTCATGGGTATAGGGGGTATGGGGGGTAATGGGGGGCTGCCGCTCTGCTTCTGACATACTTTCCTAGGTCTGGACTAGATCAGCACAAGGGTCTGGCCCTGCTGCCCAGTGAATCACTAATTGGCTGACTGTTTGGCTGCCCTAGTTTCAGAATGGAGCTAATGAGCCCAGGGTCAGGGGTTCAGTCCCCTTGTGGTCCAGCTGGCTCTGCTCTGTTTCATGCTCACAGGCCACACCATTATTCTGTAAATGTGCCGGGTTAGTAGGAGAGACTGGATAAGAAGAGAAGAACAGATCCATCAGCTCAACTAGAAAGTCAACTTTAAGCTCAAGGCTCTGGTCAGTATACAAATGACAGCATTGTTACTCAAGCAGTTGTGAAGATGTCAACCCAAATCTTACTAAACCAAGTCAGAGCAGAGGAGCCAAGGAACTTACTTGACACCGTCTCTTGCTGCCTGAATTCATATAAAAGGTGTTCCTGTACTTGAGAACGTGCCTTCTGTAGAGGCTGACCTTGTGAGAGAGGAATTCTGAACAAGATGTGATTCTCAAGAAATTAGGCTTTCATGATTTGAAAGTGCCTCATAAATGTATGAGCATGAAATCAACAGGATGGGCAATGTTGATAAAAATTGCTGCTATGTAGCAGGACAATCTCGAAAATGCCTGGAGTCTATTTTGATTTGTTTGTTTTGAAAATGTCCCTGGTTCATACAGAAAGTACCAGAGTAAGGAGTGATTACAGGTAGGTAAAATTGTTAGAAGGCTCTTTTGACTATGGTGAGCGCTGTGAACTGTATAAGACTGTTGAATCACAGACCTGTACCCCTGAAACAAATAATACATTAAATGTTAAAAAAAAAAAAAAAGAAGAAGAAGATAGCAGGAGGGGAAGAATGAAGAGGGGGAAATCAGAGGGGGAGATAAACCATGGGAGACGACGGACTCTGAGAAACAAACTGAGGGTTCTAGAGGGGAGGGGGGTGGGAGGATGGGTCAGCCTGGTGATGGGTATTAAAGAGGGCACGTTCTGCATGGAGCACTGGGTGTTATACACAAACAATGAATCATGGATCACTACATCAAAAACTAATGATGTAATGTATGGTGATTAACATAACATAAAAAAAAAGAAGGCTCTTTCAAAAAAAAATCAGTAAAGCTAATTCAGGGCAGCTTCAGCGAGAATGGAAAAAACACAGTATCATGGACTAAGCGAGACCTACATATATGTTTTCCTACAAGGGGACATTTTGAAAAGCCACTGTTTGTTTTGGGGCGGGGAACAGTACCAGTTAATCTGTACCAAAGATGGGGAAAAGGAAGCCAGCTCTTCACAAATAGCCTCAACAGGAAAGAAACTTAGCTAATGAGAGCATAGAATAGGCAGAAAATCGGAGACTGTTTTGAGGTCATTTTTGTCACTCAGGTTTGAGTTTTATTTCTGAATCTCCAACTCAAGAAATAATTTTGTATAAACAGCCTATGTCTTCACACAAGTTTTGCAAATGCTTCAGTTTCAGGTATTCTCAAAAGAGGCCCGACTGTCTTGTCCTAAACGCGTTATCTTTCTTTTTTGATTGGGTTTTAGCCTCGTTTCATCCCTCCATGTACTTGCCATCTGGCAGTATTTTAGAAACTTCCTTTTGCTTTCTCATAAATTTTGTTGAAAGCAACCACATAATGAAGAGTAAAGACCTTCTACTTAGTCTTAGCGGGAAGCCGGAACTAAGTTCCCTGTGACGCCCCTGTCCAGGCCCTGCTGCACTGTAGATGGAGGTCTACACTGTCTACTTGACTCTCCACACGCTCAGAATTCTTCCTATGAAGATCTTTAAAGAGGGAAGTGGCCAGATGTTTTCTTTAATCATCACTGGTTAAGACAAATCTGTGGAATGCAGGCCTTCTAGTTTTGTTTGCCTTTTTTTTTTTTTAAGGCAAACAACACGAATTAACAATATTTCCTCTAGTCCCAAGAACTGCCTGAGATCAAACCATGTTGATCTCTAAACAAAAATGACTTCTAAACCTATGAGATTTGATTATAAACCTTGCCCTTGATTTTATTCTAGGAAATTACACTAAATTACACTAAGGGGCCCCCGGGTGGCTCAGTCCTTTTAAGTGTCTGTCTTCGGCTCAGGCCATGATCTCAGGGTCCTGGGATCGAGCCTGGAGTGGAGCTCTCCACTCAACAGGGAGTCTGCTTCTCCCTCTCACTCTCCCTCTCTCTCTGTCTCAAATAAATAAATAAAATCTTAAAAAAAAAAAAAAGAAAGAAAGAAATTACACTCAGAAGCTGTGTTCCATAAAAGCCCGGGATATATAATCTTTTGCAATCTGTTAGGCAACTATTTTTAAAAGTGGGTGGGGGAGGGGAGATGTGTATAATAGCTGTTTGGCACGTAATTAAGTTCCATCTCAAATACAAGGTCACAGATCACTGGAGGCCAGTCAGCTCATTTTGTTCTAGGAGATCTACTCATTAAGATGTACTCCTCAGTGAGGCAGGTAAAGCTGCATGGCTGACTATTCTTCTGAGAAAGGGAAGAAATGCTTCTGGGGAGCTGAAAACAAAAGTAGCTTGCTGAAGCTGAAGAGGGAGCAGTAGAGGCAAGGAGCTATTATATTTTTAATAAATCTCACATTCTGAGCACTGAGGAGAACAGCATATTAAGTGATTCAGGGCCCAGAGACGAAAAGACTTTACAACCACGACGGCAGCGCAAGTACGCAAGAAGTTTGGTACATGCCACACGGCCATTTATGACTAACTGCCAAGGGGCTGATGGAGGTGATAAGTGCTCACGAGTCACAGAGCGCTGGGGGCCAGAGCAACCCTGGGAACTGTCTGACTAGGGGGACCCCAGCCGGCAGGCCTTGAAGGATATGGAGAAAAGTGCAGGGGGAGGGCAGGATGGCAGGAGGGTTGGAAACAAGGATCCATCCAGGTCAGTGAGAAAATCTCAGCCTTAACATGAGGAAACAGCAGGTGCTCAAAAAATATTTGTGAAAACATTTAATCCCTAAAAATGTTTAAATATTTAATTCCTAAGTATTTTATCCCTAAAAGAGGGATTTTTTTTCTTTAAAAAGAAACTGATTAAAATACTCAGAGAGATCCTGTGAGGTAATTTAGTATGTTTTTGAGTTACTCAAGTGAAGCAAAATTAAGCCAACTGTTTCAGAAGTACAGACTGGGAAACCAGAATATGAGGGAGACAAACTACGGAAAATCATCCTGAAGAAACCAGAAAATAATATGCACATGTGAAGTGTCGGCTAACACTTTAATTAGCATAAATTCTCGTATTATTAAGAAGCAGTGGAGGAACAAAGATGAGAAACCTCAAAAAAGTTTTACAGAAGTACAAGATAAAGGAGTAGAACACGTTGAAGCTTCCAAAAACGAGATGTCACAGAAGACCCGTGGGAAGGCCAATTCCCATTTTAAAAGATGCTCCTTACATTTGAGGAGAGAGGGGAAAGGGCCAGAAACAGACATGAGCATGTGAGCACGTCCTCAGGGGAGGTCTGAAGGAAAGGAGAGAAACCACCCCATCCAGCAAGGCTGCTGAAGCGTGGGAATCTCGGCAACACGGTAAGGGGTGTGCGGAGAACTTTGACCCTGAGCAGATGTGCCTAAATCTGCTTTTCTAAAACAAAATATATTGTGGTGTTCAGAGAGATCTCTGTAAAGGATTTGGAAACATGATCACCACAATTAAATCTTCAAAGCCAGCTCTTTCTGGCAAATTCCATTTAGGTCCTCTAAGGAAAAATGACACCAAAAACCTAACACTATAACCAACACTATGTAAAGCAAGAAAAAGAGACCAGTGGGGTCCTTCCCATTCCACAAGGCCCGCACTCCAGACCTCTTGGAGAGGCCTTCCCGGACAACCCCCTGTGTCCCCACAAGCTAGTGTCTCCCAGCCCTAGAACTAAGAGGGCAATGCTCATCCCTACCTCCCAGTGCCTCTGATGTATTCCTTGAATAAATGAGGGAAAGAACTGCAGCCACAAAGAAAGGGACTAGCCTTTAACAATATGAAAACATGGAGGTGACAGGACAGTCGCTAAGGGAAGGAACTCAAGGAACTATACTCCAGGCCTGAGACTGAATATGGTTACATGCTTGCTTTTTTATTAGCCAGCTGGGGATTATTTATTTTGCTATTTTTAGCTCCAAAAATCTTAGCCTTCTCTCCCTACCACTAGCTGTTCTGAAGTCAGATAACAGAGCCAATTTAAATACTAGCGCAAGCGAAACATCCCAGACACAGGTGCTCTTTATTTTATTTTTTTAAAGATTTTATTTATTTATTTGAGAGAGAGACACAGCGAGAGAGAGAACACAAGCAGGGGGAGCAGAGGGAGAGGGAGAAGCAGGCTTCCCCCAGAGCAGGGAGCCCGATGCAGGGCTCGATCCCAGGACCCTGAGATCATGACCTGAGCTGAAAGCAGACGCTTAACAACTGAGCCACCCAGGTGCCCCACAGGTGCTCTTTAAAAAGAAAACAGTAAGTACAAATTCAAAAAACAAACAAACAAGAAAAAAAGATTTCAGGATTGTCTGTGTTACTGTTTTACATGTTTTATGTGAGGGATTTGAAGATGGTGTCATGGAGATAAAGTTTAGGTGGTGATGGTCAAGTTAAACCTGAAGCCAAAGGGCTCACTGCAAGGGCAGGGACCCTCGTGTGATTTCTTCTCAGGCGCACCTTCCCCTGTGTGACCCCACTGTGTCCGTTCCCCAAACAGCGGGCAGAGTCCCGCTCAAATTAAACAGAAAACAAACTAAATAAGAATACATTTTTTAACATGATCTCTGCCACATTTTCCCTCCACGAGTGATAATAACCAACATTTATTGAGCAAGAACTTGGCAAAGCACTTTATACATATCCCATCTCACTGAAGCCTCACAAAGGGAGCTAGCTGGACTATGGAGAAACCAAGGAATTTTGTCAAAGCCATGCAGCTAACAAGTGGTTCTAAAGCTTGTGATCTTAAACCACTGCTGTTCTGCTCCATTAATATGGACAACTGAATATTACCCAAGAAAAGTACAGCAACAAGAACAATCTATTCTCCATCCATCCAATTAACTTTTTATATTTCATAAACACTTTTTAAATCTTTTATAATAAAAAATTCAAACACAGATAAAAGTAAATGAGATAGAATGCCCATGTACCCATCACACAATTTTAACAATTACCACTATCCTGCCATTCCTGCATCATCTTTACCTCAACCTACTCCTCACTCAATTATTATTTTTGCCCCTTCTTGAGGTAAAAATAAACACATACTGAAATGCACAAATCTCAGCTGTACCATTTAACAAATGGATACCTGCATTTAGTAATCCATACTTCTCTTATAATTCAGAACATTTCCATCTCCCAGAAAGTGCCTCCACATCCTCCCCAGTCAAATCCCACCCCCAGGGGCAACCACTGCTTTTGTTTATTTTTTCCACCTTATTTTTGCCTCTTCTAGAATTTCTATAAATGGAATCACACAGAATGTCCTCTTGTATCTGGCTTTTGCTCAGCATATATTTGAGGTCTATCCCATGTTGTTAAATGTATCACTGGTTCATTCCCTGTATGAATACAACACAATTTGTCTATCCAGTCTTCTATTGATCCACATTTGGGATGTTCCCATTCTGGAGCTATTACAAATACAGCCACTATGAACATTTTTGTACAAGCCTTTTAATGAACATGTGGTTCATTTTTCCTAGGAGTGGAATTTCTAAGTCAAAAGGTAGATAAAACTGCTAAACCTTTTTCCAAAGTGGATGTACTATTTTATATTTCCACTGTAATGTACAAGAGTTGCTTACAGCCTCACCAGCATTTGCTGTTGTCAGTCTTTCTACTGGGTACAGAGCACTAGCTCATTGTGGTTTTAATTTGCATTTCTCTGATGACTAATGATGTTGACCATCTTCTCATGTGCTTACTGACCATTCATACATTTTCCTTTGTGAAGCACTGACTTAAGGTTTCTGTCCATCTTTTAAAAAGTGGATTGTGTGTTGTTGTTGTTTTTTAATTTGAGAGAGAGACACACTCGTGTGAGCAGAGGAGGGTCAGAGGGAGAGGGAGAGAGAGACTCTTGAGCAGGCTCCACACCCAGAGCAGAGCCCGCCATGGGGCTGGATCTCAGGACCCTAAGATCATGACCTGTGCCGAAATCAAGAGTTGGATGCTTAACCGACCAAGCCCTGGCACACCAAAAGTGGATTGTTTTTATTACTGAATTATACAGTTCTTTATATATATGTGTGTGTGTGTATGTGTGTATGCATATATATATATATACACACACACACAAATACATATATATTCAGGATACAGATCCTTTATTGTATATACATTTTGCCACTCCTTTCAGGCTATTGATTATTTATTTTCTTAATAGTGTTTTTGATAAAAATATTTAATTTTGAAGAAATACAATTTATAAATTTTTCTTTTGTGGTTATTGCTTTCTGAATCCTATCTAAAAAATAGTTGCCTATCCCTACTCCATGAATGTATTCTCTCATATTCTTTTTCTAAAGCTTTATAATTTTAACTTTTACATTTAGGTCCAGGCTCTATCTTAAATGAAGTTTTATATGATGTGGGATATTGGTTGAAGTTCATTTTTTAAACATGGTTATCCAGTTATTCCTGCACCATTTGTTGAAAACATTATTGTTTCCTCACTGAATTACCTTGTTCCTTTGACAAAAATCAATTGCCCAGTAAGTGAGGGTCTATTTCTATCTTTATACCACACTTTTCTCTCTTCTGACATTACCACACTGTTTTGACTATTGCATCTTTGTACTGTAAATCTTGAGTCAGATAACTTACATCCTCTACCTTTATTCTTCTTAAAAACTGTTTTGGTAAGTCTAGATCCTTTGCAGTTCTATATAGAGTTTAGAAACATCTTGTCAGTTTCTACATTTAAAAAGCCTGCTGGAATTAAGATTGAGATTGTATTCAATCTCTATACTACTTTGGGGAAAACTAACATTTTGACAACATTGAGTCTTCTAATCCATGAATGTGGTATTTCTTCCATTTATTAGAATCTTTTTTTTTTTTTTAGCAAGACTAAGCCTGTATTTACTTGACAGAAAAAAAGTTATTATTATTATTAAAGATTTATTTATTTGAGAGAGAGAGAGCGCATGGGGAAGGGGCAGAGGGAAATGCAGAGAGAGTCTTAAGCAGACTCCCTGCTGAGCATGGAGCCCAATGCAGGGCTTGCTCTCACAACCCTGAGATCATGACTTGAGCCGAAACCAAGAGTCAGACACTTAACCAACTGCGCCACCCAGGCACCCCCAAAGTTATTATTTTTTTAAATAAACAACCTCATTGAGACATAATTGATACCGAAAAACTGCACATATTTAATGTATGCAATTTTATGAGTTTGGACATACCCATATTCCCATGCTACCAAACTGGAATCTTTAAAAGAAAAATGTCGTCAAAAATATCTTATCCCAAAGTTAAAGCTGCTTTCTATTTCATTCTACCCTACTCAAAAACTTATTAGCTATTGTATTATTTTAGTCAGAGATTACCTCAAATAATAGTAATAATTCCAAACAGAGAAAAATGTAAATGTAAATGTACATCAATTTACATCAAAATGTAAATAAGGGAACTATATGAGCTAATCAAGCAAGACAACCACGACTGTGTTAAAGCATATTTTTTGTTTGTTGTATACATTTTTTTAAGCAGCATGTTAAGGGGATGGTCATACAGGCTATCTAAAAGTAAGGGAAATTAGTCACAAGATTTGAGGTCCTGAAGTTGGAAAACCTAAGTTAAAAAAAAAAAGGAGATGCTGGCTAAAAGATAATCAAAAGTGGAAACCCCAGCTTCCTCATGATAGCACAAGACAGCCTCTCTCATTAACTTTTTTTTTTTTAAGATTTTATTTATTTGACAGAGAGAGACACAGCCAGAGAGGGAACACAAGCAGGGGGAGTGAGGGAGGGAGAAGCAGGCTTCCCGCTGAGCAGGGAGCCTGATGCGGGGCTCGATCCCAGGACCCCAGGATCATGACCTGAGCCAAAGGCAGACGCTTAACGACTGAGCCACCCAGGCGCCCCTCTTATTAACTTCTGAAACATAGTCAAGTGTGATTTGTTAGAGAAAAAGCATTGGCTAGGATGGTATGTAGTATCTTATACTCTAGTGTCACAAGTCAACTCTCTTATAACAGTAAGAACAGACCAAGAAGTGACAGAGAAGCAATTCTGTAACAGAAGAGGGAAAACCCTTAGTGGGGAACTAAGAAAGGATGGGTTTGGCCTCACTGGTACTTTTTCTGAGACTAACATCCAGCAACGGTCAAGTCTTCTGTGGCCACGTTAATGAGACTACTAAGGTATTAATGATGTACAAACTCTGAATGTGATCTGGATACATCTTTTCCTTTGTGAATAAAAGGTGCTTCAGAGATAACTGAACCAAGTTTTAAAACTGCTTTTCTCTGCTGTGTAGTAGAGAAGATTTTGACTAGACACAGAAGCTTACAGGATAGAATGTCAGTCTTTAATAATTTTAAAAACATCCTAATTCTTGAAATGTATCAATTTAACTATTAAAAATATCCAGTACTCACCAGAGGTATCCCAGCTTCATGGTATAGTGTACATTTTAAATGTACCTATTTAAATTTGCATAATTAACTCAAATTACAATAATTACAAAATCACGACAAATCCTAAAGTGTGTGTGTGTGTGTGTGTGTGTTGGAGGTAAAGGTGAGGGTCACAGAAAGAAAATCCTCTGTTAGGTGTTTTTCAGCACTGTAATCTTGTCATTTTTTCCCTAAAAGAAGGACTGGACAGAAAATAACTAAAAGAAATATGGCCAGGTCTGGAGAAACATACGCTATTGCTTTAAAATGAACATGAAAGAGATGGGTCTGGGTCATGCACACGCACATCTATGGATTACTCATGCTCTCTTCCAGAGCCTATCCCTGACACAGCTGTGAAGTAGGCAAAATTTATCTTTAGATTCTCTTACTTCCCCTTCTGGGCTACAGTTTTCTCTTCTGCTCAATGCCTCATGCAGTCCACAGTAGCACCAAACCCAGGCCTGCCCTGTTTGGAATGTGGCCTTTTCCTTAAAGCAGTGTTTTTCCTTTCCCCTCTTGCTCTACTTCTCTCCAATCCTCCAATAAAGTTGAAGTTAAATTCTCTTCTTCTCAGTTAATCAACTGTAAGGAATGTAATGTAAATGAATTCACATTGGCATGTAAATGACTAGTGTTTTTTTATTCCTCCCATGTGTACTAGCATTCTAGAGGTTTGTTAAACTAAAGGAATATATTCCTTAGGAGGAAACCTCAATCTGTAGGATACCCAATGAAGAAACTTTGGAGAAGTCTGGGTTTCCTCAAACCATACAAGCACCATCAGACTGGCAGAATTCTTCATAGGGCCAGGCCTTATCACCCCTAATAGAGGTAAAGTCACTACCCCCATTGACTAGCAAAGGGCTGGTGAAAAACTGTGGTGGATGCACAGATTTTGAAAACCTATTTAAAAGTGAAATGCACATCTAAAAGTAATGTAATTCCAACAGTTTCCTCTTCTCAATGTAAGATAAAACTGAATGATAACAAGGGTGCCAAGACCATTCAATGGGGAAAAGACAGCCTTGAACAAACGGTGCTGGGGAAACTGAATATCCATAGGCAAAAGAATGAAACTGCTCCCATACCTTATACCATATACAAAAATTAACTCAAAATGCATCAAAGACCTAAAGGTGAGACCCAAAACTATAAAACTCTTAGGAAAAAAACACAGGGAGAAAGCTTCATGACAATGAATTATTTGATATGACACCAAAACACAGACAACAGCAACAAATAAATTGTACTTCATCAAAATTTAAAACTTTAATGTATCAAAGGATACTATCAACAGAGTGAAGAGGCAACCTATAGAATGGGAGAAAATATTTGCAAATCATATATCTGGTAAGAGATTAATATCCAGAATATATAAAGAATTCCTACACTCAACAACATAAAAAACCAAACAACTCAATTTAAAAATAGGCAAAGGACTAGAGCAGACATTTCTCCAAAGGAGGTATACAAATGGTATATATAATCACATGAAAAGATGCTCAACATCATTAATCATCAGGGAAATGTAAATCAAAACCACAATGAGATATCACTTCACACCCATCAGGATGGCTACTATGGAAGGAAAGAAGGAAGGAAGGAAGGGAGAGAGAGAGAGAGAGAGAAAGAAAGAAAGGTTGATGAGGATATAGAGAAAATGGAACTCTTGTGCATTGCTAGTGGAAATGTAAAATGTAAATGTGGAAAACCGTATGATGGTTCCTCAAGAAATTAAAAATATAATTACCAAATGATCCAGCAATTCCACTTTTAGTATATACCCAAAAGAACTGAAAGCAGGGACTCAAACATATTTTTACATCCATGTTCATAGCAGCATTATTCACAAAAGCCAAAAGCTGGAAGCAACTCAAGTGTCCTTTGACAGATGAATGTATAAACAAAATATGGTATATACATATACCATACAATGGAATATCACTTAGCCCTAAAAGGGAAGGAAATTTTGACACATGCCATAACATGGATGAATCTTAAAGACATTATGCTAAGTGAAATAAGCTTGTCACAAAAGGACAAATGTTGTATGATTCCACTTCTATGAGATGCCTAGAGTAGTCAGATTTATAGAGACAGAAGGTAGAACAATAGTTGCCAGGGACTAAGGGGAGGGGGCAATTGGGAGTTAGTATTTAATGGGTATAAAGTTTCATCTGGGGATGATGGAAAAGTTCTGGGAATGGATGGTGGTGAATGTGAATGTACTTTCACGCCACTGAATTGTATACTCAAAAAGAGTTAAAATGAAAAAAAATTTTTTAAGTTAAAATGATAAATTTTATGCTTACCACACACACACAAAATTGAACAAGCTTTTGAGGTGATTACCACACAAACTCAAGTTTATAATCTAAAATATATGTCCAATTTTAAAAAAATATTTAATACTAAAAAAATACATAATACTAAAAAAAGGTGATCTGATTCTTCCATTTTGACTCTGGGACATGCAACAATAAGGACTTCCCAGTCTCCCCAGATCTAGTTTTTGTTGTTGTTGTTTTTTAAGTATAACTAACATACGGTGTTGTATTAGTTTCAGGTGTACAATATAATCATTCAATACTTCTACACATTGCGGCAGCTGGATGGCTCAGTTAGTAGAGCATGAGACTTTTGATCATGGGGATGTAAGTTTGAGCCCCATTTTGGGTGGAGAGTTTACTTAAAAAAACAAATAAAATCTAAAAACAAACAAAAAACAACAACACTTCTACACATTACTCAATGCTCATCTTGATCCCGTTATCTATTTCACCCATCTCCCCTACCCACCTCCCCTCTGGCAACCACCAGTTTCTTCTCTGTATTTAAGCGTCGGGTTTTTTTTGTCTTTTTCTTTGTTTTGTTTCTTAAGTTCCACATATGAGTGATATCATATAGTATTTGTCTTTCTCTGACTTATTTCACTTAGCATTATAACTTCTAGGTCCATCCATCTTATTGCAAATGGCAAGATCTCATTCTTTTTTATGTTTATTACTCCACTATATATGTGTGTGTGTGTGTATACATGTGTGTATATACATATACACATATACCACATCTTTATCCATCTATCAATGGACAAAGGTTGCTTCCAATCTTGGCTATTGTAAATAACACTACAATGAACATATGGGTGCATATATCTTTTCGAATTAGTGTTTTTGTTTTTTAGAGGGCAAATACCCTGGAATGGAATTAGTGGATCATATGGTAATTTTATTTTTAATTTTTTGAGAAACCTTCATACTGTTTTCCACAGTGGCTGCACCAATTTACATTCCTACCAACAGTGCATGAGGGTTCCTTTTTCTCTACATCCTTGCCAACATTTGTTATTTCTTGTCTTTTTGATACTAGCTATTCTGACAGCTGTAAGGTGATATCTCACTGTGGTTTTGATTTGCATTTCCCTGGTGATTAGTGATGTTGAGTATCTTTTCATGTGTCTGTTGGCCATCTGTATGTCTTTCTCTGAAAAATATCTAGTCAGGTCCTCTGCCCATTTATAATCAGATTATTTGGGGTTTTTTTGGTGTTGAGTTATACAACTTCATTATATATTTTAGACATTAACCCCTTATTGGATATATCATTTGGAAATATCTTCTCCCATTCAGTACACTACCTTTTTGTTGATGGTTTCCTTTGCTGTGTGAAAGCTTTTTATTTTGGTGTAATTCCAATAGTTTAATTTTGCTTTTGTTTCCCTTGCTTGAGGAGACATACCTAGAAATATGTGTTTATGACCAATGCCAAGAAATTACTGCCTGTGTTTTCTTCTAAGAGTTTTATGGTTTCAGGTCTCAATTTAGGTCTTCAATCCATTTTGAGTTTATTTTTGTGTATGGTGTGAGAAAGTGGTCCAGCTACTGGACAGCCTCATGCAAAAGAATCAACTACATTACTTTCTTACACCACCCACAAAAATGATCATTGGATCTAGTTTAACAGCAATTTGGTTGGCTGGACTAGGTGGGGTAGGCCACACCGAGCAGAAGGTCTGTAAGCTCTGGCTGGCCCAACTGCCGACGCTGCTGGCCCCTGGCAGCATTTGTGGCCACCCTCAGAAGAAACACCCTGGGCCCTTACAGAGCAACCCTGTGTGAACTGCTTCCCAACCACAAGTCTGAGAAGGGCTTTGCCCCCTCTCTGATTAACAGTACCAGAGTCCCCACTCCCGCCCCCTTTTTTTTTTTAAGATTTTATTTATTTGAGAGAGAAAGAGTGAGCAAGCAAGAGAGAGACCGAGCATGAGCAGAGGGAGAGGGAGAAGCAGGCTCCCCAGTGAGCAGGGAGCCCAGCGTGGGGCTTGATCCCAGGACCCTGGGATCATGACCTGAGCCGAAAGCAGATGTTTAATCCACTGAGCCACCCAGGTGCCCCACCCCACTCCCCTTTCCACAGTGGACAACTGGATTTAGTACATATGACAAAGATTCTCCTTGACCAAACTTCAGTCAGGCTCCTCTGAGACCTTTTCTCGACTAGGCCTCAGCCTTGACCTTCATCCTTGCTGGGATCAAGTTCCTCATCCCCCAACTTTGATATGTATGTCTTTGTCCTGCCTTTGGCAAGAATCCTGTTAAGGTGGTTTGGCAAGTTCCCCCATCTTTGATGTCTCCTCTTGGTAATTTTCCATCCACTGACCCCTTCTCTCTGTTAGCTGGCTATTAATCTCCAGCTGTCTTTATTATATTTGGAGTTGAGCACCATTTCTCTCCCCTACTGCAATGCTCTTACTCAAGAGTCCTGAATAAAGTCTTCTTTATTATTTTAACAAAAATAAGTCTTGGGGCGCCTGGGTGGCTCCGTCGGTTGAGCACCCGGCTCTTGATTTTGGCTCAGGTCATGATCTCAGGGTCCTGGGATTGAGCCCTGTGTCAGGCCCCATGCTCAGTGGGGAGTCTGCTTCTCTCTCTCTCTCCCTCTGCCCCTCCCCCGCTCTCTCTCTCAAATAAATAAATAAAATCTTAAAATAATTTTAAAATTATTTAAGTAGGTTAAAATTTTAAAATTTAGAATAATTTTTCAGAGTAATTTTTTTTTTTTAAGATTTTATTTATTTGACAGAGAGAGACACAGTGAGAGAGGGAACACAAGCCGGGGGAGTGGGAGAGGGAGAAGCAGGCCTCCCGCGGATCAGGGAGCCCGATGTAGGGCTCGATCCCACTGGGATCATGACCTGAGCCGAAGGCAGACGCTTAACGACTGAGCCACCCAGGCGCCCCTCAGAGTAATTTTTAACATACATCAATAGTAATCTTGGAAGTTTTAGCATTTCAAAAGTAATAATCCCACAGGAGTCACAGTTACTGACAAAGTCATCAATAACTTATCCAATCATCTAATTGCGTTCTGGTAAATAAAATCCAACAGTGGTTGAGCCCTAGGTTCATAATCTTCTAAGAATTAGAAAATTTAGTGATCATACTTGAGCTCTCTTGAGAGAATGGAAAAGAAATTATTCATGGTGATTTAAAAAGCAATAACTAAGGCCTGAACTACTGTTGCAGGGATTCCAAATCCTAGACCCATTTACTATCTCCACCGGTCTACCCTACCCCACAGCCCGCACACTTCTACCCACGCTATACCCTCAGCCTCAGCAAAATACACACACCTGCTGCTCTTGTTTTGGAAGGGCATCCGTTACCCGCTTTTCCCTCCCGCTCTGTAGGATCCTCAGACACATGCCCTGGCCCCTCAGGGCTGTGGCGCTAGGCCGTGGCACTCTGAGAAAGCGGAGGAGGCTGCTGAAGCTGTAGGCCACGTGGGATGTTGGTGCAACGTAATCCTGGCTGTGCTTAGCAGAGACATCGCGTGTGTGGCCGTGACTCACTGGAGGAGCTGTCTCTCCGGGAGGAAGGACGGAGCAGCCTCTCCAAATGCCATTTAGGTACATTAAGTGGTGGAAAACCACTTGGAAGAAGCAGGAAGCCGAAGGCCAGAACTTATCCCTGGTACATGACGGCTTTCTGCATTCAGCCGGCACAGACTCATTCAGAAGGAAACAATTCATTCTCTTCACCCAATGAGAAAGAAGTATGTCTTTGTCCTTTGTCAAGGTGTCCCAGGAAAGCCTGTGTGGCTCTCACTAACAGAGAGTAAGTGCCTTTCGTTTGCATCACAACTAGCCTCCTGTATGGTCAATTACAGAAAATATTGTATTAATGTTTCTGGAGATGCCGTTTCATCAGAGATCCTTTCCACTTAGCATTGGGAGATCTTCCTGGGGTGCCTGGGTGGCTCAGTCATTAAGCATCTACCTTTGGCTCAGGTCATGATCCCAGGGTCCTGGGATCAAGCCCCGCATTGGGCTCCCTGCTCAGCGGGAAGCCTGCTTCTCCCTCTCCCACTGCTTGTGTTCTCTCTCTGGCTGTGTCTCTCTCTGTCAAATAAATAAAATCTCAAAAAAAAAAAAAAAAAAGGAGATCCTCCTTGGACCCAAGGCCATTTGGGTTTCCCAAGCAAGGGATGTTGACTGAATTGGGTAAGTGAGCCATTTGTCTTTTTTTTTTTTTTTTTAAGATTTTATTTATTTATTTGATAGAGAGCACAAGCAGGGGGAGTGGCAAGCAGAGGGAGAGGGAGAAGCAGGCTCCCCACTAAGCAGGGAGCCCAATGAGGGACTCAATCCCAGGACCCTGGGATCATGACCTGAGCCAAAGGCAGATGCTTAACTGACCGAGCCACCCAGGCACCCCAGCCATTTGTCTTAATTAACTTTATTATTAACTTCCTGATCTTGGTTATAGGCCCCACAATTAATTGGTTTCTAAATGAGAATGGTATTCAATTTTTTAAAATGGCAATCATTTGATTCATCAAGTCTTCTAAGTAAAACCAAAAAAAGCTTTCTTATAAAAGTAGTATCTTGGGGATTTCTGACTGGTAATCAGCTAATTGTTAATCACCTAAACATATACACCCTCCCCACCCCCATCAAATTCTAATTTGATATTTTTCCTGTTTAAAAAAACTAAGTTATTTGCATTGCTTACAGAATATGCCTTTAAATAAATTCTACTTCAAAAAATCTATAATTCAGAAGTCTCATGAACTGTGTTCTTTCTGTTCTATTGTCCAAAGACATTTTTTTAAAGTATGACATGAACCATCTCTATATATATCTGCAGCAAAAACAATGCCAAGACAGTGAGTCAGCCAAAGTGAAGACATTACATGATACACTATATGACTTCCATTTTTGGACCAAAAGGTACCATGACAGTGATTTTAACTAGACCATATGACATTGCATAAAAATGTATTTCAAAATGAAGAATTTTTTCTTAGCTATCTGTACTACATCATGCAATTCTTTGTTCCTGATTAACTAATGTTATCTGTCTTTATATATCTAATGGGTTTTACCCCATCAAATAATATTTTTTGATGAATAGTAATTAATCAAATGTTCCCCTCTGTTTAAAAAAAGGAAGAAAAAAAAAAAAGAAAAAAGAAAAAGCCAAGGTTGCTATGGGCTAAATCTAGCTTAATTAGTTTTGTTTTGTTTTTTTGGGGTTTTTAAGATTTATTTATTTATTTAAGGAGGGGACAGAGAGAGAGAGAGAATCTTAAGCAGACTCCCTGCTGAGCATGGAGCCCAATGCAGGGCTCCACACAGGGCTCAATCTCACCACCCTGAGATCATGACCTGAGCTGAAATCGAGTCGGAAGCTTAACCGACTAAGCCACCCAGGCGCCCCTAGCTTAATTAATTTTTTAGAAAATATATTAAGTAAAGCTGAAGGAAACATATTTTAGAAAAGCCTGTTCTCAGTGACTTCAATGTCTTCTCATTAACTTTTTAAAAAACTCAAGCTCTTAGTTTTCTCTTATGTTATGAACTAATTAACTGAAAAGCGTATCTGGTTTTAATTCCCAAGCCCAGCTCAATTCAGAAAAGCTCTTAGTCACAGAACTTCAGATGCAGGGTCTGTCTTGTCCACTGACTGTGCCCACAGCAAAGATTATAGGGCCATCAAATTGATTTAGTCAGGCATTATTAGGGTATGTGTTTCCTATCCAGAATTTTGTGTGATCCTAATTAAGTCCTAGGAGGAAAATTACATCTCATATTGATTTATCTCTGACTCTAAGTTTTGTTAAAGCCAACATTAGCTAAATAATTTCCCTAGAAATTTTGCATCAAAATTGATGGCATCTATCTCATACAAGACAACTAAAGCTGTGGAAATGTTCCAGAATAGAGAAACATGATAACTTGATCCTCTACTAAAGAAAAAAAATGCTTTAAAGGGCAGTATTAGATCAATGAATACAATTAGAATACAGATTATGGAATAGATGCAAATATTATATCAATATTAAATTTACTTTACTTGATAATTAGATTAGTAAGAGACTATCCCTAGACTTAGGAAATACACACTGATGCATTTAGAAGAGTTATGGTACATACAACTTACTCTTAAATGGTTCAGAAAAAGAAATTTTGTGTGTGTGTGTAGGAAGAGAGACAATGCATACACAATGATAAAGTTAAATGGGTAAAGTAGATGAAGCCAAGTAGAGGGTATATGGGTTTTCTCTGTACTATTCTTTTTTCAAAGATTTTTATTTATTTGAGAGAGAAAGTGAGTAAGAGAAAGAGAGAGAACACAAGCAGGGAGGAGCAGAGGGAGAGGGAAAAAGCAGACTCCCTGCTGAGCAGGGAGCCTGACATGGGGCTCAACGTGGGGCTCAACATGGGGCTTGATCCTGGGATTCCAGGATCATGACCTGAGCCGAAGGCAGACAGATGCTTAACAGACTGAGCCACCCAGGCACCCCTTCTCTGTACTGTTCTTATCCTTGCAACATTTCTGTAAGTTTGAAATTATTTCCAAGTAAAATGTTTTTAAAAATCAATGAAGGATGAGTTTAATATGGTTTGGAGAAAGGGCCAATGACTGACTGGTTAAGTTCTTTAAGGCTCCTCTAAGGAGTTATTACTTGCAAATTGGTAGATATTTTCTTCAAGGGATTACTATAAAAATGACATAGCCCACTAAAATCTCTTACGATCGTATCTATCCTTTAATGTAGATTTTTCATACTTGTATTAGTCAGAGTTCTCCAGAAAAACAGAACCAGTAGAAGAGAATGTGATTTTAAGGAATTGGCTCATGTGATAGTGGGGGTGACAAGTCCAAAATCTGCAGGGTGGGGGGTTGGGCAGGCAGACAGGCTAGAAATTCAGGGGAATTGCTACTGCAGTCTCAAGCCTGATGCTCCAGGGCAGCAGGCTGGAAATCCAGGCAGGGTTTCTATGCTGCAGTCGGGGGAACTTCAATCTGTCTCTTAGGCCTTCAACGAATTGCATGAGGTCCTCTCACATAATCGGCTTTATTCAAAATGTCTACTGACTTAAGTGTCAATCACATCTAAAAAATACCTTCACAAAAACATATTGTCTGGCATTTGACCAAACAACTGGATGCCATAGCCTAGCCAAACTGACTAGAAAGGCAAATTGTAGAGACCAACCAGTTCTAAGTACCCATGAAATAACTATAAAATAACATCAAATGACAGAATGACAGCCTCAGTGCCCAGCTTAAGAGCACAGGATTCAAGGCAGATGAGAAGGACCTGGGGAAGGGTTGGGCTCAGAGACACAGGAGTAGGGCAGGATTTAAGGGTAAGAAGGTTTAGGTTGGGGGATGGGAGGTTCTTCCAGATGAACTCAATTAACTCTTTTCTCTTCCTGGTCTTTTTACCCTTGGGGAGTTTTAAAACAGACAAAACAAGACCTCACTAAGTAGCATTATGTTATATGGTTTAATGCCCTACTAAATGAGCCTCCTCAATTAATAAATCCAGCAGATTTATAGCAGAACTTTCATACTATAAAGAGCTACAGCATTGAAAGGCTGGCTTAAAGTTTTCTAACTGTCTTAATTATTTAAATATGTGGGAAACTTTTGTTTGCCTTTCATACGAAAGCCACAGAATTTAATTTTTTTAATTCAGTATTAGTCTGTAAAAGTTTTTGGACTTTTGAAACTATATTATGGACTTACTATTTTATGACTTTGCGTGGTTTTCTTAATTGAAAATCCAAGCATAATTTTAAAAGAGAAAACTAATCACTATATCTAATTACTAAAAAAGTTTAAGCACTGACATTATTTCATTTAACTTAAATACAACTTTTAAAAATAATGACTCCCAGATGGACAGGAAGTTACCATGGGGCAGCTGGAGGTGAAAGAAGTTCATGTTATTAAAGAAGCCCTTTTAAACATCTCAGCTTAATCCATGTGAACTTTCCAAACTGCATCTGTAAACTCAATCTTAAAATATCAGGAAAAATCTTGGAATCCCAGGCCTCTGACTTCTTCTTTTTATTGTTGTTAACACTAATGAGAGAGAAATGCAGAGAAATAAAATTTTGTGTCTCTGTAGCAAACATCAAGCCCTCATTTAAATCTGCATGCAGCTACTTATATGAGTCCATGGGACTCATCAAGAGGTCTTCTTAGATTACTTCTGCATGTGCAAATAGAGTAAAGCCTTGCTCTGCCCAGGGCCTTGCATGTATTAATAAGCATTTGCTCCTCTAACAGTCATTTAGTACATGCCTGCTGGATGCTAAACTCTACATAAACGTTGACCTTAAATGGGTTCGGTAAGTACATAAGCGCTGACCGGGTGCACACAGGAAGTTCACTGGGAGCCTTCGGAGGTGCCTGAGGGCATGGTGCAGAAGCTTCTCTGCAGGGCGCTCTTTTAGGTAGCAGGCCTAAAAGTCACTGGCCATATTTCACAGACTCATCAAGCGGCATCTGTCACAAAACAAGGCTGTATTTGACACCTTCATGGTACTCCCTCTCCCCTCGGCTCTTCAGATGCCATTTTTCCCCCTGGTTCTCCCTTCTGTGGCTTCTCTCTCCTTGGAGGGCGCTCTCTTCCCCCCATTGCACACACTTTCCCAGGGTGCAGTCATCCACGCTGTCCCTTCAGCATCCTCTAAAGGCAGGCTGGTGACCCCCAAATCCCCACTTCAACTCAGACCTCTCCTCTGCAGTGCCAGTCCAGTGCAGATACCTCTCAAGTGTCTCTTAAATGTCTCAAAGACATCTCAAATGCACAATGTCCAAGGCAGAACTCATTATGATCCTCTCCCAATCTCCCACCAGCTGCCAACATCCCCTCCCTACCCCACCCGCTGTGGCACCATGACTGACTCAGGTCTGAAAGTCCCTCCACCGCCCCTCCTGCCCTCTCACAGGCCAGAGCCACAGACATCTTGTCAGCCACCTAGGAGTGCCTCAAGTCTACTCCCTGAACATTTTTTGAACCTAACCCTTTTTTTAAAAAAGATTTTATTTATTTATTTAACAGAGAGACACAGAGAGAGAGGGAACACAAGCAGGGGGAGTGGGAGAGGGAGAAGCAGGCTCCCTGCTGAGCAAGTAGCCCGATGCAGGACTCGATCCCAGGACCGTGGGATCATGACCTGAGCCAAAGGCAGATGCTTAACCGACTGAGCCACCCAGGTGTCCCTGTCCAACTCTTTCTATCTCATGCCTTAGTCCAAGACCTCACCATTCCCTGTCTGGATTACTTTCATTACCTGACACAATTCTTCTAACTCCAGTTGTGGCCCTTTATAATCAGTCCTCAACACCAAAGGGTCTTTCTAAAACTCAGTTGCTTTCAGTGGTTCTCTATTACTATCAATATAAAGTCCTAAAAAAAAGGAAAGAAAAAGAAATGAGGAGAAAAAAAATTTGTGTATGTGTATACACGACCGTACGAGTGTGTGTGTGTGTAAGTGTAATATAAGCATGGGGTCTCTAAAGACAGGCCCCCACCTACTTTTCAAGGCAGGATAGTATAGTTTAGGTGCATCAACTCTGGAGTTTGAACGTATGGGTTCAAATTCGTAATTTATGAGTTATGTGCCCTTGAATATGTTGATGCCTCCTTGTCTGTATTAGTTACCTCCTGCTGCATAACAAATCACCTCAAAACTTAATAGCTTAAAACAAACTACTTATTGTGCCAGAGGTTGTAGGGGGGTCAGGAATTCGGGAGGGGCTTAGCTAGGTAGTTTTGGCTCAGGATTTCTCGTAAGTTTGCAGTCAAGGCTGGAGATGCAGTCATTTGAAGGCTTGACTGGGGCTAGAAGATCTTGCCAAATGGCTCTGCACATAGCAGATGGCAGGAGGCTACAGTTCCTTAATGGCTATTGGCAGGAGGGCTCACCTTCTTGCCATATGGGCCTCTCCATAGGGTTGCTTCAGTGTCCTCATCAAATGGCAACTGGCTTCCTCCAGGGTGAATGATCTGAGGAAGAGATCTAGTCTCAGAAGTCACAAATCATCACTTCTGCCATATTTTATTAGGTGGAAACAAGTCACTAAATAGCTCACAATCAAGGGGAGAGGAATTAGAATCTACATCTTTTTTTTTTTTAAGATTTGATTTATTTGACAGAGAGAGCACAAGCAGGGGGAGAGAGAGGGAGAAGCAGGCTCCCTGCTGAGCAAGGAGCCCGATGTGGGACTCGATCCCAGGACCCTGGGATCATGACCTGGGTGGAAGGCAGCTGCTTAATCAACTGAGCCACCCAGGCGTCCCTAGAATCTATATCTTAAAGGGAAGAATATCAAAAAATTTGTGGACATGTCCTCCTCCATAAATGTCTTCCTCTATAAAATGGAGATAATGGTAACTATTTCATGGAGTTAGATGAGGATTAAATGAGCTCATACATACTAAGTGTTCAGCATGGTGCATCACACATGGCATTCCCGAATTTATTTTCCCTCATCCCTCCCTCATCAGCTCCCTCACAAATCCTGTCTCCTGACCTTTCTAAATACTTGCCATTCCCTGAACAAGTTAAGCCAACACCTCTGCTCTGTCTTTCTGGAAGACTCTCCTACTCCATACCTTTCCTCCTTTCCTCAGTGGGTCCATCTCCAAGCAGCTCCCCAAAATCTCTCAGGCTGGCTAAATACCCTGCAGCTCAGCCAGGCACTTCCTACCTATACCTGCTTTCTCTCTCCCTCAATTATGATCATGAGAGCAGGTGTATCTTTCCCCAGGAATCATCCCCTCTTCAGGCAGGTCCTCCTTGACATTCCCAGGCAGAACCAGGAGCTCCCTCCCATGAGACTTCTTGAAACTTCAAACATATTTCTGTTTGTGCATCTTTACATTGCAATTGTCTTTGTCTCCCACTAACACTGGCAGTTTTGTCTTATTCGTCTTTGTAGTTTCAGGCACAGCATAGTGCCCAGAAGACAGTAAGCGTTCAACATATAATTTGTTGAACAAATGGATAAGTATCTAAAACTTCAGAGAATACTTTTAACATGCAGAAGGAAGGGCGCCTGGGTGGCTCAGTCGTTAAGCGTCTGTCTTCGGCTCAGGTCATGATCCCAGGGTCCTGGGATCGAGCCCCGCATCGGGCTCCCTGTTCGGCGGGAAGCCTGCTTCTCCCTCTCCCACTCCCCCTGCTTGTGTTCCTGCTCTCGCTGTCTCTCTCTCTGTCAAATAAATAAATAAAATCTTTAAAAAAAAAAAAAAAGCATGCAGAAGGAAGAGGAATCACAAAAATGTCAACAAAATGGGTCAAGTACACTGTAAATCTTACTAGGCAAGCTCTGGCCAAAGTCATGCTATAATATCTATCTGGGATGCTCAGAATTCTGTTTTCTTAGAATCTACTTTTGTCTTCATCACCAATTAATATAAGCTAAGTTTAAAATGATAAATTTATGTTACAAGCTAAAACCATCACTATGTTTATAAACTATAATAGCTCTAAGAACTCAGAGAAAATAAAGCCTGTGCATTGTTTATAGTTTACAATGCCAAGGCATAGAAATATCCCCTATACTTAATACATTTTCATAATCTCTTATTTAAAAATTTAATTATTTCCTTATTATTGCCTTTAAATGTATTTGTTTAACAAGGCACCCAGAGATAAATATGTTTCCCTATAAACACACTGATGGCCAAAAAATGGAATATGATTCAGATCAAAAAAATAATTTTAAAAACAGGCACCAAGTAAATCTTAACCTGAAATCCATTTATCAACAGCAACTCAAACATGAACAGACAAATTAAGAGATCACTTTTTTTTTTTTAAAGATTTTATTTATTTATCTGAGACAGAGAGAATGAGAGAGAGAGAGCACATGAGAGGGGGGAGGGTCAGAGGGAGAAGCAGACTCCCTACCGAGCAGGGAGCCCGATGCGGGACTCGATCCAGGGACCCCAGGATCATGACCTGAGCTGAAGGCAGTCGCTTAACCAACTGAGCCACCCAGGCGCCCCAAGAGATCACTTTTTTGAGAGAGAGAGAGAGAGCTTGCATGCAAGTGGGGAAGGGGGGAAGAGGGAGAAAGAGAATCTTAAGCAGGCTCCACACTCAGCAGAGTCCTATGCAGGGCTCTGTCTCACAACTCTGAGATCACTACCTGAACCAAAATCAGGAGTCGGACACTTAACCAACTGAGCCACCCAGGCACCTCTGTGACTTACATTAAAGCATGGTACACTTGATAACATAGGAATGAATAAAGAGAATGTGAAATGGGGAAGATGCAAATGTATCATTCATGGTGTTTTAGTTTGAATTTGACCTGCTATAACCCTATGAATGTTCCTTGTCCTCCTAAGGTTAGATTTCTTTCCATTTTTTGAGAGGTGTGTTTTTAAAGCATTTGGAGTAGCTTTCAAGAGCCAAAGGTAAGTTCAATAACATTGGACTAATAGGCATTTTTGGAAAGGTATTTTTGGATGAAGCACCCTGTCTGGTATCCCCTCAAATCATGATTTGTGTAGGTAGCCAGCTATTTATTCCATCTAAGTTAAGGCAGGCCCTGGATGGAGAGGATTAGGAAATTGTTACACACTAGAGTTTCTGCTAACATTTCGCTGTGCTAAACAAAGATGCACAAACATCTGTGCCTATGGTTGCTATACTCTTCCAGATGTGTTCATGCCTGTGGCTGACACAAGGCATTATTTTAGGAGTTCAGTAGTAGCTTCTATGCCTGTGGCTCCAACATTTAAGCACTGCCTTATCTGAGTAACTAAGAAAACAGAAGCCAGCAGTGCTTCTAAAGTATGGGATCTGGGGTCAAGCTTGAGAGACAAGGGTCCAGGAGGTTCCTTGCTAAAGATGATGTTATGAAGGGACACTGTGAGCAGAAAAGCATTTCAAGATCAGAAAGGATCTTAAATGGATGGGAGTCACATGCCCCAGATTTGCCAATGTAAGCACAATTTCAGATATTCTGCTCCTATGTCAGGTCATGAGTCATAGGTCATCAGGCCACTACCTTAATTTTATAGGCAAAGAAACTGAGGATAAATAATTTGCCAAAGATCACACACATAATTAGTGCCAGATGTAAATGCCAAACCATTCATTCTTCACTGTCCTGATAACCAATCCCCAGGACAAAAGTCAAGGTCTCTTGCAGTTTAATTCTAGATTTTTTTTCACTACATAACACTGAATATGCTTTTCATGAGTTGCATCATTACAAGACAATTTGAATTACAAAACGAAGTTTCAGATGAGCCAACATTTTTTCCTAGAATAAGAATGAAGAGTTTTTAAGTTGGGGACTGGGAGCTAGCAATAGGCTCTTTCAATTAAACTGAGCACCTTTCAGTAACTAATTCAAGAATGAACTAAGGAGCATCTAGCAAGACATCTGAATGTGTGAACTTTATATTAGTTAGAAAACTTAATATGAATTATAATGCACAAAAACAGATTTTAAAAATTGAGTCAACAAAAACCATAGAATAAAGAAGGGAGAAGGAAAATCCTGAAGAAGAAAAGTGGACAACACATAGGGAGGTGTGTTTAGACATGATTATTCAGTCTGTCTAAAATGAACTTTAGACTTTGGGGTTTAATTTTCTCAAAGAGTTAAAAGGGAAAGCAAATCACACATAATTATTCAGCCTCTGGGAAATAATACTGTAGGGTTTCCTCATTCTGACTACCAGTACAAGGGAGCAAAGGGGGAAGACAGAGAATCTCCCAACCTCAGATGATCTACAGAGTGACAGGTTTCAAAATCATTTAAAATGCTACTTACTGGGGTACCTGGCTGGCTCAGTTCGAAGAGCATGTGACTTTTGATCTTGGGGTTGTGAGTTCAAGCCCCATGTTGGGTGTAGAGCTTATTTTAAATGAATGAATGAATGAATGCTACCAGTTTCTTTAAAAAAAAAATTCTTGCATCCAAGAATGAATGTTTTTCATTCTTTTTCTCCAAGTACAGTAATGTTTTTATATAACTGAGATAATACCAGGTTTATAGATTTTAACTTCCTCTTTAATTCAGTAAAATATTATGAACATTTTCTTATGTCATTTAAAATTATTTGCAAGCGGGGGCACCTGGGTGGCTCAGTCATTAAGCGTCTACCTTCGGCTCGGGTCATGATCCCAGGGTCCTGGGATCGAGTCCCTCATGGGGCTCCTGGCTCGGTGGAAAGCCTGCTTCTCCCTCTCCCACTCCCCCTGCTTGTGTTCCCTCTCTCGCTGTGTCTCTCTCTGTCAAATAAATAAATAAAATCTTTAAAAAATAATAATAATTTGCAAGCAGTCTGTAAATGGCTGCCTGATATCATAACCATACCCTAATTTATAAAATGATTTTATTTATAAGTATTATAAATTATGCTGTGATCAGTATCTTTGTATATAAATCATTGTCCACATTTCTGATTATTCCTACAGAGAAGAGCCTAGAGGCTGAACTACTATGTCAGAGTTTGAACAATTTAAAGTTCCTGATAACATCTGTCAAATTAACTTTCAGAGAAGTTGTACCAATTTATGCTCCCACTGACAGGAGGCGAGGTGCCCAGTTTATCATTGCCTCAGTATTCCTGAGGATAATCACAGACTTTTTGCTGATCTGGAAGGAATAAGGAGCACCACACTGTTGTTTTAGTTTTGATTTGATTGTTAGTGAGTTTTGATATATTTTCACATATCTATTAACAGTTTGTGTTTCCTTTTTAATGAATTACCTCTTTAAACATGTTCTTTCACCACTGGGAGTTCCTCTTTGGTAAAGTAATTTAGATGTATGCATAATGATACACTATCATCTTTCTTTACAATCTGTTTTCAAATAAGTTAAGCAAATGTTCTTTTAGAACTTTCTAAAGAAAACTTCATGAATCAGTAAAAGTAAAATAAACTCTTAAACCTGTCACGACAGTGTAATATTGTTTGAAATAATTATGGAATGACTAATTTTTTCTTGAATAAATCATACATTAAACATTTTACAAAAAGAGGCCCTAGTCCTGGCTCTGCCTCTACCCAGAATTTTTATCTTAAACAGGATAAAATTTCAATGAATCTCAGTTTGTTCATCTGTAAAATAAGATGCATAATCTTTAGGAATTTTTCCAACTTCAAAACTAGGTAGTCTTGTTTACATAAAATACATAGCACCACCTAGAGGTAAAAAGAAACACTTTCCTACATTTTCCCTTAATAGTCTTCAGCAAAATATCAAGTTGATAAATTTTATATTAGCAGATGTTGCCTGAGCAAATATATCAGAATTTTAATAGTCTCTGTCAGACAGGATAAACATTTTTAATGAATCTGTCATAGAATCTGCAGAAGTTCTTAGTGCCTATTATAAACTGAGCTCATTTTTTCCTACCATCACTTTTTTAGGAGATCCATCATTTCCTTTGGCATTGCTTGAGAAAATCAACGACACCCTCTTAAGTCGGACTCTAAGGACCATCGATGTCATGACTACTTAAAAACGTGT
The DNA here is from genome assembly GCF_054177405.1 of Leptonychotes weddellii. NCBI lineage: Eukaryota > Metazoa > Chordata > Mammalia > Carnivora > Phocidae > Leptonychotes > Leptonychotes weddellii. Next base: position 41,538,671 of record NC_138377.1, read on the forward strand.
TATATTGCAGTAAACAATATATATTCGGCGTGCTAGATACATTCTTTACTCTTTGGGGCTCTGTGGACTTGATGAAAACCATGGTCAAAAAACAACTTCTCTATGATTAAATATATAATGTCACTCCCTGACTTCAACTTCAGGGAAAAGAATGCCTGAGTTGGAACTGTGAGTAACATCAGAAAATCTCAGTGGTGATGCACCGAATTTACTTGACTTGAAGAAAAATTTAATCTATAGGAAGGTCTGAAGTCAATGGATGTCCAGTTGCTGTTAACATCTAGATTATTGTGACAGCTTTGTTTCCAAGCTGATGTTAGCAACAGCTTCCTCTTTATAACCCCATTTGAAACTGCACTACTTTAATTTGTGCTTTCTAAATTGTTCTGAGGGTGTTCTTCAGCTTCATCATGTTTAACCTTCCAATAAAACTGTAAACTCGCCGAGTGAAACTGCCTCTTCTGATCATCTTGGTTCCACACTCCCCTGACCCCCGGTGTGCTACAATGTAAAAGTTTGTGTGGACTTAGTGTAAGTACCTTGCTAATGACTGTGAAGACACAATTCCTCTGGCAAAGGTGAATGTACAAGGTAAAACAGAGTTCAGGCAAATAAAAGTTAAATCATTGTGACAAAGTTCAGGAAGAGTGTTGCCTCAGATCTGAGTTAACCCTTGACTGATGTAACAGATTTACACCTGATCTTAGCCAAAAGGCCGAGAAGCGACGATGATGTAACAGATTTTAAAAAAACAAAAAATAATAAACAAAACATCCTTTCTGAAATGGTCTTAAATTTGCATGGTCTCCAATTTCTAATTCATATTTTGGGGATGAGATTCCCTTTGAGGGAACTGCAAAATCACAAATTATTCTTAACAGGGAAGAGATAAAGGGACTAAAAGTTTTTTCCAACTTTTTATGCTGGAAGTTTTCAAACTGGATTCCAGAAGTTGAAAGAACAGTACGATGGGCACTCATAAACCACCACTAACATTTAACCATTTAACATTCTTCTTTATATAACTATATTCTGAAACACTGAAACTAAGTTGCAGATATGATGATGCTTCACCTCAAATACTTCCTCAAGCATCATTTAAGATCAAGGATATTCTCTTTCATAATCTCACTGTCATTGCCACACTGAAGAAAATGAACAATAATGCTCTAATTTTTCACATCCGGTTGAAATCCAAATGTCCATAATTGTCCCAATAATATCCTCTATAGCTGTTTGTTTTTTAATTGAGATCTAATCAGAATTTACAGATTGCATATAGTTTATTTTATCTTTGAAGCACTCACATTTTGGGCAATTACTATGTCCCAGATGAGAGAGGCCTTCCTATTTAATTTTCACAAAAAAATGTGAGATAAATTTTGGTTATGTAAAATGGTGATAAAGTGTTACCTCTGAACACTCTGATATGTTTGTTATTTGCCATTATAGTCACAGAATCTAACACAGAGCCTTGAACATTCTAGGTACTAGTATATAGATGGTTGTGGAATAAATGAAACACGGTGTGTTTATTGTTTATTCTGATGGAAAAACTAAAGTAGAAACATGATGGTAAATTACATAATTTGTTGTGATGATACACTGAGGCAGAGGTAACTCTCATTCACACTCCTGGGCTTTTCTGGGCTCTTTGGTGGAAACATTTGAATAGTTCACTATTAGCTGCCTGAAGCAACCAGGATAACAATTAAAACTCATGCTGATTTGAATCTATTCAACATATCAATTTTTTGTTTTAATATTTAAAATAGTTCTTAATTTAACATCAAGGAAGAGGAGTTTCCCATTTGTTTTTATCAGGCTACAGGTTTTATCAAATTTGGATACAAGTGATTCAAAGGAAGCCAACAGCAAATGTCAGGTTTAGAATTCAGGCCATTTCCCATTTTTTTTTTAGGATTTAAGTTTTAAGCATTCTCTACACCCAACATGGGGCTCAAACTTACAACCCCAAGATCAAGAGTCACACACTCTACTGACAGAGCCAGCCAGGCACCCCTAATCTGGGCCATTTCTTTTCTCCCTTTTGCATCACAGGATTTTGAGAGCCCATATCCACACAAAAACATAGAAAAAAAATAGCAATAATACTTTAAACTCTGTGAGTTATGGCAAACCAATCCCTTACAACATATACACAGAATATTGCAAAGGAGCTGACAGGACAATGACTGCAGCTTCATTTTGGTAAACATTCTGATAAGTATTACCCGGCAAGAAGGTAAGTCATTTATGTCATTATTGGGTTAAAATGTTCTCTGATTTTCTGTCTGTGTCTTTTAGAATCTCAGAGACATATTTGTCAAGAACCGTTTTAGAAAAGAAAGATGATTAATGATGATTATTTTTTCCCATGAATACTGTAATTTCTATGACACATAAGAATCTGAAATAACTCATAGTTTCCATGATAAATATTAATTACACCAATCTTGTACAGAAATGTATAGTTCTGCCTTCTAGTTGTTAAGTCAACTTTATAAGTCACCTACCAGCATTTAAGATGAACAATGGAGTCATTCAGTTTGTTGTGATATCCTTTTGGTCCTCTATGAAGGGAAATAAGTTTTTTAATTAATTAATTTATTTAGAGAGAAAGCATGAGCAGGGGGAAGGGCAGAGGGAAAGGGAGAAAAAGAATCTCAAGCAGACTCTGTGCTGAGCACAGACCCCAACACACATCTTGATCCCACGGCCCTGAGATCATGACCTGAGCTGAAATCAAGAGTTGGACACTTAACTGAGTGTCCTAACTGAACCACCCAGCCACCCCAGTGAAGGGAAAAAATTTAAACCTGAATTCAAAGAAATTCCTACAAGTCCCTTCCCCCTAAACCAGCATGCATCTCTCCAAAAGAGCAATATTCAGTTACTTTTTTAAGTGTGACTAGTTTTCATAAAAGACTAGTATTAATAACACTGTTTGCAAAATTTACTTTTTTTTTAACCATCCTGTTTTACAGACTGAGAAAGTAAAGAGGTATATTCTCTGGGGTGAGGTATTTTCAGGAAGGATGCAGGGAGGCAGGTACATTCAGTGTTCAGAGTGTGAAGTTTTGGTGACAGCCTTTTCCACTGTAAGTTTTGTTGCCTGTCATAAATTTGGCCTCAGTTACACAGATGTCCATAAATTTTTATCCAGTGAATGCTGTACACATTAAAACATGGACCTCTGTTGAAGATTTCATCTCCAGCAATCAAGCATTTTTCAAATTAATATGTCTTCAGAACTATTTGAAATGTAAGAACAAAGACCAATAAAGGACAAAATTTCATTAATAATCATGTAGAAGGGGCGCCTGGGTGGCTCAGTTGGTTAAGTGACTGCCTTCGGCTCGGGTCATGATCCTGGAGTCCCTGGATCGAGTCCCGCATCGGGCTCCCTGCTCGGCAGGGAGTCTGCTTCTCCCTCTGACCCTCCCCCCTCTCATGTGCTCTCTCTCATTCTCTCTCTCTCAAATAAATAAATAAAATCTTTAAAAAAAAAATAATCATGTAGAAGGCCCTTAGCATTTTTTAGTAAAGCACTATACTTGACAAAAAATAACTACTTTCCTTTTAATAAAATAGAATATAAATGTCATGAGAACAGGGACTGTTTCGATTGTTACTACAACCACAATGCTAACATATAGTAGGCATTCAATAAAAATTTACTAAATGGATATGTCAAATATTTCAACTCTTAAGGCAGCTGTTAGGCTCCACGGAGGTCAATGGACCACAGGTGATGACTTAATCTAGGAAGTGCATGAAGTGGGTGCTTTCTGATCCATACAGCTATAGCCTGTGGCATCTCTGGCAAACAAGTAGAAACAACACATCAGAACTGAACCCAACAGGACCTGACTGCGCAAGCAAAGTGAAAAGGCATGTAGCTTACATTCTTGGCCAGCATCCTCTCTCAACCCTCACCTACAGGACTGTGGAGAGCTCCCTAGGATCAGAGCCGAGGCTAGGAAAACTCAGACCTCCTGGGTGGAGGACCTATCTTACCAGATATTAAGAATTATTTTCAAGCCATAGTAATTAATACTGTTTCCCAGTATAAGAATAGAAAAATAGACCAACTGGGGAAAACAGACAGCTTAGAAAGAGGCTTATATTTACATGGATATTTGATAGATGACAGAGGTGACATTACAAATCAATGTGAAAAGGATGGAATAATCAACAATGGTATTGGGACAATTGGACACCCATATTGTAATAAATTTAGATATACACCCCACACCTAGACACAAATGAATCCTAGATGAATTAAGGATCTAACTATGAAAAGAAAATCACTTTGAAACTCTTAGAAGGACACATGCTACAACATGGATGAAATCTGAAGGCATTATGTTAAATGAAAAAAGCCAATCCCAAAGGGTACATAGTGTATGATTCCACTCATGTGAGGTACATAGAGTACACAAAATCATGGGGACCAAAAGTAGAACGGTAATCATCAGGGGCTGGGGGAGATGATATGGGGAGTTTGTCTTTAACAGGGACAGAGTTTCAATTTTGCAAGATGAAAAAAAGTTCTAAAGATGGATGGTGCTGATGTTTGCACAACATTGTGAACATACGTAAAGTCACTGAATGGTGAAAATGGGAAATTTCATGTTATGTACATTTTGTGAAAACAGTAAATTCTATGTTATATATATTTTACCACAAATAATAAAAAATTCTTAGAAGAAAATGTAAACAATGTCTTCTATTTCAGTAATATGGTACACTCAATTATACAGTCTCTCCTGCCAATAACTAAAAATGTTTAATAAATGCTTAAAATATTTCTTAAAATACCAAGTGATGATTCCCAATACCTCAAGCTACAATTTGAAAGTGGTCCTGGATTGGTAGAGCTCTAGGCACCTGGTAGAAGTATGTACAATACTCTTTGAAGGAATTCACCTTCACCCGTGGCCTCACAGAATCACCACAAACAATTTTCATGGAAAGGAACACTTTATAGTAAAACAACAACAACAACAAAAACCCCCAAAAACAAGCACACAAGAAACAAGGCATCATGAGTAAGAACCAGCAGAAACAATAGACATCAGAAAAGGATTCATAAAGGTTATCAACCGAAAGAATAGTCTATATTGCCTGATGTGCACAAAAGTGGTAGCAAATGTATTGGTAAATGTAAGTAGAAAATGACTTATGGAATAAAATTTGAAAAAACATAATTAAGGGGCACCTGGGTGGCTCAGTCGTTAAGCGTCTGCCTTCAACTCAGGTCATGATCCCGGGGTCCTGGGATCAAGCCCCGCATCAGGCCCCCTGCTCATTGGGAAGCCTGCTTCTCCCTCTCCCACTCTCCTTGCTTGTGTTCCCTCTCTCACTGTGTCTCTCTCTGTCAAATAAATAAAATCTTAAAAAAAAAAAAAAGAGGGCGCCTGCGTGGCTCAGTTGGTTAAGCGACTGCCTTCGGCTGAGGTCATGATCCTGGAGTCCTGGGATCGAGTCCCGCATCGGGCTCCCTGCTCAGCAGGGAGTCTGCTTCTCCCTCTGACCCTCCCCCTCTCATGCTCTATCTCATTCTCTCTCTCAAATAAATAAATAAAATCTTAAAAAAAAAAAAACACAAAAAAAAGAAAAAACATAATTAAAATACACAGCAATAATGCATAAATCAAGAGGAAGACAAGTGGACTTCAAGTGTTCTAAGGTTCTTATGTTATACCAAAGGTAAAAGTATTGCTTAGCTTGGGACTTTCTTTCTTTCAAAGATTTTATTTGAGAGAGAGCACGAACAATGGGAGAGGCAGAGGAAGAGCAAGAAGCAGACTCTCCACTGAGCAGGGAGTCTGACATGGAGCTCAGTCCTAGGACCCCTGAGACCATGACCTGAGCTGAAGGCAGATGCCTAACTGACTGAGCAACCCAGGAGCCTCAGCTTGAGACTTTTCAAAGTTAATATACATGTTGAAATTTCTAGTAATCAATAAAGAACAAAAACATACTAAACTTCCAAGTAAAAGGGAAAATAAAGAATGATTATTCAAAAAACCTTAATCAATCCAAAATAATTCAATAAAGGAGAGGAAAAAATTAGACAAATAGAAATCATGAAGTAGAATAATAGGTTTAAACCTAAATATATAAGAAAAGATATTAAATAATGTAGATTAAATGTTTCAGTTAAAAGGTAAGATTGCCAGACTACATAGAACTAAAAATCCAATGATTTTTTTCTTTGACAGAAAGACATCAAAAAAATAAGGCAGAGGGGTACCTGGGTGGCTCAGATGGTTAAGCGTCTGCCTTCGGCTCAGGCAGTGATCTCCAGGTCCTGGGAACCAGCCCCATGTTGGGCTCCCGGCTCAGCAGGGAATCTGCCTCTCCCTCTCCCTCTGCCTCTCTCCCTGCTTGTGCTCTCTTTGTCTCTGTCTCTCTCTCAAATGAATAAATAAAATCTTTAAAAAAGAAAAAAAATAAGGCAGACAGAAAAGTTTAAAGTAAAAGAATGGTAAGATAATATATCATGCAGATTTTAACCAAAAGATAGCTATGAGATAATAAACTTTAAGGCAAAGGCACTACTAGAAATAAAGAGGTTCAAAATTTTCACAAAGCAAACTCCAGTCCCAGATGACTTATTAGGCAAGTTCTATCAAAAGGTCAAGAAATATGGGGCCCCTGGGTGACTCAGTCAGTTAAGCATCTGCTTCAGCTCAGGTCATGATCCCAGGGTCCAAGGATCAAGCCCTGCGTCTGCAGGGAGCCTGCTTCTCCTTCTCCTTCTGCCATTCCCTCCACTTGTGCTCTCTAGCTCTTTCTAGCTCTCTGTCAAATAAATAAATAAATCTTTTTAAAAAATGATCAAGAAATAAAATAATTCCATAATGTTTTAGGGCTAGTGTAACATATAAGTGAGGACATTATAAGAAGATTAAGAAAAGGACAATTACAGAACAATCTCATTCACAAACATAGATGTAAAATTCCTTAACAAAATAATAGCAAATCAAATCAAGCAAGTATAAAAGAAAGCAAGAATAAAAAGGAAAATCTAACATGGCCAAGTTGGGTTTATTTCAGAAGTACAAAGTTGGTTTCACATGAGAAAAAGATATCAAATGATATAATTTATTATGTTAACTGATTAAAGTGAAAAATGATACAAATATCTCAATAGATGCAGAAAAAGCATTTGATAAAATTCAACATCTATTTATGACTTAAAAATCTTAGCTAACTATGGAACTAACTATGGAAGATGGCTGAGTAGGATGACCCTAAACTCACCTTGTCCTACAGATACAACTAGATAACTAACACTCACATCAGTGTAAATAACCCAGGAAATAACCCAAAGATTAGCAGAACAAACTCCACAACTAAATATAGGGAAGAGGCCACATCCGAGAGGGTAGGAAGGGTAAAGACATGGTGGGGAAGTAAACCCTGCAGGTCTGGCCACTGGAGGGAGGGAGGGAGCCGAGGGTGGGAAGAAGGGAGAGATACAGACTATCACACCAGGGTGCCTGCACAGCAAAGATGAATCCCCATAGCATTTGGCTTTGAAAATCATAGGGGCCAAATTCCATGAGTTTTTACAATCAATGGAAGTAAAGCCTGGAACTTTAAAAATCAGTTGGTTCAGTTTTGGGAGAACCCAGAGGACATAGGAAATTAAGTCTCTGCCCTTAAGAGACAGCACAACAAATAAACATGGAGTTACAGCTTAGAATCAGCAGTTTGAAAAACACGTGGGGCTTAACAGGAGGGTTAGTTAGTAATCTCAGAGTTAGCTGAGGAACTTCTCCAGGAACAAAGGAGCTAGCAGGTGCCACTTTCCTCCTCTGCCCCAGCCAGCATAAACACATACAGCCACCTGTGGGAACCAGCATTCACTACCTAACTTGCTTACACCATATGCTGCCCCCTCCAGCTGGGCTTGTCTCCCTTCTGGTGTTGCTAGTCCCCTCCTACAGAAGACCTGCACAAACCTTGCCAAAACTGTGTCTCCTCACTGCATGATTTTCAGGGACTCAGTCCTGGCTGCTACAGTTGGTCATCACCCACAGAAGATGTGCATACCTTTTTAAAACTGTACCCCTGGGGGTGCCTGGGTGGCTCAGTCAGTTAAACATCTGCCTTTGGCTCAGTTCATGATTCTGGGGTTCCTGGGATCGAGCCCCACATCAGGCTCCCTGCTTCTCCCTCTGCCCCTCCCCATGCTTGTCCTTGCTCTCTCACTCTCAAATAAATAAATAAATAAATAAATAAAATCTTAAGAAAAAAAACCACAACTGTATCCCCTGCCCAGGCATGCTTTGCAGAGCTGCCCCAGCTGGCCGAGTCTCCACAGTGACTATGCATCCCTGTGGAAGAGGACAGGTGTGCACAGCTTGCAGGCACTGCAACCCTGCTTGCGTGTGCTTTACAAAACAGCTCAAGCAGTTGGGTTTCCACGACAACTGCATGTCTTCTGTGGAAGAAGACCAGGGCCACCTTGTTAAAAGTGTGGCCCCACCCACTACTTTAAAGAGCCAGAGACATAGCTGACTTTCCTAACACATATGAACAGACACAGAGTTAGGCAAAATGAGGAGACAGAGGAATGTGTCCCAAATGAAAGAACAGGACAAAATCACAGAAAGAGACCTAAGTGAAAATCAGATAAGTAATATACCTGATAGATAATTTAAAGTAATTCTCACTGGACTTGAGAAAAGAGTGAAGGACATCAGTGAAACCCTTAACACAGAGATAAAAAAGAGCCAAACACAGATGAAGAACGCAATAATTGAAATTAAAAATACACTAGATGGAATAAATAGCAGGCTGGAAGAAGCAGAAGAACGAATCAGCAACCTAGAGGACAGAGTAATGGAAAGTAATCAAGCTAAGCCGGTGAAAGAAAAAAATAAGCAAAAACAGAAGAAGCTTAGGGAACTCAATGACTCCATTAAGCATAATAACATTAGCATTATAGGGATCCCAGAAGAAGAAGAAGAGAGAAAAGGGATCAGAAAATTTATTTGAAGAAATAATAGCTGAAAAATTCCCAAATTTGAGGAAAGAAACAGAAATTCAGATCTGGGAGGAACCGAGATCCCCCAACAAAATCAATCCAAGAAGGACCACACCGAGACACACAGTAACTGAAATGGCAAAAAGCAGTGATAAAGAATTTTATAAGCAGCAAAACAGTTACATAAAGGGGAAATCCCACAAAGCTATCAGCAGATTTTTCAACAGAAACTTTGCAATCCAGAAGAGAGGATGATATATTCAAAGTGCTGAAAGGAAAAAACCTGCAGGAAAGAATACTCTATCCAGCAAGTCTATCATTCAGAATAGAAGAAGAGATAGTTTCCCAGACAAACAAAAGTTAAAAGAGGTCATGACCACTAAACCAGCCCTTTAAGAAACGTTAAAGGGGACTCTGTGAATAGAAAGGAAAAACCATAAGTAAGAGTTAAAAAAGTAGGAAGTACAAAAGTTGTAAAAATAAGGATATCTGTAAAAATCAGTCAAGGGACTCACAACATAAAATGAAGTATGATAAAATATACCTAAAATGTGAGGAGGAGAGGAGTAAGGAATGGGTTTAAACAATCATCAACTTCATACAGACTGCTATACGCAGATGTTATATACAAACCTAATGGTAACCACAAATCAAAAACCAGTAATAGATATACAAAAAATAAAGTGTATCACTAAAGAAAGCTAACTTATGGTGTGAAAAAAGCAACGGAAAAAAGGAACAAACACAAAACAATGACAATAAATAACAAAATGGAAATAAATACATATCTATCAATAATTACTTTGAATATAAATGGACTAAATGCTCCAATCAAAAGACATATGGTGATGGAATGGATAAAAAAACAAGACCCATCTATATGTTGCCTACAAGAGACTCACTTCAGACCTAAAGACACATGCAGGTTGAAGGTGAGGGGATAGAGAAACATTTATCATGCAAATGTATGTCAAAAGAAAACCACTATCGGTGTGCCTGGGTGGCTCAGTCGGCTAAGCATCTGCCTTCAGCTCAGGTCATGATCCGAGGGTCCTGGGATCAAGCCCCATGTCAGGCTCCCTGCTTGGTGGGGAGCCTGCTTCTCCCTCTCCCTCTGCTGCTCCCCCTGCTTGTGCTTGCTCTCTCTTTGTCAAATAAATAAGTAAAATCTTTAAAAAAAATGGATATTTCTCTTCTAAAAAAAAAAAAGAAAGCTAGTTTAGCAACACTTATATCAGACAAACTTTAAAACAAATACTGTAATAAGGACAAAGAAAGACACTACATAATAATAAAGACAGCAATTCAACAAGAGGATATACCAATTGTAAATATTTATATACCCAACATGGGAATACCCAAATATATAAAACTGTTAATAACAAACATAAAGGAAATAATTGATAGCAATACAATAATAATAGGGGACTTTAACATCCCATGTACAACAATGGACAGATCATCCAAACAGAAAATCAAGGAAACAGTGGCTTTGAATGACACATTGGACCAGATGGATTTAACAGACATATTCAGAACATTCCATCCTAAAACAGCAGAATACATTCTTTTCAAGTGCACACAAAACATTCTCCAGAAGAGATCACATAATAAGCCACAAAAGAAGCCTCAACAAATCCAAAAAAATTGAAGATATATGATGCATCTTTTCTGGCTATAATACTATAAAACTAGAAACCAACCACAAGAAAAAAATCTGGAAAGACCACAAATACATGTAGGTTAAATAACATGCTACTAAACAATGAATGGATCAACCAAAAAATCAAAGAAGAAATTAAAAATTACATGGAAACAAAAGAAAATGAACACAAAAGTCCAAAATCTTAGGGATGCTGCAAAAATGGATCTAAGAGGGAAGTTTATAGCAATACAGGCCTAACTCAAGAAGCAAGAAAATCTCAACTTAAATCTCAAAGAAAATCTCAACAACTTAAAGTTACATGTAAAGGAGCTAGAAGAAGAAGAACAAAAGCCAAACCCAGCAAAAGGAAGGAAACAATAAAGATTACAGCAGAAATAAATGATAGAGAAACTAAAAAATAATAGAACAGATCAATGAAACCAGGAGCTTTGAAAAGATCACCAAAATTGATAAAACCTCTGACTCATGAAAAAAAGAGAAAGTGGGGCACCTTGGTGGCTCAGTCAGTTAAGCATCTGACTCTTGGTCATGATCTTGGGGTCATGGGATCAAGCCCCACATTTGGGCTCTGTGCTCAGGGTGGAATCTGCTTGTCCCTCTCCCTCTTCCTCCCCCCATTTGTGTGCTCTCTCTCTCTCTCTCTCAGGTAAATAAATAAATAAAATCTTTAAAAAGAACAGAGAAAGCACCCAAACAAATTCAGAAATGAAAGAGAAGAAATAACAACCAACACTAGAGAAATACAATTATAAGAGAATATTACAAAAAGTTATATGCCAACAAACTGGACAACCTAGAAAAAATGAATAAATTCCTAGAAACATATAACCTCCCAAAACAGAACCAGTAAGAAATAGAAAATTTGAACAGACCGATTACCACCAATGAAATTGAATCAGTAATCAAAAAACTCCCAACAAGCTATACAGGTGAATTCTATCACACATTTAAAGAAGAGTTAATACTTATTCTTCTCCAACTTTTCAAAAAACAGAAGAGGAAGGAAAACTTCAAAATTCATTCTATGGGGCCAACATTACCCTGATACCAAAACCAGATAAAGACACCACACACAAAAAAGAGAACTATAGGCCAATATCGCTGATGAACATAGATGAAAAAATCCTCAACAAAATACTGGCAAATCGAATCCAACAATATATTTTAAAAATCATTCACAGTGATCAAGTGGGATTAATTCCCGGGATGCAAGGGTGCTTCAATATTTACAAATCAATCAACACAATACATCACATCAATAAGAGAAAGGATAAGGGTGCCAGGGTGGCTCAGATGGTTAAGTGTCTGCCTTCAGTTCAGGTCATGATCCCAGGGTCCTGGGATCAAGCCCCACATCGGGCTCCCTGGTTAGTGGGAGGTCTACTTCTCCCTCTGCCCCCTCCCCTGCTCATGGTCTCTCTCTCTCTCAAATAAATAAATAAAATCTTTTAAAAAATGAAAACCATAAAAACACTGATGAAAGACATTGAATATGACACAAAGAAATGGAAAAACATTCCATGCTTATGGATCTGAAGAATAAATATTGTTAAAATGTCCACAGTACCCAAAGCAATCTACACATTTAATGCAATCCCTGTCAAAATACTAACAACATTTTTCACAGAATTAGAACAAACAATCCTAAAATTTGTATGGAACCACAAAAGACCCCATATAGCCAAAGCAATCTTGAAAAAGAAAAATAAAACTGGAGGTATTACATTCCAGACTTCAAGTTATATTACAAAGCTGTAGTAATCAAAACAGGATGGCACAGCACAAAAACAGACACATAGATGAACAGAAAACAGAAAGCCCAGAAATAAACCCACATTGATATGGTCAATTAACCTTCAAGAAAGGAGGCAAGACTATGCAATGGGAAAAAGACAGTGTCTTCAACAAATGGTGCTGTGAAATCTGGAGAGCAACATGCAAAAGAATGAAACTGGACCACTTTCCCACATCATACACAAAAATAAACTCAAAGTGGATTAAAGATCTAAATGTGAGACCTGAAACCATAAACACCCTAGAAGAAAGTACAGGCAATAATTTTTCTGACATCAGCTGTAGTAACTATTTTTAGATATGTGTCCTGAGGCAAGGGAAATAAAAGCAAAAATAACCATTGGAACCACATCAAAATAAAAAGCTTCTGCATAGCAAAGAAAACAACCAAAAAAACTAAAAGGCAACCTACTGAATGGGAGAAGATATCTGCAAATGATATATCCAATAAAGGGTTAGTATTCAAAATATATAAAGAACTGATACAGCTCAACACCAAAACAAAAAACAAAAAAATATAATCTGATTAAAAATAGGTAGAAGATACGAACATTTTTCCAAAGAAGATATACAGATGGCCAAGAGGCACGTGAAAAGATGCTCAACATCACTCAACCTCAGGGAAAATGCAAATCAAAACTAAAATCAGATATCACCTCACACCTGTCAGAATGGCTGAAATCAGAAACACAGGAAACAAGTGTTGGCAAGGATGTGGAGAAAAAGGAACCCTCTTACACTGTTGGTGGGAATATAAATTGGTGTAGCCATTGTGGAAAACAGTATGTAGATTCCTTAAAAAATTAAAAATAGGACTATCTCACAAACCAGTAATTACACTACTTTGGGTAACTACCCAAAGCATAAAAAAATACTAATTCAAGGGCATACGTGCACCCCTATATTTATTGCAGCATTATTTACAATAGCCAAATTATGGTAGCAACCTAAGTGTCCATCGATTGATGAATGGATAAAGAACATGTGAATGGATAAAAAAGTATACAAACAGTATACTTACCTTTTTTTATTAAGTTTTTATAATTTTAATTCCAATATAGTTAATATACAGTGTTATATTAGTTTCAGGTGTAGAACAGAGTGATGAAACAATTCTATACATTACTTACTGCTCTTCATGATAAGTGTACTTTTTAATCCCCATCATCTATTTCACCCATCCCCCCACCCACCTCCCCTTTGGTAACCATCAGTTTGTTCTCTATCATTAAAATGAGCCTGTTTCTTGGTTTGTCTCTCACCCTTTTTTTTCCCCTATGCTCATTTGTTTTGTTTCTTAAATTCCACATATCAGTAAATCATATGGTATTTGTCTTCCTCTGACTGACTTATTTTACTTAGCATTATACTCTCTAGCTCCACCCATGCTGTTGCAAATGGCAAAATTTTATTCTTTTTTATGGCTGAATAATATTCCATTATATATATATACCACATCTTTATCCATTCACTTACTGAGGAACACTTCAGCTGTTCCCATAATTTGGCTATTGTAAATAGTGCTGCAATAAACATAGGAGTGCATGTATCCTCTTTGAATTAGTGTTTTTGTATTCTTTGGGTAAATGCCTAGTAGTGCAATTACTGAATCATAGGGTAGTTCTATTTTTAATTTTTTGAGGAACCTCCATACTGTTCTCCACAGTAGCTGTACTAGTCATTCCCACCAACAGTGCCCAAGAGTTCCTTTTTTTCCACAACCTCACCAATACTTGTTTATTTCTTGTGTTTTTTGAAGAGTACACTTATCTTGATGAGCACTGAGTAATACACAGAATTGCTGAATCACTATATTGTACACCTGAAATGAATATAACACTATATGTTTACTACACTGGAATTAAAATTTTTAAAGAATCCTAGTTAACTAGAAATAGAAAGGAACATCTATTCAATAGTGAATTAGACCCTTAAAAAATGAAGTAGGGCAAGAAAAGATATACACACACACACACACACACACACACACACACACATATATAAGGATTGGAGTTAAGGAAATAACATAGGGGTGCCTGGCTAGTTCAGTTGGAAGAGCATGTGGCTCTTGATCTCAGGATCATGAGTTCAAGCCCCACGTTGGGTGTAGAGATTACTTAAATAAATAAACATTAAAAAAAACTATCATTAGTCCTTATTTGAAAATATTTCTAGGTAATTCAAAATAATACTTTAATTACTGGATAGAAAAATCAGTAGACAAAATTGCTGCTTAGAAAAAACAATATATAATATTTTTTTTTCCTTCATGCTAGCAACTAGCAGGTAGAAAATAAAAATCTTAAAAGGATACCATTTGCAATGGAATAAAAGTATTACGACTTGGGAACAATGCTAATTCTAAATATAAGATTGTATGGAGAGAATTTTAATAGTTTAAGTTTCAAAGAAGACCTAAAAATACAGGAATTGAAAGATTCAACATTGTCACAAGATGTTGAGCTTCATGACTGATCATGAAGAATTAACTGGTACAGAACTTGCTCTTCAACAGTAAACAACTAGAAACCTGGACAAAAGATTTGAGACAACTGTTTTCAGACAACTACCAGAGGCTGTAAGCTGCACAATTCTCAGAGCACAGAAAGAGCCAGGAGATGTTCAAATTCCACCCAGCCAGAGGTGAGAGACGCCACTGAGCAACAAGGCAACCAACAGAAATCCCAGAGGGGCAAAGTTGTTTTTTTTTTTAAGATTTTATTTATTTGACAGAGAGCGTGAGAGAGCACAAGCAGAGGGAGCAGTAGAAGGAGAGGGAGAAACAATCTCCTAGAAGGAGAGGGAGAAACAGGCTCCCCATGGAGCAGGGAGCCCAACGTGGGGCTCGATCCCAGGACCCTGGGATCATGACCTGAGCTGAAGGCAGACGCTTAACCATCTGAGCCACCCAGGCACCCCAAGGGGCAAAGATTTAATATTAAAGCTAAACTTGCCCTTGAGTAAAGGCTGGTCTAGGCACACTCTAATAAAACTTAAAATAATCCTTGAAAATATCAAGTTGAGGGGCGCCCAGGTGGCTCAGTCGGTTGAGTACTTGGCTCTTGATTTTGGCTCAGGTCATGGCTCATGGCTAGGTCATGATTTCAGGGTCCTGGGATCCAGTCAGGCTCCAGGCTCAGCGAGCGGGGAGTCTGCTTGTTCCTCTCCCTTGGCCCCTCCCCCTGCTCGTGTTCACGCTCTCAAATAAATAAAATCTTTTAAAAATTTTAGAAAAAGGGGCGCCTGGGTGGCTCAGTCATTAGGCATCTGTCTTCAGCTCAGGTCATGACCCCAGGGTCCTGGGATGGAGCCCTGCATCAGGCTCCCTGCTCTGCGGGAAGCCTGCTTCTCCCTCTCCCACTCCCCCCTGCTTGTGTTCCCTTTCTTGCTGTGTCTCTCTCTGTTAAATAAATAAATAGAACCTTTAAAAAAATTTAGAAAAAAGAAAATATCAAGTTGATTCACAACTAACCTAATAACCCGTGTGCCAAAACAAACTTCAAAACTCTGAAAAAGAGAACAAAATGCAAATATTTAACAACATAACGTTTGGAACATCTAATATCAAATAAAAAATCACTAGACACAGAAAAAAGCAACAAGTTGTAAACCAGAAAAAGATGTTAAAATGATATGTAATATAAAATATGTATATTCCAAATATATAAAATATTATAATATTCATATATACATAATATATGCACATATATAACATAGACACACATGTTTTATACATGCACACGTCTTTTAGTTCCAGCTCTTTTCACTTTTCACTGAACTTCAGTGCCAATGTCACTAGACTTCCTGATGATACAGAAGTGATCTCTTTGTCTACATAAAATTTTCTTCTCTCCATGTTTTATAATTAAACAAAACAACATAAATACTAGTGAGTATGGAAAGGTACATTCTACAAACTTTGTTTACTCATGTGTATCAAACCCTTCAAGAGTAAAAAAAAGAAAAAGCGAAACTTTTTTCTCCCTATATTTTCTTTGGCTTTAGCTATTCTTAGTATATTCATTATCCTGTATCTCAAGGTTTTGCATGCAGTAGTGTGCTGTAATTTGATCATGAGAACCAATTCTTAAATATTTAGGAATTTTGCAATCTTATTGCTAAACTGTTGGTAGATCGAACTCAGCTATTTTATTGGGGGTATTTACACTACAAAAATTGACAAACAGTAAAAATCAGGGGTTTATTTCATCATGCTGGTGTGCCCAAATAATGGCAGTATGCTATAAACAACTGTGCATTTTCTAGTTTAAAACGTATCCCCTAGAGAGTCAGGAAACTATGACCTACAGGTCAAATGTGTCCTGCCACATGTTTTCGTGAATAAAGTTTTATTAGAACCCACCCATTTGTCCTTTTGTTTACATATTATCAATGGCTAATTTTATGCTATAACAGCACAGTTGAATAGTCATGACAGAGAGCCTAAAATATTTATATCTGGCTCTTTACTGAAGAAGATATGGTAAACAAAAGCTATATTGAGCAGAGGTAACAGACTTGCCAAATAATAATAAATTATAGTTTGAATAGAATTCATCAGAAACTTCCATCTTAGAAAAGTGCTTTTTACATATTCTTATACACAATAAAGCCTAAATCTTACAACCATTTATTTTTTTTATACTCTAAGATGTCTAACAACAGCGTACATTTGGTAGAATAACCCACTTCTTTTTTTTTTTTAAGATTTTATTTGACAGAGAGAGAGAGAGAGAACACAAGCAGGGGGAGTAGGAGAGGGAAAAGCAGGCTTCCCGCTGAGCAGGAAGCCCGATGTGGGACTGGATCCCAGGACCCTGGGATCATGACCTGAGCCAAAGGCAGATGCCTAACAACTGAGCCACCCAGGCACCCTAGAATAACCCATTTCTGTTAAAAGGGTAAAAAATTATATTCATATTTATGCATAAATATTTTGGAGAAGATACACAAGAAACTGGTAACATTAGTTGCCCCTGAAAAGAGGAACTGGGTGACTCGTGGACAGGGCAAAAAGGAGAGTTTTCACTGAATATCCTTTTGCATTTCTTGAATTTTAAACCATGTATTTGTATGACCTATTTAAAAAATAAATAACAGGTTTAAAAATTATTGGCTAAGAGGAGAGTTAGGAATCTCAATCCTTTCTTCTAAGAGGCATCCTGGTATAGTAGAAAGCACTGTTTCAGGAGTTTAAAAAAAGAAGGAGGAGGAGGAGAAGAGGAGGAGGAGGAGGAGAAGAGGAAGGAGGAAGAGAAGAGGAGGAGGAGGAGAAGAGGAGAAGAGGAGGAGGAGAGGAGGAGGAGGAGAAGAGAGGCGGAGGAGAAGAGGAAGGAGGAGGAGGAGGAGAAGAGGAAGGAGGAAGAGGAGGAGAAGGAGGAGGAGGAGGAAGGAAGGAAGAGAGAGAAGAAAGAAGAAAGAAGACGACGACGACACGGTTCCAAAACCTGATCTGCTACTTACTAGCTTTGTGACATTGGCCAAGTTCCTTAAGTTAGCTGAATCTCAGCTTGGACATTAATAAAATCAGTATAACAAAAGCTACTTTGTGAGGATTAGACATTATATAAAACTGCCTTGTACTTACTAAATGGTAGCTATTATTATGCGGATTTCAATTATCCTTGCTATCCATTACCACCAATTATGTGTTGGATGTTGATTAAAGGGAACCTGAGGTATGAATGAGGTCTAAGATAGTATTAATTTACAGATATCAACTAACTACCTGTGGGGGGAAAACCAATCAGTCTTTTAAAAATTGTACTCAGGTGCTTTTTGGATCTTCAAGTGTGAAAGTCCAAGGGTTTTTTAAAGCTTCTTAAGGACTATCCCAAGACATCAAGCAATCATTGGCATTTAATAATGATCCCAAGTCCACAATGCAATTTCATATTGGTTCTCTCTCCTTCTTCACTTTACTTCCCCTTTCC
The DNA here is from genome assembly GCF_054177405.1 of Leptonychotes weddellii. Taxonomy (NCBI): domain Eukaryota; kingdom Metazoa; phylum Chordata; class Mammalia; order Carnivora; family Phocidae; genus Leptonychotes; species Leptonychotes weddellii. The sequence continues at coordinate 41,557,071 of NC_138377.1, forward strand.
TACCCCTGTTTCTTGGAAATGCTTGCCCTAATAAAGTAATAGCACATGAGTCTTTTGCCTCAGGTTATGTATACTTTGGGGGGAAACTCAAGCTAAGACTGGGGCCTGCCTAATACTACTGAAGAGAGTCTGGGACTGTATAGCTGATACTGTTGGTGCCCTGCCCATATGCCTTCACACCTTAGTATTAACAGGGCTTGCTTTCTTGACTGCCAGCATTTGCATCTCTTGCTCTGTTGGAGGGCTTTCTTTACCATCTTCAGTCAGTATTTTCTCCCATTGTATGAGATGTCTTTTACTTTCTTGATGGTATAGTTCTCCCCAGAAAAGTTTTTAATTTTGATGAAGTCCAATTTTTCAAATTTATTTTTTTTATCACTTGTCCTTTTGGAGTTGTATCTCAGAGATCATTGTCTAACCCAAGTTCACTAAGATTTACTACTATGCGTTCTTCTAGTGGTTTTACAGCTTTTTTACATTTAAGTCTATGATCCATTTTTAGTTAATTTTTGTGTAGGGTTCAGGTAGGGGTCTAATTTCATTCTTTCACATGTGGATAATCAGTTGTCCCAGCACCATTTGTTGAAAACATTATTTTCTCCATGAATTAGCTTGGCACCCTTGGGGAAAATCAATTGACCGTAAATGGAAGGGTTTATATCTGGATTCTCCATTTTACTCCATTGATCTATAGGTCTACCCTTATGCCATCACCACAGTGTCTTGATTACTATAGTTTTGTAGTAAAGTTTGAAATTGGGAAGTGTGAGTCCTCCAACTTTGGACTTCTTTTTCAAGATTGTTTTGGCTGTCATCTTTGCTTTCTGATTTATACTTTTTGGATCTTTAAGAAATCCTTTTGGGGGGTGCCTGGGTGGCTCAGTTGGTTAAGTGTCTGCCTTCGGTCATAATCTCAGGGTCCTGGGATCGAATCCCACATTGGGCTCCCTGCTCAGTGGGGAGCCTGCTTCTCCTTCTGCCTGCCTCTCTCCCTGCTTGTATGCTCTCTCTCTCTCTCTCTGTCAAATCAATCAATCAATCAATCTTAAAAAAAAAATCCTTTTGGACTCCAAAGCCAGAAAATATTTTCCTATATGGTTTTCAAGAAGTTTTATCATTTGCCCTTCTCATTCCAATTACTGATGTATTTGGAATTTATTCTAGTGCCTGGTAGAACGTAGGGATTTAATGTCATGATTTTAAATTGTATTAACACTTTTTTTTTAAGTCCATTTTTTCTTTCACTGATCCACAAAAAAAGTCTGTCACAAATCAAGTTTCCATATAGGTGCAGTTCTGTTTAGGTATCCTGTTCTATTCTATTGGTCACTTTTTCTATCCCTTAACCAGAGCCACACTGCCTTATTACACCCTTTTTTTAGGTATCACAAGTAAGATTTTTTATGTCACCATTAAATGTCTGAATTTTAAACAGATTCTTGGACTGCTGGCTCATATCCATCAACTTATTCAACTTTAGCACCAGTCTCATTCCAGTAGCTTTTTTTTTTTAGTAGCTTTTACAAAACTACTACCTTCACCATGAAGCTCCATGAGCTCTCCCAATTCAAAGTTGGGCTTCTTCAGCATTTTTACTTTTCTAACAAAGACACCATGGAGAGGATAAATAGATTGGCAAGCCTTTTCTATGTCTTTTTCCAATGCTGTCTGAAATCAATTTATTGACTACTTCTTTCAAGTCATTTGTCTGTAACTCTTGCATCATGATTTCCATCATCTTTTTCCAAATTTGGTGGACCTGTTGGTGCTGAGCATAAGAGGTCTTCTGAATATGACTGTTGTGTTAAAACCAACACAAAATAGATAAAGCAAATAACCATCAGTATTCTTGACATCAACATCAGCTTCAATCAGGGTCTGCCATTTTTTTACCATGGAGCACATTTTGTCACGGGTAAGACCCACGCCATGGAATTAGTCAGGCAGTTTTTGCCCTGAACAACCTCAGTAATTAGCTTGAATTTTTGAAATGCAACTTCATCATTCTGCAGGATCAGCAAGGCTCACTTCAAAAACACAACCCTCAAGGCCATTAGATGTGATTTTGGTTCCTTGAGTTCTTGTGACTAGTGTTTTTCCAATATTTCTTATACTGAACATAGCTGGTGCTTTCACATCATACCAATCTTTTTTTTTTTTAAGATTTTTATTTATTTATTTGACAGGGAGAGAGACAGCGAGAGAGGGAACACAAGCAGGAAGAGTGGGAGAGGGAGAAGCAGGCTTCCTGCTGAGCAGGGAGCCTGATGTGGGGCTCAATCTCAGGACCCTGGGATTATGACCCAAGCCGAAGGCAGACACTTATGGACTGAGCCACCCAGGCGCCCCCATACCAATATTTCTTAGAAAATGGATCAACCACTTTCTTCTTGACTCTCTTTTTGCCACCTTTTGTAAGGCGTATGTTCTTGCCAACAGCTATGACGCTGCTCAGGAAGCCAAAAGGCTTAATCACGATAGTTTTTTAATAAGGTAACCTGTAAGGCAAATCTCCCCACCTTGTTCTTCTTCATAATTATATATATGGCTCTTACATATAAATTATAGATATAGTCTAACAAGTTACACACACACAAACACACACTAATTTCATCTGGATTTTGATTGGAATTGCACCGAATGTATAGATCATTTTGGGAAGAAATTATTTAAAAAAAATATTGAGTCTTATAATCAATAAACATGATTCATTTACTTAGATTGGGCCACAGTGTTCCAGAGTTCCAGGGGTGTCTTTCTCACCCCAAGACCCACTTAGATCTTTTCTCCTTTATGCTACCTGTCTTGTTCCTGAGCTTAACAAGAATGTTTTCAGTATATCAAATTAAGAATAATGTTAGCTGCTGTATTTGTCAGGTAACTTTATCTGGTTAGAATGGTCCTTTTTATTCGTTTATTAAGAAGCTTTTTCAAAAAATTATAAATCTGTTGAATTTAATCAAACATTTTATTTTTTTAAAGATTTTATTTTTTTATTTATTTGACAGAGAGAGAGAGACAGCTAGAGAGGGAACACAAGCAGGGGGAGTGGGAGAGGGAGAAGCAGGCTCCTGGCCGAGCAGGGAGCCCAATGAGGGGCTCGATCCCAGGACCCTGGGATCATGACCTGAGCCGAAGGCAGACGCTTAACGACTGAGCCACCCAGGTGCCCCAAACATATTTTGGTTTTAATGTTAAACTAATCCTGGATTTGAGATATACCCATCCTGGTAATGATGTAGTATCTCCTTTGCATACTGTCAGATTCCATTTTCTAACTGAACTTATTTAGGATTTTCACTAAGGTCATGACAAGTCCTCTATTTTCTTAGGTTATACTGATATCAGGGTTATACTCGCTTTATTTTTTAAAAGTTAGGGAGTTGATCTTTTTCTATTCACTTATATAATTTGTATACTATTGGAATTGTAAGGTCCTTGACTGATAGAACTCTGGGTCTGAAGTTTGCTTTGCACGAAGATTTTAATTTACTGATAATTTATATTGTGGCTACAGAACTACTATTCAGAGGTTCAATTTTTTCTTGAGATAGGAAGAACTTCTGCAGGAAGTCATATTTTCTAAAACTATCAATTTTAATCTAATTTTCAAAAAAATTAGCATAAATTTAATCTTTTTAATGTTAGAAGCATGTCTAAGCCCCCCTTTTCATTTTTATTGTTTATTTGCTCATTCTGCTTTTTTCTTGACAACCTTGCTAGAAGTTTGCTGCCTTTAGTATTCTTTTACATTGGCCTTGTATAATTTGTTTACATTTTCTTCTCTTATTCTGTTTCCCTCCTACTGTTTTGTTTATTGTTTCTTTTCTTTTCTAACTTCTTAAGTTTTATGCTTTCGGCATTAATTTCTAGCCTTTCTTCATTTCTAATAGAAGCATTTAAGACAATAAGTTTCCCTCTAAGCTCTGTTTGCAGTAGTTTTTCAGTTATAGAATTTCCATTTAGCTCTGTGTTTCTAGTTTCCATTTTTCTGCTGAGATTCCCCATCTGTTCATTCACACTTTTAAAGGAAAACTCCACCTTTTTCTTTAAATCCTTGAACGTATTTATAATAACTGCTTTAAAGTCCACATCTATTTATTCCAACATCTGCGATCATCTTTGTTTCTACTATTTTGTCTCTTGATTAATGGTCACTAGTTTCCCCACTTCTTGAGTTGCTTGTCTAGTAATTTCTTCCTTGTGTAAAACAATTTTGGCTGTTACACTGTGAGGAACTGTATTATACTGTCTTTATTTAAAGAGTGTTGAGTTTTGGGCGCCTGGGTGGCTCAGTCGGTTAAGCGACTGCCTTCGGCTCAGGTCATGATCCTGGAGTCCCGGGATCGAGTCCCGCATCGGGCTCCCTGCTCGGCAGGGAGTCTGCTTCTCCCTCTGACCCTCCTCCCTCTCATGCTCTCTGTCTCTCATTGTCTCTCTCGCAAATAAATAAAGTCTTAAAAAAAAAAATTAAAAAAAAAATATTCTTTAAAGAGTGTTGAGTTTTGTTCAGGCAGGCTGTAGATTACAGGGATTCACCTTGATCCTATTCGGGTTTGGCCTATAGTACAGGGTCAATGCCCAAGGTACTCGATAAGATCTCTCTAGTGTGAATGGATTGAAATTCCACAATCTTCCAGCACTGGCGTTTGTGTTAAGTTTTCAGTCACTACTGGTAGGCCTCACATGGTCTCGCTTGTGTATGTGCAGCCAAACACTTAGCCATACTCCTGAAGATAACCTTCCCACAGACCTTTAAGATTCCCTCCCTCACAGCTCAACCATCTGGGGTATACTGACCCACAAATTGCAGCCATCTCAGCAGCTCAAACTCTGATCTCTGCCTCTTTTATTTAGCAATATTGCTGCTCTGCACTTGGGCTCACCTTCCCACCCCACACACCAGAAAGTGCCCCCATTTAGAACAGCAAGGCAAATATAAAGGTCACCTTATACGTTTCCTTTATCTTAAGGATCATTTCCCCATACTATCATCCACTGCCTGAAAACAATTTGTTCATATATTTTGCTACTTTATGGTTGTTGATGGCATGAGGCCAAGCCCAATATCAGTTACTCCATCATGTCTAGAAGCAGTGATCTGCATCATTTTTTAATATGCAGTATTTTTATCCTTCAGTTTAAAGATCTTCAAATTTCCATTATTTTGATTCATGAGTGTGTTTTTTTTTTTTTTTTTTAAAGATTTTATTTTTTTATTTGAGACAGAGAGAATGAGAGGGAGGAGGGTCAGAGGGAGAAGCAGACTCCCCGCTGAGCAGGGAGCCTGATGTGGGACTCGATCCCGGGACTCCAGGATCATGACCCGAGCCGAAGGCAGTCGCTTAACCAACTGAGCCACCCAGGCGCCCTCATGAGTGTGTTTCTTAGTCTTGAAACATACGAAGTTTTTATAATTATTTTTTCAGTACAGATTTTTTATTTTATCCCATTGTGATCAAAGAATGTAACATGTATGATACCATTCCTTTGAAATTTGTTCAGACTTCCTTTATAGCCCAATATATGGTCACAAATATATTTTTTTAAGTATAGAACATTGCGGGTTTTTTTTTTTTTAAAGATTTTATTTATTTATCTGAGAGAGAGCGTACGGACAGGAGGGGATGGGGCAGAGGGAGAGGGAGAGGGAGAGGAAGCAGACTCCCTGCTGAGCAGGGAGCCCAATGCAGGGCTTGATCCCAGGACCCTGGGATCATGACCCAAGCTGAAGGCAGCCACTTAACCAACTGAGCCACCCAGGTGCCCCTATAGGGTCACAAATATTATCAAAATTATTCCACTCGAAAGAATATATATTCTGCAGTTTTTGGGTGGAATGGTCTATATGTGTCCATTCAAACAAACACATTAATTTGTTTTGTTCAAATTTTCTATAATCTTGTCAATTTTGCTTTTTTGTGTGCTTGATGTATCACTGAGAAATAGGTGTTGAAATCTCTCATTATGATTGTGGTATTTGTCTCTAACTCCTTGTTGTTCCTGGTGATTTGATCCTTTTATCATATCAGTGACCCTCTTTAGTAACGCTTTTTGCTTTCAAATCTTGCATTTTCTGGTATTAATAGATTTATACTAGCTTTATTTTGCTTAGTATTTACCTGATATATATTTTCTACTCCTTTATTTTCAATTTTCCTATATTCTTATTTCTAGCTCTATCTTTTGTGAAGATTGAAAAACATTTGTAGACATTCAGTTCAAACCTGTTTCATCACTGTGAAACAGGTGTCCCCCAGCAACATTTGGCAATAATAGCTTGTGATAAAATATGCTTCTTCCTTCATAATAGTTTTCTCCTTTTTTTGTTCCATTTTGGAAATTGATACAACACAAGGAAGATTAGTAGCCAGAGGAAAGGAAGTTATTGAGTTATTAGAACCCAATGAAGAAAAATAAAGTATAAGAAATGAAGAAAATTCAAGCTATGGGAATGATCTTCAGATGAAATCAGATCTTACATGAGAGATCAAAGGATTAAAGAAAAGAAGTTATGGTTTTACAATCTATAAGAAGAGGAGAAAAAGAAAAAGGAAAAAAAAGAAAGAAAGAGGAGGCTTCAAGCTATGCAATTTAAAGCTGGAACACCAGGATAACACTCAAGACCTGGCCTAAAAAGATCTGAAATGCCCAAGAATAGGAAAGTGAAAGACCACTGAAAGGGTATAAATATCATCCAGAATTTAAAAAGCAAGACTTAGGGATCAAGTTATAAGCATGATTTTGATGAGAACCTGTATTTGCACATCTATGTGTAATCTATACCCTGAGATTTTTGTATTCTAAATGGCTTATTGTGTAGGCTATGTGCCGGTCAACTATGATTCATGATTTTCCTTCCCAAACTTCCTCATCCTCCAGTATTCCTTATTTAAATAAATGGCATCCACCCATTTCCTTAAGCCAGAAATCTGGAAGTCATCTTTGATTCATCTTTCCCTCACAATCAAATCCTACTGATTTTGTCTCTTAAATATCTCTTGAATCAGTTCACTTTTTCCTCCTCCTCTTTGCCAACCCCATAGTTTGTTTCCTCCAATTGTCTCCTCTTTCCCCACATATATTACTTGTGCGCCATCCTCGCCTCCATTCTGCAGATAGTACCTAAAATTATCTTTTAAAAGTGCAAGTGATTATGTCACTTCCCTGCTTAGACATACAAAACAAGAAACAAACAAAAAATTTCAATGGCTTTCCATTACTCTCAGAATAAAGACCAAACCCTTAATAAGGCCTCTGAGATCTGGATTTTGTCTCTCTACACTGTAGCCATGTTGGCTTTCCTTTCAATACCTCAAAATCAATCAGCGCTAGTCCCTCTGCCTAAATCACTTTCCCTTATACTCTTTGCTTAGCCAACTCCTCATTTTTCATGTTTTAGCTTTGATATCTCTAAAACCCATTCTGATCCCCAAAATACATTACCTAGTCCCCTGCTGGAAGCTCCCAAAGCATCCCGTACTACTTTTGCGTAAACTCAGTGCATTTGTGAATACTTGTATAATGTTGGTCTCCCTTGAGGACTGGAATTGTCTTATCCCTCTTTGTATCTCCAGTCCCTAGCTGGAATGACCCTAGCTGGTGAATGACCAACTCACTAAAAGATTGAATGAATAAATGATGATCGAGCAAAGAATCTGTGACAGGACAGAGCAGTGTAAAGTACCTTCAGTCCTCAGGTTGAAATCTAAGGAAATTCTCCCTTCAGAGGAGGATTAGCAATTAAAACAGGAAACATTTTCAAAGGCACCATGAATGGTTCTATTACTATTATTTTTCCCTTTGCTCAAGTTTTTGCTGAGAAGAACTAGGCTCACGAATTTGGTATGCCCAAAACATACCAGTAAAATGGAGAAGGAAAATAATCTGTGTCTCCATTTTTTTGAGATGAGGAAATTAAGGTTCATAGATCAAAATTACTGTTTACAGTCTCACAGTAGTTTGGTGACCTGTGAATTATGATGCCATGTTTTCTGTGTTTGACACTAAGTTATGGCCACGATTCCAAAATTGTTTTTATGATTAGATAAGGCCTATGATTTAGATAGTCTGATACTGAAAAATTAATCATTCTGAATCCTAAAATCCTAAAAATATTTCTAACTTAATGTCAGCATCATGCAGTAATTCTTCCTTCCTGAGGTAATCTATTCTCAAAATAGAGATTTTGCCTCATATAACCAGGATCATAACTAGAGTGAACTAAATTATGAAAACAAAACATTTTTATGCACCATATTTCCAAGTTATCTGTGTCATGGAAGTGCAATTTGTAATTCTCTTTTCTTTGGCCACAGCTCTTCCAACATAGCTTTCCAACACTGTCATATATTTTCTTCTAAACATTATGTTCTACTTGTGTGACTAACACTGACAAATTTGTAACAAGAGTCTTCCTTGACCAGCCTGTCACCACTTCCCCTAAATGCAGGGTGGTTCTAAGTGAGTGATCTTTCAGAGACACTCCTCGTTGGTGTCTGGGCGTTACCCCACAATCTAGCCAAATTACTTTTAGAGTTCAGTAAGCTCTTTGGGCTGAACAAGGCTGATTTCATTTTTTGCTTCAATCACAATCATCTAATTGCTGAGACTCTCCGTCATCTTAAGGAAAAACTGAGAATTTACTGAAAATGTTTGTGCAATGTAGCTTAGTTGTATGGCAACAGAAAGTAAATCACTGAAAAAACAAATTTTTTAGCGGAATAATCATGATAAGTATATGACTAAGAAAGGTCTCTATTTAAATTGTACTTCACATCTAGCCAATTACTTGAAAAAAATAAAGTATTTTTAAACTGGTTCTCTAATACTCAAAACTTTTAAATTGCTTGTGGATATATTTTGTGCAGCTTATTAATTTTTTTCATTCTCAACATAGCAAAATCCTATGAGAATTATTAGCAATTGAAGTTATATTTAAATTAAAGTCATCACTAAGTTTTACTTCTCAATCGGTAATTTTTATAAGGAATTTATATGTCTAATCACTTTAAAGGTAATGATAAGAGGGATAAAAAGTAAGATACAATTAAAAGTTTAACAAATAATTGGAAAGATAAGACTAACATACAGAGTGCAATTATGTAGTGATGAACAAAACAATCTGTAATCAAGTGCTGTATTGTATAGGAGCTAGTCAGTGAGGATGTAGAGAAACAAGTTAAAACAGTGTTTCTGAGGAGGTAAATTGGTAAAACCTTTTTTTTTTTTTAAAGAAATTGAGAGTACTTATTAAATTCTTTATATGATTTTTCTTTTCCAAAATGCTGATATAAAATCTGGATGTCAGCTTTACAACCAGTTTTAATTTTCATTTTTAATTATTTTCATGCAAACTTTTAAACATACACAAAAATAGGAAAATGTATCTTCATGTTCACATCACCAAGTCAACTAATAGTTTTATTTTCTTGGGATGCTCTCCCTGTAAAGATATTCACAAGAAGGCTCCTGGGTGGGGGCGCCTGGGTGGCTCAGTCGTTAAGCATCTGCCTTTGGCTCAGGTCATGATCCCAGGGTCCTGGGATCAAGCCTGGCGTTGGGCTCCCTGCTCCGCGGGAAGCCTGTTTCTCCCTCTCCCACTCTCCCTGCTTGTGTTCCCTCTCTCGCTATCTCTATCAAATAAATAAATAAAATCTTAAAAAAAAAAAAAAAAGAAGGCTCCTGGCTGGCTCAGCCAGTTAAGCATCTGCCTTTGGCCCAGGTCATGATCCCAGAGTCCCAAGGACAGAGTCCTGCGTTGGTCTCCCTGCTTAAGTGGGGAGTCTGCTGGTCCCTCTGACCCTCCCCTCTCTCGTGCTTTCTCTCTCTCTCTCAAATAAATAAATAAAATCTTTATTTTTATTTTTTTTTTTTTTAAGATTTTATTTATTTGCGAGAGAGAGAATGAGAGACAGAGAGCATGAGAGGGAGGAGGGTCAGAGGGAGAAGCAGACTCCCCGCCGAGCAGGGAGCCCGATGCGGGACTCGATCCCGGGACTCCAGGATCATGACCTGAGCCGAAGGCAGTCGCTTAACCAACTGAGCCACCCAGGCGCCCTAAATAAAATCTTTAAAGAAAATAGTCAATGAATGAATTAATATGTATTGATATGGGGAGATGTCCATGATACATGAAGCTTAAAAAAAAAACAACATAAAAACTGCAACACAGTTTGGATAATTTACCATACTACAGGGAAAAAGGTGGACTTGACAGAGGTAGTAGCACTCACCAAATATTCTGCACTCCACATTCCACATGTCCACAGTTTACTTGTAGCAGGGCAGGGCTATGATTATGAGTTCTGACTAGTAAATTGTAAGCGGAAGTGGAGTATGTCAATTTTGGACTGAGGCAGTAAAAAAGTCCACGCATGATTTTATAGTCTCTTTTCATTGCTGTGGTGACTAAAAGCACCATGTATTGCAGAGTGTGACCACAACAGGGTAGAATCTCCATTACCATGGGCCCGTGAGTGACTGCATGGAGAAAATGCCCTGCCAATCTGCGTAAGATATCCAGCATTAGCAAGAAATAAATTTTTGTTATGTTAAGCCACTGAGATTTGGGTGGATTGTTTGTTATTGCAATATAATCTAGTCTATCTTGACTAACACATGTACACAAATTAGCATTTATCAAGTACTTACTATATGCTAATAACCCTGCTGAATGCTTCTTATTAAATCCTTGTAAAACCTTATGAACCAGTAATATTACTCTAAATTGAGGAAACTGAGGCAGTGTGAGGACCAATAACTTGTCCAGGGTGGCCAGCGAAATGGAGAAGCTGGAAATGAAACCAGGCAGTCTGGATTAAGATCTACCAAAATGTTAGTAGTAATTATCCCTGAGGGTAGGATTGTGGGGAGTGATCATTCTTTGTTCTGTGTTTCTGTAATGTTACAGATTTTAAAATAATCATTTATTACCTTTGCAATAAGCAATATATAAATAAATATGCAGATAAACTATATGTTAGTGGGGCGCCTGGGTGGCTCAGTTGGTTAAGCAACTGCCTTCAGCTCAGGTCATGATCCTGGAGTCCCAGGATCAAGTCCCGCATCGGGCTTTCTGCTCAGTGGGGAGTCTGCTTCTTCCTCTGACCCTTGCCCCTCTCATACACTCTCTCTCTCACTCTCTCTCTCTCAAATAAATAAAATCTTAAAAAACAACAACAACAAAAAACTATATGTTAGCTACTTAAAGACTGAATTCAGAGATGGAAGTCAAGTGACACTGGAGAATGGTATAACCAAGGAATGCCTAAACATGACTCTGCCACCCATAGCCATACATGGTTTTATAAGTGAGTTCCAGCAAATAAGGTGAATCATATTATATTTCACAATAAAATTGGTTTAGTTTTGGAGTAGGGGCCAGAGGGGGGGGAATTAATAATATTAAGGATATTAAGGAATTAATAAAATGGTCATGCCCACAGCAGGATGAACATTGTAGTTCTGGGAACGTTTTTCAGGTTTTCTAGTACTTAATAGCACTCTTTAAAAGAAAAGTAATAATAATAAAACAATTCCTTGTAGCTAAAAATGGCCTTATTAAATGTACATTTTAAATGTTTTATTCAATAATATTTAGACAAAATATATATGGCATAATCCTTAATAATCAAGTGTACATGTAGTTTTTCTGGCTGCCCAGGATCTGAATTTGGAAATTCAACAGTGTATGACTCCTGATAGGAGGAAACTAAAAGACCAAAATACTGGTTGCCCCAGACTCTGGGCAGCTAGCTGTTCTGGGCTGCCTAGACCCTCTTGGCTCTCTCATTTTCTGAGCCTGGTTGGTTCTCCAGCCTTCTCACTGATTTTGTAAACTAACGATCAATCCTTCCACGGTTGGTTTCTTTTGCCTGGAAGCAAGAACCTGAATACCAAGCAGGAGCTACAAGCAGCTATATAAGGTGAAGGAATAGTATCTAGGCGAAAATGAGCCACCTTTGAAAGTCTAAATAACAAGACATATATTGTTAGCTATAACATGATAGTAAATGCCATAAATTCATTGCAATTAAATTAGAGATATTTTCCACACCACCACATTTCTCATGAGTTTGATCCTTTGTTTCCTTTCCAGGAATTTCTGTCATATCTGCGTATTCCCTAACTCCACACATAAATCTCCTTATGCTTAACCACCAGTCCTCTTTCATTTATAACATCACACTTTCAAAAAAGTGTCATTATGTTACATGATCTATGCAATAGTAAAAATGCTGTAAATCTGTGGTTTAACATTATAAAAAAACAAATTACGGAACCATTTTATTAGGTTAAGTTCAAAAGTCTTCATAACACAGCCTCACCTATAAGAAAATGAAATTACCTGAGTTTCACTTGCCTTATGGAAATAATAATGCCCATCTTATCTCCCAGTATTAATATAAGGATCAAATAATTTATGGACACGTTTAAGGTATGTACCATATTTCATCAAATCTTAAGATACATCCACTGTAAGACATGCCATTAGTTTAGGTACCACAAAAAAAGAAACAGAATGGCCAATTAAAAACTATAACACACACTTTCTAATCACTTGGAAACTCAATTGATCAACCTAGCAAAACAGCCATTTATACTCAATTAGATACAGACTGTTAAATATAATTCTTGTGCAAACATTATGAGGAAAATATGAATGAAATAAATTGGTTATGGCATTCTTAAAACTCTTCATTGAGTCCAACATTCCCGAATCATTTCTCAACTCAATCACTGATAGCCACGTTTTCCCACATAATAGCATTATCTGTGCCATCAAAAACACTGTTGACGCAGAATTTCTTATAAGAATCCACAAAATGTTTTTCTGGTTCAAGATGGCGACATAAGAGAATCCTGAACTGACCTCCTTCACAGACACACTGAATGTTCAGCTATGTAAAGGACAATTCCCTCTGAAAGAAATCCAGAAACTACCTGAGTGACTCTTACGTATCAGGAAAATGAGAAAAACCCACACTGAAATGAGTAGTAAAGCCTCACACACAATCTCACCATAAACCTCAACCCTGGCACAGCAACACACAACTAGGAGGGAACTCACAACTCACAGCTTCTCTCTGAGGAGTGAAGGGTTTGGACCCCATGGCTGGTACCACAACTCTTAAGACTTCCACCTGAGAAATGGACTCCCAAAGCGTCTGCCTTTGAAAGCCAATGGGACTTACAAGATCCACAGTCTTTGGTGAACTAATAGACAGTTCTTAAAAGATTTCTGGGGACTCACCATGGCTTACCCCCAGGGCCCAGCACAGAGGCAGCAGACTGAAACAAGCCCAGTCTTTCCATGAAAGAAGCTACTTGCTTACCTTAAAAACTTTGGCTTGAGGGGCAGGCTTCTAATTTAATACAGTCCAGAAATTGGAGGCTGGTAGGTGCATCTTCCTGTTCTCCCTTTGCCTCACTCCAGGTCATCAGTATCTCCCAGAAAGGAGCTCGTCCACATGTCTGATGCCCCAGTTTTTGTAGCTGCTGCCCAGAGGAAGCCCCTAAATGGGGCTTACATTTGCGGGTACCATAGGACTGTAACAAATAGAAAAACAGTTCTTAACCAGGTATCCCTCCACTGCACAGCACAGAGGCAGCAGATTGAAACATGAGGAGGTCTATTAGCTTATTTTAATAGCTGTGGCCTGAGGGGTAGGCTTCTACTTTAACACCAGTCTAGGTGCAAACTGCCATCCTGTCCAGAAACCAGGAAGGCCAGCAGGCACCATCTTTGTGCTTTCCCTTTGCCCTGCTCCAGATTGCTAGTGTCTTTGAGAAAGGAGCTTATACACATGTCTGCCACCCTGGTTTTTGTGGCTGTCACCCAGAGGACACATCTCTTGATAACTTGACACTGGTGGCCAGTGGGGCTTGTGTTCATGGATTCAATGGGATGGTAGCAAATAAAAAGTTTTATTTTATTTTATTTTTTTAAGGTTTTTAATTTATTTATTTGTCAGAGGGTCGGGGGGAGAGAGAGAACACAAGCAGGGGGAGCAGCAGAGGGAGAGGGAGAAGCAGGCTCCCCAAGGAGCAGAGAGCCTGATGCAGGCTCAATCCCAGGACCCTGGGATCATAACCTGAGCTGAAGGCAGATGCTTAACAGACTGAGCCACCCAGGTGCCCAAACAAACAGTTCTTAACTACCTATCCCCCCAGGACTTGATGTGCAGCAGCAGCAGACAGAAATATACATCTCCCAGTCTGCCCCTGAAGGAAGTATATTTACATGCTTTAAAAGGAAGTGGATCAATGATGAAAATACCCAAATATGAGCATCAGAAGCCTTCCAGTCTACCTGATGCATGATCTTTGTAGTTCTGAGAAGCAAAAGTAATTTAAAACAATAAGGGCTTATGTCTAGAGTTAGGAATGTGTGTGCATATGCGTGCATGTGTGTGTGTGTGTGTGTTTATAAAGGTGACCATGAATAACTGAGAACTTGTTGATGAATGAATGAGATATGGCAGGGGGTGATGTGTGTGTATGAAAGACTAATCAGTTCTGATTAATGATTAAAAGTTTTACTACAGAATTTTATAATTATGAGGCTTTCTACACTTGATCTGAGATCAGAATGAAATATTTTTAAAAAGAAAGAAAGGAAAAAAAAAATGTTCCCTGAGAGTCTGGCTTCTAATTAGTCTGCATTTAGTGCTGACTGAGAGCCTCCCCTTTGGGACACTGACAAATATTGGCACATCCTTAAGTACTGGGAGCCACTAAGAACATAAAAGATCACTTGGACAATCACAAAGCTTTGAGGAAAAAGCACAAGGAGCTCAGGATTGAATAATAAGGTTCATCACATAAATGAGACCACTCCTTCAAGAATGAGAAAGGTCGTTGTTTTATCTAATACAAATCAACAGGGTCAAGAAAACTGAATGGAGGAACAAGATAAAATCTCAGAAAAAGAACTTAATGAGAGAGAGATAAGTGATTTGCCTGACAAAAAGTTCAAAAAAATGGTCATAAAGATGCTTGCTGAGGTCAGGAAAACAATGCATGAACAAAGTGAGAATTTCATCAAAGAGACAGAAAATATAAGAAAATAGCCAAACAGAAATCACAGAGCTGAAGAATTCAACAATTAAGCTGAAAAACTCAATAGGCATTTTTAATAGCAGATGAAGTGGAAGAAAAATCAGCAAACTCTTAAGACAGGGCAGTAGAATTCATCCAGTAAGAAGAGCAAAAAGAAAAAAATGCAAAAGAATAAAGATAGCTTAAGGGATTAATAGGACAACATCAAGAGGCCCAATAGTCACATTTTAGGGGTCCCAGAAGTAGAAGAAAGAGAAAAAGGGGCAGACATTTTTTTAAAGAAATAATGGCTGAAAATTTCCCTAACCTAGGAAAGAAACAGACATCCAGATCCAGGAAGTTCCAAAGAAGATGAATCCAAAGAGACCCACACCAAGACAAACTAATTAAGTTATCAAAAGTTACAGACAAGGAGAGAATACAAACAGCAAGAGAAAGACAACTTGTTATGTATAAGGAAACCCCCATAAAACTATCAACAAGTGGCGCCTGGGTGGTACAGTCAGTTAAGTGTCTGACTCTTGGTTTCAGTTCAGGTCATGATCTCAGGGTTGTGAAATCAAGCCCCAAGTCAGGTTCTGTGCTCAGTGTGGACTCTGCTTGAGATTCTCTCTCTCTCCATCTACCTCTCTCCCTCATGCTCTCTCTCTAAAATAAATAAATAAATCTTAAAAAAAAAAAAAGACTATCAAATTTTTTCAACAAAAACCTTGTAGGTCAGAAAGAAGTATCATAATATATATTCTCTTTCTCTCTCTCAGCTAACTAACTAAATAAATAATCTTTAAAAAAAGGAGTTTTCCAGAGAAGCAAAAACTGGAGTTTAGCACCACTACACTGAATTTACAAGACATGTTAAAGGAATTTCTTTAAGCTGAAATGAAAGGAGGCTAATTAGTAATAGGAAAACATATGATAGTATAAATTTCACTGGTAAAGGTAAACATATAGTTAAACTCAGAATAATCTAATGTAATGGTGGTAGGTTAATCATTTATAAATCTAGTATGAAGGTTAAAAGACAAAAGTAGTAAAAATAGCTATAACTACAATAATTTGTTAATGGATACACAGATAAAAAGATGTAAATTGTTAAATCAAAAACATAAAATGGGGGCAGTAAAAATGCAGAGCTTTAGAATGAGTCTGGACTTAAGTTGTTAACAACTTAAAATAGACTGTTACAAATATGTTTTTGTTTTTTTTTTTAAAGATTTTATTTATTTATTTGAGAGAGAGATAATGAGAGAGAGCACATGAGAGTGGGGAGGGTCAGAGGGAGAAGCACACTCTCTGCCGAGCAGGGAGCCCAATGCGGGACTCGATCCCGGGACTCCAGGATCATGACCTGAGCCGAAGGCAGTCGCTTAACCAACTGAGCCACCCAGGCGCCCCAAATATGTTTTATGTAAGCCTTATTATAACCACAAAGCAAAACCTACACTACATACACAAAAGATAAAGATAAAGGAATCTAAGCACACCACTATAGAAAATTATCCAATCACAAAGGAAGAGAGCAAAAGAAAAAGGAAGGAACAAAGGAATTAGAAAACGATGAACAAAATGGCAGTAAACCCATACCTATCAATAATAACTTTAAATGTAAATGGACTAGGGGCGCCTGAGTGGCTCAGCTGGTTAAGTGTCTGACTCTTGGGGCACCTGGGTGGCTCAGTCAGTAAGCGTCTGCCTTCGGCTCAGGTCATGATCCCAGGGTCCTGGGATTGAGTCCCACATCGGGCTCCCTGCTCGGCGGGAAGCCTGCTTCTCCCTCTCCCACTTTCCCTGCTTGTGTTCTCTCTCTCACTGTGTCTCTCTGTCAAATAAATAAATAAAATCTTAAAAAAGGGAGCAAGATGGCAGAGGAGTAGGAGACCTGGATTTCGTCTGGTCTCAGGAATTCAGCTGGATAGAGATCAAACCATTCTGAACACCTACAAACTCAACAGGAGATCGAAGAAAAGAATAGCAACAACTCTCTGAACAGAAAAGTGACCACTTTCTGGAAGGTAGGACGTGTGGAGAAGTGAATCCGAGGTGATATTCGGGAAGATAGACGGCGGGGCAGGGGACCTCCGTCGGCCACTTCTGGCAAGTGATAGAGCTGCGGAGCACAAAATCGGAACTTTTAGAAGTCGGCTCCGCTGAGGGACGTCGCTCCAGTGGCTAAGTGGGGTTGGAACCCTTGCGGGACAGTGTGGTCTTGGGACCCTTGGGGTCACAGAAAGACCGGGGATGCCTGAGTGAAGCAGAGCTCCCAGGTATCGGAGCGGGGAAGCCAGCTGCAGAGATGGAGCAGAGGAGCAGGCTCTGAGCTCGGGGTTGCCATAAACTGTGATCCACGGCACAGTCGGGCCACTGCTCCTCCAGCAGGGACCCAACAAGCGGCAGATCTGGGGAGACTCACCTTCCTCCCCCGGGAGGAGCCGCGCGGAGGCGCACCGCAGGGATCTGCTGGGTTTGGAGACTCCACACCCAGTCGGGTACCAGAGATAAAAACGCTCGGTCACAGGCCAGGTGAGCACAGAGTGCGGCCAGAGACCGGGGAGACAGGAGTGATTGACTGCTTTTCTCTGGGGGCTCACTGAGGAGTGGGGCCCTGAGTTCTTGGCTCCTCCAGGGCGGAGACTGGGAGGCCGCCATTTCACTCTCGTCCTCCAAAGCTGTACCGAAAGCTTGCAGGGAACAAAAGCTCTGGAGAGCAAACCCAAGCAGATTACTTAGCCCAGACCAGGCAAGGGCGGGGCAATTCCGCCTCCGGCAAAGACATTTGGGAACCATGGCAACAGGCCCCTCCCCCAGAAGATCAGCAAGAACTGCCAGCCAAGACCAAGTTTACCGATCAATGAGAACAGCAGAACTCCAGAGCTAAGGGAATAATGCACATAGAATCCATGGCTTTTTTACCATGATTCTTTAGTCTTTCAAAGTTAATTTTTCTTAAACTGTCTTTTTTTTTTTAATTTTTCTTTTTCCCTTTTTCAACCAACATCTTATTAAGCTCTTTTTTAAAAAAACATTTTTATTTTTCATTTTTAGAGTCATATTCTATCCCTTCATAGTACTTACCCTTATTTTTGGCATATATATGTATAAGTTGTTCTCTCTTTAAAATTTTGAGATACAGTTTCTTCTAAGGGATCAAAATATACCCTAAATCTCTAGTGTATGGCTTTATTCTACTCTCCTGCCTGATCACATTCTCTCCCTTTTTTTTTTTTAAATCCTCTTCTTTCTTTTTTCAAACAACTTCTTATTAATTCCTTTTATAAAATTTTTTA
>NC_138377.1:41575917-41649512 GCF_054177405.1 Leptonychotes weddellii
AATCTCAGGAAACAAACTGAGGGTTGCTGGAGTGGGGGTGGGGTGGGAGGGATGGGGTGGCTGGGTGATAGACAGTGGGGAGGGTATGTGCTATGGTGAGCGCTGTGAATTGTGCAAGACTGTTGAATCACAGATCTGTACCTCTGAAACAAATAATGCAATATATGTTAAGAAAAAAAAAAAAGAAGAAGACGATAGTAGGAGGGGAAGAATGAAGGGGGGGAAATCGGAGGGGGAGACGAACCATGAGAGACGAAGAACTCTGAAAAACAAACTGAGGGTTCTAGAGGGGAGAGGGGTGGGAGGATGGGTTAGCCTGGTGATGGGTATTAAAGAGGGCACATTCTGCATGGAGCAGTAGGTGTTATGCACAAACAATGAATTGTTGAACACTACATCAAAAACTAATGATGTAATGTATGGTGATTTACATAACAATAAAAAAGTAAAAAAAATCTTTTTTTTTTTTTAAAGATTTTATTTATTTATTTGACAGAGAGAGACACAGCGAGAGAGGGAACACAAGCAGGGGGAGTGGGAGAGGGAGAAGCAGGCTTCCCGCAGAGCAGGGAACCCCATGTGGGACTCGATCCCAGGATCCTGGGATCATGACCTGAGCTGAAGGCAGTCGCTTAACCAACTGAGCCACCCAGACGCCCGTAAAAAAAAAAATCTTAAAAAAAAAAGTGCGTGACTCTTGGCTTTAGCTCAGGTCATGATCTCGGGGTCATGAGATTGAGCCCTGCCTTGGGCTCTGTGCTCAGCGGGGAGCCTGCTTGAGATTCTCTCTCTCCCTCTGCCCCTCCTTCCTCCATGCTCTTTCTCTAAAATAAATAAATAAATCTTTAAAAAATATAAATGGACTA
Source organism: Leptonychotes weddellii (assembly GCF_054177405.1). Classification (NCBI taxonomy): domain Eukaryota; kingdom Metazoa; phylum Chordata; class Mammalia; order Carnivora; family Phocidae; genus Leptonychotes; species Leptonychotes weddellii. The sequence goes on from NC_138377.1 coordinate 41,576,784, forward strand.
AATTCTCCAATCAAAAGACAGAGAGTAGCTGAATAGATTTTAAAAAAGAACGTATGACCCAACTATATGCTGCCTGTAAGGGACTCCCTTCAACTGTAAGGACACATACAGACTAAAGAGAAGGAATGGGAAAAGATAGTTCATGCAAATGCAAAGCAAATGAAAGCTGAAGTAGCTATACTTATATCAGAAAAAATAGACTTTAAGACAAACCTGTAATAAGAGACAAAGACGTTCATTATATAATGATAAAGGGGTCAATCCAATAAGATTATATAACATTTGTAAATTTACAGGTACCCAACCTAGAAGCACCTAAATATACAAAGCAAATATTAATAGACCTAAAGGGAGAAATAGACAGCGATACAGTAATAGTAGGGGACTTCAATTCCTCATTGTCATCATTGGATAGATCATCCAGACAGAAAATCAATAAAGAAACATTGGACTTAACATGTTAAACCAGGTGGACCTAACAGATATTTACAGAACATTCCATCCAAAAGCAGCAGAATACACATTTTTCTCAAGTACACATGGAACAATCTCCAGAATAGATCATATGTTAGGCCACAAAATAAGCCTTAATAAATTTAAGAAGACTGAAGGGCGCCTGGGTGATTCAGTCAGTTAAGCATCTGACTCGTGATTTTGGCTCAGGTCATGATCTCAGGGTTGTGAGATTGAGCCCTGTGTCAGGCTCCATGCTCAGCACTGCTTAAGATTCTCTCCCTCTGCCCCTACTCACATACGCACTCTCTCTCTCTCAAAAAAATTTTAAAGAGGATTGAAATCATATCAAGCATTTTTTTCCAACCACAAGGGTATGAAACTAAAAGAGAATTACAAGAAGAAAACTGGAAAACTGACAAATATGTGGAGATTAAACAACATGCTACAACAAACAGGTAAAAGAAATAAAAATAGAACTCAAATTTGAGACAAATGAAAATGGGAATATAACATAGCAGCAAAAATACTTTTTAGAGGGAAGTTCATAGTGATAAACACCTACATTAAGAATAAGAAAGACCTTGGGGCGGGGCGCCTGGGTGGCTCAGTTGGTTAAGCGACTGCCTTCGGCTCAGGTCAAGATCCTGGAGTCCCGGGATCGAGTCCCGCGTCGGGCTCCCTGCTTGGCAGGGAGTCTGCTTGGTCCTCTGACCCTATCCCCTCTCATGTGTTCTCTCTCTCTCATTCTCTCTCTCTCAAATAAATAAATAAAATCTTTAAAAAAAAAAAAAAAAGAAAGAACTTGGGACACCTGGGTGGCTCAGTCATTAAGCATCTGCCTTTGGCTCAGGTCATGATCCCAGGGTCCTGGGATCGAGCCCCACATCGGGCTCCCTGCTCAGCGGGGAGCCTGCTTCTCCCTCTCCCACTTCCCCTGCTTGTGTTCCCTCTCTTGCTGTGTCTCTCTCTGTCAAATAAATAAATAAAATCTTTAAAAAAAAAAGAAAAAGAATAAGAAAGACCTCAAGTCATGGCTTTGGAAGCCATTCCCCGTGATCTCCTTATTTGCTGCAAATAAAGTTTTCTTTGTGCAACCAATCAAAAACAAAACAAAACAAAAAAACAACAACAATGAAAAAAGAAATAAGAAAAACCTCAAATAAACAACCTAACTTTACACCTAAAGAAACTAGAAAAGAACAAACTAAGACCAAAGTTAGTAGAAGGAAGGAAATAACAAATATCAGAGCAGAAATAAATGAAGCAAAGACTAAAAGGATAATAGAAAAGATTAATGAAACCAAGAGCTGGTTTTTGAAAAGATAAACATTAGGTAGAGTCACCAATTAAAAAAAAGAGAAAACACAAATAAAATCAGAAAGAGACATTACAACTGATACAACAGAAATACAAAGAATCGTAAGAGACTACTATGAACAATTATATGCCAACAAACTGGATAATGTAGAAAAAATTGATACATTCCTACAAACATACAACCTACAAAAACTGAATCACGAAGTTAATAGAAAATCTGAACAGACTAATTACTAGTAAGGAGACTGAATCAGTAAAACTCCAACAAACAAAAGTCCAGATGGCTTCCCTGGTGACTTCAACCAAATGTTTAAAGAATTAATACCAATGCTTCTCAAACACTTCCAAAAAAGTGAAGAGGAGGGAACACTTCCAAACTTATTTTATGAGGCCAGCATTAAATATCAAAATCAGATAAAGGCAGGACACCTGGGTGGCTCAGATGGTTGAGCATCTGCCTTCGGCTCAGGTCATGATCCCAGGATCCTGGGATCGAGTCCCGCATCGGGCTCCCTGCTGGGCGGGGGGCCTGCTTCTCCCTCTGCCTCTCTCTCTCTCTCTCTGACTCTCATGAATAAATAAATAAAACATTTAAAAAAAATTCAAAATCAGATAAAGGCATTAAAAGAAAAGGAAATCACAGGCCAATATCCTTATGAACATAGACACAAAGCTCCTCAACAAAATATTAGCAAACTGAATTCAACAATACATTAAAAGGTTCATACACTACAAAGTGGGATTTATTCCAGGGATGCGAGGATGGTTCACCATCTATAACAATCAAGATGATACAGAACATATACAAAATTAGGAATAAAAATCATATAATCATCTTAATAGACTGCGGAAAAAGCATTTGACAAAATACAACATCCATTCTTGATAAAAACTCTCAACAGCGAGGGTATAGAGGGAACATATCTCAACATAATAAAGGCAATATACAATGAACCCATGGTTAACATCATACTCGATGGTGAAAAATTGAAAGCTTTTCCTCTAAGATCAGAAATAAGACAAGGATGTCTATTCTCATCACTTTCATTTAAAATAGTACTGAGAGGGGCACCTCGGTGGCTCAGTTGGTTAAGCGTCTGCCTTCAGCTCAGGTCATGATCCCAGGTCCTAGGATCGAGCCCTGCGTTGGGCTCCCTGCTCAGCTGGGAGTCCGCTTCTCCCTCCAACCCTCCCCCTGTTCATACTCTCTCTCTCAAATAAATAAAGTCTTTAAAAATAAATAAGTAAAAATAAAAATAATAAAATAGTACGGGGAGGGGCGCCTGAGTGGCCCAGTCAGTTGAGCATCCAACTGTTGGTTTTGGCTGGGTCACTGATCCCTGGGTCATGGAATCGAGTCCCGCTTGGGCTCAGCCCTGACTCCCTCTTCCTCTGCTCCTCCCCTGTTCTTGCTCACCTCTTTCTCTCTCTCAAATAAATAAATAAATAAATAAAATCTCTAAAAAAATAGTACCGGGAATCCTAGAGGAATTAGGCAAGACAAAGTAATAAAGGGCATCCGAATCAGAAAGGAAGAAGTAAACTGTCTCTATATGCAGATGACATACTATATATAGAAAACCCTAAAAACTTCACCAAAAAACTGTTAGAATAAACAAATTCAGTAAAGTTGCAGGATACAAAATCAATACACAAAAATTAATTGTGTTTCTATACACTAATAACAAACTACCTGAAAGTGAAATTAAAAATACAGTTCCACTTATAATTGCTTCAAAAGAATAAAATGCCTAGGAATGTATTTAACTAAGGAGGTAAAAGACCTATACAATGGAAACTATAAGACATTGATGAAATAAATTGAAGTCACAAATAAATGGAAAGGTACCCCATGCTCATAGACTGGAAGAATTAATATTGTTAAAATGTCTATTCTACCCAAAGTAATCTACAGATTCAATGCAATCCTATCAAAATTCCAATGGCATTTTTCACTGAAATGAAGCAAACAATTCTAAAATTTGTAATGGAACCACAAAAGATCCCAAATAGCCAAAGCAATCTTGAGAAAGAGGAACAAAGCTGCAGGCATCACAATTCCTGATTTCAAACTATATTACAAAGCTAAAATAATCAAAACAGTATGGTTTTGGCATTAAAACAAACACATAGGTCAATGGAACAGAACAAAGAGCCCAGAAATAAACCCATGAATATACAGCCAACTTATGGCAAAGGAGCCAAGAATATACAATGGGAAAAAGATAGTCTCTTCAACAAATGGTGCTGGAAAAACTGGGCAACCCCATGCAAAAGAATGAAACTGGACCACTATTTTTACCATTAACAAAAATCCACTCAAAATGGATTAAAGACTTGAATGTAAGACCTGAAACCATAAAATTCCTAGAATAAAATATAAAGGGTAAGCTCCTTGACATCAGTCTTTGCAAATATATATATATTTATTATTTGATACCAAAAGCAAAGGCAACAAAAGCAAAAATAAACAATTGGGACTACATCAAACTAAAAAGCTTTTGCACAGCAAAAAAAACTATCAACAAAATAAAAGGGCAACCTCCTGAATGGGGGAAGATATTTGCAAATCATATATCTACTAAAGGGCTAATCTCCAAAATAAATAAAGAATTCATACAACTTGGGCACCTGGGTGGCTCAGTTGGTTAAGCGTCTACCTTCGGCTCAGGTCATGATCCCAGGGTCCTGGGATCGAGTCCTACATTGGGCTCCCTGCTCAGCAGGGAGTCTGCTTCTCCCTCTACCCTTCCCCCTTGCTCATGATCTCTCTCTCTTACTCTCTCTCAAATAAATAAAATCTTTTGTTTAAAAAAAGAATTCATACAACTTGATAGCAAAAAAACCAATCTGATTAAAAAATGATCAGAGGAATAGACACGTTACCAAAAAAGACATACAGATGGCAACAGACACATGAAAACATGCTCAACATCACTAATCACCAGGGAAATACAAATCAAAACCACAATGAGCTATCCTCTCACACGTGCTAGAATAGCTATTATCAAAAAGACAAGAGATAAGTGTTGGTGAGGATGTGCAGAAATGGGAACCCTTGTGTGCACTGTTGATGAGTATGTAAATTGGTGCAGCCACTATGGAATGAATATGTAAATTGGTGCAGCCACCTTTCCACAAATACAACTCGATAACTATCAAATCATCCTAAACACCCCAGAAATCAACCTGGAAACTGGCAGAACAAACTCCACAACTAAAGGTAGAGAAGAGGCCACACTGAAGAAGGTAGGAAGTGCAGAGACACAGTTTGGGAAAGAAATGGATCATGGCTTCTGTGATGGGGTTGGGAGCCACAGTTGAGAAGGGCCAGAGACAGACTAGCACACAGGCGAGTGCACGGGGGAGATGGTTCCCCATAGCAATTGGTTTGGAAAGTGAGAGGCGCTGAATTTTGTGCAACTAATGGTGGTTAAAGCCCAGAGTTTTAAAGGTCAGCATACGGGGCGCCTGGGTGGCTCAGTTGGTTAAGCATCTGCCTTCGGCTCAGGTCATGATCCCAGGGCCCTGGGGTCAAGCCCCGCATCGGGTTCCGTGCTCAGCAGGGAGCCTGCTTCTCCCTTTCCCTCTGCCTCCCTGCCTGCCTACTTGTGATCTCTCTGTCTGTCAAATAAATAAATAAAATCTTAAAAAAAAAAAAAGAGTTGTTTAAAAAAAATAATAAAATAAAAAAATAAAGGTCAGCATACTTGGCTCTGGGAGTGCCCCAAGATATTGGGGCTGCTCTTGGAGAGAAGGCAAGGAAAAGAGCCTGTGACATACAACATGGAAACAGCAAGCTGAAGAGTGCCTAGGGCACATAATGGGGAGGTTATTTGCTCTTCTTGGAATGTGTGCCAGAGAGGCAGCAGTCATAGAGAGACCCCTCCTGGAACAAAGGACCTAGCAGGTGCCATTTCCCTCCCTCACCACTCAGCATAAGCACGGGGCCATCTGTGGGAAGCAGCAGAGTGCCAACACTTGCTACGTAATTTGCTACACCAAGCCCAGTCCCCTCCAGGCTCTGGTGGAATTGTCTTTCCCACCCATGCTTACCTCAGTCACAGCAAGGCGGGCCCCCTTGCCCAGAAGACTGGCCCAAACCCCTGCCTACAGCCCATCTTCCAACCCTGGTTTTCAAGGGCCTCAGTTCTGGCAGCTGGTCTCAATTCACAAGCAGACAAGAGCACACCCAGTTAAAACTTGCCACATTCAGGCCAGGGACCAATCACTGCCCGTAATAGGCAGACAGCCTCTGCTGATGACTAGCCTTAAAGAAAAAATGGCCAGGACACAATAGCAGAGCCCACACAGCACACACTGGAGACACTCTCAGAAGCACCAGGCCCTGGGGAACAGGGGACACCACATGGCAGGGCACTACACGACCAGTTTTTCATAAGGCTGTTACCCTTAAGAATAGGAGAAGTACTGGGGCGCCTGGGTGGCTCAGTCAGTTGGGGATCCGCCTTCAGTTCAGGTCATGATCTCAGGGTTCTGGGATCGAGCCCCGTGTCAGGCTCCCTGCTCAGCAGGGAATTTACTTCTCCCTCTCCCTTTATCCCTCCCCCAACTCGTGTGCATGCACATGTGTGCACACTCTCTCTCAATAAATAAAATCTTAAAAACAAAAAAAAAAGAATTGGAGAAGTACCTGACTTTCCTAATACACAGAAGCAAGCACAGAGACTTAGACAAAATGAGAAGACAGAGGAATCTGTCCCAAATGAAAGAACAGGAAAAGGCCACAGCCAGAGATCTAAGTGAAACAGATATAAGTAACATGCCTGATGGAGAATTTAAAGCAATGATCATAACACAGTCACTGGACTTGAGAAAAGGATGAAAGACATGACTAAGACCCTTAACATAGAATAAGGAATAACAAAGCAGAGATAAGGGCTCAATAAACGGAATGAGAAACATGCTTGATAGGATGAAAAAAGCTGAAGAATGAATTAATGACCTAGAAAACACAGTAATGGCAAGTAATCAAGCTGAATAAAAGAAAGAAAAAAGAATTATGCAAAACGAGAATAGACTTAGGGAACTCAGTGACTCTATCAAACGTAATAACATTCACATTATAGGAGTCCCAGAAGAAGGAGAGAGAGAGAAAAGGGGGCAGAAAATTTATTTGAATAAATAATCGCTGAAAACTGCCCTAATCTGGGGGAGGAAATAAATATCCAGATCCAAGAGGCACAGAGAACTCTCAACAAAATCAACAAAAGCAGATCCACCCCAAGACATGTTATAATTAAAATGGAAAATACAGTGATAAAGAAAAAAACATTAAAGCAGAAAGACAAAAGGAGACAGTTACATACAAGGGAAACCCCATAGCTATCAGGAGATTTTTCAGCAGACACTTTCCAAGCCACAAGAGAGTGGCATGATACACTCAAAGTGCTGAAAAAAAATCTGCAGCCAAGAATACTATATCCAGCAAGGCTATCATTTAGAACAGAAGGAGAGATAAAGAGTTCCCTAGAAAAACAAAAACTAAAAGTGTTCATGACCACTAAACCAGCCCTGCAAGAAATAGTAAAGGGGACTCTTTGAGTGGAAAGGAAAGACCAAAAGTAACAGTACGAAGGTAACACAAAAGCAGTAAAAAAAAAATATTTTTGTAAAATATTGATCAAGGAACTCATAAAATAAAAGGATGTAAAATATGATACCATATACCTAAAATGTGGGGAGGAGTAAAGAATGGGCTCAAACTTAAATGACCTTCAACTTAATATTATTATATATATATATTATATACTAATATAGACTGCTATATGGAGAAGAGGTTATATACAACCTAATGGTAACCATATATCAAAACCCACTAATAAATATGCAAAGAATAAAGAGAAAGAAATCCAAATATATCACTAAAGAAAACCAGAAAACCATGTAAGAGAGAAAGATAAGAAAGGATCAGAGAAAATCTTCTGAAACAACCACAAAACAAGTAATAAATGGCAATAAATACATATCTATCAATAATTACTTTGAATATAAATGGACTAAATGCTCCAATCAAAAGACATAGGGTAACAAATGGATAAAACAAGACCCATCTATATGCTGCCTACAAAAGACTTATTTTAGACCTAAAGACACATGCAGATTGAAAGTGACAGAATGGAGAAACATCTATCATGATAATGGATATCAAAAGAAAGCCAGTGTAGCAATACTTATATTGAACAAACTAAACTGTAAAACAAACACTGTAACAAGAGACAAAGAAGGACACTATATAATAATAAAGATGACAATCCAACAGGAAGATATAACAATTATAAATATTTATACACCCAAAATAGGAATACCCAAATACATAAAATGGTTAATAACTAACATAAAGGAACTAATCAATAATAATATAATAATAGTAGGGGACTTTAACACCCCACTCACATCAATGAACAGATCATCTAAATAGAAAATCAACAAGGAAACAATGGCTTTGAATGACACACTGGACCAGATAGACTTACCAGATGTACACAGAACATTCCAACCTAAATCAGAAGAATACACATTCTTTTCAAGTCCACATGGAACACTCTCCAGGATAGATCACATATTAGCTCACAAAACAAGCCTCAACAAATTCAAAAAGATTGAAGTCATATCATGCATCTTTTCTGACCACAACGGCTAGAAGTCAACAGCAAGAAAATATCTGGAAGACCACAAATACATGGAGGCTAAATAACATGCTACTAAACAATGAATTGGTCAACCAGAAATAAAAGAAGAACTTTAAAAGTACATGGAAACAAATAAAAATGAAAATACAATGGGTCAAAAACCTTGGGATGCAGCAAAGCAGTTCTAAGATGAAAGCTTATAGCAATACCATCCTACCTCAAGAAGCAGGAAAAATCCCAAATAAACAACTAACTTTACACATAAAGAGCTAAAAAGAACAACAAATAAAACCTAAAACCAGCAGAAGGAAGGAAATAATAAGGATTAGAACAGAAATAAATTATATAGAAACTAAAAAACAATAGGACAAATTTTTAAAAAATCAATAAAGGGGCACCTACATGGTGCAGTTGGCCAGGCGTCAGTCTGACTCTCGGTTTCAGCTCAGGTAGTGATCTTGCGGTTGTGGGATCAAGCCCTGTGTCAGGCTCCACACTCAGCGCAGAGTCTGCTTGAGCTTCTCTCTCCCTCTCCCTCTGCCCCTCCCACTCATGCTTTCTCTCTTTCTCTAAAATAAATAAATAACTCTTTTAAAAAAATCAATAAAATTGATAAACCTCTACCCAGGACCTATCAAGAAAAAAAGACAAAGGACTGAAATAAATAAAATCACAAATGAGAGAGGAGAAATAACACCACAGAAATAAAAACAATTATAAGAAAATATTATGGAAAACTATATGCCAACAAATTGGACAACCTAGAAGAAATGAATAAATTCCTGGAAACATATAACTTCCCAAAACAGAATCAGGAAGAAATAGAAAATTTGAACAGACCAATTATCAGCAACAAAATTGAATCAGTAACCAAAAAACTCCAAACAAACAAAAGTCCAGGAACAGATGGATTCATGAGCGAATTCTACCAAACCACCCTTTAAAGAAGAGTTAATACCTATTCTTCTCAAACTATTCCAAAAAATAGAAAAGGAAGGAAAAGTTCCAAATTCATTCCACGAGGCCAGCATTACCCTGATTCTAAAACCAGAAAAAGACACCACCAAAAAAAAAAAGAGAGAGAGAACTACAGGACAATATCTTTGATGAACACAGATGCAAAAATGCTTAACAAAATACTATCAAACCAAATCCAACAATACATTAAAAAAATCTTTCACTGCAATCAAGTGAGATTTATTCCTGGGATGCAAGGATAGTTCAATATTTGCACATCAATCAATGTGATACATTACTACATCAATAAGAGAAAGTATAAAAACCATATGATCATTTCAATAGATGCAGAAAAAGCTTCTGATAAAGTACAACAACCATTCATGATAAAAACCCTCAACAAAGGAGGTTTAGAGAAAATATACTTCCAATATAATAAAGGCCATTTTTAAAAAAGATTTTATTTATTTATTTATTTGACAGAGAGAGAGAGAGTATGCACATACAAGCAGGGGGAGAGGCAGAGAGATTGGAAGAAGCAGTCTCCCCACTGAGCAGGCAGCCCAACATGGGGCTTGATCCCAGGACCCTAGGATCATGACCTGCGCCGGAGGCAGACGCTTAACTGACTGAGCAGCCACCCAAGTGCCCCAATAAAGGCCATTTATGAAAAACCCACAGCTGACTTCATCGTCAATGGGGAAGAACTAAGAGCTTTTCCTCTAAGATTGGGAGCAAGACAGGGATGTCCACTCTCACCACTTTTATTCAATATAGGACTAGAAATCCTAACCACAGCAATAACACAACAAAAAGAAATAAAAGGCATACAAATTGGTGAGGAAGAAGTAAAACTTTCACTATTTGCAGATGACATAATGCTATATATAGAAAACCCAAACTACTCCACCAAAAAACTGCTAGAACTAATAAATGAATTCAGTAAAGTGGCAGGATACAAAATCAATGTACAGAAATCTGTTGTTTTCCTATATAGCAATAATGAACCAGCAGAAAGTGAAATTATGAAAATAATCCCATTTATAATTGCACCAAAAATAATAAGATATAAAAGAATAAACTTAACCAAAGAGGTGAAAGACCTGTACTCTGAAAACTATAAAACACTGATGAAAGAAATGGAAGACAACACAAAAATCGCTTCTCGGCCTTTTGGCTAAGATCAAGTGTGGAAGACAACACAAAGCAATGAAAAGCCATTCCAAGCTTATGGATCTGAAGAACAAATATTGTTATAATGTCCACAGTACCCAAAGCAATCTATACATTTAATGCAATCTCTATCAAAATACTAACAGCATTTTTCACAGAACTATAACAACCCTAAAGTTTGTATGGAACCACAAAAGACCCTGAATAGCCAAAACAATCTTGAAAAAGAAAAACAAAGCTGGAGGCATCACAATTCCAGACTTCAAGTTATATTACAAAGGTGTAATCAAAACAGTATAGTACTGGTAGAAAAACAGACATATAGATCAATGGAACAGAACAGAAAGCCCAGAAATGAACCCACAGTTGTTTTGTGTGTGTGTATGTGTGTGCTTTTCTTTTTTTTTAAGATTTTATTTATTTATTTGAGAGAGAGAAAGAGAGAGCGAGCACAAGCACGGGAACGGGCAGAGGGAGAGGGAGAAGCAGGCTCCCTGCTGAGCAGGGATCCTGATGCGGGGCTCAATCCCAGGACCCCAGGATCATGACCTGAGCTGAAGGCAACCACTTAACCGACTGAGCCACACAGGTGCCCCAATAAACCTACAATTATATGGTCAATTAATCTCTGACAAAGCAGGAAAGAATATCCAATAGGAACAACAGAGTCTCTTCAACAAATGATGTTGGGAAAACTGGACAGCAACATGCAAAAGAAAGAAACTAGACCACTTTCTTACACCATACACAAAAATAAATTCCAAATGGATTAAAGACCTAAATGTGAGACCTGAAACCATAAAAATTCTGGAAGAGAACACAGGCAGTAATATCTTTGACACTGGCTGTACGAACTTTTTTCTAGATAGGTTCCCTGAGGCAAGGGAAACAAAAGCAAAAATAAACCATTGGGAGTACATTAAAATAAAAAGCTTCTGCACTGTGAAGGAAACAATCAACAAAAACTAAAAGGCAACCTACTGAATGGGAGAAGATATCTGCAAATGACATATCTGATAAAGGACTAGAATCCAAAATTTATAAAAAACTTATAAAATTCAACACCCAAAAAACAATCTAATTAAAAAATGGGCAGAAGACATAAACAGACATTTTTCCAAAGAAAACATACAGATGGCCAACCTTCACATGAAAAGATACTCATCATCGCTTAACCATCAGGGAAACACAAATCAAAACTACAAGAGATATGACCTCACATGTCAGAATGGCTAAAATCAGTAACACAAAACAACAGGTGTTGGCAAGGATGTGGAGAAAAAGGAACACTTTTGTACTGTTGGTAGGAATGCAAACTGGTACAGCCACTGTGGAAAACAGTATGAAGGTTCCTCGAAGAATTAAAAATACAACTACCCTACAATCCAGCAGTCACACTACTGGGTATTTACTGAAAGAATACAAAAACACTAATTTAAAAAGATATATACACCCACATGTTCATTGCAACATTGTTTACAATAGCTAAGATATGGAAGCAGCCCAAGTGTCCATCCATAGATGAATGAATAAAGAAGATGTGGTGTATATATACAATGGAATATTATTCAGCCATAAAAAAGAATGAAAGCTTGCCATTTGCAACAACATGGATGGAGCTAGAGAATATAATGCTAAGCGAAATAAGTCAGTCAGAGAAAGACAATACCATATGATTTCCCTTATATATGGAATTTAAGAAACAAAACAAACAAGCAAAGCGGGGAGAAAAGAGAGACAAACCAAAAAACAGACTCTTAACTATAGAGAACAAACTGATGGTTACCAGAGGGGAGGTGGGTAGGGGGATGGATGAAATAGGTGGTGGGGATTAAGAGTACACTTATTATGATGAGCACTGAGCAATGTATAGAATTACTGAATCACTATATTGTACACCTTACTCTAATATAACACTGTATGTTAAGTAACTGGAATTAAAATTAAAACTTAAAAAAAAACTGTTCTAAACAACCCAAAACAAAAACAAAAACATGTTCCTCAAAAATTTTAAAACAGAAACTATCATATGGTCTGCAATTCCATGTCTGCATATTTATCCAAAAAAAATTTAACCACTATCCAGAAAAGATACATACTCCCACATGTTCATAGCAGCATTACTAACAATAGGTAAGACATGGAAACAACTTAAGTGTCCACTGTTAGATGAGTGAATAAAGAAGTTTGTGTACACACACACACACAGACACACACACACACACACAGTGGAATATTATTCAGCCATTAAAAAGGAAATCCTGTCATTTACAACTTGGATGGAGTTTTAATACATTACAGTAAGTGAAATAAGTCAGAGAAAGACAAATACTCTATGATCTCACTTCTATGTTGAATCTAAAAAAAAACCAACAAACAAATTCATAGATATAGACAGCAAAGTAGTGGTTGCCAGAGTTGGGGGGTAGGGAGCAAAATCCGTGAAGGGGTCAAAAGGCACAAATTTCTAGTTATAAGTTAAATTAGTCCTGGGGATGTAATGTAGGCACGGCTTGAGTACAGGTAACAATACTGTATTTTATACTTGAAAGTTGCGAAGAGAGTAAATGTTAAAAGTTCTCATCACAAGAAAAAACAAATTTGTAACTACGTGTGGTGAGGGATGTTAACTAAACTTATTGAAATAATCATTTTGCAATATATAAGTATATCAAATCATTATGTTGTACCTCTAAAACTAATACAACGTTATATGTGATTTATATCTCAATAAAAAAACAAAATAAAATAAAAATGACTAGAAAACACATCAATGATTCCATTAAAGTAGACGTTGAGATTGTCACCTGGCCACCTTGGGTTCCTCATTGCATGTAAACCAGCAGGCAAAGAAAGAGGGCACTGCACTGGCTAGAGTGACTATTAAGGAGAAGTTGTGTTCCTTTGGTACAAAAGGGAAAAGGAGGAATACGTCGGAAATGCAGGAGATCTTTTGGGGTACCTTTTAGAACTGTGTTCTATGATAAATTTTATAATTGATTGCTTCACTTTTTGTTAAATTATAAAATTTACAGAATTCTGTTGCTCAGAAGAAACTCATTGAAAAAATAGGGCCAGACTGTAATAAGGAAACAAAGCTATATGTTTCTTAGTATTTGTGGTGTTTATTTCTTTTTATGTCTTATACAAACCTTCCTACGCAAAAGGGTAAAAGGACGGACACAGAAATGTGGATGCCATCAGCCCCACTTTTGTTTGAAGGTGTGAGAATGCATGAACCAGTAAAAGTGTTAACTGGAATTTAAATCTCACAAATAAGCAGAAAATTTAATTCCTGGCAGACTATATACGGTGTTCACTGAACAATATTAAGAATAAAATACTTTGCAATTTCAGTAAGTTGAAATTTATGGCATAAGGCAAGGAATGGGAGCCACGAGCTCTGTGACTTTGGTAAATTACTTAACGTCTCTGAACCTCGGTTTCCTAATCTGTAAAATGAGGACATGTCTTTTGGAAATGGGAGCTCAGAGAAAAGTCATTTTTTGTCCTAACCCAGGGTTTCTCCACCTCAGCAGTACTGACATTTCAGACCAAGTTGAAACGTTGTTGTGGGGCCCTGTCCTGTGTATTTCAAGATGTTTAACAGTGTACCTGGTCTCTCCCCACCTCTACCCTCTGTCAATCTGGAGAGACGCCAGTGACACCTCTCCCACAGACATGAGGCTGAAAAAGCTCCAGACATTGCCAGCTGTCCCCTGGGAGGCAAACCCGCCACAGCTGAGAACCAGGGCCTCAACCCTATGGTTCATCCAAAAAGGATGTGAAAGGAGTGTAGTGGCCCCGCTTCATGGAGGTGACTCAGAAAACTGAGGATGAGGAGCTTCCAGCTGCCAGTGAGTCGCCGAAGTCCTAATTAAATGGACTATTAAAAGAGGGCCACAAGGGGCAACCGAAGAGGGTAAGAGGCCGAACGTCCGGCTTCCGAAAATGAAAGAGGCCCACACTATCAGCACTTACACTTCTTCGCTGACTCCTAAGCTGAGTTATTTCCAGAGAAGCGGAGAGCCGGAGGCCGCGGGGAACGCCGCAGGTAGCCAGCCGAGGTGCCGCCTCGCGCCGCCGGGAGGCGGAGTCCCCGCGGGGGCGGTCCTCGCCGCGCCCCACGTGCGAGAGCCCGCCGCAGGCCCCGCCCCGGCCCGCCCCTCGTCCTCCGCCCCCGGAGCGCCTCCGCCCGCCTGCGCGCGGCCCTGCGTAAGCGGCCCGGGGTGGGGCGGAGGCGTTGGCGCTGCCACGTCGTGGTCGCGGCTCGCGTAGCGGCGGCCGCGACGGCAACCGTGGCTCGGGAGGTAGCGGAGGAGGTGGGGCTGGCGCTGAAGCCGGATCCGGATCGGGTGCTGTGTACCGGGGTGGGTGAGAATTCGACGGGCCTGGAGAGGAGCGCCGACCGCGAGGCCTCCACGGGTGAGGGAGGCTGGGGGCCGGGGAGCGAGAGCGGGGCGCGCCGGGTGTCCTGGGGGCCGTCGCGGGCCTGCCTGCACATTTATCAAACAGGTGTGACTGTGACTGCTGCCCCCGGGCGAGGCGAGCTAGGCCCGGGTGGGAGGGGTCTGTTCCGGGAGCCGCGCATTTAGCTTGGCCAGGTCGGTGCACATGTGGTTGTAGAGCGCGGTTCCGAGCAAGTTGAGCGGGCACGCGCCTGGAGCAGAGAGAGGTTAGGGATGGGGCCAGGGGTCCAGCCGTACAGGGCTGCGGGAGCAGGGACCGGGGTCGAAACTAACTCTTCGCTCAGCAGGCTTTAGCGTGGAGGATCGAGACAGTTGCTCAGTCTCTGCTGCCACTGGTTTTGAACAGGCACAAATGACCCGACCCCTCTTTTACCCGTTCCTTTCCGAGGTGCACCCCACCGCGGTCGGGAGCCGCATGAGAACATGCTCCTGCTCCGAAGATCACATTCTGCACTGACTAATTGGGGCTTTTACTGCAGGAAGGAGGGACATCCTTTGTCTCTTTTCCCGGGGCTTGTACCCCTAGACACTATGATTTCCCTTATAAGAGGAGCTGATGTTTATGTAAGCCGAACTCTTAAAATTTCTTACAAAATTGAAATGGGCGATTATGGAATTAGTTTTGTTAGGTTATACACTCCTGAACAAATCTTAGAATGGATCTCAAGAAATCATTTAGATCGGTTCTATTTAGGCAGAATTCGCTGACATTTTTTAGAATTAGAGCTACCTGTCTGGTGTGATGATGTAAAGATTGGTGTCTATTGAGTATGGTATTTTAGAGCTCAAGATGGGAAAGCAAGATAGGATCCTAGTCCCAATTCACTCATTTGCTGTGTTACTTTGGGGCTCCATATGCTCGTTTCCTAATCGGTAGTCTGGGAATAATGCCAGTTTATAGGGATCAAATAAACGATCAGAAAATACTTTTTAAAATTCTCAAGTATAATTGCCTAGTTTAATAAATATGGCCAGGCCTGTTAAATCCTCGAATAAAGTGTTCTTTAGATTAAAAATTTTGTGAAATTATTATTCAAATTGTCATGAAATCTATGTAGACAAACCCTAAAGTCTCAAACAGCAAACTTTCCCCCGTTCATCATGTACTGAAGTAATGTAGTGATGGCCCCACCGGTGGCTCTGAACGTATGTTAAGCACTTTAGTCTTGGCCTTGGATTATGCTTTTTAAAATTTTCATTCCCAGTGTCTATTATTACTTGTTGCTCTCAGTTGCTTGCTTCTGCAGCACCTCCTCCCTATTTGTATTTTAGTGTGCTGTGGAAGCTGGGAAACCAAATAGTTGAAATTGTGTCCAAAGAATAGTCAACTGAATGAAAACCTGATGATCCTAGTAAAAATGAGTTTGGTGTATGGTTTTTGTGATATCACTTGTGGCAGTTTGGCAATCTTTCTTCTTTTGGATTTTCTGAAATGTGACCTTCAAGTAAGTCTTACACCATTTGTTGTTCATTCACTAGGCACTCATTGGGCTGTAAGGCATGTATGGGCCTTGTAAATGCGTGCTAACTTGGCAGTTAAATTGGAAAAGTTTTGGAGAAATATTTAGGGAGGGATAGGGTTTATTTTTTATTTTTTTAAAGATTTTATTTATTTATTTGACAGAGCAGAAGCAGGGGGAACTGAAGAGGGAGAAGCAGACTCCAACTGTGCAGGGCTCCTTGCAGGGCTTGATCCTAGGACCCTGGGATCACGACCTGAGCCAGGTGACCCTAGGGTTTACTTTTTAAAATCAATCACCCCAGTGATAATGATACTTAGCCTCAAACAACTGCAATTCTATTTACTGAAATTTCCTGGTTTTGCAATACCGTGGGTGCCTTAAGATGCTAAAATATTATTTCTTTTGTAAACCAAATTTATTTCATTCCTTTCTAAAATCTTTTGAAATTTGGTATCAAATCACATCCTATTTTAACTTTCTCAGCATATTGGGCACCAGCAGAATTTTACTTAATGGGGATGGAGTAAGACAAAGGAAAGTAACTTTAGGTATGGCTTTGTTTTGTAAAATAGGTCATAAAAACATTTTCATCTAATTGCCTGGTTAATGGATTCTTATTTCTATTCAGAATGCTTTGTTTTTTGTATTTTGACATATCTGATACTCTTATTTTCCAAATACAGTTTATAAGTGTTGCTTTTGACTAAATTTTTAACTTGTATAATTAAGTAGGGAATTCATCTTCACTAGTGCATCTTCAGTACTAAGAGTATAGAATCTGTAGTCATGCAGGAATGGCTGCATAATCTGTGGTAACCCGTGCAAAACACAAATGGAGGGCTCTTTGTTGAAAAATTAAGAATCTCAAAACAGTGGCAGCAGAAAGTAGAACCAAGTGGGGGGCCTTGGGCACTGCACAGGTCCAGTGCCCTTGAAGCTGGCTCTGTTGCTTGGTTTTGAATCCTAACTCTGTTCCTTATTGGCTCTGTTATCTTGAGCAAATTACTGTGCCTGCTTCCTGGTCTGTAAAATGGGGATAATAATGATAGACCTTTCATTGTATTTTTATGAGTTAACAAATACAAAGCACTCCATAAATTTTAGCCAATATTATTTTTTTGATCATTCATGGAATAGGACCATCTGATTAAAGAAAAGCATAGGAAAATAGTAGTATTTACTGTTTAAAATTCATTAGTTAAAGGCTTCATAATCCTAATTCTCTTGTGTACCTCCTCTCCCCTTTCTCTCTTGGAAATTATTAACTGTATTTTGTGTTCTCTAGGCTATATTCTATTGTATATTGATTCTGTTGCATCTTCATAGGAAAAAGTAATCTAGTTAACTTTAAATTGTTCTAATGTTCATCTAAATTCCCTTTTGAGCTTTCTTTAAATTTCATGGTTACAACTGTATGTTAAATAAAATGATAATCAAACCTGTTTAAATAGTGTGTTGCCCTGAGGAACGAAATTTTTAACTCTCTGGCTTCTGTATTTAATATATACGTTTTACTTTGTTAATAAATATTTAGCCTGGGGGCGCCTGGGTGGCTCAGTTGGTTAAGCGACTGCCTTCGGCTCAGGTCATGATCCTGGAGTCCCGGGATCGAGTCCCCCATCGGGCTCCCTGCTCGGCAGGGAGTCTGCTTCTCCCTCTGACCCTCCCCCTTCTCATGTACTCGCTCTCTCTCATTCTCTCTCAAATAAAAATAAATAAATAAATCTTTAAAAAAAAAAAGGTTTTAAAAAAATAAATAAATATTTAGCCTGTTTATTTGCATACCCAAAAAACAGTGTTGTTACAGTGATGTTACTCATCTCATCTTTGAGATGAGCGCAAACCCAAAAGCCTTAGGGATCCAATTATCAGGGACAAACAGTAAAATGCATGCATTAAAGTTAACCTATAAAAAAATCTGTTTCAAGGGGCGCCTGGGTGGCTCAGTTGGTTAAGCGACTGCCTTCGGCTCAGGTCATGATCCTGGAGTCCCGGGATCGAGTCCCACATCGGGCTCCCTGCTCAGCAGGGAGTCTGCTTCTCCCTCTGACCCTCCTTTCTCTCATGCTCTCTGTCTCTCATTCTCTCTCTCAAATAAATAAAATCTGAAAAAAAAAAAAAATGAAAAAAAAATCTGTTTCAAGTGGACTGTAAGCTTGTTAAATTTGATATGATTGTTAATCATCACAATTTATTTCCTTATTAGTCTTAGAACCAGGGATAGTGTTTATGGCATAACATATTTGAGTTATTTTTGAGGGGAAAAAAAAAGCCCTTTGGTATTCTACATAATAAACTATGATTATTTTTTTATTCTTTCTTTCCTATCCAAGAAAGTTTCAGTTTAACATAAACATATAACCTGTCATCCTTTTTGCAGCCCCTGTACCCAGCACAGTGCCTGACTCATGAATTAATTTAATGATGAAAAATATTTTAAAAAATTTATAAACATGAATTTTTAATTAGTTGCTAACTAGAATATATCCCATTGAGCACTTGCAGTGTGCCAGGCACTGTTAAGTGCTGTATATAATAATTCATTTCATCCTTCTAATAATTTCATTTCCATTTTACAAATGAGGAAACAGATTGTCAGAGTTGACATTAGCCATAATCACATTTGACATTTGAACACCAGCTTTGACTCCAGAGCTCATGCTTTTTTCTGTCTTAGGTTTACTGGCTCCACTAATTTTGTGATCTTGGGCAGGTTACTTACCATGTGTTGCCTGCATTTCCTCATCTGTTAAAATGGAGCTAATAATCATCCCTATCCTGTGAGATTGTTGAAGTAAATGAATTAGTATTGTGTAAGGTTCTTTGAACAATGCCTGATCCATCAAAAGTGCTGAACAAATTTTAACTTCTGTTACTACATCATGCTACCTTCCCAAAGCCTCTACTACAGTGCAGCATTACCTATAGGGTTGTGTCCTATAGGGTTGTGTCGGGTTCCACAGGCAGGAGTTGAATGGACCTTTAAGGAAAAGTTAAGGATTGCCCTTAAGCATATTGTGACTTAGGAAATAGGGAACATAATGGGGGTGGGATTATAGGGAAAACCGTTGTCATTAAATGGACTTTAATTTTTCCTATTTGTTTCCTTGTTTTATGGTAATGTTATGGCTGTATATCTTTAAATTCTTTGTTTCAAAGAAGCGCTAGAAGCAAGTATCAAATAGAATAGTTTCCTTAACTGGGTAAAGAGATAGAAATGGAAGTTAGGGGGCGTTGCTTTACAGTCTCATAACAGTTGTTAGGAAGACCCTGTTCTAGCAACTCTGTTCCACAGACATGCCGCTGCTCCCATTTTTATGCTTTATTCTATCCTTATATTTGTTATTTAGTCTGTTTTATTAGACTACACCTAGTAATCTGCCCATTTCTGAGTGTTCAAAAAAGAGGACAATACCATAAAATGACCCTTTTATAATAGCATGAAAAACACTGGCTATTCTTAAGCTGCCTAAATGCAGCTGAGAAACTTACATTATAGATTTTTAGAAAATCTGGTGTGAAAATAAAATCCAACAGATACCTTTAATACGAATCTGTCATAGCTAAGACCAGATATTAGAATGAACGTGGAGAGTAAGTAATCTAAGCCAGTTCATCAATTATCTTCTGTTCATGGTTCACATAAACAAGTAACATACCCAGTAAGTCTTAGTGGTAAGACCAACAAATAATTGTGGAGCCCAGTAATAAAATCCAGTAATGAAAAAGTAAAAGCTCATGTTAAGTCAGCTATTCACAGTGCTATGCTAGCACCAACCCATAGGAAAAATGTTTTAAGATTTTATTCATTTATTTATTTTAGAGCACGCACGTCAGCGTGGGGAGGGTCAGAGAGAGAGAATCTCCAGCAAATTCCGCCCGGCACAGAGCCCAGTGCTAGCTCGATCTCACGACCCTTGAGATCATGACCCAAGCAGAAACCAAGAGTTGGTCGCTCAACCACTGAGCTACCCAGGTGCCCCAAGAAAAATGTTTTAAAATACTTGCTAGAAAATATGGTTTTTAGTTTAAAACTTATAAAGTCAGTCACTTCTTTACTATCTGATGTTCACCGTGAGTTTTCTATTTATCTGTGGTTATGGCATTTATGTGAGATTCAGGATAGAATGAGTTATCTTGCATATGTGTTCATTTTTATTAAGTAATAGAATTTCTCACTGATCCTAATTCCATATTAAAATGCCTTACCATTTAAAATTGTATTTTAGATCTTACTGCAAAGATGAAACCTGATGAAACTCCTATGTTTGACCCAAGTCTACTCAAAGAAGTGGACTGGAGCCAGAATACAGCTACCTTTTCTCCAGCCATTTCCCCAACACATCCTGGAGAAGGTTTGGTTTTGAGGCCCCTTTGTACTGCTGACTTAAATAGAGGTAGGGACTCAGTTTACAAATCCTGGTTAGAATTACACAGTTGGTCCTTGACAACATGGGGGTTAGGGGCACTGACCCCTGTGCATTTGAAAATCTGTGTATAAACTTTGATTTGCCAAACACTTAATAGCTTACTGTTGACTGGAAGCCTTGCCAATAACAGAAATAGTTGATTAACACGTTATATGTGTTATGTACTGTATTCTTAAAGTAAGCTAGAGAAAAGAGAATGTTACTAAAATCATAAAAGGAAGAGAACATTTATTAACAGTACTGTGTTTATTGAAAAAAAAAGTGGACCCATATAGTTCAATCCTGTGTTATTCAAGGGTCAACTGTAATTGGCATTCTATTTTCTCCAGAAACATAATGGTGCTGATAATTTTAAAAAATAATGTTTGACTTTTGAATTATTTTTTTGTACTTAATTTTTTTTAAAGATTCTATTTATTTTGAAGTACGCTCTACACCCAATGTGGAGCTCGAACTCATGACCCTGAGATCAAGTTGCATGCTTCACTAACTGAGCTAGCCAGGTGCCCCTTTTGTACTTAATTTTTAAAGTGACTGAGACAATTCTAATATATATATATATCATGGCTAAGACCAGGTATTACTGTGAAATATTTCAAATGACTTAAAGTACAACAGTACTCCTTCCTAATTAAGAATCCAAAAAGACTTTTCATAAAGGTAAAATTATCACTTATAATGGCACATAAGGAAAAATCTTCTCTAAGAAGCTGGATGGGGAATGAGGGTAGAGATAATATGCCTTGGATAAGTTGCAAAGGTTTTGTTTACATATATTTCTTTTTTTAATGTCTAAATTCTCCAAATGATTCTTTAAATTTAATACAAAATCAACTTTTTCATTTTTGTAATAAAAAAAGCGACTTTTTCATTTTCTTTTTGGTAGGAAATCTAAAGAAACTAATTTTGGCCAAACTAATTATTCAGCATGTAGAAATTAAGATTCTCAAAGTTCTAAAATGTTCACATTAACATTTATGAAATTAATCAGGAATCTTTAAAAATTAGTCTCAACAGTATTATATATATTTTATTTTAAAAATATTACCATATTTGGCCATAATAATAATCTTGCACCAAAGCATGTATTTGGGAAAATTTGGCATTCCCTGCATCAAATTGAATGCAAATTACATACCTGCTGGTTTTATAAATCTTGAATCATTAAGGGTCTGCACTATTCCAAAAATCTCATGTAGGCAAAAACATTGGTAGAACCTATTGTTTTATGTAGTGATTATAGAAAGAACAGGTTTCAGTTTAATCTTTTTAAATAATAAAATTAATTTTAAAATGATTACATAAAGTTTTGAAAACACAAGTGTCCATAACCCCACCAGCTTCACACATTGCTTTTTTGATTGATCCTTTATTTGGTCTTCTCATGATTTGAAATCTGTTTTTCAAAACTAGGTTTTTTTAAGGTACTAGGTCAACTGACAGAGACTGGAGTTGTCAACCCTGAACAATTTATGAGTAAGTACTACAGCCTCTTTTCCTGAATGAAAAATAAAGGGAAACAAGATTTTTCATTTGGAGCTATGTTCAGTGTCTATTGTGTTTTTTGTTCAAATAGTTAGAAATTATTCATACAACAATTAGCTATTATTTAAATGTTTAATGTGGCTAACCTGTTCTAGAATCCAAGTGTAGTAATTAACATGTTTTACAAAATACCTGACTTTTAGATAATTACTGTAGCTAGGTGGCAGCTCTAGATTGTTTTATATTGTAGTATTTTTCATGTGGTTAGGTTATTCATGGAAATTTCATCACCAAATAAAAAAGGGTAAGAAATTATGTTCTAAATTTAATTTGTTTATATTGAATTTTAAGATCAACTGGTATCTTCGAATTTATAGTTCAGCCCCCCTTTTTTATATATATGAGAGAATGGAAATCCAGAAAGGTCAAATGACTTAAGATCACAAGTAGTTATTGGTAAGGAAAAGACTAGAACCTTCCTGATTCCATCCAGTGCTCTAACACTATCCTCCTGTTTTCTATAATTTCTTCATTTCCTTCACTAGGTAATTTTGTTTTGTACTCTATCTGACCCTCCCCCAAGATGAAGATCACCATTTTCTGATTCTCATTGTTTTCCTTTATTGAATTTATTTCTTCTTTCCCCTCCAGAACCCTATCTAGAACAAGACTATGGAAATAAACTATGTGAGAATATTAGGCTCAGTTTTTATTCCTGAATTCCTCTTTGCATGCATATCAGATTAGATGAGAAGCCCATTATTTTGGCAATTTAAGTACTAAAAATCAATTTGAGAGGAAAGTATTCCATCTTTGCTCCTATTCTATCTATGTGACTTTGGGATGATTACTTAGAAATGGGGACATTTTTCACCTACTTCACAAGGTGCTTTCAAAACAAGCAAAACTGAGGACTCTGTTTCTTAAAAAGCAAGTCATGGAGTCATTAAACACTTCAGGTCACAAAGGGAAAACTGAAAACTACTTTGTCAAAATATTTTGAAGCCCGAAGACTAAAAATTACAGAATGGAGCCATGTAAACATTCTTATAAAATTTGCAGTTTTGTTCTATTCAAATATCAAGTGTAAATGTTAATTTGACTTTAAGTAATGAAGATATTAAAATTCATTAGTCACAGAAGTGGCAACATCTACAATTTATTTGTATTATAAGTGCTGTTCACCTGTAATAGCTGTTAATAGTTGTACTTTGCTAGCAGACTTTTAAAATGTATAGGCCATATTTCCATTGATAATGATTGGTGATGTTTTAATCACTTGGTCATTAATATTAATTAATATTTTATATTTAATATTAATATTTAATGATATTAATATTTTCTTAAATCACCATGATGAAAGAACTTTAAATATTCAATAATGAAATAAGCTAATCCTAGTATTTTTATGGCACCTACTAAAGTTTAATGTCTACCACATAATACTCTTCCAATTAATACACAGAATCTTTTGAGCACATGAAGAAATCTGGAGACTATTATGTTACAGTTGTGGAAGATGTGACTTTAGGACAAATTGTTGCCACGGCAACTCTGATAATAGAACATAAATTCATCCATTCCTGTGCTAAGGTATGTGTTCACATTAATGCTTATGAATAAAACAGGTGTTTTCTAGCAAAACTGACTATGAGTTTCCATTAGACAAATCTATTTTCTCACTGCATTTCATTGTAAAATGAGAGCTGTACTGCCCTGAATAAAGCTCTCAGAAATCACTTAGTAACATTTTCCCATTGTGTTCTGGAAATTAGGAGGAAGAAAATGTATTAATAATCTGAATTGTTTGTTAAAAATTTTTCTGTAAGGTGTCAGATTTGGTATAGTCCTAGAGAAACCAAGTCAGCATCATAAAATTTGGCAGTAATGATTAGAATACCTGATGCTATTTTTTACACAATACTTTGTATATAGATTAACACAAATTCTCATCAGTTTCCAAGGAGTTAAAGAGTTTAGAATATAATTGTCCTTGAACAACATGGGAGTTAAGGACAGACCCACCCCCACTTCCTGCAGTCAAAAATCTGCATGTAACTTGACTTCCGAAACTACTAATAGCCTACTGTTTACTGGAAGTGTTACCAACAACATAAACAGTTGATTAACACATATTTTGTATGTTATATATATTGTATATGGTATTTTTATAATAAAGCTAGAGAAAATGTTATAAAACATAAGGAAAATACACTTACAGTATGGTATTTATCAAAAAAATCTGCATAAAGTGGACCTGTGCAGTTCAAACCCATGTTGTTCGAGGGTCAACTGTATTCTCTAATTGTGATATTTCTAATGCTCGTTCACTACTTGTGACTCACATGAGAACATAGGTAATCCAGTGAAAATAAGATAGGAACACTTGGAATGTATTCTGTGAAGTATGAATTTTGGTGGTGTTTACTAGAAATTAATAAATTGTATTTGGATGTTTGAAATTGCTATTAAGCAAGGAGTAAGATGGTGTAGTATGAACATGCCAAGATTACATTTTGGTGATGTGGATTCTGAAATCTGCTTTAAAACAGTGGGGTGCGAAGATTTAGGATATAGACAAAACAGGATTAGGTCATAAATTGATTCATTATATTATTTCCTCCATAATTAAAAAAGGCTTGCATTTTGGTTTTTGAAGTTCGTTTACAAAACATTTATCTATGAATTATGTCACTTGTTGATTTAGCTAAAAACAAAACTACATGCCTAGTCCTTTAAACATTGTAAATATTTTCAGAGAGGAAGAGTAGAAGATGTTGTTGTTAGTGATGAATGCAGAGGGAAGCAGCTTGGCAAACTGTAAGTAGGCAGAAACAAAGTATCCCTGGTTAGATACTTTCCCTGTTTCTCTTAATAGTTTCTTGCTATTTGTTAAAAGATGTTTTCCTGTTTGAAGTTCTTTTTGGGTGTCACTAATTAGGCTGACTCTGTAGCTTAAACCAAATTTAATGAAGAAACAAAGTATATGTTTTATCATATAAAGGTTTAGAAATTGGAAGTATACTGTTTTATAGACTAACATTTTTATTAACTTTCACTTTTAGTAACAGTATTCTCCTACTAGTAGGAAACAAACTTTGGTTAAGTGATCAACCCATCTCCCAGTCATATTTAAAAACAAAGGAAATGTTCTGTCTTTTAAGTTTTTGAAACATATACTAAAATAGGTTTTCCTGTATAATCCTCTATGTATTTATCTAAATCTTTTAAAATAAATTCAAGCTTCATAGGTTTATTGCCTATTTTATAAGCTAGAACTAGCTTCTTAGTACCATCTCTTCTGAGTTTTAAGGAATTCACTCAAATATTAAGTACCTGCTCTGTGCAAGATATTATTCAAGGTATTTGGGATACATCAGTGAACAAAACAGACCAGCTTCTAGTATTCTAGTCCACTTAATTTTGTCATATCTTTTATAATTTAATAACTTCAGCCAAGATGTTCTGTCTTCAAAATGATACAACTTTTCAGTCTATGCAAACATGAGAAAACCCCCTGGGCAAATTTTTGTAGATCTTTTCTGTTTTTTTGTCTCCCTAAGGCAGTTAGAATCACTTTTTTTTTTTTTTAAGATTTTGAGAGTGAGCGAGCAGGGGGAGGGGCAGAGAGAGGAGACTCCCCGCTGAGCAGGGAACCCAAAGGGGGACTCCATCCTAGGACCCTGAGATCATGACCTGTGCTGAAGGCAGATGCTTACCACACTGAGCCACCCAAGTGCCCCTAGAATGACATTCTTTTTTTTTAAAGATTTTATTTATTTTATTTATTTATTTGAGAGAGAGAATGAGAGAGAGAGCACATGAGAGGGGGGAGGGTCAGAGGGAGAAGCAGACTCCCTGCCGAGCAGGGAACCCGATGCGGAACTCGATCCTGGGACTCCAGGATCATGACCTGAGCCGAAGGCAGTCGCTAGAACAACTGAGCCACCCAGGCGCCCTAGAATCACATTCTTATACTGGGTTTGGATTCTTTAAGGATTTGAAAAATGTATCCTTTTTTGCTTTGTTTCTATTTCATATTAATTAGAGCAATCCAGAGTTAATCTGATATATGCTTTCACAAATATTAGCTTTAAAATGATAAAGAACAAAGCCATTATTTACTCATTTCATGTGGGAATGCTGACTGTTCCTAAGTAGTCTGAATAGATTTAGGAAAAAAATTTAAAATTTTGGCCATGTTTTTTAAAAGATTGACAATCTCTAGTGTTAAAATTAATATTAAACCTATTTTTAAAGAGGGTTTAGGGTGAATTTAGTATTGTCCTATTTATTAATGCACTAGTGATTACTAGATAAAGTATATTTGAAACAGTAAAATGCTTTGGGTGAATTAAATGCTTTTCCACTCAAAATTTGAATATTTAAATGAATACAGTGAGAAAGGTCATGTTCTAAACCTGTTTCTAATATAAATTTGTTGTTATTTATGTAATTTTTATTCATTCATACTAAGTTACTCAAATGCATTTTTATTAACAAATGCTCTATGCTCCCCCCCACCTTTGAATTTCAGGTTATTATCAACCCTTACTTTGCTAAGCAAGAAACTGAACTGTTATAAGATTACCCTTGAATGTCTACCACAAAATGTTGGTTTCTATAAAAAGTTCGGATATACAGTATCTGAAGAAAACTACATGTGTCGGAGGTTTCTAAAGTAAAAATATTTTAAGAAAGACATTTGTCAAAAGAGCTAATGCAACAAGGCGATACTCTTCCTAGAGTTAAAATACTTTGTTGCTGCAACCCAGTGACCTCCATAAGTACTGGATTGAAAGAAAACATTGTAATACAATAAATATAATGACATTTAGAAGATTACTTTGGGCTCGTGGGACATGCCGTGAGTTTAGATTACAAATGAGTATTATAAAGGGGATGATTTTTAACCAAAGGAATATATTTTTAACTTGAATCTTTTCTTGCATTGTATTTTTCTAAAGTTTGCTTCATTTCTTTGTAGTTAGAGTATAGGTAGTAAGGAGTTCTGTGTCTGCTATCTGTACTGCTTGTTAAAAAAAAAAAAAAAAGCATACCATGAATAAGGCTGTTATCACATTCATAAAATGAATATTTTGTTTCAAAGAAACACCAAAAACCACTTAGGAGTGTATCATTTTTCCACATATCATGTGAAATTGGATAAGATGTAACTAAATGTAGTCCAGTCCAACATCTGTTGATCCTAATTCTATATTGGTAAACAACCTGGTCAGCCTTTTAAAGTAGAAATGAAAATTATAAAATGTAACGAGATTCAAAGTAAAGCAATCTAAGTGCACATCTAAAAGTTTATATAATTCTTACGCAGATAAGGTACCACCTGTCTTATATGTGAAATATAATTACTCATTTGTTTAAAATACCTAAGAGCAAATATAAGGTACTTTTTAACAGTGAATTAACAAATCTTGGTACATTACGTATTTCTAACCTGATTTCTCATCATCGATGTCTGAAGCCTTTCTTCTGAGTAACATTTTTATGAAAAATAAATGACAAAACTGAGTGGAATATTTAAATATGTATCATACTGCATTTGTTACATCCTTAAAATGCTGATGGAAGCTTTTCTATTTACTGTGATTGTCATGGTACTATTATTCTGGTCACTATCTTGTTTTGATTTTATTTATTTTAATTATTTTTTCAAGTTGAAGGATTCAGTATTTTATTAATTGTTCTGATCTTTTGCATTCCATGTTACATTAAACCTGTTCATACGATGAAGTCTTTTGTTAGAATTCTAATGTCTTTGTTTTTCTTGAGTTCTCAATTGAACTATTAGGTCACATCCTGGTTCATAAGATTTCAGTTTTGTGTACGCTTTGTAAAATTAACTGGGAAGATAAAGACCAACCACTTTTTATCCCTGATTCACACCTACCTCAACTGGATTTAGGATTTCTCCTTGCAGTAAGCTACAGTTGGCTTTCTAAAACAACAAAAAGCCTTCACCAGTAGAGGGTGCACTACTTACCTGCTAACAACCTATGCATATGAAGTGATCTGTCTCTAGTGAAAGCAACAAACCTGCTTTTTGCCTTTTCAGCCAGTTTTGCCATTTCAGGAGTCCTACAACTGTAGCATGACAGTAGCTTTATTAGGTACATTCTAGTAATTAAAACCCATGTTAAAAAAGCGTAACAGAAGGCAAAATTAAATGCTTTATCTTTCTCATTTCTGAACAATTTGAAGTAAAACTGTCTACAAGGTTAGTATTTAAATAAATCCCTTTAGTGTCCTTAAGGTCTTCTCTTAAATCCTTCCTACAGGAAATAGAGTTATAAAGTACAGTAATAAAAATTGTGTCATTGAGCAAAATGGTTCTCTATATTTAGCTTTAGTTAGCCAGAGTATGTTTAAAATTTTCTAAGCCATATTGAGTAAACTTGAGTACAAAAAAAGCTGCATAAAACATTTCATAATATATAAACTATATATTCACATTTTAAAGCATTTGTTTTTGAAAAGGTAGAATGAAGTGACAGCTATGATTTTTATTATGCCTCACATATTTTGTTTATTTGTATTTCCCTGACTCTAAGATGCACTTATTTTTACACTAACATCTTAGAAATCAGGATGCATTTTATGATCAGTGGCTTGCCACAATTTATTCAACAGTATTTTCCCTTTTAGTGGTATGTAAAATAACAGTGTGGTGATAGCATCTTGGATTTGATGAAAAATCAAATGTCATGGCTGACAGGGAAGATGGTACTGTCAAAGCAAGAAGTTTTTTTTTTTTAATGGGCTAGAAGCTGTTCTGTGGATGACTTATATACCCTTTCCTTCAGACACGAATTCCCTCACTTCCAACTCCAAATATGTTCAACTAATCTCAGAAATATTCTTGAGCTAAAATTCAGGCCTTGTCTGGATTACTGATCATAATATTTTTGTGTGTGTGACCACAGAGTTTTGGAAGATACTCTTAAGTGCTTCTCAACGTCCAATGTTCATTCATCCTGGGTTACTTTTATCTAAAAGACAATAATCTAAAGAAGTTCTGAGGCATAAACAGTATAAATGAGCATTTCAGTCTTTTTGAGGTATAATGGCACAACAGTTTTAATACAACCACCAGTCTTTACAAAATAATTTTAATACTTTGTGCCTGGGCTAGCAGCATCTTGCACTGTGACATTCCTATACATACATAAGCATTTTATCCAAGTACAAATGTTAAAAGCAGAGTAACTTAAGCAATTGCCTATACAAAGGTAAATAGACATTGTAGGTTATTTTTCTTGAATCATTTTGCTGCATAGTAAATTGCAATTACATGTCAGTATAATGTTACTGATCTATAGAATACACTTTGAACTGTGAGGTATGGCAACTCCCTATGAGAGAGCTAACATGTAAACCTGAATATTTTGATTTTTTTTTTTTTTTTAGCTGCCATGGATGGGTAAGACAAAAAAAAAATCCAGCATTCAAAGATCCTAGAAACTTTCTAATCAATTAAAATAAAATCCTTTAGTAATTCTCAGCTATTTCCTATCATTTCCATATTGGAGCATTGTTGAATGGACAAAGATAAAGTAAATACTGAAGTGAAGCTAAGTTTGTTATGGAATTATGGATTAAGCCAGTTATTAAAAAAAAATCCGCCAGGTAACTGCTCATTTACTTTACATCAAGTTGAGATCCTGGTGTGTGTGTGTGTGTGTGTGTGTGTGAATACACACACACACACATACATATATATATGCATCCCAACTTTATAATTCAAGATTGCAGTTAAATACTTCTAATTCACTTGAATTACCATGGTAATAAGACAATTAGAAACCTTATATTTTCTTAAAAAGGACATGCTTAACATTTTCTGACATTACTTCTAAACTCAGATGAAGCACAAACTCCCCCCACAAAACAAATATTCCGCTTTAAAAGTTAAACAGTTGAGAGTTGGTAGCAAAAGCTATCCCGGTTTAACATTTCCACCACAGAGACAAATAAAGGTTTAACCGCTGTTTAAGCACCCAATGGATAAGAAATTAACATGAACTAATTAAAATTAGAAGGTAAGAATACTGCCATTCCAGTTTGAATATTTTCAATATTTGTTTCATACTTTTAAAGTGGGACAGTAAAGCAGTTTTCCTGTTTTGCTGCAATTTCAGTTTAAATCCTTGCCCAGATTATGTATTTAAAATTGGATGCTGTATCACTCATACATTATTCAAATTCAGAAAATAAATCATGATTGGTTAAATGTATTATAGGTAACTATCACAAAACATCCGTAGAAATAAAGGAATTCCAAAAATGGAACCAAACAGAAGAAAGACTAGAAGAACTACCAGAAGTGGTTGAACATTAGGTTGAAGAATGGATCCAAGGTAAAACAAACGGGGTGTTTGTACATGAAAGAAAAAATAAACTTCATGTTTTGTCCCCATTAGTACTGTACTCAAGAAGATGATAGTCCCTTTTCCTAGTGTTCAAGAGACAGTCTTTAATATACAGTGCTGGGCAGGCACTTTAGTGACAACATAAAAATTACAGTGGTTAGAAAAAGTGGAAAATTACCAGCTTTAAATTAGTAAATGACCAAATCTGTATTTTTGGCCTAACTAGTAGAGAGGATATGTGTATTTAAGAAACTAATTTTAAAAATCTTAACTCCCTCATTTTAAAACCTAAATGTACTATAATGAAGATTCTTTTAAGCAGAGTTTCTGCCGAACGAAGAAGCATCATAGATTATTAGACTGCAAGAGAGATCTCTGCTGACCTATGTAGTGATCCAAATACAGGAAAGCTGTGTTACCTGCCAAGTGGAATTTCTGAACACAATGCAAATCTTGACTCTACTATAGACTACCACACCAAATGACCTAATCACACAACAGAATACAAGACCACAATGGGATTAATAGGCTGTTTTCAGGGTAGTAAATAGGTGAAGGGATCAGAAGAGGAATACCATCTGGGTCAACAGGAATTAACTCTTAATTAATAAAGCAATTTTAATTTCCACTCTCCTGTTATGCTGGATAAAAAAAAAGCACTTACTGTATTATCTTACAATGCAGGCAAGAAAGCAAAGAAGTAACTTGGTGTAATGGGTTATCTTGCATAGTACCTACTGGTACCAAGGGAACGTATGGAAATCATTCCCATCAGTAAAGCACCTCAAGAGAGGACTGAGAAAAGTGAGATATAAACGAGTTTTGTTTGTGCTACCCTAAATCAACTACAAAAAGTTAAAAACACTCCTCTCCTTCCTCATGGCATACTTAAAATAGCAAAAATGTTTTTCTTAGAACAATCTTTATAAATAAAAATATGGAGAATTAAGGATCCATAAAGTGACTTTGCTAATGCAAATTATGGGGGAAATTTGGATTAACTCAATGTAAAGAATTAAAACACTTAATTTTAAATACAGTGAAGTTTCCCACAAACCACTTTCCCCAATAAATGCATCTTCAAAGAAAAGCTGCTGAGCCAGAACAACCTCACAGAATCATTAAGACAACATAAAATGAAGGAGTAAATGTTCCATATTCCAAATAATTTACTGAGGTTTCTTTAAACCTCAGACTGTTTTAACTAATTTATAGTTAAAAAGAAAAATTACAGAAAAATGTTTAAAACTTTGTACTGTTCTACATACTAATTTAAAGGTCATGAGATTTATTTTTTAATTTTTTTATTGATGCAAGGCACTTTTCTTTTTTGGGCTTCATTTAGAAAAAATAGTGCTACACTGGTTATTCTACTTAGAACTATTTTGGACAAAGAAAAAATGGGCTAAACAAACTCTAAAAAGAACAAACACAACATTTGGCTTTTAAAGAAAAAAGGAAAGTGACTCAAAAGTCTAAAACTCCTTGTTTTTAGTATCTGGTATTACCAAGCAAAATATCTTCCTTTTGTTCATTAAACTTTTTTTTCTATAGAATAAACAAATTAGGAAGATAACAGGAATGGAAGCAATACTTGGATCATGTTAAAGTAAGAAGAGTTAGCTTATGTCATGATTCAAAGATAATAAGGTATTAAGTTTAAAAAAATAAAAGGGTAATGAAGCTACTAAAACAGAAATGTGGCAGATTCCTGCATTTGTTAATGTTTCCGTAAGAGGTTCCATCATAAAAGTGAACGGTAAAATTATTTTTAAAATGTTATAGAACACAAAATGAATTTTTAGCAAACTTTAGGAAATTCTCGTTATAAATTACCCAGATTTTATAAACAAATCCCCCCTAACTTGCATTTTGTTTAAAGTAATAACTTTATATCATACAAATAAATTTCAAGTATGAAAAGTGCATTATTGCAATAATACCTCTTTGCAAGTCCAAAATTCTTCGTTTATAATAAAACTGTAAAGTGTAAAAAAAAAAAAAGAAAAGAAAAGAAAAAGAAGAAAGGAGTAAAACCATCAGTGCCATCTATTGCAGAAGTCCAACATCTTAAAATGTTGCTCAACAAGTTGCAGAGAAACGCCTGGAAGCAACATATAATTAAAAAAAAAATATATATGACTTGTGTTTTTACCATTTTACATTATTATTTTCTCTAGTATCTTCTTCTTCCCAAATAGAAATTCACATCCTCTCTAATGTTGCTTGAGTCAGCCATTCTGTGCAGCTGCCACTTGCATGTTTCCAAAATCATCATCTTCTTCATGTGTTCTCTTCAAACTGCCTAAAAATTATTGCACAAATATAACACATGATGGGAACTTAAACTCATTTGTTAGAATGTTAGAGCTAGTAAAACTTCATTTTCATAGAGCATTACTATGTATATGCACTATGAGAATTCCATGACTGAATTTTTAGTAAAATGTTAAATTCTTTTGATATAAATAACCGAACTTTTATCTTCATAACAAGATACATTTCCCCTCTTGAGAATTAACTATGTCTTAGGTATTACAATCACTTTTAAAACAGTTTGAAAACAGAATTGTTAAAGAGATTATGGTACCTAAACGTTTGGTTACAAAGTTCTTTAGCTACCATAAACCTATGACTTAGAACATAAAATTTAAGAGATTAATTTTATATTTGTACAATTTTATTTTGTAGATATAATTATCTTTTTGCTTTCATAGACACTGCCAAAAATATTTTTCCACTGAAGCTGTGGTTTTATTACCAAGAAGTCTACAGCTGGGAGAAAAGATGGTATGCAAGAGATAAAGAGGAGATTTTATTTACTCTTTACATCAGAGTCTGCTAGTACAGAAATTTCTCACACTGAATCAAAGCTATCACTACATGACCAACAGTTATAATAAAAAAATTTGAGTCTCAGTGGAGGAAAACTTTAGGGGAACAATTAAACTGGTAAAGGGTCTGCTGTGTTATCTGCCTAACAATGGCACAGGCTTAAAGTTATGCCCAAAAGGTTGTGCTAAATCATGGTAATGTTAATTTAGAGAGTGGATTCTAACATGAAACTAACATTTCACTGTAAGATTAATAAAATAAGGATATAAAGGTAGTATCAGGACAATGGAATGAAGCAGAAAATATGCTAGCCATAAAGCTAAATATAGGCTATAGCTGAATTTCAGATTAAGTGCCGTACCTAAGAGGTATGAGACATAAATAACTAATGCAAAGCAGAAAGTGAGGAGGTACAAATAAAGTTCTATAGGAGTTTCAAATAACTAGGGATTGGAGAAGATTAAGTTAATCTTCATTTCTCTTGAACCATGTAAACTAAGTTTTTAAGGGTAGAGACACAATGTTATGCATTCTTGGTGGAGAAAAAACACAAATGAAACCATTAGTTCAGTTTTCTGGAGTGCCTATATAAAGAGGAACACTGCGAGATACCAAGATCAGAAACACCTTACTTAAACTATGACGCTCTGTGTCTTCTTCTAGGAATTAAACCAATGAAGGATTCTGTACAGGAAAAAATACATCAGAACTATCTTTTGTGAAAATAGATCTGGCCACAATGTTTAGAACAGACCAAGTAAGAGTTTGGATAGGAGGCCAATATGGACCTGAAATAGAACGAGACTCAGTAAAAAAAAGAGACAAACAAGGGTAGCAGGTCTTAGAAAAGGAAGATAGAAGTTAAAAGATTTTGAACGCATGCTTGGATCATTAACTTTGAAAATAGGGGAGGGAGTACTCTGACATAAGGAAGAAAGGGAGAAGGGATTGAAATACTGATGACAAGAGAAAAATGGTTGGCTCACGTTAGTCACCCTACTTAATTTGAAACATGCTTTTTATGTATTAACCACCTCTTATTTTTATTAAGATCGCCTGAATATACTTAGAGCCCCTTCTCCAGATCCCTTATTTTAATCTTTACAGCAGTTATACTACTTAAAGACTTAAACTAAACCAAGAAGTTTGATCTTTGAGCTAATATATTCTATTAACCAGGTACAGTGGTGTACACACAGCAGAAGCTCAATATAATATACATGTAGTCTTTATAAAATTAATTTGCAGTTATCTTGTGTGAAATTCAATAGTCTACCCAAACTTTTCTAAACAATTTAAATTGTTCAGTATAACTTGTAAAGAGCAAAAGATGCTTTCTACCTTTTATACCATCATCTTTCTCTCCAACCTTCTCCAAAATGACAAAAAATCCTTACCTGTGGGTCCAGAATGAACAGATAATGACCTTTCTATCTGGAGTGGTGACATCATCTGTATTGTTAATTTTGCTAGGTAGATGGCTTCATATTCCTAAAAAATATTTAATTAACATGAATATACATTGAGATTCTTGGGTACCCAAAAGAGTGATTAATGCATATATTATCGGTATTCTTAGTTTATACTGAAATATCTGGTGCCATACTGTTGTAAGAGAAATGCAAGTTTAGGGGCACCTGGGTTGGGTGGCTCATTCTGTTAAGTGGCTGACTTAGTTTCAGTTCAGGTCATGATCTCAGGGTTGTGGGATGGAGCCTGGCGTCAGTACAGAGTCTGCCTGTCCCTCTCCTTCCCCCTCTGCCACTCTCCCCACTCACTCCTTTCTCTCTCAAGTAAATAAATATTTTTTAAAAGGAGAAATGCAAGTTAAAAATTCCTATCTCTTAAAAACTAAAATAAAATTCCTATCTCATACTTTCACATTTATTGAAGAAACTATAAATCAAGTCAGTTTAACAGCTTGCACTAGGGTATCATACACTGAACTGCTAGTCAGGCAGTATCTGTTCTCTGCCGCTGGGGTGTTAGTTATATGATCTCTAATTTCCTCTGTTAAAACACACACACACACACACACACCCCAAAAATGCTCATAAAGTAATTGTAAGAATAAAATGAAATAAAATTCAGTGAAGATAAAATGTTATACAGCTGAAAATAAAATGAGAGTAATATAAAGCATTTAAAGGATTCAAATATATATTTGGTTTTCTAATTCCTTAAAATTAATCGTCCTCGGGGTGCGTGGGTGGCTCAGTTGTTAAGCATCTGCCTTCGGCTCAGGTCATGATCCCGGGGTTCTGGGATCAAGCCCCACGTCGGGCTCCCTGCTCCACGGAAGCCTGCTTCTCCCTCTCCCACTCCCCCTGCTTGTGTTCCCTCTCTTGCTGTGTCTCTGTCAAATAAATAAATAAAATCTTTAAAAAAAAAATTAATAGTCCTCTACTTCCAAAGATGGAATAAAGGCATTCCTATCCCTCTCTCCTTTCTGAAAACAAAAAATAGAGAACTCCTTATCTGATGAAAGTAGGAAACATCCATAACCCTGAATAAGAGAAGAATGAAAAGAACTGATTACAAATTGGTCAGAATAGTGGTTACCTTTACAAAAGGATAAAGAGTGTTTGTGGTTAGGAAGGGGTAACACAAGGGCTTTTGTGATCCTGGCATATGTTCAATTTCTTGACCTGATGGTGGTTACATGGATGTTTATTTACATTTTATGCCTTTTCTGTATGTGTATTACATTTATTTTTAAATGGAACCAGACCAAGGTAGGCATAAAAGATGCCTGATTGCAGAAATTAGGCAGAATGGGTACATTTCAAAGTGCTCCAAAAAAAGATGGTGGATCTAAGATAAATCTAACAAGCCCTTGCACAGTATTATAGGAAATATGAGTGGGCTGTGGGGATGAGGTAGGGCATATTAAGAAAATGTGAATGCCCACACATGCCGTTTTTGCAAGAAGCAGGGTACATGTATGTAGCCAAGTATCTGATCTTAGCTAAAAATAAAAACGAAACCAGTAATTCTCAAGCCTGGCTATACCGGAGGATCACCTGAGGAGTTTTAAAATACATATATGCTCAAGACTCACCCCCAGTGATTGTCATTTAATTGGTTTAGGTTAGGTTCCCCTGGGTGGTTTTAATGTGCATGCTGTGTTTATCAATACAAACAAGAAAAACCTGTGACATAAGAGGCTCTGCTGCTTACTCATCAAGTTAACCCACCAGAGAAAAGTGGTGAGAAAGATTTCCAAAACAAGTAGGAAAATTTAAGCTGTCTGCCTTCCCCAACCACTATCCAGGTTCCTCTCCCACAATTTTATTGTTGGGCAAATAGCTGTTCCAAGAATACTTCCAGTTTAAAGATGACCAATAATCATAAAGGAACCACTGTAGTAGTTTTAGCGTAAAGATGTCACAAGGGGGAAAAAAGCAACTTTATAACCCAAAGTCACATTAAGAACAGTGTCAAGACTGCACCATGAAGCAGATGAAAATGATTAATTCTCCATGAAATCAATGAGTATGGCATTTCTTTTAAGGTTTTATTTATTTGAGAGAGTGAGAGAGAGAAAGCACGAGCAGGGGGAAAGGGTAGAGAGAGAAGTTGATTCCCCACTGAGCAGGGAGCCTGATGTGGGGATCCCAGGACCCTGAGATTATGACCTGAGCCGAAGGCAGACACTTAACTGAGCTAGCCAGGTGCCCAATGAGTATGGCATTTCTGAAATTGAGTTCAAAGAAGAAATAAAAGGACTCATGGAAGAAATGTAACAATGAAACAGATGACATACAAACTATTAGAGCTCAATGGGAGAGAAAAAACCCACAGAAATAATGAATGAATGAATATAATAGAATCAAAGAGAACAGACCATACTAATTCTGGCATAATACCAATTTTCTCTTTTCTCGACTGTTTCAAACTGCAAATATACTACACTTCCTATCATTTTAGAAAACAAACAAAATCCTCCTTAATAACCCTAGTTTCCCCTCTAGCTACTGTCGTTTTCCCCTTCAAAGTATAATTCCTAAAATTATCTATTCTTGCTATTTATATTCCTCTCTTCCCATTTTCTCCTGAACTCTGAGCAATTATGTTTATCCTCCCCCATCCACAAAACCTGTTTGTCAAGGCCACCAATGACCTCATGTTCCTAACCTAATGTCAATTCTCAGCCTTTATCTTATTTAACTTATTATCAGCTTTTGATACAGTGAATCATTCCCCACTTTTTTAAGATTTATGTATTTATTTTGAGAGAGAGAGAGAGAGAAGAGGGCAGGGAGAGGGAGAGAATCTCAAGCAGACTCCCCACTGAGTGTAGGGCTCAATCTCATGACCCATGAGATCATGACCTGAGCCGAAATCAAAAGCTGGGCGCTTAACCAAATTAGCCACCCAGGTGACCCCATTCCCTACTTCTTCAAACACTTTCTTCACTTGACTTCCCAAACAAGCCACCCTGATTTTTTTCCTATGTCAGTGGCCATTCTTTTCAATCTCTTCTACTAATTCATCTCCCAACCCTCTACATGTTGGAATGCATTAGGATCTGTTTTGGAAATTATTCTCTATCTGCACTCCCCTAGTGATCTCACCTAGTCTCAGGACTTTCAATAGCACCTATATACTGATAATCCTAAGATACATGGTTCTTTCCCATGAACTCTGGACTTTATATAACTGCCTATTGTCCAACGGCCCTCTCAACCTTAAGATGACCAAAACTGAACTCGATTGTACTCCCTTCAAACCTTTTCGTGCAGTTTCTTCCATATCTTCCATAAAAGCTTAGATCATCCTAATCTCCTCTCTTCACATCCAGTCCATCAGCAAATTCTGTCAGCTATACAGTCAAATAAATCCAAAATGTGATCTCTTCTCACCTCTTCCCCTACTACCATTTTGGTCCAAACTAACATTTTCTTTTGACTTGTAGGGATTTGGGGGTAAGGGCAGAAGCAAGTATACTTGTTAGAAAGCAACTGCAATAATGTAGTCAAAAGAAAATTAAGGAAACAAGCCATGCAGATATTTGGGGAAAAGCATTCTAGGTGTGGGGAGATAAGAGCAAGTGCCTTGAAATGAGAACATGCATAGTATTTTCAAGGAATTATGAGAAGGTCAGTGTGACTAGAACATACATAGTAAGCAGATGGGATTGTAGATTATAACTTGAGAGGTAAGGGACTACACATGTAGGGATTTATAAGCCATTATAATAAATAAGGCCTCTGGCTTTTAATGGAGGAGGAATAACTTCTTGTAGTAAAATTCTGCCTATGGTGCTGAGTATACCGTGTTGAATACAGGATACTGTAAATTTCATAAGAAATACATATGTTCTACACAAAGAAAACTTTAAAACACTAAAGGAAACAGTAATTGATGAGAATAAATGGAATATATTCTTAGGAAGACTAAAAATATAAAGGTGTCAATTCTTTTTCAACTGTGAACTTAGCAGTAACTTAAAAAAATATAGGGCTCTTTCCAGCAAAGTTCACACCAAAAAGTAAATGTTAAGAAGTTTCCAGGAAAATTCTAGAAAGAATATTAATGAGGAAATCTTAAGCTATACCTTAAGTTATTTATATAATAACATTGTATTTAAAACTGTTTAATACAGTTGCAGCATTAAGCAGAGCAATGGAACAGAATACAAAGTCCAGAAATAGACCCATGTCTAGATCAGAGTTTGGTATATAATAAAAATGGCATTTTAAATCAGTTGGCTAAAGACAGATTACTTAATAATATAAAAAGAGCTCTTATAAAACAAAGAGGAAAAAGACCAACAATCTGATAGAAAAATGGGCAAACCACAGGAGTTGCCACTTTTACCACCATGATGGCAATGATCAGAAAATCTAATAAAATACTTTGGCTATTGGCATTGGACAGGAACTACTAGGAAACAGGTACTCCTTGTTTCCTGGCGGTTTACATTATTTCACCCTTTTTAAAGACTATATGGTAACATCAAATTTCAAATCCCTCTGACCCAGCAATTCCATATATATATATATATGTTATCATACAGGTATATTTCAGATGTAAACAAAGATGTACCTACCAGTATACTTCTCCCAATATTGTTTATAATCATGAAAGGCTAGAAACAACCTAAAACGTTTATGTATAAGAAATCATACGAAGTTGTGATGCATATATACATTTGTACATATTCATATAGAAACATTATGCAGTTAGACTTGTATATATATTGCTGAATTTTTTAACATGTGTATATTACTTTTACAAATACAAAAATAAATTCTAAAAGACAATGTTTTTACACAACAGGATTAAAAGGCAAAGAAACTTATAGTTTTGTATTTTATAAAAAAAGAATAAAAAGAAACATTTTACATAAACATGCTAGAGTAAGAAATACCAGTTTGTTTTAAATGAATGAAAAAAAAGTAAAATTTAAAGTTTGGTAACTGAGACAGTCCATTTTATTAGTTTTTTTTTGAAGATTTTATTTGAGAGAGAGAGAGCATGAGTAGCTGGTGGGGGTGGGGGAAGAGGGGTGCACCGAGGGAGAGGGAGAAGCAGACTCCCCGCTGAGCAGGGAGCCTGATGTGGGGCTCAATCACAGGACCCCAAGATCATGACCTGAGCCAAAGGCAGATGCTTAACCAACTGAGCCACCCAGATGCCCCTGAGACAATCCATTTTGTAACGCTCTTGATGTCTCAATGTGAGATTTATTCCCGCATACATAACTGGATGGAATCAGCCAGAGGACATTCTTCAATCTCTGATATTCCTTCTTAGAAAAAAATGAACTAGTTTAATCAGATACTATTTAATCAAATAGAAGAAATTTCTATCAATTGTTTTATTTACTTTTTATTTTCATTTAATTTTTAAAAATTTTTTAAATTTAAATTCAATTAACATATAATGTATTACTGGTTTAAGAGGTAGAGGTTAGTGATTCATCAGTCTTATATAAAATACCCAGTGCTAATTATATCACATGCCCTCCTTAATGTCAATCGCCCAGTTACCCCATTCCCTCCACCCCACCCCAGCAAACCTCAGTTTGTTTCCTATGATTAAGAGTCTCTTATGGTTTATCTCCCTCTCTGATTTCATCTTGTTTTATTTTTCCCTCTTCCCCTATGATCCGATTTGTTTCTTAAATTCCACATATCAGTGAGATTATGATTACTGTCTTTCTCTGATGGTCTTATTTCGCTTAGCATAATACCCTCTAGTTCCAGCCACATTGTTGCAAATGGAAAGATTTCAATTTTTGATGGCTGTGTAATATTCCATTGTATATATAATACACACCACATCTTTATCCATTCATCTGTCAATGGACATCTTGGCTCTTTCCATAGTTTGGCTATTGTGGACATTGCTGCTATAAACATCGGGGTGCATGTACCCCTTCGGATCCCTACATTTGTATCTTTGGGGTAAATACCCAGTAGTGCAATTGCTGGGTCACAGGGTAGCTCTATTTTCAACTTTTTGAGGAACCTCCATGCTGTTTTCCAGAGTGGCTGCAACAGCTTGCATTCCCACCAACAGTGCAGGAGGGTTCCCCTTTCTCCGCATCTTCGCCAACATCTGTCATTTCCTGACTTGTTGAGTTTAGCCATTCTGACTGGTGTGAGGTGGTATCTCATTGTGGTTTTGATCTGTATTTCTCTGATGCTGAGTGATATTGAGCATTTTTTGGTATGTCTGTTGGCCATTTGGATGTCTTCTTTGCAGAAATGTCTGTTCATGTCTTCTGCCCATTTCTTGATTGGATTATTTGTTCTTTTGAGTGCTGAGTTTGTTAAGTTCTTTATAGATTTTGGATACTAGCCCTTTATTTGATAAGTCATTTGCAAATACCTTCTCCCATTCTGTCAGTTGTCTTTGGTTTTGTCAACTGTTTCCTCTGCTGTGCAAAAGCTTTTTATCTTGATGAAGTCCCAATAGTTCATTTTTGCTTTTGTTTCCCTTGCCTTTGGAGATGTATCTAGCAAGAAGTTGCTGTGGCTGAGGTCAGAGGTTGCTGCCTGTGTTCTCCTCTAGGATTTGGATGAATTCCTGCCTCACACTGAGGTCTTTCGTCCACTTTGAGTCTATTTTTGTGTATGGTGTAAGGAAATGGTCCAGTTTCATTCTTCTGCGTGTGGCTGTCCAATTTTCCCAACACCAATTGTTGAACAGACTGTCTTTTTTCCATTGGATATTCTTTCCTGCTTTAAGATCAGTTGACCATAGAGTTGAGGGTCCATTTCTGGGTTCTCTAGTCTGTTCCATTCATCTATTTGTCTGTTTTTGTGCCAGTGCCGTACTGTCTTGATGATGACAGCTTTGTAATAGAGCTTCCAGTCTAGAATTGTGATGCCACCAGCTTTGGTTTTTTCCAACATTCTTTTGGCTATTTGGGGCCTTTTCTGGTTCCATACAAATTTTAGGATTATTTGTTCCAGCTCTGTGAAAAAAGTTGATGGTATTTTGATAGGAATTGCACTGAATGTGCAGACTGCTCTAGGTAGCATAGACATTTTAACAATATCTGTTCTTCCAATCTATGAGCATGGAACGTGTTTCCATTTCTTTGTGTCTTCCTCAATTTCTTTCACAAGTGTTCAACAGTTTTCTGAGTACAGATTCTTTGCCTTTTTGGTCAGGTTTATTCCTAGGTATCTCATGGTTTTGGGGGCAATTGTAAATGGGATCGACTCCTTAATTTCTTTCTTCTGTCTCATTGTTAGTGTACAGAAATGCAACTGATTTCTGTGCACTGATTTTATATCCTGCCACTTCGCTGAATTCCTGTATGAGTTCTAGCAATTTTGGGGTGGTTTTTTGGGATCCTCCCAAACTTCCAGCCCCAGAACCGAAAGCTTGGGGCCCCACTCCTCAATGAGCCCTCAGAAAAAAGCATCAATCACTCCTGTCTCCCTGGTCTCCATCTACACTCTGTGTTCACCCAGCCTGTGACTGAGCATTTCTATCTCAGACCACCACCCGTTTCCAGCATCCAAACCCTGCAGACTTCTGTGGTGCGCTATTGCGCCACTCCTCCTGGGGGAGCAAGGGGGGTCTTGCCGGTTCTGCCACTTGCTGAGCCCCTGCTCGGAAAGCAGTCACCCAACTGTGCCGCAGTTTGTGGTTTATGGCAACACCCCAGCTGAGAGTCCACTCCTGGGCTCATTGTAGCCAGCTTCCCTGCTCCAATGCCTGGGAACTCTGCCACACTCAGACACCCCTGGTCTCCTGTGATTCTGAGACCACACTGTCCCAACGAGGGTTCCACCCCCGCTTAGCCACCTTGAGTGCCTTTAAGGCTGGGATGTCCCCTACCCCCCACCGGAGCAGACTTCTAAAAGTCCTGAATTTGCACTTTGCTGCTCTATCACTTTCCTGTAGCCGGCTTAGAGAGGCTCCCTCCCCCCACGGTTTATTTTCCCATATATCGTCTTGGATTCACTTCTCCTACCTCCAACCTTGCAGAAAGTGCTCACTTTTCTATGTGCAGAGTTGCAGCTATTCTTTTTTTTTTTTTTAAGATTATTTATTTATTTGAAAGAGAGAGTGAGAGAGAGAGAGCACATGAGAGGGGGGAGGGTCAGAGGGAGAAG
Organism: Leptonychotes weddellii; assembly: GCF_054177405.1. Classification (NCBI taxonomy): domain Eukaryota; kingdom Metazoa; phylum Chordata; class Mammalia; order Carnivora; family Phocidae; genus Leptonychotes; species Leptonychotes weddellii. Next base: position 41,619,996 of record NC_138377.1, read on the forward strand.
TAGACTCCCTGTGAGTGGGGAGCCTGATGTGGGACTCGATCCCGGGACTCCAGGATCATGACCTGAGCCAAAGGCAGTCGCTTAACCAACTGAGCCACCCAGGCGCCCCCCTCCTTTTAAAGATTTTTTTTTTTTTTTAAAGATTTTATTTATTTATTTGAGAGAGAGAGAATGAGAGACAGAGCATGAGAGGGAGGAGGGTCAGAGGGAGAAGCAGACTCCCCTCCAAGCAGGGAGCCCAATGCGGGACTCAGTCCCGGGACTCCAGGATCATGACCTGAGCCGAAGGCAGTCGCTCAACCAACTGAGCCACCCAGACGCCCTAAAGATTTTTTATTTAAGTTGCAGCTATTCTTTTATTCTTTTCTTAGATCTCCTGTTGAGTTCACAGGTGTTCAGAATGATCTGATAGCTATCTAGCTGAATTCCTGGGACAAGATGAAACTAGGGTCCCCTACTCCTCTGCCATCCTGGACTCTTCTTTTTTTTTTTTTTTTTTTAAAGATTTTATTTATTTGCGAGAGACACGATGAGAGACAGACAGCATGAGAGGGAGGAGGGTCAGAGGGAGAAGCAGACTCCCCGCTGAGCAGGGAGCCCGACGTGGGACTCGATCCCGGGACTCCAGGATCATGACCTGAGCCGAAGGCAGTCGCTTAACCAACTGAGCCACCCAGGCGCCCCCATCCTGGACTCTTCTAACATCAATTATTTTATCTTACATTTAACAAGGTGCCTTTAGCCCTTTTTTCACAGTAATGGCAGCTTTTAAGAAAAGACTTAAAAAACAAAAAGGAAAATACCTTTAACTAGAAATGTAAATTTGAATAGAAAAATCAAATTAGGAGGTACTTGCCTGGCTCAGTTGGAGGAGCATGCAACTCTTGATCTCAGGGTTGTGAATTTGAGCCCCATGTTGGGTGCAGAGATTACTTAAAATAAACTTAAAAAAGGGTGCCTGGGTGGCTCAGTCATTAAGCGTCTGCCTTCGGCTCAGGTCATGATCCCAGGGTCCTGGAATCGAGCCCTGAATCAGGCTCCCTGCTCAGCAGGAAGCCTGCTTCTCCCTCTCCCACTCCCCCTGCTTGTGTGCCCTCTCTCGCTGTGTCTCTGTCAAATAAATAAATCTTTAAAAATAAATAAATAAAAATACACTTAAAAATAATAATAATGAAATCAATCAATCAAATTAGATTATGGAAATTTTTAAGTATTTAAAATAAATTCTAGGGTGTCTGGGTGGCTCAGTCAGTTAAGCATCTGCCTTCAGCTCAGGTCATGATCTCAGAGTCCTGAGATCGAGTCCCGTGATGGGCTCCCTGCTCAGCAGGGAGCCTGCTTCTCTCCCTCTCCCCATCCCCCACTCATGCTCTCTCTTGCTATCTCCCTCTCAAATAAATAAAATCTTTAAATAAAACTTAAAAAATAAGAAAATAAATTTTACACTTAAATTACATAGACGTAAGATTTTAATTATCCTCCTTTCTGACTACTTTAAACATGAGGATGAGAGAAGTTACCTGAAGTTGATGAACAAATCCAGCATTAGGATTAATACAAAATCTTCTTTCTTGAACATAAGCAAATGCATCTCTGAAAAGAAAAAAAAAGAAAACTAAGGTGATGGTATTCGTTCATGAATTAATCTCAATTTTTTTAGTATCTACCTAAAATAGGAACTTATCTAAAAATTTACCTGAACAGGAAATCATAATCATAAAACTTGTGCTACAGAGAGGTAGCAAGCTATAGTGGAAAAATCAACAGCATGGGCAGATGAAAGATCACCATACCTCTGTTTACCAGGTTGTGTTCTAAGGGAAGCTGCTCAACTTTCTAAGCTTTATTTTTCTTGTGTGTAAACTGGAGTTTATAATAGTTCCTATTTTGGAGGGCTATTATGAAGATGGGTGATAGTAAATGTAAAGCACCTTGTGAAACATCTATTACAAAATACCGTGCTCAAAATTTTATCATTGTTTAAACAAGGAGTATATCTACTTCCTTGTGTTGTTGTGAGGCTTAAATGAGATAAAGAGCCTAGAATAGCACCTAGATTCACTATTAATATTATTACTGTCAAGACACCAAATAATAAAGAGAATATATAAAACAAGTCTACCAACGAACAAAGCATTTGTATTCAAATAATATTAACTGATACTTTTAAGCAAACTTTCCATCAAAATTTAAACTTAAAGGATACCAAACAAACTAAACAAGATTTTGAATGTCTACTGTGTGTCAGGAATGTGGATCCAATGCTGAACACAGCTCAAATGAAGAGAGTTAACAGGGAACATGGTATAATGATGGACAGGTTGACACAGGCATACCAAAGTTTTACTGACCATGATAAGAATTATTAAGGATCAGAAACCTCTGAGAGCTTTTTGGGGTAAGGTGATTATTTGGTCAGATTTATCTTTTGAAAAGATCAACTGTAGTGTGAGGGAAAAAAACAGACTGGAGAAGTAAAGAATACATGAAACCACTAATAAGGCTACCACTGTTAGAGTCCAAGAAAGACATGACTGGAGCTTGGATTAGGGGATTAAATGATGATGAAGAGAAAGATAAAGAGACAGATTCAAGGTATATTTTAGAACATAAAAGAAACAGGATTTGGTAATGGGTAAGGTTGGGAGATAGGGAGTGAAAGACAAGGAGTTGTCAATGATTACAAGACTTCTAGCAAGACACACTAAAAAAAAGAAACACTGTACACTGGCCAGGTTTTTGTTTTGGGGCTCTCTCTTTTTTATCTAGCCAGTATGCTTCAAAAAGTTGATTCTGGTTAAGAAAGACTATACTGAATTGCGAATAGAAGCTGAAACAATTTCTAGGTTAATTTTTCATCCAACTACTGTTAAAGGAAAACATAACAAATTAGCGTTTTAAGCAAGGGAAGCAATAACATCTGTGTCTAAGAGTTTTTAAACTCGGGCTAAACAATTCTCTAGCAGTAAATAATTAGTTTTCCATAATTATTCCTAACTATAAGTACCTTGGCTTCTTAACAACATTTAGCACTAGCTCCCTAAAACCACAAAATATTAGCCAAGTAGATCTATATAAGGTAGATAAGCTATAAAGGTTAAGAGACTAATCATGGGATAAAGAGCCTGCCTAATCAACATGAATAGATGACAAAATCAGGATTATCAACTTTAAAATCCGAAACTGTTTCCTTTAAGCTTCATTTTACTGAGAATTTAAATTGTGACTAGGTTTCAGAGTACTTTCTTACCTGTACTTCATTCCAAATGTTTCCATAATGTATGCAATAACAAAGGCAGCACTGAAGAGGGGGAAAAAATTTTAGAAAAAAATAGAAAACAGAGCTCATTAATGAAATGCTAGAGAAAGAAAGATAATCTCCTAACTTCATACCTCCTGGAGATTCCTGCATTTCCATGGACAAGAACTTTTCCTGAAAAACAAGAAATAGTTATTCTGACAAAAAAACATCTAATTCAGCAACTAAAATATACTGAAACCATGTACCATATCACAGTATGATAAATCTTTTCTTAAACATTTTATATTTTATACATACCACACTTAGATATTTATTAACTTTCAATCTTTACAATTTATACTTTGAAATTAAAGGGATTTAAAAGTGACCCAAAACTGGAAAACAGTTATATAGGAATATTTAAGAAAGCCTATCCAAATGAAACAAGGAGTTGGGAAAAAACAAATTTGGGAATAGTCTATTACATACAATTGCAACTTCCATATCCTGCATTTAAGACAAATGTTAACTAAAACATTAACTGTGGGCGCCTGGGTGGCTCAGTTGGTTGAGCGACTGCCTTCGGCTCAGGTCATGATCCTGGAGTCCCTGGATCGAGTCCCGCATCGGGTTCCCTGCTCGGCAGGGAGTCTGCTTCTCCCTCTGACCCTCCCCTCTCTCGTGTGCTTGCTCTCTCATTCTCTCTCTCTCAAATAAATAAAATCTTTAAAAAACAAAAAACAAAACATTAACACAGAGTCCCCTAAAACTAAATATTGAGCAAGTAAAGAAAATATTATTTACCTCCAGTTTGTAAGCTTCCATCAATAAATTCTTTAGTCTGAAGGCAAAAGACAGTGTGTTTTAATAAAACATGTGGATTAATACAAGCATAAAATATACATACGGTAAAACAAATATACTGAAAAAATTTATTTATATTAATAAAAATTGCCTTCATTCAAGAATTTCCAAAATGCTACAAATGCACCTATTACAAATTTTAGAAATTATACAGGATCTAAAATTTAATTTGAATTTAATATATTCAAAATGTGATTTCTCAGATATTTGGAGATCATAAAAAGGTTTTAAAAATAAATATTCTTTAAAATATAATCCCACAATTTTCAGTCATAACAAAGTAAAAGCAGCATAGGAAGGAATTAGTTTCATTATTATTAAATTTTAGAACCATAATTAAGAAGTCAAATCATAAAATTTAAATGAAATTAAAGCAGGATACTTACCATGGGAAAATAACGTATTATATTTTCAACTGGATTATCTGCAATATCCAAGACTAAATATCTGAAAATAGAGTATTTCGTGATAAGCACACTTTCAGATAAAACTCTGTGTATAAAAAACTTCAAAAGTTCTTGACAACCATGAAAATAATGCAAAACAACTTTCAAAGTATCATATTCCCAAGAATTGGGTCATAGATTTTATATTGTTTAAATGCACAGCATTTAAAGCCTTAAATAATAAGTTAACATTTCTGATACCTTTGTATAAAAAAAATCTATCTGGTTAAAATTGAAAAATCACATGAAGGAAGAAAACTTTCCTCTAGATCAGAGTGGACCTATAATATAAAGAGAAAAAGTGTCTGTATTCTTTACTGTTATTCTTCTATTTCTACTAACTTCCCCATGGACTAGAAGATTCTTCTTTGAGTGGCCCTCTGCTCCCTCCTCACAATGCTACAGAGGACAATTCAGAGGAAGCCCAAAGTCTGAAAGAGAAGAAGGTAATCAAAATGGAAGTTTAACAGAGCAATGAGTCAAACATTCATTGCTTGAACTAACCTTCAGTAGAGCAAAAATCAACCAAGAGACTACCTGTCCTATAATTTTGCACTTTGGAAAATACTGATAATAAGACATTATTAATATGCTAGGCTTATTTTGTGAAAACCTTCCTAACCTATCCTAGAGCCCCTGTTTATTGGTACAACTATAGTAATTATTTTTTTCTTTTCTTTTTTTTTCTTATTTATTTATTATGTTAGTCACCATAAGGAGGGCATGTATTGCACGGAGCACTGGGTGTTATACGCAAACAATGAATCATGGAACACTACATCAAAAACTAATGATGTACTGTATGGTGACACCTATAGTAATCAAGTTACAAAATTAATTTTTAAAGTCAATATTGCCTTAAAAATGACAGTCCTTTAGTGATCATTTAAGTAGTTAGTAAAGCGATCATTTAGGTGGTAACAACTTCAATAAATTCAGAGTTTATCAGAGAGAAGCTGAAACTCAGTATCCAAGGATAATCCAATGTAAAAACCAAAAGGATTCAGACAATGACTGTATCCTAAAGTGATTGTGTAGACTGAACTATTACATAAAACACTGCTTTAAGAAAAAAAAGTTAATTCAGAGTCAATCTAAAATATTTTACTGCATTTCATTTTGAATGTTAAAAACTATTAGCAGTCAGGGTGCCTGAGTGTCGGTTAAGCATACGAATCTTCATCTCAGCTCAGATCTCGATCTCATGTTGTGATTTCAAGCCCTGAGTTGGGCTCCATGCTGGGTGTGGAGCCTACTTTTAAAAACAAAAAAACAAAAAGAAAACCCCCCCCAAAACAAAAAACTATTAGCAGAGAGGCATCTGGCTGGCTCAATCCATAGAGTTGCAGCTCTTGATCTCAGGGTTGTAAGTTCGAGCCCCATACCGGGTGTAGAGATTACTTAAAAATAAAATCTTTAAAAAACAAAAAACAGAAACAAAACTATTAGCAGAACTATCAATCTATAATCCAATATTCCAAATCTAAGGAGAAAGGGTTCTTCCATTAGGATAAAGAAGCTGTACCCAGGACATTTTGGTACTAAAAACAAAAACTCTAGACAAATTAGAAATGTATAGTATGGCATTTTTAAGTATCATGGCATTTTCTATAATATATGTAAGTCTGTATGTGTGTAGACATAATACACATATGTATAATACAGTTAAGATTTAGAGGAATATGCCAAAATGTTAACTAAAGTGTTTCCTCTAGGTTGTGAATTATGGATGATTTTATATTCTTCTTGGCATCATTCTGTATTTTCCAAAGTATCTATAAAGAACAAGGATTTTTTTTTTTTAAGATTTTATTTATCTATTTGAGAAAGAAAGAGAAGGAGCAGTGGGGAAGGGCAGAGGGAAAGGGAGAAGTAGACTCCCTGCTGAGCAGGGAGCCCAAGGCAGGGCTTGCGACGTTATGACCCTGGAATCACGACATGAGCCCAAGGCAAATGCTTAACTGACTGAGCCAACCCAGGCACCCCAAAACCAAGGATTTCTTTTACAATTAGAAAAAAAAATTCAATCTATTTTATTTTAGAATATAGACATTCCTTTTTTAAAACAAGCTTTTATTAACTGAAAAATGTGTACACATGGTAAAAAATTCTAACAGTATAAAAATATTTGCAATAAAAAATAGGCCCCTCTAGCATCCCAGACCCTGAATTTCCTTCTCAGAAGCAACCACTGTCAGATTTCTGGTCTTTCAGCCTAGAAATTTTCTATGCATGTACAAGAATATATGCCTAATATACTGTATATATTTTTAAACACACTGAGAGTATACACTTGTTTGTACACCTTGCTTTTTTAATTTAATAAATCTTAGTGATTATTCCCAATCAACACACTTAGAAATATTTCATTCTTTTTCATGGTTACAGTATCCTATTATACATTTTCACGATATACTTGGGAGTTGTCTTATACTGATGGACACTCAGGATGCTTTCATTTTTACAAACAATAAAGCAGCTAATTAAAATATTTTTAACATACATGCTTTTATATACACACAGAATATCTCTAGAATGATATTTAAGGGTTAATAGTAGCCGCCTCCCAGGAGGGAAGCTAGATGGCTGGGTTTAGAGGAGGAAAGAGACTTACTTTATTTATATACCTTTTTTCTACCCTTTTCTTGTACCATGTGTAATACATATTCTTTATTTTTAAAATAAAGTTAAAATAACATTAAAAACCATTAAATGCTCAACCACACTCATTATAATGAGAAAGGCAAATTAGAACTATACGCGACATCATTTTTACTCTAGGAAATTGAGTCATTCACTTCAGAGTGGGAATGTAAACTGATACAACTCACTGGAGGGCAATCTGCAACATCCATTAAAATTTTAAATGCTCACATTCTTTGATCCAGCAATTCCACTTCTACAAATTTATCCAATTGATATATTCACACATGAATTAAATGACATATTTAGGGATACCCACTATATTAGCAAAAGACTGGAAACAACCTAAAATGCCCAATAGGTGACAGGCTGAATAAATTTTAGTATAGCCATACAACAGATTACTATACAAGTTTAAAAAACCAATGCATCTAAGTAAGGATATGAAGCAATCTCTAAAATATATTAACATTTTTAAAGCCAGTGTAAAAAAAAAAAAAATTTACCTATAGGAATATGCTTGTATATATGTAACATATAACCCCGGGAGGATTCTCAAAAAGTAAGAGTGGATGCCTCTAGAGAGGGGAACTGAGTATCTAAGGCATAGAAATAAGGAACCTCTTCAGTATACATACTGTACATGCATTTGAATCTTTAAAATTCTGCATTATACGCATTACTTATTTAAAATTTAAAGGAAACTTATTTTTTAGGTAATATACTATATAACCATCCTTATAAAACAGATATGTACAGGGCAACCCTCTTGGGTCCCTCCCTCTTCGGGAGCTTTGTACCATCACTTTACTTATCACATAAACTTTGCTTTACTGCTCACCAAAAAAAAAAAAAAAAACACCAAGAAGAAAAAGAAAACAAAAAAACAAAACCACACACACCCACAAAAACAGGTACGTACAGAAGACTGCTATAATAAAATCAACTTGAAATATAAACTACATTACATGTTTGCTGCCCATAACATTTTAATTAATCACAGCAGTAATTCTTACCTAAATAATTGTTGAAAGTTTGGTTTAACAAAGTTTGCTTCAATATTTTGTCTTATGCATATTATATGGGTTATTCCATATTTCTGCAGTATAGGTAGCTATAAAAAAAGAGGGACAGGGAAAGAAATAGTTTAAAATACAAAACATCATCTTATTGTAACACAGATGTTTGAAAATAGATAGGGCCGAACACTACAATTAGCATAACCATATCTGAACTTTAAGTACAGGGAATTAAAGCTAATTTTGTAATAAAATACCTGAAGTGATCAGCAAGATATTTCAGTGATTCAAGATTAATATATACTACATATCCTCAAAAGGCTAACAGGATTATTTTACATAATTTTAGAGCTTGTTGAGACCTTAAAGATAATTTATTTCAGAAACAATACTAGATAGTAGTTAATTTAAAGGCACGGGCTTTGGAGTCATGAGAGCCCAAGCTCTATATTCCAGCTCTGCGGCTCAGTTTTCCCATGGGAAAATGGGGGAAATACTAACCTTTTCACTGAGTGGTTGGACAAATTACCCCTGTCAGGTGTTTGGCACAATGCCTGGAGCACATGGCAAGTGTTCAGTAAGTGGTAGTCACGTATACTGACTAAAGCCTTTATTTTTTAGAAGGGACTACTAAGGCATATACAGTTACTGAACATCACTGACACAGTTAATAGCAGTACCAGGGCCCAGATCTCTGGACTACACCAGGCCTCTCCCAGTATACTTCTTCTACTACAAGCCAGAATTAATTTATACAGTTCACAGACTAGTAACATTTCAGTTTAAAAATTCTTCTAAAGTTAAAACTGGCAACTCCAAATGATATTATATTCTGTGGTGCTTTTTTGGCTCTACATTTAAAGCAATTTAATATGACAATCCTAGATATTATCAAGTAAGTTTTTATTTGCAAGTGATTATAGGTTTCAGTGAATATAATGATGTTTGATAATGTACATGTTATATACATGTAATATATAATGTATATGACATGATATATATATAACATGACATGCTATTTCAATAGTTAGAATGTAAATTCCATGAGAACAAGGATTTTGTTCACTGATTCATATTAAGTATGTGTAACAGTACCCTGAACACATAAACTGTTCAATAATTATCTGTTCAATAAATGAATGAACAAAATCATCCTGGCAAGAGGAATCAGAATTCATAATCTTGAGTTTTCTATGATACTTTCAGTTTATACTCCTATATATTTAATTCCCACTTTCTGCATTAAATAGTCTATAACAATAATACTAATAATCCATGAAAAATCAAAGAATAATTTATATTTGTTATGGACTGAATATTTGTGCCTCTCTAAAATTTATATGTTGAAGCCCTAATCCCCAAGGTGATGGTGGTATTAGGAGATGGGGCCTTTAGTAGGAGTTAATTAGACACAGATTTAGATGAGGTCATGAGGGTGAAGCCCCATGATGGAATTAGTGCCCTGATAAGAGGAAGAACTATCTGAGCTTCCTCTTTCTGCCATGGAAAGATACAGCAAGAACACAGCTATCTCCAAGTCAGGAAGAGGGCCCTCACCAAAATCTAACCATGCTGGCACCCTGATCTCAGATTTCCCAGCCTCTACAATTGTGAGAAATAAATGTCTGTTGTTGAAGCCATTGGTCTATGATGTTTTATTATAGTAGCCCAAGCTAAGAAAGTGTCGTTTTCAAGTTTTAAATGTTATTTTTTTGCAGCAAATTTTCCTATGTCTGGCATAGATTAGATAAGAGTTTAACTATCTCTGTATTTCCTGAGTGCATCCTGAGTTAGAAGGGAGGTAAGCATTTGGTAGGAGTAATATTTAATCAATGTTCCATATTCATATTTATTAAACCTCCAAAATGTATTCAACATCTGTTCTTTTGTTTATACTTGATCTGTGATATATATATGAAGAAGTTTTCATACCTACTTTATTAGTGTGAGAAACCATAGAAGATATACATAACTACGGATGAAAACCTGCTTTAACAAGCTTTGAAGGCATATTAGACTATTACTGAGTAAAAAACAAACCTTAACAAAATAGGACCCAAATGTAAAAGCACACAGAATATTTTTTACTTTTCAATGGATTTTCATTTGTATGAAGCAAATTATGACCTAATCTCATACCTACAAACCGCAGAAAAATTATACACAAAGAAACAGTTTAAATGTATTTGAATGCAATAAAAGGTAGGCTTAACTAAATGAGTATTAGAAAAGGCATTTATTCCCTAAGCTTTCTTTATTTTTATTATTATTTGTTGTTATTATATATCTTTTGGATGATGATATGAAAAGGAATATGAGCTGTACTATGGTGATTCAGAATGGGAAATAATCAAATTTTGTCATAGAAACTCTTCCTCAGTCTAATAATTAGACCATGGTGAAACTGAGAGGGGAGAGGTTTTGAGCAGATCTATAAAGAAATACTTGTAATTTAATGTGACAAATACTATAATAGGTATATTTATAAAATGCTGTAGGAATACAAAAAGCAAATAATCTAAAACCATTTTGAAGGCCAGCAAATACTACATTATTTGGACTTTATCTTAAGTAAGTCACAGTTAAGTCTATAGTTATCTATCTTTTCCTTAGTACTTTTTTTTTTCTTTTTTTACCAACACCCCACCCTTTCCAACCTAGTTGTAGGCCATCAAAACTAGGTTTACTCTTATGTATACCTCAATAGTCAAAAAGCCTTCCAGTTTCAAAGAAATGACTCTAATTTTAAAAAACTCCCTACTCATCTAAAACTAATATATTAAAACATTAAAGTTAAAAATTCTACAGTTTTTTTTTTTTTTACAGAACTTACTGTAGATAGATATTATACACAAGAATGCTGACTTCTAAATAGGGTACTGGGGAAAGCATGTGGTATGTTTCACATTATAATTCAAAGCGAATTAGTAGCACTGTCCTAATTCATAGGACTGAATCCTGTAGGAAGTGGCAACAAAATTGCTTCATATATTAAAATGAGATTTACCCTGTTAACTGTGTCAACTAAAGAAATCCATTTCAGTTTGACTATACAGGAGACAGATATATATGGTATAACACTTTACAGCCTGGAGCATCCAGGTCTCTGAAGTTTGGAAAAACAGAAATCAGATTTTATCAATTAAAACGTGCATACACATGCACACACACACATTTACCCTTGATAAGGAATGATTAACTAAAATGTCATATATACTTATTTGTGATCTGTGGTGACACACCTGACAATCACTAGTCCAGTAAAATCTAAAAAGAGGTAGGTACTCCAGAGTAACATGCAGTATTTGTGGACCTTCCCTCAAATAAAACTCTTACTACTAAAAAAATTTATTCCAAAAAAGCTGGTTAATAGTCTCTTGATGAACCTAATCTAAAGTTCATACCTTGCTTTTCATAGCAGAAGAATATGGACCTAAAAACAATCCAGGTAAAATTTCCTAGGGAAAAAAAAATTGAGATATTTACCATTAACAATTTAAATTTATACAAACTATGTACCATATAAGTGGATTTGTGGAGTATTTTCATAATTGTTATAATAATTTGCTAAAAAGCTTGTAATTTAGGGAACATTTTCTAGCCACACTGAGCAAATGATTGGGAAGAGAAATGCAGATGTGCTTTATAATATCAAATGAGACATTTAAAGTTTAAATATAGTTCTGAAAAGTCAGATATCTGAACTTCCACAGTACTTTTTAGAAGCACTTTGGGTAAAATTAGCATATTATATGACTGTCTTTTTATTTTTATTTTTTTAAAGAGAGGGGTAGAGAGGCAGTGGGAGGAGAGAGAATCTCAAGCAGGCTCCACACCCAGCATGGAGCCTGAGGGAAGGCTCAGTCTCCTGACCCTGAGATCATGACCTGAGCCAAAATCAAGAGTCCAACACTTAACCAACTGAGCCATACAGGTGCCCCTATATTAATGAAACATCTCTAATTTTACTTATATTCTCTGCTATAGTCTAAAAATAAACTTGGCATGGGGCACCTGGGTGGCTCAGTCGGTTAAGCATCTGCCCAGCTCAGGTCATGATCCCAGGGTCCTGGGATCGAGCCCCACAACAGGCTCCCTGCTCAGCGGGAAGCCTGCTTCTCCCTCTCCCACTCCCCCTGCTTGTGTTCCCTCTCTCGCTGTGTCTCTCTGTGTCAAATAAATAAATAAAGTCTTAAAAAAAAAAGATATAAATTAGGCATAAAGAAAATTACCCCTCTGGAATTACACAAAACCTTATTCAGCCAAATCTGTTGTTACCTATAGTTCATAAAAGTATTATTGCAAAGTTTAAAAAAGACCAATATCAAATGTTTGCCTACTGACAGTTTCAACAATTTTAAATAAATACCTTCCAAATGCTAGATTAAAATTTATTCTATGTGAATTCAATATAGAAAGATTTTAGTTGGGCTGTATCATATCCTAGATACTAATATAGTGCAATTTTGCAGTTCAGTTCTTTGAAAAATTGTAATTATTTGTGTATAGGTCTGATGTCTCCTACCAGCTTCTTGGGGGCAGAAATTACATTTTACTCATCTTTGCATTCCCCATAGCACCAAGTAAAATGCCCCACAGGTACTCAGATACTTTCAGAAAAAGAGAATTTTTACTAACAGAGAAAAGAAACAGATTTTTATAAGTCAAGGTTTCCCGGAAACAGGAGACATTGCTTGATTCTGGGGCTAGCAGAGTGACGTAAATGGTAAGAAATGGAAAAGAAAAACTGCTATGAGGGTTAACATTTTATCATTCCATATTGGGAGTATTCAACTCAGTCTTCTGGAGGACTTCATTATGGAAGTTGACTGAAAATCAGACACAAAAAGGAGCAATTATTCAAGAGTGATTTGCTTTATAGTCAACTCTTTTGGACTTATCTAAACTAGCCAGACACAGAATACAAAGTGTTTTCAAAAGGAATAAAAATATTGTACCCAATTTTTCAGATAAGGAAAAACAAAGTGATTCATTAAGCACATACATATATTACTATGTCCATGATTCTAATCTAAGGAAGGCAACAATTCATTTCCTATCTTTTTAAGATCCATGATTAATCTCAAATATGCTGATTTTTAAAAGACTCAATGAACTTACAGATCATGAGCCAACAGGTCTCAAATCCTTTGTGAAATTAGGTTATTTAATAATAATAATAATATGGGTTGGTTTGAATAAACAAAAAGGTTATCTTACCTGCATCTCTCGTCTCATAGGGTATGTCCATTCCTTAAAGATGGAAAGAAAACACAAGAATAAAAGTAAATGACATATAAAAAATGTTACCCAATTAAAAGTTAAAGATGTGACATAAAAGTGTATGGATTTTTTAAAAAATACATTGTACTTTAAGAATATTCTATAGATTGAACTGGCTTCGCAAACACCTGAAAAATTTAAGTGACAAGAAACAATGATTAAAGAGCATCTGGGTGGCTTAGTTAAGTGTCTGCCTTCGGCTCAGATTATTATCTCAGGGTCCTGAGATCAAGCCCTACATTGGGCTCCCCACTTAGTGGGGAGTCTGCTTCTCCTGTTCCCTCAGCCTGTCTCCCCCAGCTTGTGTACTCTCTCTCTGAAATAAATAAATAAAATCTTAAAAAAAAAAAAAAGAAACAATGATTAAGGTATTCCTTAGGTAACTGCGCTTCCAAAATTACAATTATGTTACTTCATACAGTGGATGGAATAGTTCATTAATTAAAACAGATATTCCAGAAATTTCTCCCCAAAACTGATCCTCCAAATCAGAAATGTCAAATAGCCTTTTTGTGATTCATGTCAACTCTAACCAACTGGCAGCAGATAGCTAAAACACTGTGTGAGGAAAGACTTAAGTACAGTGATCAATGAGCAGTATACATAACAGATGAAAGAATGTTAGGTGATAGGTATTTGCCATCCCTGACCTAAACCTCCAAATGCTTATCAGCCTTTTTCATATCTTACTTGGGCTTGAGATTCTTTTAGTTTGATTCCCTTTAAAGATACACTTCATGAAAGTATAGAGTTCATTCTGTCTTTGGAATGCAGACCAAAATAAACTGGAAAATAATGCAAAATGCCAATGGCAAAAGACAGAAAACATTTTAAAAGCTGGGCAAAGGGGCACCTGGGTGGCACAGTCGGTTAAGTGCCTGACTCTTGGTTTCAGCTCACATGATCTCATGGTCGAGAGATCAGCCCCAGCGCCTCTGCACTCAGCAGGAATCTGCTTGAGATTTTCTCTCCCTCTCCCTCTGCTCCTCCCGCTTGTGTGTGCGCACATGCTCTCTCTCGCTCTCTCTAAAATAAATAAATGTTTTTAAAAAAAAAAAAGTTGAGAGAAGAGGAGCACCTTGGGGGCTCAGTTGGTTGAGCACCTGACTCTTGATTTCAGCTCAGGTCATGGCCTCAGGGTCCTGGGATCAAGCCCTGCACTGGGCTCCTTGAGAGGCAGGGAGTCTGCTGGAGATTCTCCCCCTCTCTCTTTGCCCCTCCCTCCCCAAAATAAATAAATTAATCTTCTTAAAAAAATAAAGAAAAATTGGGAAAAGAAAAAAGCAGTTACAGTGAATTGATATGAAGAATCAAAGTACAGATAGTCCTCATTTGTAAATGGACTATATTCCAAAAGTTTCTAACTTGGTTGCTTAAAACTCAGAATTATAAACAGAAATAAGGTTTCTAAAGTGAAAACTGGAAGAGCTTTTTAAAAAAATCCTTTATTTTCAGGTGAAAGGAATTAAGGGGTACAAACTTCCAGTTTGGGAATATAGCCAATAATTTGGAATAACTTTGTATGGTGACAGAAGTTAACTACACTTATTGTGAGCATTGGGCAGTGTACAGAACTGTCCAATCACTATGTAATATACCTGAAACTAATATAACATTATATGTCAATACCCTACAACCCAGCAATTACACTATGTATTTTTTTTTAAGATTTTATTTATTTATTTGACAGAGAGATAGAGAGCACAAGTAGGCAGAGCAGCAGGCAGAGGGAGAAGCAGACTCCCCGCCAAGTGGGGAGCCCAACGTGGGGCTCCATCCCAGGACCCTGGGATCATGACCTGAGCTGAAGGCAGATGCTTAACCGACTGAGCCACCCAGATGCCCAACCGACTGAGCCACCCAGATGCCCCAACACTACTATGTATTTATCCAAAGGATACAAAAACAGAGATTCGAAGGTGCACATGCACCCCAATGTTTATAGTGGAAATGCCCACAATAGCCAAAATATGAAAAGAGCCCAGATGTCCATGGACAGATGAACGGATAAAGTGGTATATATACACAATGGAGTATTACTCAGCCATCAAAAAGAATGAAATCTTGCTATTTGCAATGATGTGGATGGAACTAGAAAGCATTCTGCTAAGCAAAATAACTCAGAGAAAGACAACTACCAAATGATTTCACTCATATGTGGAACTTAAGAAACAAAACAGATGAACATAGGGGAAGGGAAGGAAAAATAAAATAAGATAAAAACAGAGAGGGAGGCAAACCGTAAGAGACTCTTAACTACAGGGAACAAACTGAGGGTTGCTGGGTGGGGGAATGGGGTAACTGGGTGATGGGCATTAAGGAGAGCACTTGATGTAATGTGCACTGGGTGTTATATGCAACTGATGAATCAACTAAATTCTACCCCTGAAATTAGTAACACACTGTATGTTAACTAAATTGAATTTATTTTTTTAACCCAAAAATGTTATTTTATTTTAAATACTCTGTGATTGAAATAATTTGCAGAAAATATGTGCCTTGTTAAGCCAATATCCAGTGAATGCTGCATGCAGACAATTTCTACAACCATATATAGTGACATGCTTAGAAGTACATTTGTGGGGGCACCTGGGTGGCTCAGTTGGTTAAGTGTCTGCCTTTAGCTCAGGTCATGATCCCACTGTCCCAGGATCAAGGCCCATGTGGGGCTCCCTTCTCAACGGGGAGTCTGCTTCTCCCTCCCCCTCCTCGTGTGCACTCGTGCTCTCACTCACTCTCTCCCTCTCAAATAAAATCAAAAAAAAAAAAAAAAAGAAGTACATTTGCTATTTGTTCCAATCTAAACAATTTAAATTAAAAAAAATTAACAAACAAACAAGGGGTGCCTGGGTGGCTCAGTCAGTTAAGTGTCATACTCTTGGTTTGGCTCAGGCCATGATCTCAGGGTCATATGATCAAGCCCCGTATCAGGCTCTGCACTCAGTGGAGATTGCCTCTCTCCCTCCCTCAGCCCCTTCCACCTATCCAAAAAATCAAACAAACAAACCCTTTTTCATTTTAAAATAATTTTAGGGTTACAGGAAAGTTAAAAATAGTGCAAGGAATTCCCTTTACCCTAAACCTAGATTTTCCAAGTCAGAAAAGTATTTTTAACACATAAAGTAGAAATGTTATACATCTGTAACAGAAATCTTAGCTAGGATGCAATGGAGAATTACTCCTATCAGAGAGCTTCAAGCTATCAGCAGAAGGGAGGAGGGGCAAGGGGGCAAAGCAGGAAAGAATGTGTCTGTTTTGCAGAACAAGAAGCTATGGCTAGGTGTGCCATCAGATACCCTCTTCTGTGAACCAGTTTGAGCCAGTTTGGAGCTGAGGACCTGCACAGAAGCCCCGAGTTGCCCTAAAGTTACCTCTAGCTCATTATAATATAAAGATCTCCTCCCAAGGGCCAGATTTTCCAACCATTTTTTTTGAACATACAATGTATGCACTAGCATGTTGACGTACTAAGCATGAGCAGTTGAAACCAAATACCTAGGTAACAAAATGTGTAAGTTCCTTAATGTATCAAGCTCCCTGGCCCTGTTCCCTAGCACACAGAATAAAAGTTTCATGCATGAACCCCAAGAGGAGACAGTACTTTGAGAGCCATTTCCCTGTCTCCTTGTGACAAGTAATAAAAACTCTTTGCTTTCTTTTTTCTTCTCCTTTTTTTTTTTTTTGAGAGAGAGAGCAGAGGGAGAGCGAGAGAGGAAAACTCTCAAGCAGGCTCCACAACCCTGAGATCATAATCTAAGCCGAAATCAAGAGTCAGACACTTAACTGACTGTGCTGCCCAGGTGCCCCAAAACTCTTTGCTTCCAATACTTCCTTGGGTTGTGTTCAATCTAATGCACCTCTTGATTTGGCTACAGAAAAGACAGAATGGTACTCCTGCAATACAGTCAGCAATTTTTCTTTTTTAATAAAGAAACAAAGTATTTTTTTGTCTTTAATGTTGAAAATGGATCTTGGCAATGTGATATTAGTAGGCTATAAACCCTAAGAAGCCATATCCAGAGAGGATCTGCTGATCTTTCATAGCCTTGTATTTGTTCTTTTAAAATGGGGGTATAAAAGAACACACAATGAAGTGTTAAAATGCCCAAATCTGAATGTAGAGCTCAATGAACTTTCACAGGCAATACATCCATGTATCACCACCCAGATGGAGATTTTCATCATCCTAGAAAGTTCCCTCCTTCTCTTCTCAGTCAATATCCTCTCTTCAGAGGTGACTATTGACTTCTATCACTATAAATTAGTTTTGCCTGTTCTTGAACTTAATATAAATGGAATCACAACAGTACCATTTTATGCCTGGCTTCTTTCACTCAACCTAATGTCTGTGAGATTCACCCATGTTGTTGCATGGATGGCTCAGCTGGAAGAGCATGTGACTCTTAATCTTGGGGTTGTGAGTTGATACTCCACACTGGGTGTAGAGATTACTTAAAAAAATAAAATCTTAAAAAAAGAAAGTGGGGGGTATGGGGTAGCAGGGTGATGGACACTGGGGAGGGTGTGTGTTATAATGAGCACTAGGTATTATATAAGACTGATGAATCACAGACCTGTACCCCTGAAATAAATAATACATTATATGTTGTTTTTTTTTAATTTATTTGAGACAGAGAGAGAGAGTGCACAAGTGGGGAGGAGGGTCAGAGAGGGAGAAGCAGACTCTGCTGAGCAGGGAGCCTGATGTGGGGCTTGATCCCAGGACCCTGAGATCACGACCTGAGCTGAAGGCAAGCCACCCAGGCGCCCCTATAAAACATTATATGTTAATTTAAAAAAAAAGCAATGGAATTAATAAGTCACAGGGTAGGCCTATATTTGGCTTTATTAGAAACTGCCAAAAGTTTTCCAAAACGAACTTACACTTCTACCAGCAATGTATGGGAGTTCTAGCTGTTCCACATCCTCACCATGGCCTTATTTAAAATGATACTGTACATGTGAGACGTAAGACAAAGCGTAGGACCTGATCAAAGAGGGAAGGCAGATCGATACCAAAAAGCTGAGATCCCAAAAGGCAACACTCAGTGAATGATAAACTGGGGAGATTGGGGAGGGAGGGAGAACTCACCTCAACCCCATAGAAATGAGTACTCTTGCCTTTCTTAGCTTTAGGTCTGAGTAGAATGTGGTAGTAGTGGTGGGATGGGGTCTTCCTAACTACAATCTGGCCTTCGCTCATGTCTGGCATTAAAATTCAATTATTTTTGGGCGCCTGGGTGGCTCAGTTGGTTAAGCGACTGCCTTCGGCTCAGGTCATGATCCTGGAGTCCCGTGATCAAGTCCCGCATCGGGCTCCCTGCTCAGCGGGGGGGTCTGCTTCTCCCTCTGACCCTCCCCCCTCTCATGTGCTCTCTCTCTCTCTCATTCTCTCTCTCAAATAAATAAATAAAATCTTTAAAAAAAATAAAAATAAAATAAAATTCAATTATTTTTGTGAGGCCAAGTGAAAATTCAGTGTCAAGTGGTCCTGGGTAGATAGTGTCCATTGGTTCTTGGGAAAAGCAAATGCATTTTCTCTCTGGAGAAGCATACCCTAAACCTAGATCAGAGATAAGTTTCAATGAGCTCACAATTTAAAAAAAAAAAAAAGAGGAGGAAACGAACCACCATAAAAAACAGATACAACTAAATCACATTCACAAAGCCTGCAGATATTAGGACAATGGAAAAATATAATACATTTAGAGCATCAAAAGTATGAGAGCATCAAAAGTATGACCAAGGATTAAGAAATTTATTAAGAGAACCAAAAGGAATATGTAGAAATGAAAAAAAATACAAATGAAATTAAAAATCGGTGGATAGGCTAAACAGAAGAAAGGACGGAGTTAAAGAGAGAATTTGTGAACTGGAAAATAGAACTGAAGAAATGACCTAAATTCAGAGTTTGGAAAATATGATCAGTTAATAGACATGTAAGATAGAATTTAAAAGTTTAACATCCATAAAATCTAAGTTCCAGAAGAAGGATAGAGAAAATAAAGGAGAGATAATATTACATAAGATGTTACTGAAAATTTTCCAAAACTGGTTAAAGACACCACACCTCAGAAATAAGCAACCCACTAAATCCCAAGCAAGATTAAGGGGAAAGAAATACACAGTAAATAGCAGTATACCAAACACGAAGAGGAGAATTTCTTTTTCCAGACTAAAAGCAAACAGAGGAATGGAAAAGAAGAGTCCAAAAGACGTTCACATATGCAGCCAATTAACTTCCTGAAAGAAGGCAATTCAATGGAGGAAAAAAAAAAAACGTCCTTCCAACAACTGGTACCGGAACAATTAGATAAATGTCTAGAAAATAAAATGAATTCTGATCCTGACCTCTCACCCCGCCCCGCCCCTGCCGGCAAACCCTCCCCACACAAAAACATCTTGCCTGTCTTCACTGTTGCATCTATTTCCAACACTTGATGACAGTGCCTGGCACATAATAGGCACTCAATACATACTTGAATATATGGGGAAAAAAGTGTGTATGTATAAACACAAGTGCAAAAAATGACAAAACTTCTAGAAGAAAACATAGAATATCTTTACAACCCTGGAAAAAGCAAAGATCTTTAAAAGGGCACAAAAGATTTTTTTTTAATTTTTTTAAAAAAATTCATTTAAGGAGAGCCTGGGTGGTTTACTTTGCCTTTAGCTCAGGTCATGATCCCAGCATCCTGGGATGGAGCCCTGCATCAGCCTCCCTGCTCAGCAGGGAGCCTGGGCAGGGAGCCTGCTTCTCCCTCCCCCTTCTTGTGCTCTCACTCTCTCCCTTTCTCTCTCTTTCTCCCTCTCAAATAAATAAAATCTTTAAAAAGAAAATAAAAATTTATTTAAGGGGGAGAGAGAGAGCATGCAAGCACATGAGCAGAGGGAAGGGGAGAGGGAGGGGAAGAGAGAAGCCCCAAGCAGACTTCCTGCTGAGCAAGGAACTCCACGCAGGGCTCCATCTCAGGATCCTGAGATCATGACAATTATCATACAATGAAATAGTACTCAGCAATAAAAAAGAATCTACTACTACTCATAAGCATAATATAGGTGAATTCCACAGATATTATGTTTAATGAAAAAAGCCATAAACGGATGCCTGGGTGGCTCAGTCATGATGTTAAACATCTGACTCTTGGTTTCAGCTCAGAGCATCTGACTCTTGGTTTCACGGGTTGTGGTCTCATGGGTGGTGAGATCCAGTCCTGCGTGGTGAGATCCAGTCCTGCGATGAGCTCCACACTTAGCTGGGCTCCACACTCAGCGGGGAGTCTGCTTGCAGATTCCCTCCCTCTGCCCCTCCCCCAAGCACACTCAAATCTTTTTACAAAGTCATAAACAACAGAGTCCATTTTACATGATTCCATTTATATGAAGTTCAAGAACAGATAAAACTAAACTGTGGTTACAGAAATCATAATATTCATTGCCTATTTGGAGCCTGCTTAATATTGTCCCTCTCTCTCTGCACCTCCCCAAAAGAAAAGGTATTGTTTCCTCTTACATTTCTACTTTAGGCACAAAGAGCCTAAGTAACTTAACTTTGAAGTCTAAGCAGTTGACTTCAGAAACACTGGCACTATACAGCCTCTCAATGTAAGAAGGAACTATATGGCAGACATAGTTGTATTTAGACAAATACTGACTGCATAAAATGATGGTGATTAACCTATAGGGATTAACAGAAATAAAGCATATAATTTCCAAGCCAGTAGAGGGGGAAATGTAATCTATCTGTACAAAATGAATGTGCGTTTAATTTACCAATATATTATAAACTTTTTATATTAAAAAATTTTTAAAGAACTTAAGCCAAAGACTGTCATTTTCATCATGGTACCCCTAACATCGAGCATAGTGCCTGCCACAAAATAAGCACATGATAGATGTACATTATGGAGATATATGGTGCTAGATCTTTTTTTCCCTTTTTTTTTTTTAAAGATTCTTGATTAGTCTAATAGCTTTATCTTCCTGAAGAAACTTATCAGAGTTGTGAGAAAGAAGAAAAGCGATTAAAGAAATGTGTACTTTTGAGTTTAACTAAAATAAAATTTCTAAACTGTGCATGAAAAAAGAAAAACAGAAGGACGTATATAGTAAAATGGTATACATATATTCCAGGGAATATCTGGCACCATATATGCTAGAAGGCACTCAAAGGCACAGGATAAATGTGCTTCCTCTGGAATATCAATTTTACCAAAAGATTTTTTTTTTTTTTTTTGGAGAAAAAGTGTTTTCACTGGCTGGCCACTGAGTTTTATTTTTATTTATTTTAAAACAAACGTGACCATATGGGATAGAATGTAAAACTTACTTGAAGTTTTAAGTGAAGTAAGAGGCTTCAAAGAAATTTTGAGCTTCCGAAAGATTGTATACAGTAGAATGTGTATGCTGTATTTATATAAGGAAGATATTATAGGAGTAAAAAGCAAGTTGTATTGCAGGAGAGAATGAAAAATTATTCCTATTCACTGCACAAAAAAGCAGCCTACTTTGTTGAGTGTCAGACTTGCTGTAATAGGCGTGGATCCTTTGCAATCTAAAAGGCTTTCTCTCACAGAAGATTCCTAGTGCTAGAATTAGATTTTGATCTCAAGCTTCCACCCTCTTTGTTTACCTAGCCCTGATACCCACCCTACAAAACAAATCTTAATCCTGTCTTGCCTATCACTTCTGCTAATGTTTTTAGCATACTAGATCAAGATTTTAAGTCATTCATGCTCACGGTCTTGCTCTACCAGATGGCCATCTGTCTGAACATGTCTCTAACAACCAAATCTTGCCTGTATCACACTCAATCTTAATCTCAGCCTGCCCACAAGGCTGCTAAAATCCATCACTTTAGGGATGGTAGTGGTAATGGGGCAGATTCCCAATGATCTACTGTGAATTACTACTGTACTTAATTAGTAGAATCAGTTTCCCAAACTTAGATGATTAGCCAAGCAGTCCAACTGTATTTTTCAAAACAAAGCAAGCCAGCTAAATCAAAATACCTCTCATTGTAAAACACTACGCTTCTTCTTTTTTTTTTTTCAAGATTTTATTTATTTGACAGAGACACAGTGAGAGAGGGAACACAAGCAGGGGGAGTGGGAAAGGGACAAGCAGGCTTCCCACTGAGCAGGGAGCCCGATGCGGGGCCTGGGATCATGACCTGAGCCAAAGGCAGACGCTTAAGGACTGAGCCACCCAGGTGCCCCAAAACACTACGCTTCTGATGAAAATTAATTCACAAGTGAAAATCCTTCAATCACCAATATGAGCTAGAAGGTATGGCATATTAAAACATCTTTCATGTTCTCTCCTTTCTTCTCATACAAATGCAATTACACGAGCTATAAAACTGCACTTAGGGGATAGAAAAATGTTCAAAGATCAGTAAATAATAAACGCAGCAAAAAATATAGGCTGTAACCATTAGATAAATTAAAACCTTAATTCTTGGGGCGCCTGGGTGGCTCAGTCGGTTAAGCGGCTGCCTTCGGCTCAGGTCATGATCCCAGGGTCCTGGGATCGAGTCCCACATCGGGCTCCCTACTTGGCGGGGAGCCTGCTTCTCCCTCTCCCTCTGCCTGCCTCTCTGCCTACTTGTGCTATCTCTCTGTCAAATAAATAAATAAAATCTTAAAATAAAATAAAAACTTAATTCTTATTTTCAGATGGATCAGGCTGGATGAAACATAACCTTTAGAAATACCAAAATAGATTATGAATTTTAGTTGATGGGAGGAGCAGTTCAGAGAAAAAATTAATCATCAGAATACTATACTAGAGCTGGGACATTTCACAAAACAGAAAAATTAGTACTAGAGCTTCTCTTCTCTAAAAAAAACAGCCCTCTTCATAATAAGCCCTTTCCTTTAATTCTCATCCCTATTTCAAGTTTTGCTTCAACCAAAGGACAAAGGAGTTTTTCACTCTAAAAACAAGAGACAGAAGGGCATTCAAGTAAGATCCTTTTAAGTCAGTTACTCATAAACCTGGCTGCAGCTAGAATTATCTGACTCCATCTCAGACCAGTTAAATCAGAATAGGTGATGGTAGGGTCCAGAAATGGTTATTTTTTAAAAAGCCCCCTGGGTGATTCTACTCTACAGTCAGGTTTAAAAAGCACCATTCTAAATTTAAAGGATCCTCAATCAGAACTATTAAGCAATTCCTATTTTTTATTCTGTACTATGGGAAACAAAGGAGAAAGAAAAATAGAGTAACATTTAAGTTGCCAAACTGCAACTGAAATAAATTATATTACACTTTCTATCTGAAAACATTAATTTCTGAATTATAAAATCAACAGCCCTAACTATGCAACTAATTTATTTAAAAGTTGGCAGTGTAAGCTGCTCTTTTCTTCACATCTAAAGAGAAACTACTATAATCCTGTCACAAGACTCTACTACCAAAACCAATCAAGATTCTTTCATTAATTCAACAAACATTTGTTAAACTTATGGTATATACCAGACAGTGTGTTAAGTGCAAGAAAGGGTGGGGAATAAGACAGGAACATACTGGTGAATAAACTCCCTTATGAAAATTTCAGTCTATCATGGAAAATAGACATTGACCCAAACTACCAGTATGGTATCTTTTACAAGGTAGGTATAAAAGTACCAAGTGCTACAGAGACTTATAAACCTGGAGGATTAAACTACTCTGGGGCAGGGGGTGAGAGGGTGGGAGAGGGGAGCAGGAGGAGTTGGCAAAATCAGGGAACACTTTTCTCAAGAAATGATACCTAGAGTGAGATCTAACTTACCAAGAGCAAATAGTTAATTGGGTGAAGACAAGGGTAGTGCTGGCAGTCACAGAGAGGAAAATGGCAAACACAAAAGTCCTGGTTGGGGGTGGGAGGGTGGAAGGAACCAAAGCATTCCAGGAACCAAGAGAAGATGAACATGGCTAGGGCAGAGAAGGGAGCAAGGGGAAGAGTAGCTCATAATGAGGTTAGAAAGGCAGGCAGATGGCAGATCACACACAACCTTGCAGACGTTAAGGGTTTGAACTTCATCCTTAAATCAATGGGAAATCACAGCAAAGTTTTAAACAAAGGAGTGACAATCTTTTTGCAAACCAATCTGAACAGTTAAATTTTTGCTAGGACTGTCCTAAAAGAATGCCCCGACTAGTATTTCAAGAAATGTGGAAGTAATATTCTTACAGAGGTGACAGGATCATCAAGCTGTCAAAGATTGATCACATCAATCATTAAGAGCATGCATTAAAATTTCTCTACTTGAATTCCATTTTACAAAAACAAGATTTGGATTGTAATTTAGGTTTCCATGAAATGCTTCCTAGATGGAAGAACATTTTATTGGCTGGTCACCGTAACTGTGTAAGACCATTTGACCATTAAATCTCATGGGATATTAGAAAATTAACATTCTGGGGCGCCTGGGTGGCAGAGTTGGTTGGGTGACTGCCTTCGGCTCAGGTCATGATCCTGGAGTCCCAGGATCGAGTCCCACATCAGGCTCCCTGCTCAGCGGGGAGTCTCCTTCTCCCTCTGACCCTCCCCACTCTCATGCTCTCTCTATCTCATTCTCTCTCAAATAAATAAAGCTTAAAAAAAAAAAGAAAATTAACATTCTGTTTTATTAGTTTATCGTGAGTAACTATATGCCCTATTTAATGGTTATTTATAGTTTTGTCTGCCCAGAAAGCAACCCCCATCTTCTGTGGAAATGCTCCTATGGTTTTGGTAGGAGGGCTACCAATGATGAACTTCACTCCCGTGGCCATAGAAGTTGAGTCTGGGCTCCTCATTGTATTCGCCCTTTTCTGGCTATAGGGACTGATCCAAAGGATGGCACATGAGCTAGGTTAAGCCAATCCTGTGAAGCTTAGAGAGATACTACTCCTCAGTGTGTAAGCTCTGTAAGGGTGTGACCTTGAAGGAACTGACAGTCAAACTCCTTATCTGTGGAGAAGCCAGAGTACAAGCAGAAACCCTGAGAGAAAGCAGAGGCAGTTCTGATGCATTATAATACAGTCTAGTCAAGTCCCTGAGACCAGCTGCACCCCTACCTTTCTGGATTTACTTCTCCTTTTGTTTAAGCTAGTCTGAGTTGGTTTTTGTCACTTGCAACCAAAAAGAAAACAAACATCCAATGCTATGAAAAAAGGAATGAACTGGCTTTCAGTAAATAGTATTTGCATCATTATCTACTAGGATTTAAGCATTACTTCTGTCCTTGCAGAGGAAAGCTATATTCCCAGTTAAGATTTTATAATTTTTACAGGAATAAGACACATACATAATAAAAGATCAAATGCAAGTCTGTAAACATTTTAAACTAGAATTTTTAACATCAGAGAAGGGAAGAATTGAGATACATTAAAAACAATGTTTTAGGAATTAAGAGACCAAGGTTCTCAACTGTGTCTTACACTACTGTTACCTTGGCATATCACTTATTCTTAGTAAGCTACAATTTCTTCACCTGAAAAGAGAGAATGCTCTACACTATGTCTTAGGGTTGCTTCCAGACTGAAATCACTGGATCGTTTTAAGGAAAAAAGCATATTCCTCATTCACATTATTCCATATTAAACAAAAAAGTGTAAATTTATTTTTTTAAATAACCTAAATTCAACTTTTTTTTCTATTTAACAGCCTACTCTTAAAATATGAAATACTGAAAGACTACTACCACAAAGGATCCCTCCAAATAAAAAATGAGAACCCCAAAAGATATTCAAAAGAATATTTGGTATAAACTGAATGGTTTCTTAAAAATACAGCCTTATTTTCCAATTATTTTTAAGGTATTTAGAACTAGAAATTTTAATCTTTCTTGATCCTACTAGAGCATAACCGAGTATCCTGGTCTTTTTTTTTTCTCCTGAGTATCCTTGTCTCGTTACTAATTTAGTCTTCAGAAAATTCTAATTTAGTAGAGTGTAACACCATTTTATTTTAAACTAGCAATAGATGGGGGGAAAACACTCAATACAAACTTTAGGCAAAGAAGAAGTAAGGTGGAGTACAAAGAATCCCGATTTAGAAATCAGGAGAACAGGTTATAAAGAATTTCATTCTCAGTATCAACTCCCCTCCAAAGGGCAAGTTTTTAGATTCAAATGTGCTAGCTTTGTGACATTTTATTCTGCGGGCCAAGGCTTTGCCTCAAAAAAACAAAAACAAAACAACTACTTTGGAAAACTTTTTGAAGGTGCACTTCGAAAGTTCAGGCCCCAGATCTATTTCACATGTGGGGCCATGTGTCCCACAAGCGAATCGATGACACCAAAAATATACCTCAAATGGAGATTTAAAACATTACCCTCGTACTGCCTTGTCAATAAAATGGGGAACCTTACTCAAAGTAAGTTCTAGACACCGAGCCTGGGGGAGAAACGGCTGCTTTTGCCCTTCCCATTTAATTAAGTCGACCAGACCCAGCAGCCCCTCCGCAGGATCTCAGGAGGGGAAAAGGTGCTCAGTGAGTGAGGGTCAAAGCACACCGCCCCAGAGCGGGACGCTCCTCCCCGAGGTCCCAGGACGGTCTCAGGAGGCAACAGGGCTCCGGTGGAGCTGGAGACTTCGACGGTTGGGGCCTGGGGTCGCCCCGCGGCCGAGGAGCCACACGGGGAGGCCTGTGCGTGGCAGTCGCCGGACAGACTCACCTCGGCGTCGTCTTTGCACTGCGGGAGCGAGGGGAACTCAAGCTTCACGTCCTCCATGGTCCCGGCCCCGGGGCTTGTGGGTGGGGTGGGAGTGGGAGTTACCCGGCCCGCCCGACCCTCGGGCTGCCAGTGGCAGAGAAAGGAAGGAGGGCGGGTGGACCGGAGGACTGACGGGCGGGCAGCGGGCTTACAACTAAAACACGCAGACTAAAGGGTCCCAGCGATTCCGGCGGCGACGGCGGCGACAGCGGGGAAGAGGAGGGTTGGGCGGCTCATACCCTGCCGCCATGCTGCTACCGTCTCCCTCCCCCTGAGTCTCCGCGCCCCTCAGGCCGCACAGGCTCGGGCACAAGCAAAAGCCCTACAACCGTCTCCCCTCCTTCCCCCGCCCTCCCCGCACTGCCCCAGCCAATCCCAGCCCACGCTTGCCTTCGGCCCGCCCCCCGCGGCCGCCAGGTGTCAGCGCGCCGCCGCCCCGCCCCTTTGCCAGAGCGCAGACGCAGGGGGCGGGGCCTCGGAGGAGCAACGGCCGAAGCTCACCGGGTGTGAAGGAGGTGGGGCTGCGGCAGGAGGGAGGGAACGACTGAATGTCCTGGGAAAGGCAGTGGGAAACCAGACCATCTCTGCCCTTTCCAGACAGGACGCAAATCCCTTCTGTAGCACAAGAACGGGTAAAACATATAGCCACCAGAAACTGGCATCCGAAAGGAAAACTGTAGTTTCTTCCCTCAGAATCCTGGCGCAATCTGTGGTGAGGTTATAACCAAAAGAGTAATAAATGAAGAGTTCATCTTAAAACTATGTTACGCTACACAGAAAATGAAACACCCATCACTTTTAAGCAAACTGAAACGGTGGACTTTTAATACTTGGGAACATGACTAGAAAATCTCAAACAATGGCAAATAGAAAATCCTAAGAACAAGAAACAACTGATAGTTCACTCAGTATATACATCATACTGAAGAAAGCTCTCTCCCTTTCATTCTAAGTTTATATTGAAATATTAATATTATATATAATTATATATATTAAACTACATGGCTTTCATTATCTTTTAAAAAAGGAGTTTGAGTCTGTTAATACTATATTATAAATAGAGGTGAGGTACAGGGTACTTTCTCTGGGCCTAGGGAGATAGTTACCCTTTTTATTTTTAAACAGATGAGGAAAACCAAACGTAGAAGCAGAAGAATCCACACTTAAACTTTCAAGATTTGTAAACCAAACTGATTCTTTAAAAAAAAAAAAAAAACAAAACACCAAAGTAGAAAGGTGAGAAAGTCATTAACGAAATTGCTAATTACAATGAATAAAGTTAAAAGAATCACATGGATATTTGACCAAGACCCCCTTGACAAACATCGTATTATTTTTATATTGTCATTTTTATGAAACATACTGCCAACATATATAGAAATAGAACTTGTTCAGTAATTTATTTGATGGTTAGCTTGAGTGCTCCGTTTTCTCTACCACTATGAAAATTGTTCTCTACCTCTTAAAGTTATAAAAAGACACACTATACTCTGCTAGTAAGTTTTTAATTTGAAGAATGATTGTATAATTACCCACATCATATATCATACATTCTTTAGTCTTTATTAAACTGAAGTCAATTTGGTTTTTTTTAAACAGCACCTTTAATAAGATCTCAATTGATGCCCAATGATGATTTCCTATTTTAATTTGTTAAGGCTTTAATTCCACATGATATGAAAAGAATT
Source organism: Leptonychotes weddellii (assembly GCF_054177405.1). NCBI lineage: Eukaryota > Metazoa > Chordata > Mammalia > Carnivora > Phocidae > Leptonychotes > Leptonychotes weddellii. The sequence continues at coordinate 41,648,869 of NC_138377.1, forward strand.
GTGTGTAGGTAACAGAACTTTTGCTTTGAACATTTCTGACATCAACATCCCCTACATCAGACACTCTTAGCTTGGTATCCATAGATACCTACAGTCAATGGGTGAGCTTGGGAAATAATAAATCTCCTTTTAGTATATGCAAAATTGTGTGTATGTATGTGTGACTTTTTCTGGGAAGAGGGTCCAGACCTTAACATTCTAAAAAGGGAACGATCATCTCACATAAATCAAGAAAACCAAGTCACATTTGTTAGCAAATATTACTTTTAATCATAATCTAAAAAAAGGTTATGGATGTGCATGTACTTTTTCAATTAACTATCGCACAGCCTAATCATAGTAGGTGAAGAGTAAACAAAGACCTTCCATTATCAATATAGACATTCACGTCTATGCTTTGTATAACAACTCTTAGGAACACTGAGTGTGGGTACAGTTTTAAAATTCAAAAGCCCATCATCTAAATACAACTCATTTTGGTTATTAAATAGTTTATTTACTAAAGAATTTAAAGGACTATAATAAATGTACTTTTAAAAAAGACAAAAATATGTGTTGGAGAACTGAATCAAACAGATTTTATTCAACTTTTTAGGATGAGGAAAACAAATGATATAAAATAAGTCGTAAGAAATGCTCTCTTG